>NW_024039021.1:0-742884 GCF_016077235.1 Cyprinodon tularosa
CAGCTCTTCAGTTTTATGCAGACGAAGGATTTATCTACAAACTGAGCTTTAAACTGTTTTTCTACGTGAATGTATGCCAACACAGTGAAGCGCTGTTTTTTATGCTGTTTTTTTCCTCTCCCCATTCATTTCCTATGGGAATTTTTTGCGACGTTTTCGCTAATAATTCGCAAACCTTCGGACTAATGAGAAAGTTTTATACAAGCACGCATCGCCCCATTGGTCTCTACGCGTGTGCCAACTTTGGGCCCGATCCGACGAATGGTGCGTGACTAGTTACGCGCCGAAGTTTTTGGTGGCGAGGAGAACTATAAGCTATAATAAAAATAATACGCGGAATAAATATGTGAGATAGTAGTAGGTGGGCCATGCCTTCGGCATGTGGCCCCCCTAATAATACGCGGAATAAATATGTGAGATAGTAGTAGGTGGGCCATGCCTTCGGCATGTGGCCCCCCTAATAATACGCGGAATAAATATGTGAGATAGTAGTAGGTGGGCCATGCCTTCGGCATGTGGCCCCCCTAATAATACGCGGAATAAATATGTGAGATAGTAGTAGGTGGGCCATGCCTTCGGCATGTGGCCCCCCTAATAATAATACGCGGAATAAATATGTGCAATAGTAGTAGGTGGGCCATGCCTTCGGCATGTGGCCCCCCTAATAATACGCGGAATAAATATGTGAGATAGTAGTAGGTGGGCCATGCCTTCGGCATGTGGCCCCCCTAATAATACGCGGAATAAATATGTGCAATAGTAATAGGTGGGCCATGCCTTCGGCATGTGGCCCCCCTAATAAATATGTGCAATAGTAATAGGTGGGCCATGCCTTCGGCATGTGGCCCCCCTAATAATACGCGGAATAAATATGTGCAATAGTAATAGGTGGGCCATGCCTTCGGCATGTGGCCCCCCTAATAATACGCGGAATAAATATGTGAGATAGTAGTAGGTGGGCCATGCCTTCGGCATGTGGCCCCCCTAATAATACGCGGAATAAATATGTGAGATAGTAGTAGGTGGGCCATGCCTTCGGCATGTGGCCCCCCTAATAATACGCGGAATAAATATGTGCAATAGTAGTAGGTGGGCCATGCCTTCGGCATGTGGCCCCCCTAATAATACGCGGAATAAATATGTGCAATAGTAGTAGGTGGGCCATGCCTTCGGCATGTGGCCCCCCTAATAAATATGTGCAATAGTAATAGGTGGGCCATGCCTTCGGCATGTGGCCCCCCTAATAATACGCGGAATAAATATGTGCAATAGTAGTAGGTGGGCCATGCCTTCGGCATGTGGCCCCCCTAATAATAATAATACGCAGAATAAATATGTGCAATAGTAATAGGTGGGCCATGCCTTCGGCATGTGGCCCCCCTAATAATAAGCATGGACTAATAAAATAATTACGCATATGTTCTTAGTCCATGCTATAATAAAACAGGAACGGGAAAATCAATCCAAATTTATGGTGCAGATCCCTAAAGACATTCATGTAAAACACAATCTTGTGTTGCATTCAGTACACAAACATACCTGTGAATGCAGGAGGAGTCTTTAAACAGTGCTGGGTTCCAGCTTAGATAAATGACATCATAATACTGACAGAGATCCTCCCATGCAATCCAGAAAACCCCTAAAAATGATACAAAAAATTTTAATTAGAAGGATTGTTCATTGTTAGAACATCTGACATAGATTGCAGGACAAATTGGGATTTTTAATACAACAATCCAAAAAGGACACTTTACAGGTTTCTCATTGTCTTCTTATAAATATAATTTTTATCTACTTTGGTTTCTCATTAAATGTGTTTAGTGGTTTCATGTCTATCCTTCTGTCGTGAAACTCTGTAAAACACTTGATTTAAGTTCTCTGTGAATTAACATTGACTGACTGATTAATTAAACACCTGCTCTCACTTTAAAGAGAATAAAAGATGCTTCACATCCTGGAGAGTTTCTAAGTGAACAAATTAAAGCGATTGTTTTGTTTTATATCACGCCCTCCCTTTTTGATTCCTAAAATGTTAGAAGGATTATGTATGCAGCATCATGAATATACCATTATCAAACTTCTGTGCCGTCTTGGGGTCAAAGTTGAGGTATTTAAGGAGCTCCGGCGTCCAGTTTTTCTCATCCCGCTCGCTGTAGCGCCCCTTCCAACGCAGATGACTCCATGGATTTTTCAGCTGCAGGAAACGCATTCCCTACAAGTGTAAAAGACACAGAGAAGCAGATTTAATCTTCGTACTCTAGCTGCTGAATTACCAAACCAAATCTTAGGAAGCAATGCAAGCTGTAGGACTTGATATGGAGGATAACAAGTTCCCGTCCTTATACTGCCAGTTTTAGATGCAGCAATTCTTTGGGAAAGCTGACTTATAAGGAGAGGCGTCAAGTAATGAAGTATGGAGGATAAAAAGTGCCAAAATTAAATAAATAAATACAGCATTAAATAAATAATTAAATGTGTAATTCATTAAATAAATAAGGAATTAAATATATAAATGTGTCATTAATTTAATAAGATACGTCTTCATTTTATAAAAAAAATATATATAATTATTTCAGTGTGCATTTAATTATTTCATGGTCCTGTGTCGCAGTGCATCGAAATCATTAAAACAATCTGTCAAATTCACCCATCAAAGTTAGGGGGCGGGGTTAACGCGAATCGAGTTGCCACCTACTTTGTCAGAGTATGTTCACAACCTGTGGATCACAGTCTCTGTAATCGATTTGCTTCGCCTTAATGTGCAGGGTGACCAATCAGGTGTTAAAGGAATAGTACACCCAAAACATGATTAGCCTTCATTTTCTACTCACCCCCATGCTGAACAACACTCTGGAGTACTTTTTTGATATCTCAAATGCATCTGGAGATCTGGGAGGCTTCTTGCTGTCTGCTGACATTCAAATAATGGAGGTCTGTGGCGCCCGAGGCAGAAAGGTCCATAAAAGTCCACAAAAAACGTGTCAATATTCCTCCATACTACTGCGCACTTTCATCTGGTTTGGTCTGCCGGCTTCCGTAGCGTCGTGATCGCGCATGTGCGCGCTTTCAGGAAATCCTATACACTACTGTTTAAGCTCTAAAAACATTCTAAATGACTTCGTTTCGAGTAAATTCTGGATGCTACCCACTCAGGACACTTGGAATACATTGGACGAGCAGTATGGAGGAATATTGACACGTTTTTTGTGGACTTTTATGGACCTTTCTGTCTCGGTCACCATAGACCTCCATTATTTGAATGTCAGCAGACAGCAAGAAGCCTCCCAGATCTCCAGATGCATTTGAGATATCAAAAAAGTACTCCAGAGTGTTGTTCAGCATGGGGGTGAGTAGAAAATGAAGGCTAATCATGTTTTGGGTGTACTATTCCTTTAAGATAACCGCCCCCTAACTTTGATGGGTGAGTTTCTTTTAATGGTTTCGATGCACTGCGACACAGGACCATGAAATAATTAAATGCACACTGAAATAATTATATATATAAATATATATATATATATTTTTTTTTATAAAATGAAGACGTATTTTATTAAATTAATGACACATTTATATATTTAATTCCTTATTTATTTAATGAATTACACATTTAATTAATTGTTTATTGCTGTATTTATTTATTTCATTGTGGCACTTTTTATCCTCCATAATGAAGTACAAATACTTTGTTACTGTACTTAAGTACACTTTTTAGGTATCTATACTTTACTCCATTATTTTTTTCCTACTTCTGACTTCTACTCATCACATTTTCACACAAGTATCTGTACTTTCTATGCCTTGCATTTTTAAAACAAACGTTACTCGTTACTCTTGGCTTCGGTTTAATGTTTATGTATAAATATTTATTTCACGTCATCTGCACAGTCTAATGCAGATCTTCAGAAGCAAGCAGGTGTTCTTCAAATTGCAAACGTAAATTGTCTATGCCATGCTACAATGTTGGATTCAGAAAAACATGTTGAAATGTCTGAAAGGTCGGACACAGGCGAGAGCGAATCGGGAGACGGAGACCAACAAGACCTCCCTTATCCTTGGCCCTATCTCAAAGAAATTTTTCAAAATAGTAGAAAAATTGAGCTTTAAGTTCATATAGTGGCATCTGCTTGATACTTTTTTATTTTAAGTAGTTTTTGGAGCACATGCTTTTTCACTTCTACTTGAGTAAAGAGGTCAAGTTGATACTACAATTTTTACCAGAGTGTTTTTAAACTGCAGTATCTATAGTTCTACTTAAGTAACAAATGTGTGGACTTTTGACACCACTGCTTATAAGGGTGAAATCCTTTAAAAGTATCGGGTCAGCTAGATGTTCTCCATGCTTATGAATAAATTGACCTGAACTAACCTTGTATTCCCTGATGTCAAGAACTGCATAGGCATGTGTTGGCACCAAACCCCATCTATCACCTTCCTCCTCTGTCATCACCCCCGTCGCCGTGGTGATGAGACAGTCCCCCCTGTGGAATCTGAACACAGAGGCCAAGTTAAAAAAAGGAAGACGTCTCAGAAGTTAAACACAGGAGCGACTAAAATAGAGCCGTCTGTGTGTTATTACCTTTGGAAGAGCATGCGGAAGGTGTCTTCCTTGTTGAAGGACTGATTGTCAGAGTGCATAGCAATGCGCTCAGGGATCCAGCCAGTGAGTGCATGCAGATCGATATTCTGTAAAAAAGAAAGCTTAAATATTTATCTTGAAAAGCAAAAAGTTTGGTGTCAAATATAAATATATGTTTGTGTACAGGACATAATATAAAAAGAAATAAGAAAAGATCCAAATGAATCACATTCCAATTAATAGAGTCTACATTTTAGATGAGCAACTTGTGCTTTTTTTTTTCTTTTTAGGAAGCA
Organism: Cyprinodon tularosa; assembly: GCF_016077235.1. Classification (NCBI taxonomy): domain Eukaryota; kingdom Metazoa; phylum Chordata; class Actinopteri; order Cyprinodontiformes; family Cyprinodontidae; genus Cyprinodon; species Cyprinodon tularosa. Next base: position 4,873 of record NW_024039021.1, read on the forward strand.
GATACAATAACAATACAATGACTGGAAAACAGTTTAAAACCGTAGGCGCTACCCTCCAATGCACTCACCGAGTTGGAGCCAGGGAAATCGTAGCCACCCATCACCTTCATGTAAGCCTTCTCTATCAGGGAAACCCACAGCTCATTGCGGTTGCTGGAGTAGGAGCAGAGCAGCTCTCCGTTACGATCCACCGGAAGGTAGTCATCTATGATCACCTGAAGAAAGAGAAATACCAACATCCATGGAGGAACATGAGTAAAATAAAAAATGTAGACATATTGTCTTTTACAGGGTTCCTACAGCATAAGGCAATTTAATTCAATACTTTTTAATGCCACTTGAAATAAAAATCTAAGATCAAATTCAAAAGAAACACAAGAAAAACCTGCTTACGACAACTTAACCCAAAGGTTTATTTTAACATAAACCACTGCACTAATGTTTCAAATTTTGAAAAGCCTCCCATACAGGAAGAAAGCTAAAAACAAACAAATGACAGATATATTTGAGCAATTATTTAACTGAATTCACAAACATTTGTTTTAGCAGGGAACGAAACAAATCAGTTTTAAAGCCACAACATAACCAGTGCTTAGTCTTTTTTGCAGCTATTTTTCTTTGTATCGTTTTCTTAGTATGTTTGATTTGGTGATAAGTGGAGGCGTTGCAGAGACAAGGGTGGAACAAAACTGTGAAATACCGGCTGTTTCTCGGTAACTCCATTTTGACGATTTGTGTTTCGCGTTTCGCATGTGCGACTCCACTGCCTTAATTCCCATCGTTCCGAGCTTGAACGACTTCTTGCACAAAATCCACTGAGCCTCATGTATGTTCCCTGGTTTTAGCCATGGAGGAAACTCTTGGCTGGAGACAAATTTGGTTACATTTACACTTGCTCATATTTTCCAGACAAAAAGCTAATGGCGCATCTCCCAAATGTCCCGGCCGCAACAACGCTTTTATTGGTTCCACTATCGGGACGGAACCAATAATGGCGAGCCATTATTTTTTTTAAATAAAAAAAAAATTGTCAATTTTAATGTTTTATTTAGATTACAAAAATAAATCGTAATAAAAATAATCCTATTTATGATGTTTTAAAAATTAAGACCTACTAAAGATTGATTTAAGACGTTTTAATACCAATTAAGGCCTTAGTTTTTTATTTTGAAGAATTCAATGCCTTTTAAGACTTTTTAAGGACACGCAGTAACCCTGTTTTAATTCGTGACTACCTTTACAGCTTAGTGCATTTTTATAGAATAAACTAACTATCTTCCAACTTTTGAATAAGGTTTATGGGATCCTATTAGTTTGATATTAGTAGATTTTTCTTCAATAATACTGTGAGTTGGTTTTCTATGGTAACCTTTCTGGGCACTCCATTGATGTGAAGTTTGACCATGTACTTTCCACAGGGGTTATACTCTGGTTCTCCTCGCCTGTTCTGAGGGTAGATGATGCTGCAGGGGAGAAAAAAACAAACAGATTTCAGTTCTTATGTTCTATGTAAGCCGAATGCTGTTGCAATGAAAAAAGAAGCTGCAGTCATACCTGGTGATGAGTTTCTTGTTGTAGCGCCTCTCATAAGCTGCACTGATGGCCAGTGAAGCCACAAATGAACAGTCAGAGACCACCGTCTAAACAAACATGGGTAATTCAAGACACACAACGTGCAATTAGCTTTTCAGAGCCATCAGAAATCACTTTTTATCACTGGTAGCATCGGTTCTCAGTGAAACTGAAAACTGTTTCAGTGTCGTGCATCAATCTGGGCTTTGACTTTAAAAACGAATGTTCTGTTCTGCTTTAAATGCTCTATACCTGTGATGATGTTGCACCACCTACTGGGTAATTTGGACATTACATATCAATGATATTAGCTTTATTCAGAATAAATGAAAGATTAAAGAATAAAAAGTGTGAAGGAATAACTTTCTATACTGAAAACATCAGCATATGAGTTGGAATGAGTTGCGAACCTGTTTGATGCTGAAGCTGGACACAGACATGATCATGGTGGGATTATTGCAGATCTCATCTGGCCGAACCCAGCGGGAGAAGATGGCTTTCTGTTTGGGAGAAAGAGCAAGTTTCCCAGTTTTGTCCCTGTAAGAAAAAAAAAAGATAACTAAAAATGTTTAAATCATTTCAAAAGAAGCATTCAGCAAAAGGCTTAGTTCAACAAGCCAATTTACTCTGAATCAGAAAAAACTTTACTGTGTAAGTGTGTTACACAAAAAAAAGGATTTTTGGTTTGGTGTGACACATTGGTAAAAAATGCAAGTGAAGGAAAGGAAGGAAATATATAATTTAAACAGGCATATGCAAGTTATACAGGAATGTTATGAGGATAATAAAAGGTTTTACTGCAACTTTTTGCAAAGGAAAAGCACTGAAACTGGTATTAAAAGTAAACAGTACTAATAATACAAAAATAGATTTAGCAGAAACAAGATATATAATTTAAATCTAAATTATTTATTTAAACGAGACAAAAGCATCTGATTCTTCATATCTGGCATCCAAATATCGTTTATTATTAATTTTTAACAATGTTTAACAGAATGTAGCAACCACTCTAGAGATGTTTTACTGAACAGAAAGATGAATTATATTTTAATGAATAATATTTTTTCACTTTTGCATGTGAATAATTTTGGTGCAGAAACTTTTTTGGACAGGACCGTAACCTTAAAAGGCATCTTTGAGGTGAGTTACAACAGAGATTCTGGTTCTGGTTGTCTCATTTAACAATCGGCACACCTCTGAACCATGAGGAAGACGTTTACAGAATAGTTAAAGCTGCTGGGAAAAGGGAACATCAACAAACTCCACACTAAAAAAACAATTATTTAGGTCATCAGAGATTCACGTACATGGGAAATTATACCGCTACTTTTGGTGATATAGTTTTTTTTCCATACCCATTCCATGTTTTTTCATTGTTTGAGTTAAGCTTATTACTATGACATATACTGGAAAAATAAGAGTTCCATGTCAATATCCCGTAATGTTTTGATGACAGAATAGGGATTTTTAGTTCATTCGTAAAAAATTTATGAATCCTACTTATGAAGTTTTTAACTTTTTACTGATTGACTGAGCTTTAAATGTTTTGTGTTTTTTTTTTTTTTTATGTGGAGAAACCAGTTCAGTTAGATGTTTGGCTTTTTTCCCTCATTGTGTGGATAGTCCATTTTCAGTTTTTATTAACTGAAGTAAACGTTTACACTTTAGATTCGATGGCAATAAATCTTTAAAGCCGAGTGACAATAAGGACTAAAACTCACGAGAACGGTACAGGGAAGGCAAATCGCTCCTTTAAGTCCACACTCATGAAGGGCATATAGGCAATGCCATTGATTGTAGATGTACTCCTGCAAAGGTAGGCAGAGCAGAACTGATTAAAAACATTGAAACTGATAACAGAAATCTTCCACACCGGTAGAAGTCATTGCTGACCAGAGTTTCTAACCCCAGACGGTTTTATAAAAAAAATATACAAATAAAAATGCAATGACACGATACATTTGGTTCCTCTGACTCATAACATAAAGAGCTTTGTTAGATCGTTTCATTAACCATCTCACCTGAGGACCTCGATCTCCTCAGCTGTGTACCGTTGACCCTGGGGCTCACTGGACTGAACCGCTCTGATTGGTTGAGGCTGTGGTCGGTCGTGGACTGAGAAGTCTGGCCCGAGAGGGAAGAACTGACGAACCGGTCCGCTTGAACCGCCGCTGGACTTGGTTCCTGGAGGCCCTGTTCTGTCCTGAGACTGTGCCGAGGTTGACTTGGATTGCGACTCTTTAAGACCTTCAGCTCTGCAGAAACATTTGGGAAACATACAGGATGTCAGAATTATACTTTTAGTTGTTTTAAACAAATATACTGTTTTTAATTATCATTACCTGAAAATAATAATAAAGGACATTGAAGGTAAACTAACTAAGCATGAAAATGGGACTTTAAATATTCATAACACTTTGTCAAAGCTCTTTTAAATACTTCTGACTGATATGGAGAAAAAGGATTTAAGGCTTTCAAATCAAAGGTTTAAAAGTGTTTAATGTCTAGTTGGCTGAGGGTTCAGGTCGGCACTAGATCTGACCTGTCCAAAGCTTGACGTGCCAGCTGCTTCAGCTTCGTCTGAAGAGTCTGATCTGATGACTCGTTCGACTGACAGGAAAAAACAGAAAGGAGGAATAAATAACATATGGTTTACCATCAATGACTTTGAAAAGGACAAACATTTATACGGAGGGAAAAATACCGTCTTTATGCAGAGCTCCACGGCCTGAGTGTACAGCTCTATAGCTTCATCACCGTTCCCCTTCTCATCTTCCTCAAAGGCCTGAGTTACCAGGAAGTGGGCGCGCTCTAGGTCCACCTGGTGGCGGGATTTCAGCGGGTCGATCTTCTCAGACTGGACTGGATTAGAAGTTTAATGAAATTAAAATACAGGAAGTTTGTTCAGCTAAACTGATTAGACTGTTGTTTACTTGAAATGAGAACATACTGTCCCCAATTATTATTTTATTTTCATTGTAATGGGTTAATTTACAATAAATGGGCAAAATACATATCAAAATTCCAAAAAAGTAAAAAAAAAACACTCCACTGGACTTGGTTTCCAAGTTTGAAGACTTTTTGTTTCCCATCCAGGAAGCTTTTTCAATTCAAAATGTCAGAATACATATCAAAATCTTAAAGGCCTTTAAAAAAAAAAAGATTTCAGTTCTAAATCTTATACACAGAGCTAAACTCTGGGCAGTAGTTGTCAAAAACAGCGTATACTCCAGCCATCTGTGGACACACCCATGTCAACAAAGATCCAGCCGCAGGGAGCAGAAACCAGTGGAAAACTACAGTCAAACATCTAATGTTAAAAGCACTTCAGAGCTTAGAAAACATTATTCCATAAAGATCTAATACCTGCAACAAAAAGCAAACACCTCAGGAAATGATAATAAAAACTATGAAACTATAGGTAGAAAAAATAGAATAAAAAAAGGGAAAAAGGGAAGCAGTTCAGTACTACATTATACTACACAGAAAACTCAATAGAAAAGTTATTTTTGAAAGTAAGCGATGAAAGTCTAGTTTTCCGTGTGAAACAAGCTCCATAGGGATCACTGCAAGGGTTAAATTCAGTGAACTGGTCAGATCAGAATAGACATAAGACAACATGCAAATTATTACATGTGATGGAACATTTATACATCTCTCTGAAAACATTTTCCTAAGAGGGATGTTTTTAATCTTTAGCAGGGATGTTATTAGAGGAATTGAGATGTTATAAAACCTAGTAGAGACATTTGAATATGGCAAGGATTCTACAAAATATCCATCGCTACCAAAGAGCGGTTTAGATATAAGTATATCCATGTGTTGAATTGGTAAAGTTAAAATCTAGCCTGAAACAAACTGAGAATCTGTAGGAAAAAATAAAATCTGATGTTTAACCACTGGATCTATATCCAGTCTGTCTGAGCTTAAGCTATTTTACAAAGAATTGGCATAATTTTCCGTCTCTCGATATGCTTTATTTAGTTACTGCCTGAGAGGACTTTCAGCTGCAACATCAACAAAAGCTGATCCTAGAAAACAGTAAGCATGTATGATGGGTTTTTCAATCATGTTTTCCCCAAGTTTGTCTAATAAAGGTCATTTTAGGCCAATGCCTATCAGTCCAACCAATCCTTGATATGTGCTGCCCATATATTTGGGTCGATTCTACGACCCAAATATATCTTACTCCATTTACTTGATAAAAAAGTGTTATAAGTTAAATTAATCTTACAAAAGTCTCAATTTATTAAGAAATCAAAAAGAACACTAATGATGGAGAGCGATTGAATGCAGTGGCAATGCATGTGCCTCAAGTGTCCTTACAGGTATAGAGGACAATCTTTTATTTCTGGGTGGATCATCAAAATAATGGTCCTCCTAATTGCAATCATTCTGGTGATATGTTTATGTAAGACCGTCCTACGTGCTCACCCTGTTAGCTATCTTTTTCTGGACATGCACACTTCAGTGCGTATATCTTTGGTGAGCTACAGTATCAGACAGTTATTGCCACTACCCCACAGGGGCGACTAACAACAAAGATGGCTCAGGCACCACGCAATGAAGGATGAGTTACTACCAATGGGGAGTAAAAAGCAGTGATTATCTGTCTGAACGGTAAGTTAAAGGAAAATTCCCTTTTTTTAACACTTTTAGCCCATTTTCTGTAGTGTCCAGGATGAAATCGAATGATCAACACCAAAATTTTGACAATTGGCCCTGTCTCTGCTATTTGGCTCATGCAGAATCCCCCTCTGGCTGCTTCAGAATGGCTTCCATAGTGCATGTCCGATAATGTCCTTAAAACAACCTTAAACGTTCTTTTTTTAAAATATGCTACTCACCGGGTCGTCAGCGCTGTTCAATGACGTTCCCAAAAAAGTTTCGTGAAGAAAAACCGTTCCTGTCTTGTTTTATTTAGCATTTTGTAAGTTTACGAAAAAGTCCACCATAAAGTCCCTGCTCTATTTAGTAATTGGGGGATTTAGTAAGCTTGTATGAGCTATGAGAGCAGCTACTTTTAAAAAGAGCGTGCACAAGGAGAAATGGGCTTGTGCACCCGGGTACAGGGTTGTGCAAGAGCATTTATTTTTAAGTGGAGAGGGCTGGTCTTTTAAAAAAGAAACCTTTAAAGCAGCAATGCATAAATAAACTGCATGCATGTGTCAGCTGATATCGATACAAGAAAACAACCGGAATATTGTTCAAATGTCAGACTGCCAATGTATCAGCCTGTATTCACAACTATCCACTACTTTGTCTTGGGCTGGGACATATATTTACGGTAATAAAAATACAATATTTGTGGATTTAAAGTGTCAAAATATGAACATGGATAAAAATATGACTACAAAGCCTGGTAAAAAGAATATGGAAACAATCTTTACCGACTACTGCTTTGGTTTACAGGTGAAAACAACAGGAAGGAATTATTTTTGACAGCTTTCAGAGGACTTTACCTGCATTGTGGAGGGCTTGAACCCGGTTCAAATATTCATTCACTTTGTCCTGGAGCCCTTCCAGTTTGGACCCTGCCATTCCAGCATAGATCAAAGCCTGGGCTGCCTCCTATAACACACAATTACTGTTCATTTAATGGTTCTTTTTTATTATTATTAATAAAAAGTAACTGAACAATAACAACATGCCAGAAAAAAAAATATAATCACTATTTAAAAAGATTTTACTAGAACTTGCCAAACAAACAGAAAAAAATATAAAACTGTCACAGTAAAAGTGGACTTTGAACTCACAGGACAAACACAGCTAAATGCTAACCACGACAGCTAGCAGCTGTTAAAGTGAAAACTTCAGCTACCTACCTTATAATAAAAAACAGCCTCATTATATTTGGCCTTTTGGTCATAGGTCACAGCCGCTTTGGCAAATTTGAAAGCATCGTGTTCCAGCGCTGTACAATCCATGTTGAAGCAAACTTTAATGGCTAGCTCCCTGCTAGCCAGCGAACAGGGCAGCTAACCACTGTGTTAGGGCAAATGTCTATCTTCATTCAGCACGCAGGTTTTCTTCATCAGCTCGGACTGTACATATTGGACGCTCTTCTTTCTCTTCTTTACGGTAAAAGACAAGAAGACGCGGATTAAAAGTTCAGCTTCTCCTTATGACTAAAAACACCAGCAAACATCAAAACAATACTGGCGTTTCCGGGGGAAAAAACCGACCGCGCAGCCGCAATAGAGACTCAGCCTCAGCTGTATCATGGTGCGTTTACTGAAAACAGGAAAAGGATGTTTCTAAATTACCACTACCCTAATTTAAACTTTAAAAAAGAAAAAAATACATCTTTAAAAACATGAACAGCTATGTAGGGAAATTAATAATGATTAATAATAATAGGAGCATGTCTTAGCTTTGGGAAATGCCTGCATAAACTACTCAAAAAAAGAGAAAGAAATAAAGCTTAGTTATCCACCTTATTTCAACACAGATAAAAAGGACACAAGATATTTATGAGTTTCAGAAATTGAGAATGTTGAAATAAAAATGTCATTTGACCTAAGGAACAAGAAGAGAAAAAAAAAAATCATTGGGTAGTTTCTAAATTTTGGGGGCTCTACATTATTACATAGGCCTATATTAGGTCTATTAATATTAATATTTTAAGGCTGTGTATGTTTATCCCCCCAAAGTATAGAAGAATAGAGTTCAATACATTCTAAAAAATATTTAGTCTACTTGATATAGCAGCTTTTTGACAAAGGGCTTAAGTTACAGAGGTGTCAGAAATATTCAGAAATATGTTTGGCATAGTTCAATTTCATTCTGTTCCTATCAGATTAATAAAATAATTGTTGAACCAATTATTTGTCTTCATGAAACTAGCTGATCAACCATTTAAAAGTGAAGTCATTAAGAACCTTTCCTATTGTATAACAAACTATTGTGAAGTTAGAAAACTTAGTGGGAAAGCATTTCTTCCATAATATTCAGTTTTATTTAACGTCCTTTGGACGGAGAGTATTTAAAAGCTCTGACTTAACCGTCCTAAGCACATACATTTATACTCTTCAAAATACCAGAACATTCTCACTCTCCCATGAAACTAAAACCCACCCCCTGCACAAAGATCTCTCACACTTGAACGTTTGGTTATTCCCAAGAAAAATACTTCAGTTCATCAAGGACATACATTTTAGCCACGGCATGAAGGGGCCTGTGTGAACTTACGGTATCTCTCATGACCTTCCCTTTACCCTTCTCTAGAGTAGGGAGGCATCTGCTTTCTGTCCCCCTAAAGATGTACCGCACAGTGAATGATACAGGATTTCTCTATCATTACTCATAATTCAAACAGGCACACTCAAAACATTTTATCTCACATAATAAGCCAACGAAAAATATGATTCCACACTATAAAACCCACTTCATTAGCACTGCACTATAACCACCATTTCTTCTCACACAAATGTTCTTTTAGTGCCCGTTGATTTTGATAATAGATTAAAATTCAAAACATTAAGACTTCTTAAAGAACTTATGAAAGCTTTTTTGTGTGTGTCATCATCTTCAATGTAACTTTAAGCTCTGGAAAATCAATATATAAACTCCTAAAATAAATAAATTTTGATAAAATCATGTGACAGTAAAAGTTTGTTAGTTTTGAATGTTTTTCTATCAACTTTGAGATATTGGGTCTATTGTTTAGATTCTATTAGTAATGTTGTTATTGTACAATATCTGAATAAACACACAATCTGTGGACAGTTCTACCTTTTCCATTTTTGATCGATGAATAAGCAGCTTTATTTATTTCTGGAATGTCCTGTATCATAAAATGGCAATAAAAAATAGTTTTTTTTTTGTTTTTTTTTACAGTGTATTTGTTGCCATTACAGATTATCAAAAGAAAAAAAAAGACAAGTAACTTTATCAAAACTATTTTTATTTTTTATGATTATCTGAAATGTACTTATATAATATACAAATAAACTATTACAATTTGAACATTTAATTAACAGAAGTTATTTAGGAGAAAAATAATTTCAAGATTTAAGATCAGTTGTTAAAAAAAACACCCAGGAAGCTTTCTTTTAAACCAAAATGTCTAATTTTCAGCCAAACCCCCCCCCCCCCCCCCCCCCCCCCCCAAAAAAAATGCTCTTTGGGTCTTCAGCAGTTGTTTACCACACATTTTAAATTTTTTGGTTGTAATATCAAAGCACTGAAGCTGTTCCTCAGCTCAGGATAGGAAAAAATGTGCTTAAAAAACAAAAAAAATAGTAATACCAGAATTATATGCTTCTGTTGATGTATATACTGTCGGTCTATATTTAACCGAGATGTATCTCAGATCAAACCACACATATAATCCTCAAAAACATAAGTGAAAATGTGTGTGTCGTAACATAGGAGTCATTGGGACCTATGGATGTGAATTCGGTTTATCACCAGTCTAGTGTTTTTTCTAGTCAGAACTGTAATTTTAGTATGTAAACCAAGAATACTTTTTGAACTTAAATCAGCTATTTTTATAGCTCCCACCGTGAGGTTGAGTGGATGGGGAGTGCTATTTCCCTTCAAAACTATTAAGTAAGGGAGCAATTTTTGGGGGTTTTACTGTGATTACACAGGAATTGCTACTAATTGCTCACTTGTGCTCATAATATTATAAATGATTGGTTAAAATATAAAAAAAAAACCCAACAACCTCATTATTGTCGTTTCAATCAGCAAAAATAACTTATGTTCTTATTACAATTTGTACAATTATGCATCTTCAAAAGTTTTTTTTTAACCACTTGTAAAGCTGCTCAACACCACAGATGTTTTAAATACTAATGTGTCTTTAATAAAATTTTATGCCAAGATTAAAGAACATACAGTATAGCTGGATCCTATTATTAGTTATTATTAATTAAGTAAAATCTGAAATTAACAGATTGCTTTAACTTTTACTGAATTGTATGAGAGTAAAGAAAGTTGCATAAAAACATGAACCATTTTGTATTTGGAAAAGCTGGTATCCCTTTTTTTTTTGCTTTAGTTTTGATCTAAACCCGATGAGAGAAAGTGATTGTGACCAGTGCACTTTAACCAAAATGTTATCGTATAAAGAAGATTGAAATGTAAAAGTTTTAATATTTTATTAAGGTAAAGTAGCAAAAAAAAAAAAAATCATCTGGTTTGTCCATCAGAGAAAAACAAGGTGCAAGAAAACTGTTAACTTAACTTTCAATTAACAGAAAGGTAGCACCCTCTAGCGGTCAAACAGCAACATTACTGCTGATGGCAAACAAAGGCAAAACACACAGTGGATTAAAAACACATTTAAAGTTACTGAAAATGACACTTTGACCACTTTGAGAAGAGAATAAAGGGCTACATGATCAAAGGTTTTAGAATATAAAAAATAAAATACTTTTATTCTCTCACTTTTAGACTTTTTCTTAACCTTTTTTATTTGCTTTTGTGGTTTAAACAGACAAAGCCTTCTTTTCACAGATATACCGTTGATTTGCACTGCAGTCCACTGATTTCCATCCACTGTACATAACAGATATAACACACTGATTGTCATTTGGTTGTGACTGAATCCAGTTCCTGTAGAGGAAAAAAATATTACAATTTGCAGAAGAATGATTAATTTAATTAAGTGAAATACTAAATATGTGTCTCTTACTTATTAGTCTCATTACTTCCATCAACCCACTTCCATTTGTTGCCTTCTGCTTTCAGGCCAATCCAGTATCCATCATTCCCTGAGCTATACCAACTATTCTGACTGACAAAAGTCTTGGACAAAAACAGAAAATATTATAAATGATATTCATTTTCCAGTTTTTAGGAAATATAGATTATGCACGGGGTTTATCTAAGTACCTTCTCACTTTCATCGGAAACCACAACGAGATCTGCATTCTTGCGTCGGCAGTCTTCACGTGCTTCTTTCCTGGTTTTCCTAGTATTGCAGGCATCGTTTATGGCATAACAGCTGGAGTCTTTATGAAGCCACCCGTCTTGACAAGGTTTGCATGTGTATCCTGAAATAACAGAGTCCACTCGTAAAAAAGAGTCATACATACAAATATTCATATTGGTGATTTTAGAATACAATCAATGTGATCTGGACATACTATTATAGCTCTTGGTACAGTATGCATTGATGCTCCATTGAGCACGGCTGACGTTCTGCTCGATCCACCTGTTCTCCAGGTTTTGTATTTGCTCTGTAAGGTTTCTCTTCTCTGACTCCAGCTCCTGGTTTTGATTTGTAAGTCTCTGTGTTTCTCCTGTCAGGTTTAAAATTCTACTTTCTGAGACATTAAATGCTTCAGAGAGGTTTTTAAACTCAACGGTCAGATTGGTGTGACCCTCCCTCAAGTTTTCTAACTCTGATATGAGTTTGTTGTTGATGTTTGTCAGGTTGTTATTTTCCCCCAGAAGAGCCGTTTGGTTGGTTTTCAGCCGGTCCAGCTCACTTACATCATGCGCAGGAATGAATGTGACTGCAATAGAAAAACAAGACGTGATTTCTTAACAGTTAAATCTTATGCAAAAAAGTTTTTTTCCACATTGATTTCAACCCATTACTACATCTGATCTGCTCCTTTCTGTCTTCTTTAAATGCAAAGTTCAAGCCAATTTATTTTCAAACAAATGTTCTTGTAAGAAATTGTAGAAATCTTCAAGCAAAATTAGGAATAGTGTTTTCATACTGCCTTGGAGGGATCACAGAGATATGTTAAAATGATAAAAAAAAAAACATACAGTATATAATATTGGTATGGTTAGTTATTTATAGAATATTGGCTTCATTTAGCTAACAGTTATCTGAACTAGAATTATTTTAGAATAAAGATATATTGATAAGTAAGTTTAATATCAAAAAGTTTTCCAGATACATCTCTGTGTGACAAAATGCCTTATCTGATGATATGTTTTTAATACAACGCTAACCTTCCACATATGCTCAGAGTGATATTCTGAGTCTAAGAGACGGAGAGGATCATGAACTACCTAAAACTCGCTCTTTCAAGAGAGGTTTTAAAGTGTTTGAATATCAACATTATTGCATACTTGGTGATGATTTATTAAATGTGTGATATTTATAGACTGTGCTTTCAAATCTATGCAGAAACAAATATGCTAATACATATGTTCTATATGTTTTCATTGTAAACTACCCATTTTTGGAGGTGTGACATAAAAAGCACAATATAGTGTTATGGTAGTATCTCATGGTTTCATTGTGTTGCTATTTTACATGTCAAACGCTGCACGACACCTACTCTAATAATAATAATTAAACTTTATTGATCTCACATTGGAGATATGTACCTCTGCATTTAACCCATCCCCTTGAAGAGCAGAGGGCTGACATTGTGCGGAGCCTGGGGGGCAATTGGGAGTGAGAGTCAGAGTGGCAGTCTGTTAGCCTCGTGAGACCATCCTGATCTCGCGAGCTTTCAAGGTTTCGCTCGCAGAGTCTGGAGACTCTCCGTTAAAAAAAAATTGGAGCCGTTCACCAAACGAACATCCAATCAGCGTTGGCTTTGAGGCGGGTTGAGGTGTGACGCAACGAGAAGCACGACAGTTCAGTCTAAAGAACATGGCAGCTTCAGCCGATGAAACTAGCGTTAGCGTGGCTATCGAGCAAGTTTTATCTGAGTATTTCTTCACTGAAAGAAGAGCAAAACACTGCTCTGGAGGCTTTTCTCAGAGGAAAAGATGTTTTTGCTCTTCTCCCGACTGGTTTCGGCAAGAGTAGCCTGGCTTGTGGTTGTGTTTTCGTCGTCGCTCTGTTAGTACGTCATATGCTTCGTTGATCTGATTGGTTTATTTGGCCCGTCTATCACCAACATAGGCCAATCAGCTAACCAGTATTTTCGCCTCTTCCCAAAATTACTTCAACTGAGGGTTTCCAGATGGATATGCGGAGCAAATCCATCTGCATACATTTTTTTTTTCTTTGTATGATGGCCTTAAATGTGCATTTCATCAGGTGAAGTAAAGTAAACTGATTCAAATAATCAACAATAAATACCAAATCACCTAAAAGGTCAAGTTTAAGACTGGGTTTGAACTGAGTTTTCGTTTGGGTTGGGGAGGGTTAGGCGTGAACTCATAGTGGCTAAGTTTAGGGTAAGTATTACAGTTAGGCTGTTGAAATAATGGGATGTCCAGGGAAACGCCCAGCAAAAACATTTCCTGTATTTCAGAAGTGCTATAAAAACGCAGACAATAACCAAAGCTATCTATCTGCAGCAGTAGCTTCATTAGTGATGTGCCAACAAACAGCACTACAGTATAAGACTTATGGTTTCATTTTTTATTTATTTATTTATTTTATTTATTTCGAACAGACAGTAAAAACAATCAAGAACGAAAAATATTTTGAAGGAAACAAACTTAAGAATGAAAATATAAAACAAATTATTTTGCCCATGTGACATGTAAATTTTATATTTTCTGTTCGAAAAGGAGCAGGTAGAAGATACAACTTATAATGTCCTGCCCCTTTCCTACTTGTCAATTTATCCTCAATTAAATGTCAAAACACCAAAAAAAAACAAAAAAACACTTGTTTCCATTCCACATGATGTTTTGCCATGTACAATTATTTTAAGTTCTATTTATGTCATCAATTACATTATAGACTATTAAACAGTCATCTTATATAGCGTATTTTGAAATGAGCTCGGTTTTAATCAGTTTATTAAATTGGTTTGCATTTTGAATTTTTTTAAACTCGTCATTCAATCCATTCCAGACATTTACTCCACACACAGATAAACAAAAACTCTTTCTGGTTGTTTTAAAGTGTTGTTTTTTAAAGTATCCTTCACCTCTTAGATCATAACCCCCTTCTCTGTCACCAAACATTTCCTGTATATTGTGTGGAAGTTTTTGATTTCGAACCTTAAACATGAATTGTGAAGTTCTAAATATTACCAGGTCCCAGAATTTCAGTATATTTGATTTGATAAATAAGTTTCCAATGTTAAAGACTATTAAACTACAGTATTTAGGATTTTTTTTTTTCGATTCTTACCATACACTCCGACTGCTATGACTCCCAACAGCAAACTGACAAACAGAATCCCAAAACACCAGGCCGCCTGCTTATAGACTCGAAGCATGGCTTCTTCTTCCTTATCAGGCAACAGCACTGCTAGAGCTATATAAGAAGAAAGTGTTAGACTCTATAGCTGCTTTATTTATATTCATCACTGTGTCTATTTTGATGATTCCATATAATTCAACCTATAAAAATTTAAATTCTAACCAACCAACCAACCAACCAACCATTTAACTAACTAACTAATACTTTTGGATCCTTTAACATCCTGAATTAGCTTTTAAACCATCAGACAGTTGTAATAGGAAGTATGAGTCCTTGTGTTGACCTGTGCTTTTCTCTACATGCTTTTTTCCCGTAATAACTTACCATTTGTGTCATGTGTGCTTTCCGCTCTTTCACAGCACGTTTTGAGTTCATCGTACACAATCTCCTTCTCCTTTTTGGCTGCAAATTAAAGGCTTATTTTAGAATCAATGCAAACCAAACCTTAGCTCTAAAAGGGAAATTGAATAGTTTGACTTAACAATTGGTCTGTATTCTTTCTTAACACTGCAAAAGAATTAGATCTAAATAAGTATTTTTTTTCTTAAAATAAGTGCATTTTTTCCTTGGATTTGTCAATGGAACAAGACAATCTACATTTTAAATAAAAAAACAATTGCATTGTCTTATTTTAAGTGCATATTATCTAATTATATTATCTTAAGGGTAAAGAATCTTATTCCATGGGCAAATCATCTTATTTACCTACTCAAATTAAGGGTAAATACACTTAATTTAAAATGTTTTACTTATTTCTCGATTGTTTTTGCAGTGAAGACAGTGATTGACAAAAAAAGATGTGGGTTTTTTATATAATAGAAAACGCATAAGAAATTGATTACATCTAAACAGAAGTTACAAGTTTCTGTAAAAAGACTTCTAAATAAATGTATTGAAAACGTACAGTAATTATCAAATATTTCCTTATAATGTCAACATTAGAAAATAAGGGTTAGGGTTTTGTTCATTTGTAATTAAAAATGTCAATCAATTAATATAAAGTTTAAATATTTGCAGATATGTTGTATTTTTTTATATGTTTCATAACTTACAGTTTGTGTAAGTTTTTTCTGTTGCTTCACTCTGGATCTTCACTTCATCATACACAGTCTCTTCTTCCTTCTTTGGAACTGAGAGACAAGGTTGATTTATTGTAAGAAATCCTCCTTTTAAATACATTTCAAGCATTGATTTCAAGCATTTCTAATTTATATGACAGGACCTCTTACAATCCAAATGTATTCACAAGCCTTTATAAAACTTTACCCAGGAATTTTACATGGCCACCCTGTATTCAGAGTATATATGTAATAAAAAAACAGCATGGGGAATCACAGAAAAACGGATGGAAAAGCAGAAGTACTTTAAAAAGTCTTTAAAGTTAGAAAACAAAAAAGGCCAACTGAACCCGTAATCTTTAGAACCACATCTGGTTTAT
Organism: Cyprinodon tularosa; assembly: GCF_016077235.1. Taxonomy (NCBI): domain Eukaryota; kingdom Metazoa; phylum Chordata; class Actinopteri; order Cyprinodontiformes; family Cyprinodontidae; genus Cyprinodon; species Cyprinodon tularosa. The sequence goes on from NW_024039021.1 coordinate 20,970, forward strand.
GCTGACAAAACAAAGCATGATGGTCAATCACCATGTTTACTAACTAAATTAACATCTCTGTTGGATAATGTCTCCCACCCCATGCATGAAGCTGGTGCTGAACTGGAGAGCCCCTTCAATGTCAGACTGCTGCACCCTACTGTAAATGCACCATGGAGCGTGATCACAGATCCTTCCTCCCAGCAGCTGTAAGACTTTATAACTTTCTCTGTTCTCAACAACCTCAATAAGTTAACGTTAGAACTGTAAATTTACAGTCACATGTTTATATTACAGTTTTTATATATATTTATTTATTTTTAACAAGTTTTTCAAGGCTGCACTTTAAAAAAAAGAGGAAATTGTCCAGAGAGCTGTTCCAAATGAATTTTCTTTTTGTTTTACACTTGTGTAAACCAAATGACAAATAAAATCTAAGTCTAAGTTGTTCCATTCATGCTGATTTTGCACAGTTTCTATCTTAGTAAGTTAAAAACATGCTGCTGTCGTTTTGCACATCTCGGATGTTGCTGCTATTTTTCAAATATCCAATTCTGTAAAAATGTCCATAGCTGTATATTGGTTATTTATTCTCCTGGTGCATAGTATTTATATTGTTTAAACATTTTACAGTACAGTATTTCATTTGTTTATTTTTAAATTTTTTATTATTATGTTATTCTTATACACTTTTCTGAGGTCAATATTTGTTTGATTATTTTCTCTGTTTTCTTTTTGCTGCTGTAAACACCAGCATTTCCCCATTGTGGGACAATAAAGGGATTTTCTATTTCTATTCTATTCTACTTAGTGACATATTGTGTTTTAGGTGACATGCAAGATGTCAACCAAACAGAGTTGCTTCTTATCAGGAGTGGCTCTCTTCCTGCTACTGGTTCATAAAAAGCCAATTTGAAAGATACACAGCAAATCAAGCAAGGCGTTTTAGAAAACCAGCTGGATTTACATTGAGTTCAGTTGGCGGCCATCAAAGCTTATGCGCTGTATGAACTGGTAGGCTGGCCGTCACTAAGTCTACGTAGACAACTTCATTTGTATATTTTTCTATACAAGGCCATGTTGGGCAAACTGCCGGCATATTTATGTAATCTCCTCAAGCTAAATTCCAGCCATTTTCATCTCCGTTCCACCAGGTGGCGCTTTTACCAGGTTCCAATGGTTTTTACTGAGCTGGGGAAGAAATCCTTCTCTTACTTTGCTCCATGGTCCTGGAATAATTTGCAAAACTTGCTCCATTTAAATGATCTAGTCCCATTGAATGAATTTAAGGCCATGTTAAAATGTCATGTAATTCAGAAATGTAACTGGCCTATGTGACCTGTCTTTTTCTCTATGTGAGATTTTGTCTATGTTGTATTTCTGTTTGTATTTTAACTGGTGTGCCGTCTTGGCCAGGTCTCCCTCGAAAAAGAGATTTCAATCTCAAGGGACTTCCTAGTTAATTACAAAAAAAAAAAAAAACGATAATGGTGGACTAGCGTCACTAACTGTGTGAGAGGAGGGAGTTGGTTGTAAAAGAGTAACAGTAGCTTAAGACAAATGTTTTACCTATCATTCATATCGTCTTTTCATTTTTTAAAAGGTATTGTTTTTCTTGGACTTGACAAACTATGTAGCAACATGTTGTGGCTCATGATTGATAATCAAAGTAAAATTCACTTGTGACTTTAACAAAACAAAGTTTAAAATAAAATTTAAAAAGTTTACTTCCAAGAACACCCCTTTCCAAAGATCTAAAATAAAAAAAGAAAGAAAGATCTCCTTAAAGCGAGTCAGAAGACAATGGTTTCTCTGCAGGTCTTAATAGATGGTGTAACTTTATCTCTCACTGGGAAACACTTTAGAAATAACAATCATTACACATTCTCAGTTTCAGGAAACTGCAAGTAAAGAACAATCTAAAAGAAGTGTTCTGAAAAGCTATATAAGAAACATTTACAATTCTTCATAAATGTTTGAATAAAAGGTCATATTTATCTACACTTCAGTTAAAAACAAACAAAATACACATTTAAATAATATAAAAGTTGCTTTTCTTTTCAGTTATAGTTTTGAGGAAATTAAAATAAAAATCTTCATCAAACAGTTTCAAGTTGTATTGCTTTTCCAGTTTCATACTTATAGCGGTAAATATGCAAACTGTCTAAGGTCAAAGGTTATTCATATTTAAAAAAAATAAAAGTTCCCTTTACCTTCCAGATGTAACTGATCCCTAGTTTTGAATACAATAGAAGAATAGGTAATGTCATCCTCCTTTTCTGCCATTGCTGCAAATATGACGAGTTTTTCCAACTTGTACAGAGAAGCTTTTCCTCAGCTGACTGACATTTAGGAGAAGTTCTACTTTTTTACTACCCTTTTGTCTTGCATCGTTTAGTTTTGAAACTTCTGCTTTTGGTTGGGTAATTAATTGCATTTATGGAAAATCTTAAAATGGGCTAGAGCATGAATATTGTGTTCATGTGTTGTCTGAAATAGAAATAAGTAAAATATTAGCAGCCTACCTAAAAAAAAAAAAGAAAAAAAAAAGCTATTTAAAGTGGAGTTTAGACGTTCGATTGGAGCGAAGGAATTAAATGAGTTCTTCCACTGCTGAATGAATTAATTAAAATGCAATGGATTAATCCTTTTCGTCTTTAGGAATCCAAACAGATTTTGAGGGTTCTCTGCTTGGATTCATTTTTAAGTTTATTTGTGTTTTGTATCTTTGTAGTTATTTCTACCACTGCTGAGTTCTTAAGTTATCCTCTGTTGCTCCCTTGTGCAGGTTTTCATTTCCTCTTGGTTTCCTCCTACTTGGTCTTGCTCACACCTGCTCCCAATCTGCTGATCAGCCTGTCTTGGTTCATTGTCCCATAGTAACACCACTCACTGCTGGTTTGTTGTGTTTGTTGCTTCCTCATCTCTCGTTCCCCACATGAGTTCTCCCTGACATTTTAGTTATCTGTATTTCGGTTCTCAGTATGTTTTGCATTTTTTGTATTTCTGCTATGGAAGTAAAATGACCAGCTCTAATATGTATCTTTAGAAGTACTTCTGGTGTTTATTTTCAGGTGTTAAAAAATATTTATATTTTTAATTGAATAAAAAAAAAAAAACATATAAAGCAACCCATATGGAGCAAATGCAAAGTTTGATAAATACTTTAATGATTTCAAAGCATTTAATATTCATAAGATCCATAATAAACATTTTAAAATACAAGATCAACAATTTTCAGCAGATTGTTTTGTTTTCCAAAAATAAGAATTAATAACTAGGTTTAATTCTATGATAGCATCAATTTTGCTCTACTTTATTGTGTTTGAATTTTGCTGATCCAATAATTTACAGGTTCACATATTTCACTCTCAGAGTTAGACAAAGTGCATCTCCTGGTCAGGGTTTGTACCTGTTTTGGATAAACCTTCAAACTATTGCCTGAAAGTGGAAGCTTTTCCAGACAAAATGTTATCACTGCGAAAACGACCTAGAAATAGGCAAACATTTCTTAAATTAAGTGTATTTACCCTTAAATTCTGTCAGTGAGCCCCAGGGCAGCTGTGGCTACAATGTAGCTTGCCACCATCAGTGTGTGCGTGAATGGGTGAATGAATGTAGTGTAAAGCGCTTTGGTCAAGTCTCCTGATTTGAAAAAAGGCGCTATATAAGTACATGCCATTTACCATTTATTTTGATTAGGTCGATAAGATGATTTGCTGGTGGAATGAGTACTTTTAATCTCAGTTAATATGCGCTTGAAATAAGACAATGCAATTGTTTTTTTTCTTCTTTTAAATGTAAATCATGTTGTTCCATTGGCAAAGTGTCTCACTGCTCAGTTCACTAGAAAAACAATCTAGAAATAAATAAAAATGTCTTAAATTAAGTGTATTTACCCTTAATTTGAGTAGGTAAATGAGATCGTTTGCCAATGAAATTAGGATTTGTACTCTTAAAATAAGATTATTTATTTAGATAATTATTATTTAATTAGATATGTTATTTTAACCTGACAACAGCCAGATGCATGTCTCGCTCCGCCCAGCCAATGTGAGTGGAGCTAGGCGGAGCGAGACATGCATCTGGCTTTTGTCAGGTTAATGTTATTTATCCATCCATGGGCAATGACAGTGAGACCTGGATATATTATTTAATTAGATATAATTAGATAACATGCACTTGAAATAAGACAATGCAATTGTGTCCTATTTTAAGTGTAAATAGACTTGTTCCACTGGCAAAATGTCTTTTTTAACCTCAAATGCACTAATTTTAAGAAAAAAAGAATTATCTAGGTTTAGATTTTTTTCAGTGTTCAAGAAAAAAAAAACTTATTTAGTTTTAAATTTTTTGCAGTGCTGGGGTGTACTCTTACTGTACTGCTGCTAGAATATCATCAAACAATATTCTTAGATAAATGTGCTTTTTTTTATCTCTTATTGTGTTGAAAGTCATGGAACTCATTGCAAAATAATTATATAAGAAAATTCATCATGATTTCAAATGGACTAACAAAAAAACAAAACAAAAAAAATCCAGCAACTCAGGTGGACGATAGTTTGGTCTATCTAATTTACCCACTCAAACTAAGGGTAAATGCAGATTTAAGAAATTGTTACTCATTTCTAGATCATTTTTCCAGTGCATTGGGTAGATGCATAGAAGAAACAAATACGCGGATTCAGATGATTTAAAGCAAAAATTAAGTTTGAGTCTTTGGAGCCAAAGAAGAGCTTTTCCAAAGTCAATACACAGGTTCAGTTAATACAGCTAGAAACCACTGATCAGGCCCAACATCTGGGCTCAGCGTATCTTAAAGACTACACTTTAAAAAAACATCTGTTAGCCTCTAAATCACGGAAAGGTTAAGCTCCACAATATATTACAGACTTGCTGATAGTGTATCCACTGACTGCCTCAGGTCTTCTGGCTGTAATATCTTCTGAACACCCAGAACTAAACATGAAGAAGAAAAGTTCAGTTCTAATGCTGCAAAGATCTGGAATAAACTCCCAGAAAGCTGTAAAATAACTGAAATTCTCATTTGCTTATATTGAAATAAAAAACGTATTTGTTTAGAGTACACTTTGACAGTGCTATCTAAACATTATTAATTTTCCAGTCTAAGTTTTGCTCCACTTTCTTAATCACTTCAATCTTAATCTTTTTAATCTCTGTTGTTTTTTTATTCATTTTTTATTGTGTCGTTTTTATTCTCTTATACTTTTTTTGTTCTCTACGTCGCTGCAATGTGCTTTTCTGACTCTCGCTACTGAAATTTGCTATATAGATAAACTTTCCTTGCCTTTCAGTTTTTAACTCAAAGGCTGAATAGACATCTTTATATCTAAAACTTGATCCACGCTAGTTTTTTCTTTGCCTTTAAAGTTCCAGAGGAAAGCGGAAATAAAGCTTACAGTAGATAAGCCACAAGTCAACCACATTTGTTTGCTCAAGAAGATTGTTTTATAAAAATAGTTTAATAAAAGTGACATATGCAAGTTCCAGGCCCTGCTTTGGTTTGCATGCGTGCTTTAAAATTGAGACTCATGCTTGAAGAATCTGTCAACATTATGATCATTTTATTGAAAAACAGCAGGATCTTTGTTTTCTTCAGAAACAGCCACAAGAAATTAGCTGTTCGACCTCAGTAATCATTTCAAAGGTGTTGATCTGGTCTAATGAACCAAAACTGGACCAATATATGAAATTATAATGTGTGGTATTATCATGAACACCTGATCCTCATTATGCAATGTGATATATTCATAAAATCAGAATCTAAATGACATTTATTTTCCTGAAAGTTTATGTTCCCAGCTTCTCCGTCCAGCTGAATCAAGACAGAGGAAGTATTTTGTAAATAAAAGTTGTTAAAAATGTTCATCTAGATATAGAAAACTTATATAGACACAAGATTTATGCTTGCTATTGAAACATAATAAATATATACAGTTAAGTTTCAATTTAAGCCATTTGAATAAATACAGATTGGAAGAATGGTTAGTGTACAGACTTTAAATGTTAAACACAAGTATGATAGTTTTTGAAAACATTTTTATTTGAAAAGATAAACCTATCTTTTAACAAATCGATGCATTTTTGTACCACAGCTCTCTGGCTAAGTGAAATTATTCTGATGCAAGAGGTTATTTATCTTTCGTTTCTACTGTTTTAGTTGCTATGCTATATTAATTTCTTTTCTCAATTGGTATATATGGGTCAGTTTGCATTGTTTATGCCAATGGCTGTATTGTTTGTTCAGGTCAATATTTACTGTAGAAAACAACAACAACAAAAAACGTAAACACATTCTGGATTCTGGTAGCTTTATTTTATCTTTCAATTAAAAAGGTTATGATTTTAAGTTTGAACGGCAAATATGAGATGCACAAAAAATTTATTTTACAGTGTAATTTGTGATTTTGTTTCAATGAAATTTTTAAATGAGAAAATGTAAATAAAAAAAATGCTGACTGTATTTCATAATATTTCATGGTTTGTTGTGTCACTAGTAGGTTTCTTTTGTACTTTGGAGAGAGAATAGACGGCAGAGATTCTCAGGGTCAGGACTCCCACATAGGCTCTGTAAAACATTCGCCACATGTGAATAGGTCGAGGCTAAAGTGTTAAAGCCTTTTTTTCACAGATCCACGCCCTGGTTTCATTACAGCGCACTGATTTCCATCCTTTGTTAGTGAGAGTAGTCACACAATGACCATCAATTGCAGGCTGCTGCTGTATCCAGGTTCTAAGAAAAAAAAAACAGCTTTTAGATCAAGGTTAATAGATTTGCTTTTTACAAAGTGTGTCAAATAATGTATTTCTCACTGATTGATTAGATCACTTCCATCGATCCATCTCCATGTTCCATTTACAGCTCTGAGGCCGATCCAGTATCCTGTGATGCCTTTTATAGCTGGACTGATATCTTTTAAATATTCCTGAGAAAAAAAAACAGACACAGTTTAATTTTATCATTACCTTCTGTCTCTATGAAAATAAAGCATTAACGATATTGATAATATATTAACTAAGCAATCAGAATTAATTGGAGCAAAGAGTTTTCAGTTGGTGTGCTTTTCAAATCCATTAAATTTGTTCTACGGTTCTGCTTACCTTTTCTTTTTCATTAGCGACGACTATCAGATCTGATATCTTTGTTCTACAATCTTCCCGTGCACCTTCCCAGTTTCTCCAATTAGAGGATTCATGGTCGTTATATGCGTAACAGCTGGAAAAATTGGATTTCCAGCCCTCCTGGCAAGAATTGCATTTTCTATCTGAAACAAGAGTGTTCCAGAAATAAATATAAACCCATTATGTTGCTGTTAGGTATATTTGCACATTCTTATCTAGTTCACAAAAACCACTGAGTTATGATCAGAACATGTACCACCAGCTTTTCTAGGACAATAGGCATCAACGCTCCACTGAGCTCGACTGACATTGAGCTCATTCCCAGTTTTCTCCATGTGTTCAATTATATCTGAGAGGTTTTTCCTGTCTTTCTTCAGCTCTTCGTTTAGCAACGTCAGGTTGTGGTTTTCCGCAGCCAGTGTGGTGATTGTGTTTTTTAAAGCAGCAGAAGCGGTAGTCAGATTTGTATAATCTGAACTTAATTTGTTGTTGAGGTTGGTCAGGTTGTGAATTTCCCTCTGCAGGATCCTTTGGTTTGATTTCAGCTGGTTCAACTCATTTGCAGTGCTCTCCTGAACTGTTGCAACTATAAAATAAAAAAAAATGTTTAAGAATAACTATCATGTAACTTTTTAATTCTAATTTGTTGTTTTTGTTTGATAGTTTAACTTTACTTTACCTCCTGGTATAAATGCACTGTGGTTAAGCAATCTTTTGAAAAGAGCCTTAAAATGTATTGCTCACCGAAACAAAGACCCCAGTCTTTAAATTAGTTCACTTAAAATCAGTTTAAATTTGTTTATATAGCACCAAGTCCCAACATATGTCATCTCAAGGCACTTTAAAATGCTTAAGTCAGATTCCTTAAAAGTTTTACCGAAACTGAAATATATGATGCATTGTAATGCCATTTTTCCAGTAATGAACCCCTTCAACAAACCAATGAGCATATTGCATATGCGCTGATACAAAAATATACTAATTCATGACTTTGCTGTTTTCATATACTTACAATAAACACAGATTCCAATGATAATAAGCAGCAAAATGGCAGAGAGAATCCCAAAACAGCCGGCCAGCTGCCCATAGAGGCCAAATCTTCCTGCTGCCTTTCCTGACAGAGATTCAACACAGATTCTCTATTAGATTAAAACAGTGGTTTTCAAAGTGAGCCACTACTTACTACCTACCCTTGCGTCCTTTTCAATTTGCATGTTTTCAAAACAAAAACAAGGCTTTGTTGGGCTACTGTATAAAACTTTAAACTCAACGCTATTCCTGACATTTTGAATTGAGAAAGCTTCTCGGATGGCAAGCAAAACGTCTACAAACTTGGAAACAAAGTGGGTTTTTTATTTTATTTTTTTGGAATGGCTATGATCTGCATGACTGAGAATCTTCCCCAGCGTAATTTTGGATAAATTACCTCATTCCATTGGGGGTTGTTTTCTCCAGATGAACTTAACAAACTGAGGTGGGCTACAGCGTTCTGCAACCCTTTATCAAATAGAAGATGTGTAATGAACTGCATGCTAATTTTCTTTGGAATAAAATTTGAATCATCTCTAGTTTTTATTAAACTTAGCCTTTTGTCAAGAGTTTTTAATCTTTCATTTTGCTTCGCCTGAGCAACATTTTAATCTAAAAGGTAGAAATTAAAATTCTAAACTATGTTTCTAAGGCCTGTTATGATGTTTAAATTAAGCAAATGAGATTTTATTTATAGGAAAAAATTCTAATAGTCTAAGATTAAGCTTCAGTTAAAAACTAAAAAAGCTCTCTTCAGGTAATTGCCTAAGAATATGAGAAACAAAGGGTCGTTATTAACCTTTTTGCAAAATGACAAAATCTCTCTCTCTCTTTCTCTTTCTGAAAATAAATATATATATATATATATTTTTTTTTTTTTTTCTGTTTTTATAAATTTTTACAGTGGAGAAAAACATTTTCAGTTAGTCATGAAAAAGTTGAGATTCCTCAGTCTTTTTTTGGGGGGGTATCTACCTAAAGAGAAAATGTTTAACCCTTAAATAACTGGTACCTTAAAGTACAACCTATTCTTTATAAAACCAATAGATATGGGATGATTTGCATTAAAATACTTTTGTACTCACCCTGAGCTGGTTCTTTGTCCACCTGCACTTTAGAAATGGTCTCCTCCTCTTTTATAGCTGCAAAGTCATAAGATTAATAAACTTTACATTTAAGCATAAAACACAGTTCAACATACAATACAAATTCATTACTCCTGTTCATCCTTATACTTTTGAATAGTAACCAAGTCTTTTCTTAAATATATATGTATGATGTCAGGTTTATTACCCTGGTCCCTAGGTGAAGTAATCTCCTAAAGAGTTCTTTGTTTTATCCTTGATTTTATGTATACACATGCATATCTTTATCCTGTGCGGGCAGTGCTTTTATTCTATTTTATTTACTTTTATTTATTTTTATTTATTTAAGTTATTTTATCCTTTTGTGCAGCACTTTGGAAACCTTGTGTTTATTGAAATCGTGCTATATAAATAAAGTGGATTGGATCCTCTTCGCTTCTGTTTTTCATCACTGCACTGCTGTTAGCCACTGGATGGTTATAAGGGATTTGATTAGTTTCTTCTCAGGGCACATTCACTGTCCGGGTGGCGTGTGTGTGCGTATGGACGCTGTATGCTTTCGAATAATTTTGGCACGATAAAATTGATCTTCTCTTATGTTGTGGAAAGTTTCTTAATTCTTGTTATTTAAAATTTCCATAACACCTGCCAGGGATGATAATAAATTTGGAAGATAGTATTGGTATTTGCAGAAGTAGTACTTTTTTAGTCAACAACAGGAATAATTTGGGATAATTACCCTTATCACATTAGCAATATTTATTTCTTTTTTTTTTAAAACATCTGATTTGGGAATATGTTTTAGATTTTACATTGAAGTACTTTGAAGTACCTTTTTTTACATACCTTGAGCTGGTTCTTTCTTCACCTTCACCTCAGTATAAACAGATTCCTCTTCCTTTTTAGCTGCGAGATCAGAAGATCAGTGGACTTAATAACATTTAGGTATAAAATACATTCCAAAATACAGTAGATAGTAGCTACAATTAATATACTCTTTTAAGAGATTTCAAAGGATATTAATGAAATGACACAACTATGTATTTCTATGTAATAGGTAAGATAAATTTATCTACAGGCCAGATTTAAGCGTCAAGACAATCCAAAGTGATGATGCAAATTTTATAGCTTTTATAGCTTTCTGGGAGTTTATTCCTTATCAATAGTCATAAGTATTAAATGCTTCTTCTCTGTGTTTGGTTCTGGTTCTGGGTACACAGAGTAGATCAGAGCCAGGAAACCTGAGAGGTCTGGGCAGTGGATGTACTAATGGGAAGTCTGCAATGTATTTGCAGCTTATCCATTTTGTTATGTATTGACGAACATATATATATATATATATATATATATATATATATATATATATATATATATATATATATTTTTTTTTTTTTTTTTTTTTTACTTTATTCTCTGAAAGACAATGTAAGCCCTTTAGCACTGTGCTCCACTTCTTAGTTTTGGGGAGGAAGTGGGCAGCGGCATTTTGGGTCAGCTACATCTGATTCAAACCTGTAAAGTAACCCTTGTAGTGATCAGATCTACTAAAGATGGACACATTAAATAGTTTGTCAAGGTCCTGCTGAGACATTATTTCTTTTATTCTCTGGGCGGTAGAAGGCCGACTTTATTACTGTCTTTATGAGGTACTGAAGGTTCAGGTCTGAGTCCATCACTACCTCCATATTTTGAGCCTGATTTTCTTTGGATTGAAATTTGAGTTATCTGTTTTGATTGTTTTATAAGACTTAAAAAATGTTTGTCCCATAAACCCATGGTCATAGGAATTTGTGGAAATCTGTAATTTAATTTCACTTCAGTGTACTCGGCCTCTTTCAGTGTTATCACTCAAAAAGTGAACATTTTGAAGCATTTTACAACAATAAAAAATGAGTTTTATTTTATCAGCTGTAATACCCACAGCTGTGTGCTGATTTTTGAACACTCGTCTTTGGTGCAAACGCTATTACTTGAGTTTTTTTTTTTTTTTTGATTTAGCTTAAGCTAAGTTTTGCAAATTCATGTATTGGTATTAAATAAAAGGGGCCCTAAGATTAACCCTTGGGGGACACCACATATGATTTGTATGTTTTCTAAAGTAAATTTCCCTACCCCAAAAAATCCCTGTCCTTCAAGTAAGTCCAGTGCTGTACCAGAATGCTGGTACAGGTTTCTAAGCACTCTAATATACAATGGAAGGATCAACAGTGTTGAATGTTGCACGGGGGTCCAATAATAACAGTAATATGGTTCTTCCATTGTCTACATTTATACAGATGCAAACACACACCTTGATGAGGGCAGTCTTTGTACTGTGGTGAACATGGAAGCTTGTTGAAGCGGTTGGATATGTTAGGAAGGTAGCCGTAAAACAGCTATTTAAATAATTGTACTGAAGGGGAAGTTCAAGATGGGCCTGTAGTTCTGCTGTAGTAGTTTGTCTAAGTTGTTATTTTTAAACAGCAGTTTTATAGGGCCTGGGGGGAAACGTCTCACAAAAGGTACACTGCAAAAACGTTCTGAAAATTTGTAAAAATGTCTTTAAACAAGTGTATTTACCTTAAATCTGAGTAGGAAAATAAGATGATCTGCGAATGGAATGAGCATTTTTACCCTTAAAATAAGATAAATTTGATATTATGCACTTGAGTAAGTAGTAAGAGACTATAGTCTTTTTTTCTTATTTTAAATGTAAAATGAAGCTCTAGCGAAAGTTCAATTGAAGAAACTCTGACTTACCTCCATCAATCAGAAGCCGATCCGTCTCCGAAGCGAGCCAATCAGCTTCGAACTACTCCACCACGAAGCCCAATCAGCGTCCTGCTTCCACTTTATAAACTCCCTCAAATCTCACCACAGCCGCTATCCTGCAATCGCAATGTCGGATTTCGACTCAGACGACAATTCACCCACCTCCATCCCCTTCTCCGCCATCGCAGCTGAATCGTCCTCCATGACACGACTTCACCTCAACCTCATCAGAGAGTATTAATCCCAGTTGTCACCATCCCTCGCCTCATCGCATTGGTCCGGCAGAAGACCACCATGTTGAGCCCGGTTCTGCCAGAGGTTTCTTCCCAAAGGGGAGTTTTTCCTCTCCACTGTCGCTTCATGCTTGCTCATCATGGACACTTCACGGTGCCTGCATCATTGAGCAGGACCTCTATATCCCGAGTCTGAGTGAAGCCCCGGCGTCAGCTCCCTCAGTCTTCTAGTCCCACAATTCTGCCCAGCAGATCACCTTGTCAACCAGCTCGGATTAAACCACCACCAGTTTCAGGCCCGGGGGGAACATCCCTATTCACATTCATCTACTCATGCATGTTAAAGCATAATTCAGCATGAATGTTCCTGCCGAGGTCTGAGCGCCAAAGACTATACTTTCTTATCAATAAATTCTTCTAATTATCTTTTCTCTCTGTGTGAGTTTTTCAGATTGAATTCTCTTATTCCACTGGCAAAGAGTCTTACTTACTTGCTCAATTCAAGAAGAAATGCACTTGTTTTAAGAAAAATTTACTTACTTAGATTTACATTTTTTGCAGTGTACATGCTTATCATTTGAGTTAAATCAAATGTTTATGTTTCTTCCCTATCTGAGGTTCTTCTGAGAGAAACCTATTTTTGTACTGTCTCTTTAAATTCACGAGGCACTTCCAGGCTGCGGAGCATTGTATGACATCTGCCAATTGTGTAGTTTGCTGGCAGACATATGATTGTCTAGCAATGTAAAAACTCGGGTAAGTTGTAATGAATTGTGTGGATCAATCCGTCTAACAGCTGTTGACTTTTATACTTGGAGTTTTGGCATCCTTGAGTTTGGGTGATAAAATTGCTGTGGAAACTGATAGAATGGCGTTAACTTGTTTAGCAGTATTGCATCAAGTACTGTTTAATTTAATCTTATGGATTAAAAATCTAATAGGAAATACAGAAAACAAACAGATCAAAAACTAAGACCCAAACTGAATATAAAGCAACTCCATGCTAAGAGTCCGAGTATACAACAAACTGTATTCTAAAAGAGAGCGTTTTGCTAAGATGGAGCCATGTTTTAATATATGAGGGAAACCTGGTGGCTTTTTCTAGTTTTCTGTGTTTGTGTATTATTTTGAAAATAAATTCCACAGTGGAATCCCACAAATGGAGAAATGAAAGCAAAATGCATATTTTATTCAATAAACCATAAAAAAAATTACCTTTCTAATCAGGACAAAATTCAAATTATTTTTTGTAAAAAAAAAAAAAAAAAAAAAACATAATCTTTGTTCGAATATCTAAAATATAACATTGAATATGGGGTAGTTAATTTATTCAAATTTCAATCGTACTTAGCAGAAACAAGGCCGAATGTGGTCTTTCATTTAAAAAAAGTTTTAACCCCTGCTCCTGGGAAAGGGGAAGCAAAGAACAGCTGATTAAAACTTCCTTAAATCTGTGAATGCATGCCTTACAGCAGGGGTCAGAAACCCAAAATGTTCAAAGAGCCATATTGGACCAAAAAAAGACAAAAAACTGATCTTTCTGGAGTCTGGAGTGTGTATTAGCCCACAATTAAAATGTCTTAGGCTACATAAGCATCCATGAAAAAATGTTTATTTTCCCTGCTGCGTATCCAGGAGAAGATGACAACCATGGGACTAATCTGCTGTACGATATTTGGTGCTTTAAGATTAACTTCCTTTACAGTATGAATGTATTATATTTTCTTGCATCAAGGGAATCACATCACAGAAATCACATCTTTTGTGTTAGTTTTATTTTGAGGATTAAATGAAGTTTGTTTGATCTCCTAAACACTATATTAAAAGAAACAAAAAACTAATTTTTTTTCTTTTTCATACATTTTTGAAAAAGCTCCAGTAAGGATGGATACTAAATTATCCATTTAATATAGATACACAAGAGCTATTACATTATGTTGATGATGTGCTTAATCTGTTATTAAAACTTTTATAGATATTTATATTATTATCTTACACAACAATTAGGTATCAAGCAATAAACAGCATTTTCAACATTTTCATCCCTATCCTGTTTTCTGTTTTGTGAAGAATATCAACACGGTCAAATATTAAAATGATTGAAATAAGGACATTTCAACATCCTTTTTCAAGACTTTTATTAGCCATTTCACCACGTAAAGATTAAATGAAATCTTCCGATGTCAAAGTATGAAATAGTAAAAATAGCTATAAATACGTTGAAGTATAAATATTGAATAAACAAGATAAAATAAGTACGTTTAAGCAATTATATACATAAATAAATGTAGGAATCTACAACAGTTATAAATAAAAATGGTGCATTCTGAGTTGTAAGTTTGACTGTCACTACTGAGACTTTTTGACTGTCACTTTTTTGTAAACATTAAGTTTTGTAATAAACTGAAGTGGATTTTTTTGTATTAGTATTTCTTCGGGTTAGAAAATTAACATCCTGCAAGAGTGGCGAAGATCATTTTTATTGGCAGGAAAGAAATTTAGCCACTATGTAAACTTTGTTTCAATGTTCCTACCCTGTCAGAGTAGCACACTGGGCTAAAATATTTCCACATGAAAATGCTTATTTTTATCGTAGGCCATCCAGCGAGCACGTAAACATATCACCAGAATGATTGACAATTAGGAGGACCACTTATTTAGATGATCCACTTGGAAATAAACAATCCTCCTCTATACCTTTGAAATATTGCACAATGTATGCCTGTCCAAAGCTTGCTCTAACATCTTGATCAACTCCTGCTAAAACCCCTCCTAACATGTTCATACTTATCACCAACCAACATTGATGGTATTTTTTAAAATTCGTCTGGGGAATAGTAGGTCTTTAAATCAGGATGATTTTAGTTTAGTTAACTTCAGGCTACTGTTGCTTACCTGTAAGGTTCGTTATGGACTTGCCTCCTCCTATTGAAATGATTTTGTCAAAATTTATTTACTTTGGTGTGCTGTCAGATCTATTCTGGATTTTATTTTATTTGTTTAATAACAATTTTACTTTAATTTATTTATTTTTATTATTGCATATTTGCGATTAAACATTTGATTTTGATGTAATTGTGCATTCAGAGATTTTTTTCCAAGACTTTTTCTGTATTTGTCCCATTAGATTTCATTGCTGTATTTGATAGCTGATCACAGTATTCTATAAGTTATGAACATGTATTGAATAAGGGGAAGTACAATAGGATGGATTCAATATCAAAACAAAACTACCTGAATGGCGTTAAAAGTTCTGCTTTCAGAGTTAGCCAAACTAAAGTTGTCGTCTTTGAACCATGTTTTTTTTTTATCTATGCATGTCTTAAATTTCATGTTAAATACATTTTTAGAATTTTAACCTCTGGAATATTGCAAAAAAAATGTGAAATATCTTTTGCAGCAGTGAAAGAAAAATGATCATACATTATTGTGATTCTTCAACTTTAAAAAGTCCACAAATTGCATCAAAAGCCTTAAGCTTATGCAGAACGCTGCTACTAGAGTCCTGATGAAAACTTACAGAAATTTTTAGCCCTCCCCTTCGTGTCTTTTAGTTAAATCCAGAAAAGAAATTCAAATTCTCACTGTTATGTGTAAATCCCTAAATGAACAAGATTCATTTTATTACAAAGATCTAAATATTCCTAATAGAAAATCTCCTAAAAGTACAAATTTTCCCATGAATCCAACCATGTCATAGGGTTTTATTTTTTTGCTTTAAACAAATTTTTGAAGACACCACCAACAAAAAACAGAATGTGGACATAAGAAAATGTGCAGACTCAGCTGAATTTTTATAAAATCTTCCACATTTATGTAGAGAAAGATGAACTTACCTTCTGACTTGGGCTGTTTGTTACTTTTGATAACCACTGAAGCATAGTGAATATCGTCCTCTGCCATCACTGGAAGGTGAAGGTTGACCTGGATGTGACTTGTTGACTTAAATCTCCCCTCTAAAATGTGATGTGTCAGAAAGAAATTGTCAGTTCTTTAACATAACTTCTGTTTTTTATAGCTCTTGATTTGCATACTTCTGCTTTTTTTTTTTCCCCAGATCACTTTTGATAGATTTTGACCTGTGTTTGCTCGTCTCTGTCTGCTTCTTAGTTCCTTCTTTATTCCTCTTTAAAAATACTATAATAATTACTTGCTGGAAATATTCCAATTTCTAACATTTATTTTGGAGGAATAATTATAATTAATTTTATTTAGAAGAGATTTTCAAAAACACTAAAGGTCACTATATAAAAAAAAGCATTGATAAAAATCATGGAGCTGCCAATGAAAATGAAAAAACTGTGTATTTTGAATTATATTGTTTCCGTTTAGTGCCAGTTCTCAAGTGATACAAGTTTAGCTCAAAACAGTGGTTTGCAGGGTTCACTCCAGTAAGTTTCAAATACATGCACAACAATGCCCAGAGTGTGGGTTTTACATGGTCTCATTAGTGGAGCTGAATTTTCCTACAAGGACATGCAAAGTTAGTAAAGTTTTTTACAAGCCACTACATCATATGTCACTTCCTAACGATTGTCATTGTCGACTTGAGGAAAAACCGGTCTAACCACGCCCCACTGCTCATCAATGGCTCAAAAAGGCACAGAAGCGCTTGTACTTCCTGTGGAAGAAGAGGAGAGCCCACCTGCCCCCACCCATCCTTACCACCTTCTACAGAAGCCCCATAGAGAGCGTTCATACCAGCTGTCTCACTGTGTGGTGTGGAGGCTGCAGCATCTCAGACTGTAAGAAGGTGAGGAGAGTGGTGAGAACAGCAGAGCGGATCATCGGGGCTCCTCTTCCCTCCATTAAGGACATTTCATCCAATCGCTGCCTTTTCCAAACCCGTAACATCATCAATGACCGCTCACATCCCCACCATTGACTGTTCCCCCTGCTGCCCTCTGGTAAGAGACTTTGCAGCATTCGATGCAGGTCTAACTGGTTCTGCAACAGCTTCTTCCCCACCACCATCAGACTGTTGAACTGTTGGGAAAAAAACCTAAATCATATCACAGACTCTGCATCACACTGATAACTGAATACCAACTAAAATACTGCATGTTTGCACCATATATATTTAATGCTCTTGCAGCAAGAAGGTTCTGGATTCGATTCCTAGCACGGTGTCTTTCTGCATGGAGTTTGCATGTTCTCCATGAGCATGCGTGGGTTCTCTCTCTTTTCTGGTTTTCCCTGTTTCCAAGAGCTGGATTTATACTGAGATTATGTTCAAGGTGGACTCAGGTTACTTGTTAGTACTTTTCAGATATTTGTTTTTAGCAAAAATGTGAAATTCCTTTTGCTGAAAAACCATAAACATGTGTTGGTTATAAAATTAAGTTTAAGAGACACAATTGAAAAAGAATTAATGCTGTAAGTACTTTTGCCAGACCTTTTATGTCCAATGTTTGTTTCACTGTGCACTTTAGCAAAGTCTCTGTCTAAAATAGATCCGATTTTGTTTGATGTACAGAACTTCCCTAAACATAGTCTGTGAAAGTCGAAAGCAACACTTGCTCAATGTTGTGGATACAATTGTGGAAGTTGCCTTTAATACGCAGACCAGAATTTGATGAAGTGACTGTAGATGGACGAAATTGATAATTCAAATAACAATAAACCAGACAAAACAAAAATGTTTTTGCTACTAGTGATGCAAAATGATTGTGGAAGTGACTTCGAAACAGAGCAAACAATGTTCTTTAATAACCAGTAACCTACTTTTACCGGTACAGTTTTGGTTATTGAGATCTGTGTTCCGCTGCCACATTTGTAATTACCAACATTAATTACCACATTTGTAAACAACATCCCCAGACACTTAATTTTATACTTTTACTTGCTTACGTGGCTATATAACTAAATAAAGTACAGTTGTGATCAGTTTGGATATTTTCTGTCTGAAATACCAATATTATTTTCCACTTTTTCCAACATTAAGTGATAATGTTTTATACGTGCATCTGCTGTCCAACCTTTTCTTACACTCTAACAACATACATCTTCAAAAGTCTAGTCAGTAATTAGTCCCTTGAGCAGGTTTAAGGTCATCATAATTTTTACGCTGCAACATGAATGTGACTATAGAGTGCATCATAATTGGATGTAGGCAATTCCTCCAATCACTGCTAAACTACAACGCTGTAAAGTCTAAAGAAAATCCTTGAAACATCAAGTAATCCCCATGCAAAGATAAGAGGACATTACAACTGTCAAAGCAATCATATTTCCTACAGGATTAGGGGTTAAAAGCACTTCATTTGCTTATCCGGTTGGAATCTGTGGAGGTATTGTTCTCATATAGTGTACACAAAGAGCGAAACATGTTTAAGCATTAACAGAATTTATTCCAGCCATGGTTAACAAAATAATTGAGAAGCAAAAATTACATGGGAAAATCTCACCTTCTATTAGACTCTTTTTATATATTCAACAATCAGATGGGGAACCAGCTGAATGGCAGAGAGGCTCTGCATACTTTCCAATTTTATCTAAAAGTCAGCCAGGAAGTGTCTCCCCTTAAGCTCCCAGTCATCATTCAGTTCTTCTTACACAGCCTACAACATCGCCATACAAGGTGATGCTGGAGCCACTGTAAGAGTTCTCATCTCAACTTGAGAATCTCCATTTTGATTTACCCACATACAAAGTGAACAGATATAGAAATGAAAAGATGTAACACTTAATTAAACCAGAAAATAAAATAAAATAAAAAGAAATTAAACTGTTGGTTCCTTATGCCATCAGACTGCTGAAATGCAAATGCTAAGTTTCTCAAATAAAACATTTTACATACCAAGATTTCATTATCCTCTTTACTTTCATCAGTAATTGTACTGCATTATATTGATATACGTATACATACACTAATACATAAATCAAACTGGTTTAGTTGTCATTGTCTCTAAATACTTAGGAGACTCCCAGATGATGTGCCGTAAAATTTACATTTTTAAATACATTTTCTATTTATTATAATTAATTGTATTTTATTGACGCATGTAATTAACTACTGTATGTTTTGTTCAGTTTATTGTTAATACACACAAGAATATAGAAGAGAAAGATGAATAAAAAGTTTTTTTTTCACTTTTATCAACACTTTATTTACAAAATCAAACAATATAAACAACTATTTATATGAAACAAGTGCCAGCTAAATATTATAGATCTCCATCAACTGACACAGTACATAAAATTTGGTTAAAGTCCCACAACTGCATAAAATCCTCCATTTTCTGTGTGGCTCTGTGGAAGTGAAACTCCAGCCTCAAAGTAAATAACCATCTTTTCTAATCTTAGGCTGGTTTTCTTTTGTTTTGGCAAACTCCTCCAATAAATAGAGAATTTGTAATATAAATGTGCCAAAAGACAAAAAAAAAATAGTAGTTTTGTGCATTCCATGAAAACATTAAATACATTTTCATGTATTTGAAAGACCACAGAAAGGATACTAATTTAAAACACCCCAATTAATGACAGATACAATTTTCTTTTTAAATTGGAGATGTTTGTATAGAGACCTTCACTGGGATGCTTTTCTTCTAAATTTATCACTCCAGGTGCAGTCTGCCCGGTTTTGGAGATGTCTTAGGTTAAATACTTTTGTGCAGCTGTGGTAAAGGGCTTTCTTATCCATATTCAAATACATAAATAATTCAATAAAACCATTTTCCGTAGGTCCAGGCTGGAGAGAAGAGCTCCACTTTGCTCAGGGTAGCAAGGATCCAGGATCAGGGAAGGAAAGGAGTCTGTTGGATCCGCTTGGTTCTGACCTCACAGTAGCTATGTACAAAGGAGACTCTTCTCATTGGCTGACAAGTTTTCCCTCAGAAGGTCCAGGAAACGCCACACAAGCCTGGCAGACCGTGCTTCCATAACTGAATCTGTGGCCACTGGGCTTGACACCAAAGGTTCCTCTGCAGCTACGCTGGAGTTCCCCAAAGCAACAGAATCCTGCAACCCGGCAGGCTTCTAAGCCTCGTGGGACAGTCAATGAGAGGATGCAAATAGCTTGGTTTTCCTCAGATATAAAACTTTGAACCAATCTGACTGTATGATTTGGTTGAATTGTGTCTGTGTATTAAGATGACACGTGTAATGAATTGGTGCTATATAAATAAACTGAATTTAATGTTTGTGAATAATTTGTTTGTGAGTCCAAAATCAGGCTTTCAAGGGTTAACAAATTTAATTTCCATTGAAGATTTCCATGGGATTTTGTTGTAGGCACATTCAAGTTTATACAGAACCAATTAGGCTTATTGAATAATAACATTTAATCCATTCTGATCTAGGATGTGTCATTTGAGTGTTCCTTTTATTTATTTGAGCATTGTATATGAAATATGAAAATAAATTAACCAAAGTAATACAAGTTAGCAAACAAAATACTACACTGACAAATTGCAAAATGGTGCAGGAGAACCAAAGCAATCGTGGAAGGTATTAATGCCAACTCTTCAACAAGGACGTTTTTGAGAAGAAACAGTTCCTCAGTTCTGCTCTTAATGCTCTGCAGCCTCCTGCCAGATGTAGTGTCCTTTAGGGAGCTACAAACAAAATTTAAGCTTAACAAAAAACATCACATCAAATATTTATGACTGAGAAGCTTTGTGAAAGGGAGCTATAGCAACCTTAACTAGCCACTATTTACGGGGGGAAAAAAGGTTTAGAAAAACATTTGTGTGTTTTTTTGTTTTTAGGCTATAATTGCCTTTCAAAAGTAGCTAGACATGATACATCTTTAGAGAGAGGGGAAAGACATTTGGCAAAGGTCACCAGGCCGGGATTTAAAGATGTGATGGCCTTGTTTCTCTGAATATGACTAACTGTATGTGCTCTCTTTCATCCTCTGACATAGGCACTGGTTTGAAGCTCGTTTTCCTGGCTGTATGTTTCCAGGAGCTGGTTGACAGTTGCCGTTTGTATCTCTGTTTCTTCTGTATCTCCGCTTCTGTCTCCTTGAACCCCAGCCGGCCTCAGCAGATGGCCGCTCACACTGAGTCTGGTTCTGCTGGAGGTTTCTTCTGGTTTAAAGGGAGTTTTTCCTCTCCACTGTCTCTACAAGTGGTGTGAGGGATTGTTTTCGATTTAATGAGTCGATGCAATCAGATGGTTTTCCTTAGACAGAAAACTTTTATCCAATCTGACTGTATGGAACTTTAATACATTGTATGAGGCAATGCAGCCAAAAGTGTTTTGGATGCAAAAAAACAAAAAAACAAAAAGAACTGAGAAGATATTTTCTTTATTTTGTAAATTTTTTTGTCCATTATACCCAGAAAGCCATTTCATAGTAAAACTGAATGCACTTTTATAGATATTAGCTTACTGTTTCTAAGCTTTGCCTCAGATTAAAGGGATGTAATTGGACCTAGCACCACCTAGTGGTTAAAACAGATTATGTCTAACCATGGAAATCTTACATCAGGGAATCTGAACAATATTTACTTGAGAATTGGAGAGCTTTTATTAACTTTTAATGCCAAATGCGGGCGAGTATTGGAAATAGTTCTCTCACCCAAGTCACAACATGTGCTGTGTCAACAAATTAATTTCTATAGGTCAAGAAGAAAGATAAAAAATGTGTGTATTTATTTAATAATCAAAGGACATATTCTATACTCTAATAATCCCAGAGGGAAATTACTTCTCTGCATTTAACCCATCCCCTTGGAGAGCAGTGAGCTGCCATTATGAGGCGCCAGGGGAGCAGTGTGGGGGTCAAGGGTCTTGCTCAGGGACCCAGAGTGGCAGTCTGTGGGAGTGGGGGATTGAACTCACAACCTCAGGATTCAAAGTCCTATGCCCTAACCACTAGGCCGCCATAAATAAATAAGCATACTATTATGTGCCCCGAAAAATACAATAAACAAATAACTGTAGGTAGAAATTAAATAATACAATGAGACATGAATGTATATATCTCTTTTATTAACTTCGTTATTTATTTGCCTTTGTAATAATTACCTTATTTATTTGTTGTCCGTTATTGTTAGGATTCCAGTTTGTGTGGTTTGTTTTTGTGTTTTTCTTCTCTCCACCACCAGATGGTGCCCTGGTCTCATTGGGCCTCCTTGCACACCTGCGGCTCGTTGGGTCTTTACCAGATGAGTATTTGAGCAGCGGGCTGTCACTACCTCGACACCAGAGTGTTTGCCAGTATTGGGAAGCCTTCCTGTATCACTGGATAAGCCTGGACCTTCTACACCCCCCTGGAAGGTTAAACTGAGTCACACTGAGCAAGGGGAAACCTCCACATGTTCAAGTCCACTTCGGGAAAACCAAGTGACAGTCCACTCCTTTACTCATCTGGTTCCAACGTTAGTCTGCCTGTCCGCTCTCCAACGAGTTCATTCTTCTCTGGATTTAACCCCACAAACTGAATGAAAGGAATAACCAAGAGCACCCCAAAACAGTTTCCGGTTCCGGTTCATCAGTCCGCTGAGGTTCAACAGTATTACCCAGCAGAATATCTCTCTCCATCTCTGTTTTGCTAACCCTCAATAAACCAGTTACCTTTTACCCTTGGTCTCTGAGTGGTTCTCTGCATGTGGGTCAGATCTTTAAAGCCCACTATGACAGTTATAATCTTCAACTTTATTTATTAATAACTTATTTTTAAATATTAAGTATTTATATATCTCTTTAATGCTATTTATTTCTGCCTGTCGTTTTTACAGTTCTGCCTCATTATGCAAATGAGGAAGGCTGCGTCTTACAGGGTCAACTTCTGCCCATTGGTTAGTTAGCATTTTACTGCATTGGTCAGATCTACAGGAGGAGAGGAGAGTCTGAAGTCGAGTCTAAAGTCATAGGCCGTTTCTCAATTCATAAGAACGCAAGTAAGGACTCGCCATACGCTAAGCTAGTCACCTCCTGTGTGTTTATATATATATATATATATATATCTATATATATATATATATATATATATATATATATATATAGTAGGGTTGTCAAAAGTATCGATACTCAAAAAAGAATCGATACTGAAAAGTTGTATCCGGATACAATACTCATTTTCAAAAGTATCGATACAGTGCTTCCACCAGTGGCACCTAAACAGTCATTCATCTAAAGTGCAGAATAGAGGACAATGCACTTTCTGAACACTGTGTGATTGAATAATTCTACGCACTTTTCAGTTTCAGACTTTTTTCTGTAACAGGTGCAGCTGCTGAGAATTATTTTTGTTTTTTAACTGGTTTGGCTAGTGTCATTGTTATGTGTGCAAAGCATAGCCAAGGAAGAACACTTAATTTTAATTTTGTACGTTTTTTATGAAGCTTGCTTAATATTGTGCACAGCCAACAACCTCAAAATATTGTTTATTGAAGTTATTTATCTATTTATTGTATTTTTTTTATTAATGAAAAAATTTCTGTTAAATTTTGGAGTCTTTGTTTTTATCCTTGTGGTATCGAAAATGGTATCGAGTATCGAATATTTTCCTTAGTATCGGTATCGAGTTGAAAAGTTTAGTATCGTGACAACCCTAATATATATATACACACATTTATGTCTCACTGTATAATTAAATTCCTACCTACATTTATTTGTTTATTGTAATTTGTATGCTTATTTATTTATTGAGCATGTATTTATTTCTGTATTTATTTTTAAATATGGTACTGTCAAGGTTTAGTTGTGATTTAGAGGGCCCAAATGCAGAGGCAAGAGAGGCTGAGGTGAATTCTTGTAGTTTTAGTGATTAAAATAGTCAACAAAGGCAGGAATCCAAAAATCCAACTAAAAATGTAACACAGACCAGAACCATGGAGACATCAAGAGAAAACATGCACAAGGAGCCAGGGAGAGACGAGGTGAGAAGACAACAGCGATGACAGGACCAGCAACAACAAGGAGTGACTGCAGAGGGGGAGTATATGTAGCTTACTGAGACCATGGCAGGGCTAACGAGCTGACAAGGAGCAGGTGTGAGAGGAGACAATGAGGGAGCCAAGTGGAAAGGAACACACACAAGAGGGCAACAAAGGAAAACAGAAAAACCTGAGAACTGACATGAATCTAGAAACTACAACAAAATAGGAATTAAACCAATAAAACTAGGAAACATGGAACAAAGTAAAGTACAACAGAACCAAAACCATGACAGGTAGAGCTGGTCGTCCATACAGAAACAGCTATCCAGCAGAGAAAGAGAGAATCTACAGGCTCATACAAACAGCATGCCAGGAGGGGAGAGAAGGAGCATGGACTCAACCATGAGTCCAAGCTTGATGGTGACATTATAGTGGCCTCATGGTAATAAATCTGCACACATATAAAATATTCAAAATGCATTTGGAGATAAGTTTGTATCTGTGTTTTTTTAAATATACAGCTCCTATGAGTTTTCACTACACATGTTCACTTCCAGGCAGAATTCTGACTTAATAAATTGAGATGTGCTTCAGCACATCTGAATCAAATGATTGCAAATCTTTCTCAGCAGCCTCCAAGGGCTGGAGAGGTCTGTTTATTTTTTTATTTAAGTTGGAGGTAGGGGAACACCTAAAACATGCTGTATGGTGGGCCCCGAGGAACAGTGTTGAAGGCATCACCTTTAAATGACTCCATCTTCTTGGAGAAAGCAGATTTTTTTGTTGTATTGGAGAGTTTTTATTTGCTTTGCTGTAAACACGTGGATTTACCCACTTTAAGGCATTAAATAATGTTCATTCTCTATCCTATTAGATGTTGTTTTGACCTACTTAACTCTTTATCTATGTTTCATTTAAGTTTGTTACAGTGAAAGTGCTTAAAATAAAAAATAATTGATCTCAAACATTGTAAGTGTGCAAGAGTTTCCATTTTCTGACTATTTTTCCTAACAGATTTTTATTTAACTTAACATCAGCAGGACTATTTGACATGAGGCTGTGACACATCTAAGCTAATTCCTGACAGAAACACATACTTACAGTTTGACATTAGATAAGAAGCATTGAAAATGAGTGAACTCCAACTTAAAAAGAAAATAAAAAACACAACTTCCCAGCTGTATGATTTTCTGTAACAGTTGTTCTTTATGGGCTGCACAGTGTTGCAGTGGGTAGCGCTGCTGCCTTGCAGCAAGAAGGTTCTGAGTTGGATTCCCGGCCTGGGGTCTTTCTGCTTAAAAAGCTTTTAAAAAGGCCCCATTTTGTTTTAATTATGCAGCAGATCTTCCTAAGCATTTAGAGAAATTGTTTGTCTAATTTAATTCAACGTAAATCTTTCGACTCTCCTTTCTTTTTTTTCTTGTTTTAATGTTATGTTTGATAATTCCTGTAATAAATACAAAATAGCGAATGAATAAGGTCAGAGAAATGATAAATACATCAATATAATTTATTTGACCTAAAACTGAAAGCTATATTAAATGTTCAGACTGTATGGATGTAACTAATATGTTTAGTTTAATGAAACATAGTAATGAGGGTTGTCTCTGAGTAGCTCAGGAATAATATCTGGGGTCATGATATCAGCTGTCACTTAACACATTAGTTTAGTTTAAAATAACAATATCCAAAAATGAAATGCATTTAAATATTTAGCAATACACACTTTCGCATATAAATGTGATTTCCAGCCTTTTTAAAGGAGCAATGGAGCAATATGGCAAAAATGTTTATCCATAAAAAGTTACCAACAGGATCTGGAATTACAGCCGACTTTGTTTTATTTTACATTTTTTGTGAATATTTTACTGCAGAGTGTTTTAGTCCATAAACTAAATCCACAGAAGAGCACCTGTTGAAGCAATAAATATTGGAAATCACCTGCAGGGAGATACTTTTCTGGAATCTACCTCAGAGTAATAATAAATACATGTTAAAGTGTAAATCAGTTTTACAGCTAAAATAATTTCAATTGCTAAGTAATAACTACCTTATTTGTACATGAAAATCGTGTTTAACACATGCACTGATTCTAATTTTCTTGAAGGGTATTAAAATAACTTCCAGAAATCTGAATATTTCATCTCTAAACAGATATAGCCTTCTTCCCACAGATCCAGGCGTTTTTCTCATTACAGCTCTTGGAGCTCCATTCATCGCTCTGGTGAGAAGTCACACATTGATCAGTAGCTTCATTAGGAAGTTTCTTTATCCAGGATCTAAGGAAAGATATTTGTCAGATAATGGATGATTTTTCTATTTCATAATAAGTTTAATAAATAATGTCTCTCACTGAATGGTCAGATCACTTCCATTGATCCATTTCCATTTCCCGTCTACAGCTCTGAGGCCAATCCAGTATCCCTTAATATCGTTACCAGTCCAACTTTCGTCTGTAACAAACTTCTGTGGAGAGGGAGATAAAAATATTACATATTTACTTCACTAACATGATCAACAGTTTTTAAAGAAAATGTACTTTTAGTTCACATAATCAGTTTAGCAGCTCTGCCTTTACCTTTTCTGCTTCATCACCAACAACAGCCAGATCTGAACCTTTTCCTCTGCAGTCTTTCTGTGCTTCTTCCCAGGTTTTCCAGTCCTTGGATTCAGCATTATTAATAGCAAAGCAGCTGGAACCATTGTTCATCCATCCTTTTGGACAAGATTTACACTTTCTCTCTGAAGCAACGATCAACAAATACAAATTAGGACTGACTAATATAACCATTATAAAGGGTAATCTTTTAACATTACGAGATCTGAACATACCGTTGTTTTCTCTTGGACAGTAATTATCAATGCTCCACTGAGCTCGACTAACATTCTTCTCATTCCAAGTTTTCTCCATTGTTTCTATTTGTTCTGTGAGGTTCTTGCTCTCTGTCTCCAGCTCCTGATTTTCCTTCTTAACTTGATAAAGTTCTTGTGTCAGGTTTGCATTTTGTTTTGTCAGGTTCTGAACCTTGTTGTTAAGTTTGTTGTTAAGGTTTGTCAGGTTCTGAACCTTGTTGTTAAGTTTGTTGTTAAGGTTTGTTAGGTTCTGAACCGTGTTGTTAAAATCTGAGCTCAGTTTGTCGTTAAGGTTTGTCAGATTTTTTAAATCAGAGCTCAGCTTGTTATTAAGGTTTGTCAGATTTTTAAAATCTGAGCTCAGCTTGTTATTAAGGTTTGTCAGATTGTTTTTTTCTTGTTTCAAGTTGTCATTTTCTCCCAGTAGAATTGTCTGTTCATCTTTCAGCAGTTTCAGCTCCTGTTCAGCCCTCTTCTGAAGAAATATAACTGCAAAACATCAATGTTTACCATATAGTGACAATATAGTTATACGTAAATGCATAATTCACAAATGGTTCATAAAAAACATACATTTTGTTAGACTTTTAAAAATATATTAACTTCATACTACAGCTGAACTGTAAATATTTCTTAGAAAGCTTTTCAATATACTTAAAATACCAGAAATTTCTTACATCTTAAAGTTTTATTTAAAGAAATATGACCCAAATAAAAATATGAAATTTTTGTTTCATGATTCTCCAAATCAAAGTTCAATAATTCAGGTGAGTAAGAACCCTGCCTAGTGTTTCTTCATTCTGTTCACTGGCCCAGGTTATCACCCCTCAGTCTGTGTTGTCCAAATGAAAATAGTTTGAACTAATCTTCATACAAGCTTTTAACTATCTAGACCTTGATTATCCACCTCTGTTCTCAGCTAAGGATTTGTTATTTTGGTTATTGTTTTAAGAACAATAGTAGATGAAGTTAAAGGGCCAATGTCATGAAAAATCAACTTATTTAACCTAAACTGTGCTATAATGCTATTTCTTCAACACCATAATGTCCAATGTGGTATTTTGCTTGATTAATGCATGTCTGAATGATCCTCATAAATTCTCCTCTCTGAGCTGCACCTCCTTGTCTGGAAAAATTACTGGCCTTTTACCGTTTAAGGTGATTATAGAGGACAGTGATTATAGAGGACCAACTCTGACAAAGTCAAAAATAAATATATATATAAAAAATGCTGAATAAATACATAGGCATACAATTACTTGGGCAGAAAAAACATCAAATAGATAAAAATAAGCAGCAGTTATATTCTACAATGAGAAATAAATTCATAAATACATTTAAATGTGCTTATTTCTTTATTTCTCTTTCTAATAATTATCATACTTATTTGAAATCATCTTAATCTTATCTTTATTTTTTATTGATTTTATATGTATTTATTTCTGCCGTATTATATAACTTACATACATTTGGAAGACTTTAAAAAACCTTTATGGTAACTTATGCTGCAGTAAAACACTGAGAAACATACAAAGAACCTTGATTTCTCTTCCTCATATTCCACATACTTACAATAGAGACAGATTCCAATGATGGCCAACACCAAAATTAAACATAGACTCCCGAAGCAACACAGATACTTCTTATACTGGCGATATCTTCTTTCAGCTTTCTTGTCTGAAACAAGTCCTGCAGAGACTAATCAGAAGATATATCACATTAAGTTTCATTATGACAAATCCTGATTACAAGTTTGCTTCAAGTTAAAATACTAGAAAGTGTCATTTGTACAGCACTTTCTTACATCCCCAAGATGGATGTCATTTTTTCTTTTGTTGTACAGAAGTAACACCTTGCTCTGTTTTAGGCTCCGCCTCTAAGATTGGATTCTGCTTCCTGAGTCTCAGCCCAATCAAGATCCCATGCACACTATTTAAGGCCTGTAAGGCTGCACTTCAGGGCCTCTGGGCCATTTATCTGCCATACACCTCAGTGGTTGTTGCAGCATCTAATGATCTGTTAATTTGCTGCCATGTAAACCTGTTTAGATAGTTTTTGTAGAAGAGAGCTTCCTTTTTGTTTAACCCCAGTTTTCTCCTCTTTATGTGCTTGTTCGATAGGTTCTATTGTAGGTTTGTATATTTTGGTTTTAAACTGAGTTAGGTAAATCCACTTTTCTTTTTCTTTTAGGGTTGTTTTGTTTTTTTTATTTTGGCCTGAGCTCTCCCTGAAGCCTTAACCATTTTTTATTTAAAAGAAATTGCAAAATAAACCTATTTAAATGCCTTTTTTGACTCATTGTTTCCTTGTTTAAATTTATGTTGTTCTTTTATACCTCCTAGACCCAGCCAGGTGACATAACAACTTAAAAAAGCAGGTGATGAATTTAAAAATATAGGATTAAAATAGGAAATACAGTACAAGTAAAACTACCACTAAAAAAATGATCACCAGGACGGTAACAAATGTGTGGTTTATTGTTCATATTAAATTAAATTCAATAATTCTTCACGGCTATTAAATGTTGCAATAACTCATAGGGTTTTTTCTTTTTACTTTTTTTGTACAATTGCCTTCACCTTTCAGGCTTTTTCTGGTTCTTCCCTGAGCTCTTGGTATGTCTCCTGTTTTCTTCCTTCCAATGTTTCCATGATTTGAGATGGCCACATCGACAATTATGTCTGCCCTCTGCTAATTCTCAATGATCCTAATGTCTGGTTGGTTGGCCACAACCTTTTTGTCTGTTTGTATCTGGAAGCCCCACATGCACGTGGAACAGGTTTGAGCTAATGCTGGCAATACGGATCAAACTTCTACTCCACTTGTAGAGAGACAATATAGCCTCTAGGATCTCGATCTTCTCCAGTTCCACAAAACACACGTGGACCGGTCGGACAAACTTTAAAGCACCTTTGAGCACCGTGCAGAGATTGTGGAGCTGGTCCAGTGTTCCTCGGCCAGGACATAAACCACAATGCTCCTCCCGAAGCCTTGGATCGAAACTCAGCCGAACTCTCCTTTCCAGCACCCAGGCATATGAGTTCCGTGCATGTTTTAGAGTCTCTATACACCAGTAATGATTAATTGATCACTAAATTAGTTATCGATTATTTCAATTAGCAATTGTTCACAGCTAATCTGCTTAATTATTAATTCTAGTAATTATAATAATTATTATTTATTTTAGTAGCTTCTATTTATTTTAGTAGCTTACAGTTCCCATGTAAGAGGATGGAAGACACACACATACAGTTAGTCACAGTAAGAGAAACAGGACTACACCGAAAAACATGCCAAGCTCCAACATCTAACAACAGAGATGCCAATGGCACTAGCATAGCTGAAAGTTCAATCCAGGATGGAGTCACAGTCGAGTAGCAACAGATCAGAAGAAGCTACTATATAGTTATAAATCAACTATTCCAATTTTGCACCTTTTGTACTGTGTCTGTTCTATCTCTCATCTGATGCAGATTGTGACAGCTGTGTTTTCACGTACAGTGTTCTTCCAATAAATTCCCTACAGCAGAAATAGTTTCTAACAAATAGTCATTCTATTATTGACTGTATTGCTGAAGAGGAATCTCTATTATGTCCTCATTCTGGCAGCTGGTGATTAGTACTTGACTTGTTTTTTTTTTTCTTTGGTTTACTTTTTTTTCCTTTTATGAAGTTACATTTGGTGTTTAGTTTGAGCTGGATGCTGGTCACTTCTGAGTTTTGACGAAATACTTCTCGACTATAAATCTTCAATTGTTTGATAGCTTCGATTAATTTAACATCTACATGCTTTAAGTCACAAACACTGAACAGTGCGAGAAACCTGATCTATATTCAGGAAAAATAGGCTATAGGCTTATAGAAGCATCAGGGCTGAGGTCTTAGTCTGCTGTTAAAAGGGATGTTTTAGTTATAAATATTCAAATATAAAGGCTATTTTAAAGATATTTTTCATTGAAATGTGTTTACACCTGCATTTTACACCTTTGTAACATGATCAGATTGCCAGGAACAAAGGCAAGTGCCAAATGTGAAAAAGAGACGTTTATGTATTTAAATTATTTATGCATTGAAATTTAGCTTCAGTCCTACAGTGATTTAAAAAAAAATTGGATCCACCAAACATCAAATAAATTGGTGGATTAATATCTAAAGGCTATCTTAATACTAGATAAATATATTCCTGCAGTCTAATTGATTTATATTTCATCCTTAAATACTCTAAGCCCTTATTGTTTGGTTAAAGCCCCCCCCCCCCTTCCTCATTTTAGGGCGTTTATAGAATAAATACCCTTAAATGAGGAAGGGTGTTTATTCTATACATTCTCTTAAAGATAAATCAGTTTATTTTTTAGTGAAAGGGGTAGCTGTGAAGTATACATTTTCTGTTGGTACTGTTATTGTAAAAGTAAATACAACTGATCTCCCTCTAAGAGTCTACAGTGTGTCATGGCATGAGTTCATTGACAATATGATGTTGGTATTCTGCTCAAAATACAGACACTTCATTAATGGTGATTCGAGGAGTTTTATTTAAAATACAGCTTTATAAACTACTGTCAATGCAATTTTTAATCTGTGCAGATTCAATAACGCGACCAATAACAGATATGAAATGTTTTGGAGCAGGAGCAAAGTATGAAGTCTCGGAAAAGTTTAGTCATAAGAATGTCCTGGTGAGACCTACCTAAGTGACATATTTGAGAAGCTAAAAGGACTAAATCTGCAGCTTCAAGAAAGAGATAAGCGGCTCCTTCAGCACTGCAAAAATTGGAATTCTATATGAGTAATTTTTGCTTAAATTAAGTGATTTTTTTTCTTGAATTGAGGAGAGGAGTGAGACACTTTGACAATGGAACAAGACAATTTACATTTAGAATAAGAAAAACACAATTGCTTTGTCTTATTTCAAGTGAATATTATCTAATTATCTTATTTAAGGAGTAGGCATGTCATTTCATTGCCACATCATCTTATTTGCCTGCTAAAATTAAGGGTAAATACACTTATTTTAAGAAATGTTGTACTTATTTCTAGATGGTTTTTGCAGTGAGGTCACAGGATCGGCTCTTTCACTCGAAAGCTTCCAGTGTGAATTTATGTATACTCCTGACTATGATACCACCACAATGATTCTATGTATTATGCAGCATATTTCAG
Organism: Cyprinodon tularosa; assembly: GCF_016077235.1. Lineage (NCBI taxonomy): Eukaryota > Metazoa > Chordata > Actinopteri > Cyprinodontiformes > Cyprinodontidae > Cyprinodon > Cyprinodon tularosa. The sequence continues at coordinate 53,034 of NW_024039021.1, forward strand.
CACTGAATAGATTTTTAAAAAAACTTTCCAGTATGAAAAGGGTGCATATGCTTATGCTTATGTTTTTGGCGCCTATCCGTTTCACCAACCCCTCAGTGCACATGGTCCCTAGCTGGGCTTCCCCTATTAAAATATTCTGGCACCTCCACAGGTGAGGACATCAGTCTTAAGATATAAATCAATGTTAAGAAAGCAAACACATTATCACACTAAAATCTTAGCCTTTTCATTTTCTGAACCTTGGCAGCTTTAGTTAAAGTCTTATATCTATTTCGGTGAGTTGGGTTTCTGGTTCAAATTTAAAATGTGTTTCTTTCACTTTGGGTCTGTTTGCAAAAATGTATTGTACTGGTGCTGCCATCTACATACTTCTTTTTACTCAGTATCATAAAGGAAATTGGTGGTATCAAAAATCTTTGGGAGGATTATTTAAGGAACAGAATCTGTTCATTTTCATATAAAAAAATAGAAAATAAAAAAAATAATTGAAAATATATGTTTTTTTTTTTTATTGAAAATGTAACAAATTAGTTGTGATTTAAAATGAAGCTAAGGCGGAAATTCAACTGAAGAAACTCTGATTACTTCCATTCAATCTGAGGCTGATCCGCCTCCGATGCAGCCAACCCGCTTCAAGCCACATCTCCTCGATGCCCAATCATCTTCCAGCATTCTACTTAAAAGCCACTCCAAATCATCTCTAGGCCTGCTCTTCAACAAGCGCAAGATCCGTCGCTCCCATGTCGGACTTTGATTCAGACAAATCAACTTACCTCCAATCCTCTGGCTCGAAGAAGTTCCCGTCTAGCCGCTCTCTCATCTCCGTCCTCCGCATTGCGCTCCAAGGGCATTTTGCCAGGCTCCGACTTATACTCTTATACTCAGCTCAACTTTCTCAGTTAGCCTCCCTTTTGCCTCATTAAGATTCATCTCCTTCCCCCCCTCCATCCGCTCCTCCGTCTGCGCCGAATCAGGTCCCGCCCTTTCCATCCAGGCAGTTCATATATTCCTATGTATTCTAACGTTTCTCCTTGCCTCTGTTTCAATATTATATAAGGGAAATATGTTAATTTAGTTTCACTCATCCTCCCCTCCTGTGAAGTTGAACATCAAGTCGCCTCAGCAGGCGACATTACAGCTGTTTTCAAATCATCCGATCCCCGCTTATCCAAAAACCTCACCATTGGCCAATTTCTGGCAGCGTTCAGCATCTTCCGGGACATTCTTTGCTCAGTTTATCAGACCGCAGGGTCGAGCTAGACAATTATCTCGCATGAATAGCAGATCTTCATATCAAATTCGGCAATCACCTCTTTTATCAATATCTCAATCATTTGCTACTAAAGCAGCTGCAACTTTGGCCCAATCCGGAGTTCGTCTGGTCTGGTCGGTCTCGGACACACATCTTTTAATCATGTTGACCCAGTCCATCCCCTGTTCTGCCTGTCATTCAACCGGTCACCTCAGCGCGTTTTGCCCATCTATACCCTTTAAGTCTAGCACTCAATCTATTCCTCCTCCGTTCTCTTCTACACTTGCCCAGCCCACGGACCGCCGAGGTAGAAATGTCCAGATATTCAATTCCAGACCCATCTGTAATAAGTTTAATGAAAGTACATGCACCTTTCCTAATTGCAGTTTCTCCACATTTGCAGCTTTACTAGGACGCGCATCCCAAGTCTGTCTGTCCCCGCCGTGCTCTGTTCATGAGAAATCGTACCTTCAAACATTAATAGCCCGTCATCTTCTACGCCCATCATTATTTCTGAATTGCCATTTTGTCTTACCCATCATCCCGACCGCACTTTCGTCAACTTCATTCTTACCGGTCTGTCTCAAGGTTTTCATGTTGGAGTCTACAACCCTCCTCCCTCACCCACGTCTCCCCTAAGTTCCAATCCGCTTTAAAAGAACCAGACGTCGTAGATCAGCTGCTTCACAAGAAGTGTCCAAGAGTTTCATGATTGCTCCTTTCAAAACATTCTCTGTTTGCTCCCTTCCGTGTGAGCCCCCTAGTGGTAGCTACCCGCTATATTCCGGGAAAAAGAGGCTCTATTGGACTTATCTGCCCCTCATTCTGGCCGTCACTCCTCCATAAATAGCCTCTTCCCTCTTTCCTCTTCTCTCTTCACTACGCTTCTGTAGACCACGCTATTTCTCTCATTAAGACCACCGGCCAAGGGGCCTGGCTGGCCAAAGCAGACATTTTCGATGCTTTCAAATTATTTTCATTCACCCTTCTCAATGGCACCCGTTCGGAGCTAAATGGAAGTCCCTGTTCTACTTTGCTGTCCGTCTCACCTTCGGCTGCAGGAGCAGTCCTTGTCTGTTTGACAAATCTTAGAAGCTCTGTGTTGGATTCTCCTTAATGTTACTCATTTGCCATGCGTTCTTCATCTCTGGATGATTTCCTACGCATAGATCCTCCCTCCATCAGCCCAGTTCGTCACTCTTTAAACTAAAAGCTCTTTAACCAACTTGGTGTTCCCCTGTCCGAAGAAAAACCATCGGCCCTGTTACAAAATTGTTTTTCTAGGCATAGCTCGATTCAGTGGCCATGATGGCATCCCTGCCCGCAGACAAGCTGTCTCGGATTCGTGTGATTTCTCAGTCTTATAGCTCTGCATCAATTATTTCCAAACGTCAGTTGCTTCTTTGCTTGGTCACCTTAATTTTGCTGTGAGCATCATTCCACAAGGTCGTTCCTTCATTTCCCGACTGCTTGACCTAGCTTACTCTGTTCCCTCTCTCTTAGATTAGGTTTCTCTGGACAAAGGTTGCCGTTCCGATCTTTCCTTCTGGGCTAGACTTCTTTGTAAATGGAACGGCAAATCATTTTCTATGATGACATCATTCAAACGCTGACACGCTCCAATTTTTCATGGATGCTGCCCCATCCGTAGGTTTTGGGGGGGTTCTTTCAGGACAGGTGTTTGCTGGTTCGTGGCCTCCCTCTTTTACTAGTTCTCAGTCATCTGCGCTATGCGAGGTTTACCCTACTGTATAGCCGTAGCCTACCGTCTGTGGGGCCCGCTTTTGAGGAGAAAGCACATATCCGCTTCTGCGACATGGCAGTCATTGACGCCATCTATAAGGTCACCCCTCCTCTCATCTCTCACGCCATTCATTAGAGGCATAACTTGGCAAGCAGTCACTAACAACTTCATCATCTCTGCTCGACACGTTCCAGGTCTTTTTAACCATTCTGCTGATGCTCTTTCTCGTTTTAAATTTCAGACCTTCCATCATGTTCGTCCTTCTGCCGATCTCCTTCCGACCCCGTTCCTCCGCTAGAAGAACTCATCCTCAACTAACCCACTTTCTTCGTTCGTACTTACTTTCCTCCAGTTTCTACATAAATCAGGTTTAGCTTCACTTCAACTAAAAGTCGTTTCGATCCTTCCCGACATTCCTCTTTCGGATCTTTGTTTCCACATCGATCATTACAAATATCTTGAATCATTCTAAAGGGAAAGGCCGTTGTTCTATTTCTATCACACATACAGATGGCCCCTTTTGCCGTTTATCACCATGTTTAATTTGTCCAAAAACGCCAAAAGTTTTTCCCTCATTTCAAAGCCCCTTTTTGCCACGCCCGAGGGTTCTCCCGCGTCACCACGCTGGTTCCAAGATCATCTCAGAATACTATTAGAATCCTGTGGCTTTTCATCCAGTCATTATTCCAGCCACTCATTTAGGATAGGGGCAGCCACAAAGCAGCTGCTCGTGGTGTCTCCGTGGCTTCTCTCCAGCAGTCGGGCCGACAGACTTTTTCAGCCTATAAATCCTATATCTGCCCTTAACACTCTTCAATCTTAGCAGCCCAACGCTCTCTCTGTCTGTAAGGTAAGCTAACTTCGAATACTGGTGGTGGTTTAAAATATATTCTCATCCTTGCTAAATCATTGCTCCCTGCCACGCACCCTGCCATGCTCCCTGCGTGTTCCCTGCCATGCTTCCCGCTATGCTCCCCGTGAGTCATGTTCCCTGCCATGCGCCCTTGCCACGCTCCCTGCCATGCTCCCCATGTGATCCCTGCCACTTTACCTGCCTGCCATGCTCCCTGTGTGTTCCCTGCCATGCTCCCTGCTATGCTCCCTGTGGTCCCCTGCCTTGTTCCCTGCCATACTCCCTGAGTGTTCCCTGCCATGCTCCCTGCTATGCTCCCTGTGGTCCCCTGCCTTGTTCCCTGCCATGCTCCCTGTGTGTTCCCTGCCATGCTCCCTGCTATGCTCCCTGTGGTCCCCGGCCTTGTTCCCTGCCATGCTCCCTGTGTGTTCCCTGCCATGCTCCCTGCTATGCTCCCTGTGGTCCCCGGCCTTGTTCCCTGCCATGCTCCCTGCTAGGCTCCCTGTGGTCCCTGGCCTTGTTCCCTGCCATGCTCCCTGCCTGCTCCCTGTGTGTTCCCAGCCATGCTTCCTGCCTGCTCCCTGTGTGTTCCCTGCCATGCTCCCTGTGGTCCCATGCCTTGTTCCCTGCCTCGTTCCCTGCCATGCTCCCCGTGTGTTCCCTGCAAAGCTCCCGTGGTCCCCTGCCATGTCCCTGCCATAATTCCTGCCATGCTTCCTGCCCTGCCACCTACAATGCTCCCTTCTATGCTCCCTGCCATGCTCCCTACCTTGCTCTGCATATTCCCTGCATGTCCCCTACATGCCCTGTCATGTTCCTCACCACATCCCCTGTCGTTTCCTGCCTTGCTTTCTGCTATGCTCCCCGCAATGTTTCCTATGCTTCCTGCTATGCACCCTGCTAAGCGTTCTGCAAGCTCCTTTATTTTCTCTCTACATTGCTCACTGCTATGATCCCTGTCATGATTATTCATTTATCACGTGTATCAGCCTGTGCATAATGAAGTCCTTCTGTACTCATCCTTCTCCCTCTACTTTCTGCATATGCTGGCGCTCAGGCCTGAACCTCGGCAATTTTTTGGGGGGAAATATCCTTATTCTCATACATCAGTTTATCTGCATTAAAGTGTAAATCAGCGTTTATGTTTCCTGCCGAGGCCTGAGCGCCAAAGTTCAAACTATTGTATCAATAAACTCTTCTAATTGCATCTTTCTCTCTCTGTGAGTTTTTCAGATTGAAATGAAGCTATGGCGGAAATTCAACTGAAGAAACTCTGATTACTTCCATTCAATCTGAGGCTGATCGGCCTCCGATGCAGCCAACCCGCTTCAAGCCACATCTCCTCGATGCCCCATCATCTTCCAGCACTCTACTTAAAAGCCACTCCAAATCATCTCTAGGCCTGCTCTTCAACAAGCGCAAGATCCGTCGCTCCCATGTCGGACTTTGATTCAGACAACCCACCTCCATGCCCTTCTCCACCATTGTAGTAAGCTCATCCGACTCCTCCTCGATGCTCCTTCAACCTCACCTCCAGTGTGTACTCCCTCCAGACTTTCATGGAGTTCCCTGTCACTTTAAACGGTCCGGCAGAAGACCGCCACGTTGAGCCTGGTTCTGCCAGAGATTTCTTCCCAAAGGGGAGTTTTTTTCTCTCCACAGTCGCTTCATGCTTGCTCTTCATGGACAGTTCATGGACAGTTTTATGCAAACTTTGTTCATTCCGTGACATCTAACTCAAGCATCACCCTGTATACTAGCCTCTATGGATTAACCAAACTTCATCTGTCTAAACTCCACCACCAGTTTCAGGCCCGGGGGAAATATCCTTATTCTCATACATCAGTTTATCTGCATTAAAGTATAAATCAGCGTTTATGTTTCCTGCCGAGGCCTGAGTGCCAAAGTTCAAACTATTGTATCAATAAACTCTTCTAATTGCATCTTTCTCTCTCTGTGAGTTTTTCAGATTGAAATAGCGATGTTGCTTTAATCACTCAAAATCTCACTCTATGCTCATATTAAAAGTCGGGAGCCCTGCTAATAAAATACAGTTTCTTTCTCAGGTTGGTTCCAACCTCTAAGTGACAAAAGTAGACATGAGTGCACAGAAACCGGACCATTCACGAGTAGAAGAGAATCTACAGGGGATAAAAAAAAAGTCACAAACTCTTAGAAAGAACATTAACTCATGCTTGTGACCAATTGTCCCAGTTTGTTTTAATATTATAGGAATAGCATAGTTTATAGATACTGTAAGCAAAAACTTTTTATATCTGTACAACTTACCATTTGTGTTAGGTGTTTGCGGAGCCGTTTGATTTCGGATCTTCACTTCAGAATACACAACATCTTCCTCAATTTTAGCTAAAAAAAGCAAATGTTCAAAAGTTTATTTGTTGATTTTGTTAAATTTATAAATTACAAATGTTTTGCTTAATTCTTAATAATGGTTTTTCTGTTTTGGTTTGTACTGAGAGTATATGTCATTGTCATTACTTCAGACAGGTAATCAAGATACCCAAAAACAAAAAGGGGGAAGTGACTCACAGGAAACAAAGCTACAAAGTTTTGCATTTTATTAAGTATTAAGCAATAAATCCAAATTGAAAGCAACATACTGTACATAGCAAAAGCTGATTAAAAATAAATGTATATACAGAAAAAAGTAGGAAAGAAAACGATGGAATGTAGACCCTTTCAGGTTCTAGAAGCAAAAACTTTTTTTATAGGGAGTTTATAGGGACCATGGAACAAACTATTGCTCGGCCTTAAAGTGAGTCTGGCAAATTGTCTGTCACCTTTAGAGAAGGGAGCAATGCTTCGCTAACAGCTCTTTTAGTTTTAGAAAGCTGGTGGGCTTTATCGAGGACATGTCAGACAGCGGGAGAAACACTTTGTGGGTCTCTTCAATGCTTTCTATCCTGGAAGCTGAAACTGGGCACCTGGGGCTTGTTCATCAACCAGCCTGAAGTCACTTAGGTGGTCAGAAAACTCTGCATTAGCAAAGATTCGGGTGCTGAGATCTGCCCTGACTACCTTAATCATGTAGTTGTTGTTGGGCTGCTGTGGCTGACACGCCTCTTCAGCATTGCATGGTGGTTGGGGACAATGCTCTTGGACTCGGGTACTAGTTCCCCTAAGTTACCAGAGGGTGCGTTCTCATTTAACTCATATCTCAGCCTCCTCGGAAAGCCCTATTACAGGGTTCTAGGGAGGATAGTAATGCTGTTTATCTTGAGGGGTCATAGAAGTTTGCCTACATGTGTTTTGTGGCTCAGCGGAAAGTAAAACTTGCTTACAATAATGTGTGCTTTTATATTCAGTTTAGTTTTTATTCTTGCCATGGTCTGAAAGTACCCAATTATTGCCTCATCAACTGTAGATTTAATTTCCCATTTTTGTACTCTATTGTGAGCCTATATTAGGGCATTTACCAAAAAGACGACTTGTTAACAAAGTGACTTATATAATACGTATATAAGCTGAGATGACTCATATCTGGACAACCTCATTCTATGGGCTTAGTAGAGGAATTAGTAATAACTGTTGGGAGCTGGAGAAATACACCTTTTCTCCAGCAGAGTCCGCCCTGGATCCTCCCTGCTGAGCTGCTCTGCACACCTGCAGCTGATGATCTCATCTGGAGGACCTGGACTACTTAAGCTGCCTTCAGACCTTGCCTCGACGCCGCAGTGTCTTAATCAGTTGGTTAGCACTTAAGCCATAGATCCCTAGTGAACCAAGTCCCCTTTGAGTCCAACCTGGATTCTAACCCTTTTGTCTCTGCTTCCAGGTTTCCTGTTCTTTCTCCTGAGAAGCTCTGGAAGAGCTTAACCTGCCGAGCCAGCCCTCCGAGCCAAACCTGAAGACTCACTCTCTGGATTTCCTAGCAGCTCTGGATACCAAGCTGGAAACACAAGCCAAGGTCAAAACAGCCTTTAGAAGTAAGACGCTGAAACAGCTTAAGGACTCTGCCAACCCAAGCTTTCTCCGGACCCAACAGTTCCGCTCCCAAAGCCTCCTCTACGTTCATCAAGGTACAAACCTGAACACAATCAGTCAAGTCTCAACCAAGCCTTCGCTAACCAAACTGTCTTTCTCACAGACGCCAGTGAACCGGTCCCAGCCCAGAACCATTGCATCAGTCTTTATTATATGTGTGAACTTGCCAATAAACTCTGTTAAACTTTCCATCCGTGTCGTCAGTGTTCTGCATATTGGGCCTCCCTAATACCCATCATGACAGAACACTGCGGCCAAACTCAAGGCCCAGCAGAACATCTCCGTCAACTTTTGGAGGAGCGGGATGCCCAAATCCACAGACAAGTTCAAGCTCTGAGTGAGTTAAACTCCCGCATAGAATTCCAAGACCATGTAGTCCGAAACTTCTCCAGTCGTTTAAACAATGCTAACGCTCCAGTAACCCAACCATTTCCGGGTCCTGTTCCTCCGCCGAGGTCACCGGCTGTGACGTCATCCGAGTTCCGCCCAAGTCTCCCAGAGAAGTTTTCTGGTAACGTAACTGATTGTAAGGGATTTTTATTTCAATGTCGTCTCATTTTTCAGAACTCTCCTGCCAGTTTTCCCACGGACCACAAGAAAATAACGTTTATCCTTTCCCAGTTAACAGGAAGAGCTCTGGCTTGGGCTCAAGCCAGATTTGCCTCAGATGAAAGCTTAAGCTGTCACTATTCAGATTTCGTTTCTGAATTTTCCCAGGTATTCAACCAAGACACTGACCAAACCCTTGATTCTCGAGCACTGCTTCATTTAAAACAGGGAAATTCTTCTGTGGCCGAATTTTCTATAAATTTCCGGGTTAAAGCAGCTGCTTCCGGATGGAACCAGGGTGCATTAAAGAGTGCTTATTTCGAGGCATTAAACGAAAATATTAAGGATGAGTTGGCTACCCGTGATGAACCGGCTACACTCGAAGAACTAATCCAATTAACTATAAAACTGGACAACCGGATTCGGGCCAGAAACAGCCGCAAACATAAGAGTTTGGCGTTATTTTCCTCTGCCCCCGCCTCTAATAACGTGACTGTTGTTTCTGCCCCCACAGAACAGTTATCCAGACCAAAGCCAAGGAGCCAGCCTCTCCCTTTGCCTGTTCAGGCTACTCATCCTGGAGAAACTGAGATTGAGCCGATGCAGGTTGGACACACAAGGTTGTCTCCTGAGGAAAGGCAAAGCAGATTTTTGGGCAGACTTTGCATTTATTGTGGTGAGAGTGGACACGTCATTGCTTCCTGTCCAGAAAGATCAAAAGCCGGGGCCCGTCAGAGGTTTTGAGGAGTCTGACGGGCCATGAAGAAAATGAAAAACCTCCTCGTCTTTTGCTTCCTGCCACGTTGTTTTTCCTCGACCAGAGCCTCTCTCTTTCAGCCTTCATTGATTCTGGATGTGAACGTAATTTAATAGACTCTGATCTCGTCCAACAGCACCAAATTGCTACAGTTCCTTTAACCCAGCCTCTCAGAGTCTCTGCGATTGATGGGAAAAAACTTCATCAAGTCACCCACCAAACTCAACCCCTTGAACTTCTAATCTCAGGAAACCATCGAGAGTCCATAACCTTCTTTGTTTTTTCATCCGCATGTTCCCCACTGGTACTGGGTTATGAATGGCTGGAGAAGCATAATCCCCATATTAATTGGGCCGATCGTCATGTGGAGTCCTGGTCCACATTGTGTCACGAGACCTGCCTCCGTTCTGCAGCTCCCGCTTTGGGGGCCCCTAGAGGTGGGGGGGAGATGGACGTCCCTGACCTTACTCCGGTACCCCCTGATTACCATGATTTGGCTCCTGTTTTCAGTAAGGTCAGTGCTTCGTCCCTTCCACCACACAGACCATACGACTGTGCCATCGAGTTATTACCCGGTGCTCCGTTACCCAGCAGTAGACTTTATAACATTTCCAAACCAGAACGTGAAACAATGGAAAAATACATTAACGAGTCGCTAGCTGCAGGAATTATTCGCCCTTCTTCATCCCCATTGGGCGCAGGATTTTTCTTTGTTGGAAAAAAGGATGGTTCTTTGAGACCCTGTATAGATTATAGAGGCCTGAACCAAATCACTATCAAAAACAAATATCCTCTTCCTCTTCTCGCCTCAGCCTTTGAGCCTGTACAAGGAGCTACCGTTTTCACAAAGCTCGATTTAAGAAATGCCTATCATCTCCTTAGGATACGTGAAGGAGATGAATGGAAAACGGCATTTAAGACTCCTTTGGGCCAGTTCGAGTATTTGGTCATGCCTTTCGGCTTAACAAATGCCCCCGCATGTTTTCAGGCCCTAGTGAACGACGTCCTCAGAGACTTTCTCAATGTGTTTGTATTCGTATACATTGATGATATCCTGATCTACTCCAAGAATCTATCTGAACATAAGAGACATGTCCGCCTGGTTCTTCAGAGACTTCTAGAGAATAAACTTTTTGTAAAGGCTGAAAAATGTGAGTTTCACCAATCTTCAGTTACCTTTTTGGGGTTTGAGCTCGAGGGCGGGCAGGTTAAGCCTTCTGAAGAAAAGATAAAAGCTGTTTTAGAATGGCCCGTTCCAGAAAGCCGTAAGCAGCTACAAAGATTTTTGGGCTTCGCTAATTTCTACCGGAGGTTCATCAGAAATTATAGCCAAACCGCCCTCCCATTAACTGCATTAACTTCTTCCAAGAGAGTTTTTCGATGGTCCCCCGAGGCACAAGCAGCTTTTGACAAACTCAAAACCTTATTTTCCAGAGCTCCAGTCCTAATCCAACCAGATCCATCTAAGCAATTTATCCTAGAGGTTGATGCTTCTGACTCCGGTGTAGGGGCAGTTTTGTCTCAGAAACTCGACTCTGATCAACGAATCCATCCCTGTGCCTTCTTTTCCCGTAAACTCTCTCCCGCTGAACACAACTACGACGTTGGGGACCGAGAACTTTTGGCCATTAGGTTGGCTTTGGAAGAGTGGAGACACTGGCTCGAAGGAGCAGAGCATCCAGTCCTGGTGTGGACTGACCACAAGAATCTCGCCTACATCCAGTCCGCTAAACAAGCTACTCCTTGACAGTCAAGGTGGTCTCTCTTCTTTTCACGTTTTAATCTCATTATCTCCTACAGACCTGGATCTAAGAACACCAAGCCCGATTCTCTCTCTCGTCTCTACGCTGTGGATCAACCTGAGTCACCCCAACCTGTCCTCCCTGCCTCATGTACCGTTGGAATGGTCACTTGGGAGATAACAGATTTAATCAACGCTGCCCTGGCCACAGAACCTGACCCAGGTAATGGACCACCTAACCGTACCTATGTCCCCTCGTCTGTTAGGTCTCGTCTCATTCATTGGATGCACTCGGCAAGATTCTCTGCTCATCCGGGAGTGAGCCGAACAGTTTCACTGATCTCAAGACGGTTTTGGTGGCCCACTTTGCATCGAGATGTAAAGGAATATGTGTCTGCCTGCTCCAACTGTGCACGGAACAAAGCCTCTCATCAGCCACCCTCCGGTTTGCTGCAACCGCTCCCTGTGCCCTCACGTCCTTGGTCCCATATTGCCATCGATTTCGTCACTGGTCTCCCAGAGTCTCGAGGTATGTCAACTATTTTAACCATCGTAGATCGTTTCTCCAAATCTCGTCATCTGATCCCTCTCAGAAAGCTTCCTACGGCCTATCAAACCGCCCAGTTGCTGATCAAGCACGTCTTTCGCCTCCATGGTATTCCCCAGGACATCCTCTCAGATCGTGGTCCCCAATTTGTCTCACAGGTTTGGAAGGCCTTCTGTTCTGCTCTAAATTGTAAAGTGTCACTAACTTCTGGCTATCATCCCCAGTCAAATGGTCAAACTGAGAGGATGAACCAACACCTCGAATCCACCCTCCGCTGTCTCACCTCCAATAATCCCACCGATTGGAGTCAATATCTCACCTGGATAGAATACGCCCATAACTCACTCAAGTCTGCATCTACTGGTCAGTCTCCCTTCCAAGTTAGCCTCGGCTACCAACCACCTCTCTTCCCTGCTGACGAGAGAGAGATATCGGTGAAGAATGTCAATCACCACATCCGTCGTTGCCAGCGTGTTTGGAGAGAGACCATCAAAGCACTCAACCGTTCCTCTGAGTCCTCTAAGAGGTTCACTGACCCCAAGAGACGTCCAGCCCCTGAGTACAAGGTCGGCCAGGAGGTCTGGCTGTCCACCCGGGGACATTTCCGGGACATCCCCTTGAGGGGGATGTCCCGCAAATTATCCCCGAGATTCATCGGCCCATACAAGATCACTCGAGTCATCAACCCCTCCGCCGTCCGTCTTCAACTTCCCCCGACACTCAGGATTCACCCTACCTTCCACGTCTCCCAGGTTAAACCAGTCATCTCTAGTCCCATTTGCCCTCCATCCGACTCCCCTCCACCCGCCCTGGAAGTCGATGGACATCCGGCCTTCACCGTTCGCCGGATCGTGGACTCCCGTCGGCGAGGTCGCGGTTGGCAGTACCTCGTCGACTGGGAGGGCTACGGTCCGGAGGACCGACAATGGGTTCCTGGTTCATACATCCTCGACCCTTCTCTCATCGAGGAGTATGAGCGTTCCCTCCCGTCTACCTCTTCTGCACCGCCAAGGGGCGGTCGTTGAGGGGGGGGTACTGTTGGGAGCTGGAGAAAAACACCTTTTCTCCAGCAGAGTCCGCCCTGGATCCTCCCTGCTGAGCTGCTCTGCACACCTGCAGCTGATGATATCATCTGGAGGACCTGGACTACTTAAGCTGCCTTCAGACCTTGCCTCGACGCCGCAGTGTCTTAATCAGTTGGTTAGCACTTAAGCCATAGATCCCTAGTGAACCAAGTCCCCTTTGAGTCCAACCTGGATTCTAACCCTTTTGTCTCTGCTTCCAGGTTTCCTGTTCTTTCTCCTGAGAAGCTCTGGAAGAGCTTAACCTGCCGAGCCAGCCCTCCGAGCCAAACCTGAAGACTCACTCTCTGGATTTCCTAGCAGCTCTGGATACCGAGCTGAAAACACAAGCCAAGGTCAAAACAGCCTTTAGAAGTAAGACGCTGAAACAGCTTAAGGACTCTGCCAACCCAAGCTTTCTCCGGACCCAACAGTTCCGCTCCCAAACCCTCCTCTACGTTCATCAAGGTACAAACCTGAACACAATCAGTCAAGTCTCAACCAAGCCTTCGCTAACCAAACTGTCTTTCTCACAGACGCCAGTGAACCGGTCCCAGCCCAGAACCATTGCATCAGTCTTTATTATATGTGTGAACTTGCCAATAAACTCTGTTAAACTTTCCATCCGTGTCGTCAGTGTTCTGCATATTGGGCCTCCCTGATACCCATCATGACAATAACTATAACAAAGAACATTAATTTTCATCAGATGAAAGAGGAAATTAAGGAAATGAAGAAATATTCAGGAGAGTTTGATATATATATATATATATATATATATATATATATATATATATATATATATATATATATATATATATATATATATATATATATATATATATATATATATATATATATATAATAAGGAGAACTAAAGCAAGCAATAATTAAAATAATTTAAAGGGAATCTAACTTAGATGGGGATAAACATGAAAGAATTCTACAATTTCAAAATCCTTTCTTCCCAGAGTAACAACATTTCATTCATATTCACTCTGATTTTATGTCTTATAGCAAAAACATACAAAACTATATTCCGTTGTCCGTTTCATAACAAACATAGAGGTTTGAAAAGGAGCATATTCAACCATTACGGGAGACTTTTAATCACTGTGATCAGTGTCTTAGTAGAATCCTAGGTCCGAGAAACTGTCTGCAACATATTTCAACTAAATTAAAAAAATTCCTTTGACATGAACAATAATATGGACACTTCTATTTAAGGATTGTTAATTCTCATATGTTGATGGTATCACGGTCAATAGTCAAATCTCCATGCAGAAGTTTTACTTGAGATACACCAATGCTGCCCTGCGCTCCGTGCATTTGCTTATATTGTAACATAAAATAAAATTATGAGTCGTAACAAAAACAAAAAACATTAAATTCTGTTAAGCATTTTTTTCCCCAGTGACACAAACAGCTTAACAAAAGCTCACTAATCTTTTTTTTGTTTTTCTGTACTGGAGAAATTCTCAGTCCACAGCTTTTATTATAATATAAATCCACAGACAGCTTCATGTTAGTCGTAGGAGTGTTATAAAACATCGACACAAACTTACCTCTCGGCGGCCTCTTGCTTTTAATCACTACTGATGCGTACTGAACCTCGTCCTCTTCCATACCTGCAGTCCAACCGTTAAAGAGTGTGACGATTCAGCAAATGTACCACAATGCTGATCTAAACAGCATTTTTGAAGAAGTATGCATTTCCTGAATAAGTTTTATGCTCTGGTTGTTTGGAACTTCTGCTTTTTAAAACCCAGACAATTCATTTACATTTCCATCTTATAGAAAAAGCGTCACGCCACAAAGCTCTGTTATTTGGTGATTATATTAAAACAGTCAAACAGTGATTTAATTCATAGAACTTTTAAAGGGTTCATTAAACCATTGTTTGTGAAAGATTAATTTTGAATAGTGATGCTATTTAAGTCGATTTTAAAACTTCTGGTCTCCGAAGAGGAAGATGTTTGTCACTCAATTATTAGTTTCACACAGTGCATGACAAAATGTTTCGTATCTGATCTTAACTTAAAAGTCTACAAACTGATAGCAAAAAAAAAATCAATGATCAATAGGATAAACAGGAACAATCATACTTTTTGGTCTTTAATTCCTTCAGCTTTAATCCTCTGCATACAAACAGTTTATATTATCTGTGCTGTCACTGTTGGATCATACACATCGCTCTAAAAAAATACTGACTTACAAAACTATAAGGGATGGCCAAGTCTGCATCCAGAATTTGAATCTGGGTGCCCATCAAGTAACCTTGCATGATGATTATCAGAAAATCTGACAAGCATTAGCTTTTTATTGCCTATACTCTTGTGTTGTTTGTGAATTGAGTCTTGTTCCGAAATGTTTTCTAAAGCAGGTTCTATTCTGAAAATTGGGGCAAAATTTTGCACATGACCACTGTTTAATTACAAAGCATCAGACTGAGCAACCAGACTTTCACCCAGTGATTTCTGAAAATGTTTTGAGTAAGGTTGTGATCTTCGATAAAAAAAAAGAAAATAAATACGTTAATTAAATGTTGCAGTAGGGTTTTTGTGTTTTCCTCATCGAGTTGTTGTAAGTGTTGATAGTTGTAGTTGTATCACTCTGTCTTGCACCAGGTCTGGAAAAGCATCTTAGGCTGCTCACTGTCGTCCATAACCTTCTTCACTTTATGAAGATTTCCTCTTTGTTAAATCATCTCCAGAGATTCTAGAGGACTATCTAGAACAGAGCCGGCTTTCTCTTGTTGTTGAAAGGGCACAAAAGAGTACATACTCCTTGTGGAGGAGGAGGAGAGCCCACCTGCCCCCACCCATCCTCCACACCTCCGAGTGTTCTGACCAGCTGTCTCACTGTGTGGTGTGGAGGCTGCAGCGCCACAGATTAGAAGAGTAGTCAGAACAGCAGAGAAGATCATCAGGGCTCCTCTTCCCTCCATAAAAGACATTTAATCCTAGCGCTGCATGTCCCGGGCCTGTAACATTATCAATGACCCTTCCCAACCCCCCCGTGGACAATAAATGTTTTCTTAGTCTAATTCTTTTGTAGGTCATTTGCTCAGATGCTGTTGCCCGAGCAGATGATCAGAAGAGATCACACTCTCCACACAGACTGTATTGCTTTTATGTTTGCATTAATGAAATTTGATGCCCTCGCCAATGATATTGTATGATTTAGAAAATATCAGTATGTTACCTAATAAACAAAACATATAACAGAATCTGTTATAATTTTTTTCTCTGATGAAAAGGTAGAAAATTTTAACTTACATCTTGATTGCCGTGGTTTCTTACTTTTGAACGACACTGAAGGATAGAGAATTTCCTCCTCTTGCATCTCTAGCCCTGCATTTAGAAATGACTGAAACTGAAACCTGTCTGCAAAAGAGCAAAGACATGTAGAAGTTATTTCCTCTGAGGCAAGCCTTCTAATTGGAGCTCTTCTAGAGACATGTCTGGTTTTGGCTGCTGGCATTTGCATCAGTAGAGCATAAAATAACTTGAGTATTTTAGAAAAATCTCAGTGAGAATCAACAAGGCTGAAAAGAAAATAGCTAGCTCGGTCAGGATTTTGCACTGAAAAAGACCCCTTTTTGACCGCGTTAGAGTTGACATCATAATGACTGCAGTCCAAAGTGGCTTTTTGTTTATAAATAAAGAAGCGCTGTGTTTTTATTTAAGCTACATTGTGTCATTTTCAGCGACATCTTACAGCTAGATTGCAGACTGCAGCGAGATTTACTTTATGGTTTGAGAACTGTATGGTGGCACTTTTGCTTAGCAATAAGAAGATTTAAATCCATTAGTGGAGTTTTAAATCCTGGCATTGTTTTTCTTTCTCTTTTCCTTGGCTAGTTGATTAATTTTTTTTACTTTATTCAATGGTATTGTGGTATACACAGCTGAAGTCTTTTTTTAAAATAGGAATTTTCATACAGGGTTATTGCACACGGTGTTTACATGGGTATTTATAGTGATGGATATTTATATATATATATATATATATATATATATATATATATATATATATATATATATATATATATATATATATTAGGGGTGAAACGGTTCACAAAATCCACGGTTCGGTTCACGGTTTCGTGGTCACAGTTTTCAGTTCGGTATATGTTGATTGTTAGCCTGACATGTTGGTCGTGTTGCTGTTAGCATAAACAAAACGTGTTGCACAATGCTTGCACACTGTTGCACTTTTATCCACAACTTTCTTTCCGCCATCATCGTAGGTCACTCTAAATGCAAAGTGGTCCCGTACAGCAGACCTATAAAGTGCTGCTGGCACATCTTCCAACTCCTGTTCTTTCCCACTCGCCATACCCACACAATTCTCCACAACAACTGATTTTTTTCTGCTACACCCGGCTACTCTGCTTCGCTTCTTCTTGTTTACTACTGGTGGTTGGCTTTGGTCGCAGTACCGCCACCTTCTGCTCTGGAGTGTACATGCTTCGCCTATGAGAAAAAGGGGCCTCACATGAACCGAAGGTAACACATGCGAACCGAACCGAACAGTTGGGACGGTTTTCATACACCATTCTATCCCTAGTATATATATTATATATTAGGGATATATATATATATATATGACCGGGGTTCGATTCCCGGCATGGACATCCAGGTGGACCCTTAGGCAAGGTCCTTTGTGCTTAGTGGCCTACCTCAGGCATGAGTGATACCGCAAATACAAGAGCGGACGTCGCCCGGGTTAACAAGGTCCGCGTCAGTTGCTAGGTAACCAAGGCAACTTGATGACAAATCGGCTACATTGAGTTCTTGATGAAGGCTATTAGAGTCCTGTTGATCTTGTACATTTCCAGGCATTCCAGTATCCATGTATGTGGCATTGAGTCATAGGCTTTCTTATAGTCAATCCAGGCAGTGCACAGATTTGTCTGCCTGGTCTTACAGTCTCGGGTGACTGCTCTATCCACTAGTAGCTGGTGTTTGGCTCCTCTGGTGTTGCTGCCTATTCCACAAATCGGCTACTGGAACAAGACATAGATGGACTAGAGCAGAAAACTTGGTACTGATGAAATATATATATATACACTATATTGCCAAAAGTATTTGCTCACCTGCCTTGACTCACATATGAGCTTAAGTGACATCCCGTTCCTAATCCATAGGGTTCAATATGACGTCGGTCCACCCTTTGCAGCTAGAACAGCTTCAACTCTTCTGGGAAGGCTGTCCACAAGGTTTAGGAGTTTGTTTATGGGAATTTTTGACCATTCTTCCAGAAGCGCATTTGTGAGGTCGCACACTGATGTTGGACGAGAAGGCCTGGCTCTCAGTCTCCGCTCTAATTCATCCCAAAGGTGTTCTATCGGGTTGAGGTCAGGACTCTGTGCAGGCCAGTCAAGTTCATCCACACCAGACTCTGTCATCCATGTCTTTATGGACCTTGCTTTGTGCACTGGTGCACAGTCATGTTGGAAGAGGAAGGGGCCAGCTCCAAACTGTTCCCACAAAGTTGGGAGCATGGAATTGTCCAAAATGTCTTGGTATGCTGAAGCATTCAGAGTTCCTTTCACTGGAACTAAAGGGCCAAGCCCAGCTCCTGAAAAACAACCCCACACCATAATCCCCCCTCCACCAAACTTTACACTTGGCACAATGCAGTCAGACAAGTACCGTTCTCCTGGCAACCGCCAAACCCAGACCTGTCCATCAGATTGCCAGATGGAGAAGCGCGATTCGTCACTCCAGAGAACGCGTCTCCACTGCTCTAGAGTCCAGTGGCGGCGTGCTTTACACCACCGCATCCGACGCTTTGCATTGCACTTGGTGATGTATGGCTTGGATGCAGCTGCTCGACCATGGAAACCCATTCCATGAAGCTCTCTGCGCACTGTTCTTGAGCTAATCTGAAGGCCACATGAAGTTTGGAGGTCTGTAGTGATTGACTCTGCAGAAAGTTGGCGACCTCTTCGCACTATGCGCGTCAGCATCCGCTGACCCCGCTCCATCAGTTTACGTGGCCTACCACTTCGTGGCTGAGTTGCTGTCGTTCCCAAACACTTCCATTTTCTTATAATACAGCTGACAGTTGACTGTGGAATATTTAGGAGCGAGGAAATTTCACGACTGGATTTGTTGCACAGGTGGCATCCTATCACAGTTCCACGCTGGAATTCACTGAGCTCCTGAGAGCGACCCATTCTTTCACAAATGTTTGTAAAAACAGTCTGCATGCCTAGGTGCTTGAATTTATACACCTGTGGCCATGGAAGTGATTGGAACACCTGATTCCAATAATTTGGATGGGTGAGCAAATACTTTTGGCAATATAGTGTATATATATATATATATATATATATATATATATATATATATATATATATATATATATATATATATATATATATATATATATATATATATATATATAGGTATTGCACTGGGTATCACATATAAAGAAACAGGTTATTGCACAAGGTATTAAATAGTAATTGCACAATATACATTGCACAAGTTACTGCCGTTGTAGTGTCGCATTGTAGAGTCTGGTGGCTGTAGGGATGAATGACCTGCAGTAGCGCTTCTTTTAACAAACAGGGATTAAAAGTCTTTCCCTAAAGGAGCTGCTCAGCTCCTCTACAGCCTGGTGCAGAGGGTGGGATTTGTTGTCCATGATGGATGTAAGCTTGGACAGCACCCTTCTCTCAGCCACTTCCTCCACCTCCTCCAGAGCATAGCTTAAGACAGACATGGCCGTTCTCACCAGTTTTTTCAGTCTCTTTCTGTCTCACTCTGCGTAGCCAGGGGCCCAACAGAAAACAGTGTGGAGGAGGGCTGATGTGACCATAGAGTCATAGAAGGTTTTAAGTAGTGGCCTGCTCACTCCAAAGGATCTCAGCCTCCTCAGGAGGTGGAGGCGGCTCTGGCCCTTTAGTATTGACGTGAACACCAAGGTATTTGAAACTCTCCGCAGTTTCTATGTCTTGCCTCTGAATGTTCATGGGGGGGTGAGGTGGGGGTCTTCTCCTGAACTCAATCACTATGTTCTTGGTCTTACTGGTGTTAAGACACAGGTGGTTCTTTTCACACCAGTCCGCAAAGTTCATAATGACCCATTAATACTGCATCTCGTTCCCCTCAAAGACACAGCCTACAATGGCCAAGTCATTGGAGAACTTCTGGAGATGGCATTTGTCCGTGTTGTAGGTGAAGAGGAGCGGAGACAGAATGGTGCCTTGGGGGGTCCCGGTACTGCAGACTGCCCCTCTGACTGTCAGCCGTGCAAGCATGGCCCTCACCGTACTGTGGGTGTTCTGTGAGGTAGTTGATGGTCCAGGCAGCAACATGTCTGTCCACTCCAGCTTCCCCCTCAGAAGCTCTGGTCTGATGGTGTTGAAAGCGCTGGAAAAGTCAAAGAACATAACTCTCATTGCATCCTTCACTCCAATGTCAGGTCAATAAGCAAACTGCAGCGATTCCAGGGTGGGGTACACCATGGTGCGTAGGTGAGCTAGGATGAGGTGCTCCATGGTCTTCATCAGGTTTTGATGTCAGGATGACAGATCTAAAGTGGGCCAGTTCCTTGGCATGTGGCATGTTTTGGGAACCAGTAGCACACAGGAGGTCTTCCAGAGAGTAGGGAACATCCCCAGGCTGAGGCTCAGGTTGTAGATGTAGCTGAGGAGAGCTTGCAGAGTTCATCAACACAGTTCTTCAGCAACCTTGCAGGGAAGCCGTCCTGTCCAGAAGCTTTCCTCTGTTTTAGTCTCTTCAGGTGGCCTCTCACCTACCTCGAAATGACTGTGATGGGGGGGAGGGTAGGTCTCTGGTGGCCTAGCGGTCGAAGACGTGTTGAGAGTTGAGGAAAGGGAGTGGGCTAGTGTGAGGGGAGTCAAACCAGGTGAAAAACCTGTTTAACTCGTCTGCAAACTCTGTGTCTCTGTCTGCAGCCCTGCTGGTGGTGGTCCTCTGCCCAAAGCCGGAGATTTCTTGAGACCTCTCTATACATTTCTGATGCTGTTTTGTGCCAGTTGTTCCTCCATTTTCCTCCCATAGTCCACCTTTGCCACCCTGAACCTCCACTGGAGCTCTACGCTGCTCTTCTCTGTCCCCTGAGTTAAAAGCCCTTTTTTTCTGGTTTAGGTGGTTGTTTGGAAAGCTCAGTAGCCGTTGTGTGGGCACAGTTCTTTCCACACACAAGGTCCTGTAGTCAGTGATACATTCAGTCAGGCTGTTGATGTCATCACCATGAAGGCTTTGGAACATGCTCCAGTCTGTGGAGCATGTTCCAAACCCACAGTATATTTCTTTCTCATAGTTCTCGTTTCTATCTATTTAAATGTGATGTAAATATTTTCTTTTATCGTCATCAAAACATTTTCCATGTTTCTATTTTCTATATCCTTTTTATATCCTTTGAATATATTTTGGTAAGCATATTTAGATCTGGATTACCATGGCATTACAGGGCAATTATGTAGGCTCTCTCTGTATTTCCTTTTTATATCAAAACCCTGTGAATTTAAATGTACTTTGACCCCCTGAATAACGGTAACAAAAAGGGGAAAATTCTCAGAAATAAAGCCAAAAAACTTCCAAAGAAGAAAGAAGAACGTTTTTTTTTCTTTTCTTTTAGAAGATTTTACTGATCTGTGTGTAAGGCACAATTGATAGTAGATCAGGGATTGATGCTCTTGAATGGAAACCTTGTATGTCTGAAACCATTCCTTTATTGTACATTTTGTTAGCTTGTCTGTCTGCTATATTAACCAATATAATATGTTGAACTAGATCTGCTATTTTCACAGCTTTTGTGAGACAATTTTTTATAAAGAAGGGCATTAATTCATAAAAAAGTTTATTTGTATTGCATAAATTAAAGATTTTTGCCCAACAGCAATGATGAACTGCACAGCAGCATTCTATATAAAGCTATTGCAGTATCTTGGCAAGAGCTGTCATTCTGGTAAAGAATCTGGTTGTTAATCGAAATTGTAAAGGTAAATTTTTTGTGCAACATAAAAGTGACTAAAATAAGACTAAAGCCTTTTCAAGTTTTAGTCCACTAAAACCGACTAAAACTAACATATGACTAAAATACAACAAAGACTAATAATAGTTTTCGTCCTGAAGACTAAAACTAAAACTAAATCTAAGATGGCTGTCAAAATCAACACTGCTTAGGTTTTGTTTCTCTGTGTTGCTTTATGATGACATGGTAAACAATCCAGTGTGAATCGTTTTGCTCTGAACCTGACTGACAAGTTTTAGAAGATGCTGTTTCAGGGTAAATGTTTCTTTCTCTTTTAAAAAAAAAAACCTGTAATAACATCAGCCAACAGCAAAAAAGACTTATGCAAAAGCCAGTAAGGTGCAAACATTACAATATTTTCGAGATGGAATATCCTTAGAAACCATAGAAACTATGAAACACGTTTAAAAATACCTGCTTCTGTATTGCTTACATAGATAATTAATTTTTAAATCAGAGGTGGGTAGTAAAGGGCTGCAATTTGTTAGTTAGATTTACTTTGAACCCCAGTCGGCCTCGGCAGATGGCCGCTCACACTGAGCCTGGTTCTGCTGGAGGTTTCTTCCTGTTAAAAGTGAGTTTTTCCTCTCCACTGTCGCTACAATCATGCTTAGTGTGAGGGATTGTATTTGAGTCAATGAGTCAATGCAATCAACTGGTTTTCCTTAGATAGAAAACTTTGTATCAATTTGACTGTATGATCTGGTAAAGTGCCTTGAGATGACATGTGCTGTGAATTTGGCGCTATATAAATAAACTGAATTGAATTGAATTGAACTTTAGCAACTTTTTGACAAAAAAAAGACAGTTACTTAGACTAATGTTACGTAAGAGAGATTTGAGAACTCTACCCCATGAAACTAATTTAAGAGAATAAGGAACAGGCTTGTCTTAACCAAACTGTTTCAAGTATAGTCACATAGCTATAGGCGTTTGTTGAAGTAAATATTGCTTTAAAAACGAAACAAGTTAGCATTTATCCACTGAGGCTAAATGACACGGGGAGGTCCAGTTGGCATAGATTAAACTGTAGATAATATCAGTGGAGGTACTTAATGCTGTTCTAGCATGTAAATATTAACTATGGCAAGGACTAGTTTTACGTTTTAGGATGAGATTATGATTTTTAAAAATGTATCAGACACTAAACAAATTTCTGTTTGTACATAATTTTAAATAGTAAATCAAATGTTTTGATCTGTTACTCAGTGCCTTTTTTCACATTTTATTTTTTACCAAAAAAAAAAATGTTAAAGTGGTGCTATTCTTGTTTAAGAATGGGTTTTGGGAACTCAAACCCACACGTTTAAAATACCTCTCTAATTTTACAAACAGCCTTTGGTGCAACTTTTAAAAGACATAGACGTCTGAAAAATGAAGAACAACCTAGTTTGACAAAAAGCAACTCCTTATATAGTTGGAAACAGAAAAGTTAAAAAACATTTCTAAATGAAGGCTGCTGAATCAGTGAGTGGTCACTGAGTAACACACAGTGCATTCTTACTTTTCCTAAAAATCTAATTTATGCAGGAAAGAAACTTGTGTTGATGGGGAAGGAATAAAGGGGAATAATGTCATGTCAGATCACTCTAGAAATGAGTCAGCAGTCAGACCACAAGGCAGACTGTGGGTTTTGTGATATGAAAGCAAACCTCCATTAGTGGAGTTTTGAAATGCTTTGAAACTCTTAACTCAATACTGTTTTCAATGTTCACTGAAGTTTTCAGTCAAAACCAGTTGGTTAACTAGAGATACATAAAACAGACCTTAAGCATTAAATTGCCTACCGTTGCCTACATTGGGCTTGTGGTGCCCTGGGGATCATGGCTTTGGTCAGGGACCCAAAATAAAAGAAAAAAAAAGCATTCTCTCAAAAAACTAGGCCACCACTACCCAGATTGGCCACGTCCCCATGAAAAAGAATACAAACTAAGTTTAGACATAATTTAAACTATGATTCACATCCGTTTTCAGTCATGGTTTATGGGGTTGTGAGGTTTGCTGATGCCTATCTCCAGCTGTCTACAGTATGAGCGAGAGGCGGGGTACATCCTGCACAGGTTGCCAGTCTATTGCAGGGCAACACAGAGACAAACGACCATTCATGCACACACTCTCACATGAGAGATAAACCATTTACTGAATTAAATAACCACAAAAGACCCTAATTTAAAATACAACGGTGCCTTTATTAGCTTATAATCCTTATAATAATAATTATGCAAACACAACTGAAATAAGAGCAAATAAATAAAACAAATAAAAGGGGGAAAATGGATTTAAAAAGTCTGCTCAAGAGTCTCTGAGGAGTGTTCCGGTTATAAGGCATACTGTATTTTAGGTTAACTTTAAAAAAAAAAAAGCAGATAAATATGAATAAAAGAAGTCGTTTCATTTAGTTTTACAGGGAAAAATTAACAATGATTCAGAAATGCATTAAACTGTAATGGAGCTTAAAGAGAGTGTGTTAGATTAGCTGGCCCCAGGAGGTCTGGTTCGGTGGGTCCAGCTGAAATAAAGGAGTTAGAGCTCACAAAATGGCCTCTATCATGTGGTCAGACATGAAGTAGCTGGGAGCAAACAATGCTAGTCAGTCCATTGTAGTAGACACAGATGCTAACTCCATGTTGTTTGTTCAGTTTATCTACTTTACTTTTGAATAGTTTTTCTCTTTATTAATTTAAGGTTCTCAACAGAAAGTTAACACAGTCCTTTTATCACTTGCATTTAAGAGTTTAATTTAACAACTTATTTTAACAACAGTGGAGGAATTTGAAATAATATTGACGTCTGTTTTTTTAGATTGCTCTTGGTACTGATGTCCTTAAAAGTATATCCAGGAAGTCCTGCTCTTTTCAATAATGCCCTGCTGCAAACACATGGCCAATATATTATATAGAACTCAGGAAAAGAATCTAATTTGATTGAATCCTGTTTCTAAACGTGCATAAAATTTGGGGAATCCTTTGCACAAAAATGAAGCTACAGCATATTTGTTTTACCCACTTAAATTTCTTTTAAAATGCAGAACAAACTCCTAATAATCTATGACGTGTCTGAAGATGTATTTAGCAAACTATATTATATATAAATAGATAAACAAGGGAAAAATAGCTTGCCTTAAAGGTCATATATTATGCAAAGTTTAAATTATAAACATTTGTAACAGTCATATGTGTCCTGAATCCTGTGTATGAGATTCACAAATAAAAAAAATATTTTCACCTCTGTCATTGCCTTTCTCTACCTCTGAGCTCTGATATTTACTCAAAATGGTCTATTTGAAAACGTAAAATAAGCTGTCCAGAGCGGTCTGTATTTATTATTTACTTTATTATAAATAGTTTTTTACTCCTTTGCAGCTGAAATCATTAAAATATAAATACTTATAAATCTCATCTTTCTGTCTTACTTTTGATTCTTCCTGCTAGTGGGAAAGAGAAGCAACAGAAGTTCTCCATTAGTCTTTGACCTGAGCTCTTAGGATTTTCATTTGCTGGTCGTGTGAGAATCTACACCAGCGCCACTCCTAGCTGTATATTCCTTGTATTTCTCAGAATATCTATCCTGGTATAATATATTTACAGGCTGAAAAGACATTTTGATATAAGGAGTAAAATTGTAAGATTATGTTTACTGCGGTCATGGGCTGATCATCAGATAAAAAAAAAAATAAGAAAACCAATAATAACTCTAAATGTTGTTTGAACACAGACTGTTCTTTAAATTGTGAGATCTGGTTTTTAGCTCACATTAAACAAACCAATGGGTCTGTACTGGGTAAATTTCCAACTCCTTAATAAAGTTACTGATCTACTCTATTCTTAGCTTTTCAGCATTTATATAAGCATGTTTTTTTATATTTTCTTACCTCACCACTACTATTGTAGTACTATTCAGAATCAGAATCGGGTTTATTGCCATTATTAGTGAAGGAGTTCACAACTAGGAATTTTTTATGGTACAATCGTGCAACATGAAACATATATGAAATAGATAAATAAAATTATAAAAATCTCTAAAAACACTGGGGTATAAGGCATGCAAAAAATATACTAATATATACACTTAGGATAAAAATATGGATAAATAAAAAAAATATATATATAAAAAATAAAAATAAAATATAAAAAATAAAATAAAAAAATATATAAAAAAAAAATCTTTTCAGAGGATTTTAGTAAAATCTATCCACATTGCAAATAAGGATTACCTCATAAACACAGAAGCTGACAGAATTTTTATCATTTGAATATTTTTTTATGTATGGTCAAGAACAAAAGTCACAATTTACATTTTGATTGTTGTGGTTTCTTACTTTTGAACACCACAGAAGCATAATTCATTTCCTCCTCTGCCATCTATGGTGTTACTTTGAAAAATGACTTGACTTAAACCGGAACACCTCTTAGGTTGAGTAACATAGCAGATGGGTGTAGTTTTATTTCCTCTGAGGCAAGCCTTCCACCTATAGATATATATATTTTTTTGGCTGCAGACATTTACATGGAATGATTTTTCTTCCTACCTCTAAAGTTAACGGTCTTGGGGGAAAAAGTAGTCAGTTCTTATCAAAAAGTTGCCAGGTCACAGCTCTTTGAATAATACATTAATCACAGGAAAACGATGGAGCTCTTTAAAAAAAAAAAAATTTAAATCTTCACCAACTGAGAAGATATTTGGGTTTATAAAAGCAAATTGTCTTAAAAACATCTTGCAGATTGTGTTACTGAATTAAATCAATAATCCCTAAAACTAAATGTTTCTTTTAGGTATAACCCAATCCGCAGCCGCAATAGAGTTTACTTAATGATGTATCTGAGCTGAGTTTTTTTCTACTTCCGGCTGCTTTAGATCACCATTCAAATGTAAAATAATAACAAATATACTGACTTCATAAGAGGTCTGATTCTTCTAAAACGGATGCATTACAGTTTGTCCAATTGTAATTGTCATATGATGACATCATAAGAAGGGGCAGGGGCCCCAGCAGATCTGAACACGTGGGCAGACTCATCATAGACGTAATATATGAGTAGAACCCACATCTATTGCTTTTGCCTATTGGCGCTGACGTGATTTAGTGGTGCCATCTTGGGGCGGAAATGTGTTGAGCAGGCACAGAATTGACTTTAATGAACTTGAATTCACTGAATATTTCACAACATTTTACGGTTATGCATTTTTGCTGAAAACAAACAAATGGTTCAGTGTAATGTATATTCTATATGGGTTTAAGAATAAGGGAATATTATAATAGGATGTATGTATGTTGCAAAGCAAAGCAACTCATACATTTCTACAGTTCTATATTTATTTTTTATTTTGTTATTATTGCTATATACATACTCATATACAGGTATACAGCTGGGTGCTGTCTGAAATGGAGCGTGATTGCTCCATTGAAGTTTTATTTTTATTTTGTTGTGCTTCTTTTTTAATTTTCAAGAAAAAAATAAACCAGGATTAATCCAGAATTTAATGAGCCTATTGTGTGTCTGTAAATAACACAGAGGCCTAACTAAGCCAAAAAGGTCACAGAACTGAGAATCTATCTTCATCAACCTGACCAGGCTACTGGAAAACGTCATCGTCCTCAGAGGGTTAACATCAGCTAAACACTAGTTAATGTTTAGTAAGATATTAACAATAAATATCTGTCTTTTTCGCTCCTTAATCATGTTAACAGAACCAGTAGCTCCATATCTTCGCATTTTTAATATTAAGATTTTAGTTTAAACATACATATATATATATATATATATATATATATATATATATATATATATATATATATATATATATATATATATATATATATATATATATATATATATATATATATATATATATATATATATATATATATATATATATATATATATATACATACAAACAGTTCTAGGAACAGGAAAGATACTCTGGTAGAGGATATATGTACATATATACAATTATAACATCTTTCTTTCTGGATAATTAACATAAATGAAATGAACTTAAATCAGTTAGCCTTTTACAACAGAAACATCAAAATTCAGTGAGTCTTTTCTCATCTCTTTTTGTATAAATGTTAATAATTGTTACCGGGTACTTTAGCACATAAACCTTAGAAGGGAGGAAAAAAGTGCGGACAGACATTTGAAATCAGAAGACGTTAGTACAGAGAGGAGATCTGAGACACAACAAAACATCCCTTTTGGAACATTAATGTAGTTTTTTTTTTTCAGTATATGCAGTAGATGTAGGATTTGATATATTTTAAAGATGCGCACTGCTTAAAGCATGATTTCTTATTCTATAGTCGCAAATACAGACTTTTCAAATACTACTTCATATATTTTTAATTGGGAGAGCAACAGAAAATAAAAATCAAGCCTTGGTAAATGTGGATAAGTATATATTTTTACTGAGTCTAACATAAAAAGAGCAACTTTTTTCCCTCAATATTTTACTTTTATTTGCAATCAAATTTTAATGTTTATATACATTTGAATGCCTTTTAGTATTTTAAATGTGACCTAATTAACAGTTAAAGCCTTCTTCTCACAGATCCAGGCGTTCTTCTCATCACAGCTAACTGATCTCCATCCTCTGCCTTGGAGAACAGTCACACACTGACCATCAGTTGCATTGTGTTTTATCCAGCCCCTGAAGAGAAACATCAGTTAGATATAAAATTAATTGATTCTATAGAATTTATAGAATAAGATTCCATAAATATTCAAAAAATCCACTAGACTTGGTTTCCAAGATTCAAAAACGTTTCGCCACCTCTCCAGGAAGCTTTCTCAATTCAAATGTGAATAAGAATAGAATAAGAATGTGTGTGTCTCTTACGTATTGATCAGTTCAGCCCCGTTGATCCATTTCCATTTTCCTTGAACAGCTCTCAGGCCAATCCAGTATCCCTTAATGCCCTTTATAGCAGGACTAAAGTTGTTGTTTATCTCACCCTATGTTTCACATGACAATAATAAAGATAGGGATTTAAAAACTGTACATGTATGATTAACAGTTTCTTAATAAAAAATTGTTAAAATTAACACAAGCTTTTAACCTTTTCCACATCATTTTCTACAACAGTCAGATCTGAAACCATTCCTCTACAGTTTTCTCGTGCTTCAGTCCAGTTTTTTCGATCCTTTTCCACTGCATCATTATATGCATAGCAGTTGGTTTGGAATTTAAGCCATCCTTTCTGACAAGGGTCACACTTTCTGCCTTAAACAAAAGAGATAAACAACATGTTTAGCTGCAAAATGCTATTATTGTCTGTTGCTTTTAAATTTCAGGAGATCTGTTCTTACCATTTGTTTCTTTGGGACAGTATACATCAATGCTCCACTGAGCTCTGCTGACATTAAGCTCATTGTTAATTTCCTTCAGCTTTTCTATTTGTTCGTTCAGGGTTTCCTTCTCTTCCTCCAACTCATTGTTTTTCTTTTCCACTTGATGAAGTTCTTTCATAAGATAAGTGTAAACTAAAACAAAAACAAACAAACACAGTAATGGCAGTGGAGCACTTCATCTTTATCGGTTATCCTTTTGTCGACAGGTTTTTGACCTAAATAATTTGAGTTGATAACTTGATGTGCAAATGTAAGAAGAATAAATCAATCTGCAGAAAACTGATTATTTTAATGTTCTCTAAATTTTTTAAGCTGGAAGTAGATGGACTGATTATACATCATATAAAATAAGAAAAGTTATTTAACTAATTTATTTTAGAAAATAATCATAGATTACAATGTTATGCTTATATGGTTAACAGTCTAGAAAATAAACAACATAAAAAGACAATAGGCCTTTCAAGGGAAGCTTGTTATAGCCGTTTCTGGCTCCCACATCCATAAGGGCCTCTTATACCAATGGCTGCCAGGCAATCAAAACCCAGGTATTCGACCCCTCTAGGCCAGATTCCTCCCCAACTGACGGTTGCCGACTGCAGGCATAGGCCGCATGCAGGGTAAGGGTAGACCCACACCACAGGCCAAGATGTATCTTGGAGGGGCCAAACCCTCCAATGTCCCAGACCCCCACCCAGTCCCAGGAACCGGCATCCCCAATCCCAGCAGATGGACCAGACATTGAAGCCATAGGATGGGAGCCAAAGGCTGGAGAGCCCAAGGAGAGCCAGTAAATGCAGCCAAGCCATGACCAACCCTAAGGGTCCAACCCATCCCCAAGTGGAGCTGAGACAAAAGAGGTGTTAAAGACCCCAGGCCAGCCCCCCCTCCTGCCTGGATGTATGCATCCCAAATGGTCATGAACACCGGAAACAAAGCCAGAAAGCCTGATCCGTCTCCAGTGCCCCAAATATGCCCACCTTGATGCCCTACATATGTATGTCTTGGAAATTTTATAAATGATGCTGACTAATGTGTTATGTAAAAGGGGCATAGGCCATCATCACCAGCATGGGACCCACCATGGTGATGATTTCCTCCCCAATATCCTATGTTTATTGTGGTGTGATAGATCAGTTGGGGGGAAGCATCAAAGATGAGGAGCAAAGTACTGGGAAGCAGGGTTCTTCCAGGGAGCCAGCTCCCCTACTCGCCCCAATAGGCACGCTCTTCTCCACGTTCCACCAAGGGAGCAAGGCGCCAAGCACCAGGGGGCAGACCTCAACCCCTTAACATTGTTGCATAACCAAGCCCCCAACCAACAGTAGGGATCCCACCCAAGGGCAGGCCACCCAACGGAATTCAGACACCACCGCCAGGCCGGTAACCATGTGTGCTGACACAGAACCCTGAAAGACCATGCACCCAGCTTCCAGAGGTCCTACCTGGGGTTCCCAATGCCCACCTTTGCAGGAGGAACCCGGCTTACATCTAGCCCTCTCAGCATCCCTCACCAGGAAGCCTCCTGACTCCATGTGCCCAAACGCACTCCAAATCAGCCCCAGTACCCTACTTGTCTGAGCCACAGGCCACACACCCCAAATAGGAAAGGTAGCCGATGCTAGGTATCCAGAGAAATTGATTTAGTGATGAGGCAGAGGTTATCACTGGTTATGACCTGTGATAAAGTTCATAGATTTCCAGAATGTAATGATAAAACTTGAACATTCATAAAACAAGATGGCAGCACCCTGCACAGCTGCGACTACTTCGGCTCCGGTTAGCATCACAAACCTGATCCTACTTTCGTCAGCTAAAACAGCGATTCCCATACCTACAACACAGCGTCACAGTGTAGGAACAGTGTACACCCGTAAGACTCTAATTATTCTCAGGAAATTTGGGCTTCAAGACCTCCTCTGCACAGAGACGCACTCGCTAGCCTCGGACTGCTACGCCAAGCGGACTGAGCGGCCAGCGGAACAGCGGTCCCTCCCACAACCACAGGAGCCTTCGGAGACGTCGGAGACGGTGTGAAAGGAAGCAGATGCGCAGCTGCCGTGGAGGACTAACAGCTAAGCTAAAAGCTAACCCGTCAAGATCGCCGCTTCCCTCACTGCTGCTCGCCAACATATGCTCCCTGGAAAATAAAATGGACTACCTCAAGCTGGAACTACACTCAAAGCTTGAACCAAGAAACTGCTGTGCCATTGTCCTTACCGAAACATGGCTTAGTGCATCGGTCACAGACAGCGCAGTTAGCCTGGACGGGCTGACAACATTCTCCAGTCTCCAGTCACTGCCCTGCAGACATTGAACTCCTGACTGTGAGAGACCGACCCTTTTACCTGCCATGTGAATTCACCAGCCTCACCATTGTTGCTGTTTACATCCCACCCAGCGCCAACACGAAGCAAGCCCTCAGTGTTCTCTACATCACAGACATGCAAGCCACACAGCCGGAAGGTGTTTTTATTGTTGCTGGAGACTTCAACCAGGCCAACATGACGACCGTGCTTCCAAACTTTTACCAACACAGGGACTTTGCTACAAGAGGGGAGAATACGCTGGACCCTGTTTACACCAACATAACGAAGGCATAGAGAGCAGCCCTACGCCCCCACGTGGGCTCCTCAGACCATCTCTCTGTCATGCTAATTCCTGCATACCAGCCCCGGCTCATCAGAGAAAAACCTGCAGTGAAGAAGGTGCGGGTATGGCCTGAGGTAGCGATGTCTGCACTGCAGGACTGTTTTGAGTGCACTGAATGGAGCATCTTCAAGGAGACAACCAGCGCACCAACGTGGAGGAGTACGCTGCATCAGTGTCCGACTACATCAGTTGGTGCATGGATAATGAGACGGCAACAAAAACAATAGTCACTCGGGCAAACCAGAACCTTTGAATGACCAAGGAGGTGCGAATGAAGCTGAGAGAACAAAATGCTGCGTTCAAATCTGGAGATGCTGCGGCTCTCAGGTCTGCAAGGGCTAACCTGAAGCGGGCCATCAGAGATGCCAAGCGGGCCTACAGCTGGAAAATCCAATGTCTCTTCCAAGACTCCAACGACACCAGGAAACTGTGGCAGGGCATTCAGTCTGTCATAGACTACAATCCACACCCTCATCCTGCCAGAACAACACTGGCAGGATGAGGGGCCGTGGGAACTTCCTCAATGAGCTCAACAACTTCTCCGAAAGATTTGAGGAGCTGAATTCCAACCCTGCTAGGAAAGTGACACCACACCCAGACGAACAGGCGCTCAGACTGGAAACATCAGCAGTGCAGAAAGTTTCGAGGAAGGTCAACGCACGGAAAGCTGGAGGTCCTGACAACATTCCAGGTCAGCTGAAAACAAATGCTCGGACCAGCTGACCCACGGGCTCACAGACATCTTCAACACGTCCCTGGACCAGGCCATTGTCCCATGGTGCTTCAAGTCTGCCACTGTCTTTTCGGTCCAAAAAGACAACCACCATCACGTGCCTTAACGACTTCTGCCACGTCGCACTCACATCCTCCATCATGAAGTGCTTAAAAAGACTTGTTAAGGACCACATTATCTCAACGCTCCCCCCATCACACGACCAGTTCAAGTTTGCATACCAGTCCAAGCACAGTGCGGAGGATGCAGTCTCCACTGCTCTCCACCTGAGCCTGGAGCACCTGGAGGAGAAGAACACCCACGTGCGGATGCTGTTCCTGGACATCAGCTCAGCATTCAACACGATCATCCCCCAGGACCTGGTAGGCAAACTGGGCCCCTTAGGAATAAACACCCCCCTCTGGCTGCTGGACTTTGTCACTGACAGAACCCAGGCTGTCAGAGTGGGGAACAACACCTCCGACGTCATCACCTTGAACACCGGCACCCCCCAGGGCTGTGTCCTGAGCTCCCTGCTGTTCACCCTGATGACCCACGACTGTCTTCCATGCCTCAGGTCCAATCACATCCTGAAGTACGCGAATGACACCACAGTAGTGAGCCTCATCCGGGACAACAACGAGGCGGCCTACAGTGAGGAGGTGCGGCATCTGGTGGACTGGTGCAGAGGGAACAACCTGATCCTTACCTCCAAAAGGCCAAAGAGATTATCATCAACTTCAGGAAATCCAGACCCACCCACACACCCCTCCTCATCAACGACTCAGCTTTGGATGTTGTCAGTAGCACCAAGTTCCTGGGGGTGCACATCACTGACAACCTCAGCTGGTCATCCCACATCTCCTCACTGGTGAAGAAGGGCCAGCAGCTCCTGCACTTCCTGCGTCGTATGAAGAGAACATCACTCCCGCCCCCCATCCTTCAGACCTTCTACACAATAAATAAATTTTTTATCAAGTAGTTTTACTGATAATGTTTGCTTGATAATGTTAAAACCTATTAACTTTTCAAGATTAGTTTTAACACCTTGTTGGCAAAACGCCAAGTCTATTATTGCTTTAACCAGAATAAAAAAATACTTTTAATAGAAATCTAATTTATTAAAGATTGACTCCTCCTGTCATTGTCTATCCAAAAATTTCAATAAATAAAAGCATTTTATAACTTCTTTTTGCATCATTTATGTAACGTTTATTTTGTTCTAAATCTGTTTTTAAAATAATATCAATCTGACTTAAGTCTAACTTATAAAGTTAATTGATGGCATAGATAAATTGATATTGCTCTATAAAACAGTACTTACAAAACACAGCGGGTATGACTCCTAACACCAAAATGATAATGAAAGTCACCAAGCAACAAGCCAGCATCTGACGGCAGCCATCTGTTCTCCCTGCTTCCTTCTCTGATAAAAGTCCTGCTGTGATTAAACAACGCATTTGATTAAATAACTATATTAAGCAAAGTTTATTCAACACAAAATGTGCTTAAAAACCAAACTTTCTTTCAGATGTTCTCCTATCCAGTCTTTATTAATTCTGGCAGCTCACACTAGAACCCATCATCTATTAAAGTTTAAAAACTCATCCAAATAAAGCCCAAAACAAGTAAGATAGTAAATTAATTTCTTACTCAAGATTGTTTTCTCTTTTATGTTCTTTGAGTTTGAGTTGTTTTCATCAGAATGTTTTAAGTACACCTTTTTATTAGAGTAAAAGGGGAGCAGACCCTCCAGCTAAAGGGCAATTTAGAGTGTAGTGCTTAACAAGTATTTCTAACCTGATCAAGCACTTTGTGCTGTCTCTAAATTGAATTGTATCTGACCCACAAATAATGAGAAATCTAGAACTTTATAGCATGTATTGGAAAAAGAACTTCCAATAGACCACCTGAGAATAAAGATAAAAAAAAATTAAATGTTAATAAAAAAAAAAACAAAACAAAAAAATCTATCCACAAAAGATTTCTCTCTATTGCTGGAAAATATAACAGATCAGATACTGGGTTTTTGCCCTGTGCTAACAAACCAGAATATGTTATTTTTCTGTAGTTCAGATAAACTACTGCCCGTCTGGGTACTTTTTATTTAGCAGTCTTTGTCCAAAATAGATTTCTAGGAGATTGTGGGCCGGATTTATCAAGATCCAATATTGCATGCAGTAATTTGCGCTCGCAAACTGGAATTTTGCGCGAGGGGCTGAACCATGGTTTGCGGGTGATTTAACAAGAGCGATTGCGTAACTGGTGGCAGGTGCAAAACTGTTGGAGACGCCCTATTTAAATGATGGTTTTGCGCGTTTTGTGGTTTGCGGCATGGCGAGTTTGGACAGCAGAAAGCGCAAAAGGAAATTCGACCCCATGGAAATGGAGGTGTTAGTGGATGAAGCCAACAAACATTTAAGTGAGCTACAGCAAAGAAGTGTGACTGTCACACAGAGGAACGCTATATGTGAACAAATCTGTAATAAAGTAAACGCTGTCGGTGAAACCTTGCGAACAGTGGATGAAGTAAAAAGAAGATACCAGGATATTAGAAGGCGAACCAAAGAAAAACAGGCATATAACAAAACATCTGAGAACAAAACAAGAGGGGGCACAGTAGATGAGATGCTTCTGACCAGCATTGAGGAACAAGTACAGCTGATGCTCTGTGAGGAGCAAATCACTGGAATTGCAGCTCCAAAATGGCAATGCTGGATAAACGATATGTTTTAATGATCGTTTCCTCGTTCATTCCAAAAATATTCACACGGAGTGAAAAAATGCGTTCTCTGCGTCTCCTTGCTTCATTTCGATGTCTCCTTCTTGCGACAATAACCGCTGCCATGTGTGCGCAATTACGCATACAGACCATTTGCACCTTCTTTTGAAACGTGTTAAATATAGAGTCAGATACCGTTAGCAAAATTGCTTTCAGGTTTAATAAATCACTTTGCGAGTGCTAAATTAATATATTTACATGTTCTCCTCCCACAAGACGCACTTTTGCGTGTAAACGCCCCATATTGCATATTCATAGCTGAAAAAGTACTAAATGGATAAGAGGCGCTATTTAGCACGTTTTAAAGACCAAATCCTTTTAGCACGCTGTTGATAGATCAGTTTGTACATTTTTTAGCGTGCGC
Organism: Cyprinodon tularosa; assembly: GCF_016077235.1. NCBI lineage: Eukaryota > Metazoa > Chordata > Actinopteri > Cyprinodontiformes > Cyprinodontidae > Cyprinodon > Cyprinodon tularosa. Next base: position 88,417 of record NW_024039021.1, read on the forward strand.
AGTGAAATAGCTCACGTTTTTATACACGCAAACCTTTGATAGATCCGGCCCTGTAAGTAATCAATTGAATGATTATTTAATTATTCCTTACATTTTTAAAACAAACGTTACTCGTTGCTCTTGGCTTCAGTTTAATGTTTATAAATATTTATTTTACGTCATGTGCGCCATTCAATGCAGATCATTGGCGCCATCAACATCTAGTGAAAACTAGTGTAATTGGATTGGAGTCATGTAACGCAAACACTCATTGGTTAGCTAAAGGAAATCATCAGAAGCAAGCAGGTGTTCTTCAAACTGCAAACGTGAATTGTCTATGCTATGCTGTGAGTGTTTTTAAACTGCAGTATTTATACTTCTACTTATGTAAGAAATGTGTGTACGTTTGACACCACTGCCCAACGGTTATGTTTGTGGACAGTTGGAAGAAGCCAAAGAGAATCTGTTTATGCATTAAGGACAGCATGCAGTCTTTCTACAAGAACACCCACGATTGGGATTCAAACCCAGGATGTGTGCTCTAATCGCTGCTTCACTGCACAGCTGATTGAGCTAAACCTATGAATGTAATTCAGTAATTAGTGCATGAATTTAATGAAACATATAGAGGTTTTTTTATATGAAGGTTGTCATGCTCTTTTGTTTAAATCTGTTGTCAAATGGTTCTAAAAATGTGTAAATATGTAAGATTATGCAGCACAGTTCTAGCAGAATACTGTTAAAAATATTTAAAAGGTCACAGCAATTAGTATCTGCTGAACCCTGATTATGTCTGAAACAGTTTAACAAATATTAAACTGAGACAGTAATGGATGAATGTTAAACTGTACAATTAGAAATAAAAAGTCAGATTCATGTTATGACAACAGCTGAAGGTCGAGCTGTGGGCGTCACCTCAATGCCTGGTGTTCGGCAAAAGCGACTTCATACTGATGTTTGCAGAGACACATTTAAAACTTTAGGGGGTCTGGTATTGAGGAATGGAGTTTTGGATTCCAATGTAACATCATTTTGTTGTTAAAAAAAATCAAATTGTTTTACGGCAAACATTTAGGGCCAGCAGTCTGTTGAGTTGGTTCTTTTCGCTGCCTTGTTTCATCATAAATAGTTCCTTCCTCCTTTGCAGCTGAAATCATTCAAATGATGAATCCCTTCTATCTTACTTTTGATTCTTTTCGAATTTTCGGATTCAAATTTGAAGTTTAACTTTGACATAGATACCAGAAGCTTAATGATTATCATCAAGACTATGATACTCCACCAATGTTCTACCTGGGGTAGCTCTTATGTTCTTCTTAGGACTTCCTTCTACATTTTGATAGACAGATTCTTCAGTTTCCTCTGAAAGACACACAAAAAAATACAATATCCTCTAAACCAAAGGTTGTTCTTAAAAGAGCAGCAATTAATAGTTTACTTTCCATTTTCTGGCTTTGATCAGGTTTGTTCATCTTTTGTGTTTCTGAATTAATCAAATGTTGTTGTTTTTTTATTCCAGGAAAGAAATACCTGTTTATTCCCACAGAAATCTCCTTTCTTTATTCATTAAAATACTAACATGGTTTTACTTGTAAGGCGACAAAATTGTAACACTCCCCTTTTGTGAAGTAGGAAAAACACCAATACAAAGTGAATCCAGTAGAACTGTTTATTGCCTACCTGGAATGAGTGACAATAATTGAATAAACTTTTGGATCTCAAAATGGTATCGGTGCCCTATTTGTTGGTACTCGCTTAAACCGATACCACCATTTTAGTGCTGGATCTGGGCCCTGGCCGATACTGGTATAGCTATCGGTACAAGACTACTAGTGACACTATTTCCTGTATCAGCCAAGAACCCTTTCATCATTAAAAATACAAATTAAACAGTAAAGAAATGGCTACAAAATGTGTTTTGTCACATGTTATGTCCCTTTTTTTTTTTTTACCTTTATTAAATCTTTATTGTTTTCAGATATTTATATGACACTATTTTACAACAAAGAATCTCAAATAAGCAACAAGAAGGAACCATTATGGAGATGTATTTATCTATCCTTACACCCTATCATCCCAAACAAAAGTCCTAAAACATAAATTAAATAAATACGTTGGAGACAAATGTACATTAAATTAAGAACACATATATCCATCCATTAATTATCATGCACGCACGCTTATAGTGGGGTCATGAGGGCTGCTGTGGTGAACATTGAAAGATCGGCTGTTGATCGCAGATTAAGAAAACAGATATAACCAAATACTTGCTTGTGCTTGTTGTGATTTTATGTCAAATTCAATTCCCAACCCGCTGGGAATTTATGTTTCTGATACTTTAAGATGTTTATTGCCCTCCCCAGTAGAAGTGGTAAAACATCTTATTTAATCAGATATTATTTCAGCTGTTATATACTGATTATGACACACAGTCCTACTAACTGTGTGTTAGAACAACAGATGAAAGAGTGATTCGAGCACTAATCATGGTCAAACAGTTAATTCTGCACATAGATGGAATAAATTCACCACAACTTCTGTTCAAAATATAAGAGTTTATTAACAAAAATCATTCAGCTCCAAGTCAACATATTTCAGTTTAACACTCTCAACTAAGACTAGTAATACTCAACTAAACTAAACTAACTACTATGTACAAAGAGGAAGGGGGAAACGGTTGAAAAATCATATTACAGTTTAAGATGGATTCTGTGTTTGAAACCAAAGTTTATCTGGAATAATTTGGGATATGATCAAATTAGCTTTTCACTAATTTTAAAGAAATTGGAATGTTTTCAGACCAATTCACAATGCAAATCCATGAGGTGAATAAAACATTATTTGGCCAAATAATGTTTTATTAAATGATTTGCATAATCAAGAACCAATAACCTTTAGTTAAATGATTCTTTACCCTCTTTAGCTAGCAGCGAATAGACATCAGGATTCCACTAAATGACTCTTGGTCATACTTGCTAATGGAAATGTAATGAGCATTTGAGGAACATATGAACACTAATGTTACGTCAGTGTTTAAATCCTTAGTGAATAAAGCTTGTGTAAGCTTTAGCAACAGCTCAACACATATTCCTGTAGCATAGCGTAGCATGCAGTCCATTCTTTAGCATCAATTAGCGTTGTCTTTACTCAGCAGTACACAGACGATATGATTAGCATCATCAAAAGACATATTGCTTGTTCTGTCCCTAATCATGCCAGACCTGCAAACCTTTTTCCATGTCCATTTGGAAAGCTTGAGTTTCATCCAGTTTTGCAGCTCTGCAGTCAGGGGTTCCTTTGTCTGGGTCTCACAGCAGGGGTCCCCTCAGTGTTACACCCAGGGCATGGTCCTCATCCAGTTTGGCTCTAAAAGTTCTGAAACTCAAGAGAAATGCGTTGCAAAAAGTCTGTTTGCAGCAGTTCGGTTCTGAAAGGTTCTGACTTATCCTTGATGGTTCTGGGGATCTGGTTCCCCTGGGGTCCGCATCTCCACTGTGGTGGAGATCCAGCCACATTGGGCCCCAGCTTTGAGTGCAGGAGCAGAAGAGGCCAGGAGCAAAAGGAGGCACAATAGACAGAATCCTGTGTGCTCTGTGGTTTTGTTCTGTCTTCACACAGAGGGGGGTAGGTTTTTCACACCTCTGGTGGCTTCCATGTGACTGTTTTGGCTGAAAAAGGGGGGGACTGCAGAAGTCCCCCAGCTGTTATTCACTTAAGCTGCGTTTTCTTCTCTGGTCATACTATCAAGATGAAATATGGACACTGGTTCCCAATGTCCAAAAAGTATGATCATGGCATATGGCACAACATGCTGAAGTTTGGATTATAGATCCAGACATTGTGAATGGCAATAGATAAGTTAAAATCTAAAATATAATGGCCTTTGCCTTATTTATTAAGGACTAGATGGAAAAGAGGTTTGGTCAGTAATACAGTTAGGCAACAATTTTGGCCAAATTGGTACGTCCATTAACATTGCACTTTTGTTCTGTTTATTTACCAAACATTTTTCTTATTATTCACATTGTGATTACAATTTACAAACAAACCAAAGGACTTCTGAACTTCTAACAAGTGCCTTCCGGAAACTACATGTTTGGTTGCAGGTAACCTGCCTCAACTATTAGCATTGTTTACCATAATGCTTCCTTTTAAATGTTTCTTATAAGGACTCCGGCTTAACCAATAAACTGATTGGTGTCCCACTATTCCATTTAGAAATTCCATATCAGTTCTACAATATTGCAATCGATTCATAAACTGCGCTCCAAAGACATTAAATATCCAATTGTGGCAAAAACCCAAAGTGATTCATTTAAGACTTTAAATGTAGCTCCAACCTGAAAAGGCTCAAACAGAGAGGAAGTATGTTTTAGAAAGTTTATTTATAAGAAAGAAACTTCGGCGCTGGTAACCGCCAGAGAGAAAGGTCTGCTATGGATGATTTATTAATTTTGTTTTCTATAAGAAAAGCTTTTGGAATAAAGTCACTGGATACATAAATTAAACCAATGCTTAAATTCCAACTATAACTGTCTTCATCTCACCTGCTCAGCCAATCACCTGTTCATGCGCCTCCATCCCAGCCTAATGGTGGCAGTCCCATCTCCTCCCCCCTTCATAAAGTCCAGCTTGATGTGTGCAACTCCTCCTGACCTTAGCTTCAATCACCTCCACCAGGTCTCCACCTTCGCTCAGCATATATTCAATCTTATGTTTGTATTATGACTTTGTGACCGAACACTATGTTTCTTTATGTGCTTCCTTCATTACAAAAAAAACAAAACAAATAGTTGATTCTGACTGTTAAAGCATAAACAACTTAGCTTACTTATGCCAGGTTTGTAAAGAAAATTTCTATTGATTCCAGGTATTGTTAAAAAAGTATAGGAACAATTGCATTTACACAAATAAAATATTCAAATTATTAACTTTGCTTGTATTTAAAATAATTAAAACAAGTTTATCCAATTGTTAAAAAATGCGGTTATAATATATATACAACTACTTTATTGGTTCTACTCTCTTTCTTCAACATATTACAGCCCCAATGTAACTTTGTCTGGAAACAAAACTAAATAATGTAAAGCAACTGAGCTACAACAAAAGGAACATTCAAAAATTTAGATAACATTGAAAGAACACATTATGAAAACGGATGAATGCACAAGTCAGAAGGCAAATGTTGTCTGTCCCACTTCAAAAAAGAAGAACTGAAAACGGTGTATTAATTGATAGCACCTCCTGCTGAGTTTTTTAAAAGATCTTCTTTTCTTTTGAAGACTGAACCATAAGCTGACAACCAGGATGTTGAGGGTAGTTTCAGGCCCCGTCCACACGAAGTCAAAATGAACACGAAACGCTGATATTTTCCAAAACGTTTGCCGTAAAGACGGAGACGTAAAATAAATGTGATCGACCACACGAATGCATGAAAACGCTGCAAAATGTATGCTAGGCCTGTAAGTGGCGCTGTGGTGCCAAAGCAAAAATAAGCGACGAAATGTTGGGCATGCGCACTAATATTTATACATGGTTGCCCTGCGGGTCCATTTTCGTGGTTAAGTCAAATTCAGGTGCTGAACTATGTCGTCGATATTGCTCTGTTCTTCCTGGAGATATTCCAGAAGAAGAAGATTCTGTTGTAAGCCCGACAGCAGGGTGAGTAGCATTAGCAGCAACGGCGCCATTGTTGTTGTGATACTGGTCGCGCATGCGTGTTTAGAGGCGACGCTATGACGCATGCGTGTAAAAAAAAATATGCGGTTAGAGTGTAAAGATGGAAACGCGAAAACGGCGTTTCGAAATCTTCCCACTCTGAAGGCTGAATAAAAAAAAGATCGTTTACAGACCCCCGAAACGCCGGCTTCGTGTGGATGAGAGGCTGGTTTGGTGAAAAATTTGTGCGTTTAGGCCAGGGCTCGTCTTCGTGTGGACGGGGCCTCAGACGGGTCCTTCTGACTCTTGAATGTGTTCGCACTCAAAAGGCAAAATCCCACTTCGCTTGGCAAACTAGGCATTCCCATTACACCTGTCAAGCTCCCATTCTGATCTGTGAAATTGTGGCCAGGTGTTTTTATGACATGTATAGGTTTTGATGGACCATAAAATAATTTCTCAACAGCAAAAACACCTTTTTGGCATTCACACACTGACCCCTTAAATTACAATTTTGTGAAATCAGCTCCACTTTTTCTTTTCAGATGAATATAGAGATGCATTTTTCTCAGGCACAGTTTGTATATTTCACATGTAATCATGTCTTCTGGGCAGGCAGGTGCCTGTTGTCAGGGCTCCTGTCTGTGTGTTTGTTTTTGTGTTTGTCTCCCTTCCACCAACAGGAGGCGTCTGGTTCCAGTCCACCTCCTCACACACCTGCTGACGGTTACCTCATTAACGGAGTGCTCTTAAAGGAATAGTACACCCAAAACATGATTAGCCTTCATTTTCTACTCCCCCCCATGCTGAACAACAATCTGGAGTACTTTTTTGATATCTCAAATGCATCTGGAGATCTGGGAGGCTTCTTGCTGTCTGCTGACATTCAAATAATGGAGGTCTATGGTGCCCGAGGCAGAAAGGTCCATAAAAGTCAACAAAAAACGTGTCAATATTCCTCCATACTGCTCGTCCAATGTATTCCAAGTGTCCTGAGTGGGTAGCATCCAGAATTTACTCGAAACAAAGTCATTTAGAATGTTTTTAGAGCATAAACAGAAGTGTATAAGATTTCCTGAAAGCGCGCGCCTGCGCGTTCACGACGCCACAGAAGCCGGCAGACCAAACCAGATGAAAGTGCGCCTCCCAGATCTCCAAATCAAGTTATCAATTCAAATTTATTTAGGTTGCAAAACTGAGGACAAAAAGGATAACAGATAAAGTGCTTCAGTGTCATTAATGTTTTTTTTCCACTGTTTTAGTTCACAGTAATCTAATGAGAGAACTTCATCAAGTGAAAAAACAAAATCATGAGTTTGAGGGAGAGAAAGAAACCCTGAAGGAACAAATAGAAAAGCTGAAGGAAACTCAGAATGAGCTTAATGTCAGCAGAGCTCAGTGGAGCATTGATGAATACTGTCCTAAAAGAACAAATGGTAAGAATAGATCTCCTGATATCTAAAAGCAACAGACAATAATAACATTTTGCTGCTAAACATGTTCTTGTTTATCTCTGCTGTTTAAGGCAGAAAGTGTTTGCCATGTCAGGAAGGCTGGAACCAATTCCAAACCAACTGCTATGGATATAATGATGCAGACGAAAGGGATCGAAAAAACTGGACTGAAGCACGAGAAAACTGTACAGGAAAGGTTTCAGATCTGACTGTTGTAGAAACCGATGTGGAAAAGGTAAACAGCTTGTGTTAAATTAAACTGAATTTTATGGAAAAAACTGTTAATCATATATGTGCAGTTTTTAAATCACTCTCTATGTTATTGTCATGTCAAACGTAGAGTAAGATAAACAACACATTTAGTCCTGCTATAAATGGCATTGCTGGATACTGGATTGGCCTGAGAGCTGATCAAGGAAAATGGAAATGGATCAACGGGGCTGAACTGATCAATACGTGAGAAACACAAACATTCTTATTCTATGATTAGTCAAATTAATGGGTTTGTATCTAACTGATGTTTCTCTTCAGGAGCTGGATAAAACACAATGCAACTGATGGCCAGTGTGTGACTGTTCTCGAAGACAGAGAATGGAGATCAGTCAGCTGTGATGAGAAGAACGCCTGGATCTGTAAGAAGAAGGCTTTAACTGTTAAATAGGACACATTTAAACTTCTAAAAGACATTCAAATGTATTTAAACATAAAAACCTGAGCGTAAATGTTGTTATTTTAGACTGAGTTAAACTATTTACTTATCCACATTTACCAAATGTTAATTTTTATTATATATTTTTTTTCGATAGAAAAGATATCTTAGTATATTAAAAGCATGTATTTGTTGTCCATTTTTTATCAAATATTGAGTAATTACGGAATAAGAGAAAATGTTTTAAGCACTGTGCATCTTCCAGTATATGAAATCCTACATGTGGTAAAATCTGCATTTGAGATATCAAAAAAGTACTCCAGAGTGTTGTTCAGCATGGGGGTGAGTAGAAAATGAAGGCTAATCATGTTTTGGGTGTACTATTCCTTTAAGCTGCTGATTGCCACTACCTACGCCAGAGTGTTTGCCAGTTTTTGGTACTCTAGCCAAGCTGAGTTTTCTCTGAGTAAGACTGAGTTCTTGTCTCCCTGAGTTTGAACTTTGTTTTTTTTGTCTTTGCCTCTCTGCAGGATGTCATCCTGCAAACTGGACCTTTTCGGACCTCCACTCCCAGGAGGGATCAACTGAGTCTAAACTGAGCCAGGGATTCAAACAGGAGGTTTGGATCCAGTCTCCTTTGAAGACGTTGAAATTACTCTCTGAGCAAGGGAATCATCTTCACCACGACCAGTTCAAGTACAGCAGGAAATCTGAGTGGAAATCAGCGTCACCGTTCCCCTACACCGTCCGAGTCCTGGGTAAACCCTGTTCCGCCCTCCAGCGAGTCAGACAAACTCTGGAAAAACCAACACACAGATTGGAGTCAAGGATCCTTCCCTTCTCTGGAAACGGGAGTCATCAACCAGCTCCTCTGCTTCAAGTCAACGATTCAAGTTTCCCACTGGGCCTAAACTAATAGTCTGTCTTCCCCTCATCTTCCAGTTCCGGCTGAGCAGAGTTCAGAGAAACTCTGCACCAAGCTTAACATCTTCAATAAGATCCATCAAACTTTTCATCCGTGTCTCTCTGTTTGGACTTCTGCATTTTGGGTCAGACCTTTAATTAAATCATGAAACCTGTTTTGCCTGGATGTTGGTAGCTGCTGGATTGACAGGTGGCTGGGCTGATGCACAGCTGGACACTATACTGAAAGTCATTCTATAGTTAACCAAGTGATTAATAAACCTCTCCCTTCTGTCAGTGGTTGAAAAACTGTATAAGCAATGAAAGTGAGATGCTTAGACTTAGACAACATTTGTTGTCATTTTGTATAGACAGAGTGTATATAGAATGAAATTTCGGTTTGTACAGCTCTAAGGACACTTCCATTTCTTAAAGTGCTGCAGTAACAGTATTATTACTGTAACTGTAGCAGTATTATTACTGTTACTGTAACTGTTCTACAAACAGGAGTAAGATTTTCTCTTAAAATGATTTTTTGTTGCTTAAGTTTCAAGTTTAGTTTTTATCACTTCTGGTTCAGTGAAGCTAATTATAGTACATACAAAGAGTGTAAAAATAAGTTTTGGACAGATTAAAGGTTTACAAACAAAAAACCTAAGATAAAATTAATAAACAAGAGCAACTAATTTTTTTTTAACATACCGGTAACTGGTTTTTGTTTCCAATCTTCATTCTAGATAATGGGTTTTACATAAGCAAGATTTAACACGCACACATATTAATGTTTTTCAACTATTTAAACTATACTTAAAACTCAGAAGTTGTTAACATACTGAAATAAATTGGAAAGAATCTTTGGTAAATGTGAGCAAGTGGATCTTTTGACAGATGGAAAAAAAAACACAAACAAGGAAAACATTTTTATTCAGTCTCTCTGATGAAAACAGCAAATATTCGTTGGAAGATTTAAGTCAAACAAAATTATAAAACCATTTTTCTTCCAAATCTACAATATTGTTAGTATTACACATTGGTGCATTCATAATAGACACATGCTATATATAGAATGGCATCTGGATTTCTCCACAAAACGACAAACCAATCACAGATAGAGGAGTGCGAATTATCTTATTTTTTAAAAAGATCAATCTTATTTTTAAAGAATCCTATAAAATCATTACAGCTAATGGTAAATGGCATGTACTTATATAGCGCCTTTTTTCAAGTCAGGAGACTTGACCAAAGCGCTTGACACAACATTCATTCACTCATTCACGCACACACTCACACACTGATGGTGGCAAGCTACATTGTAGCCACAGCTGCCCTGGGGCTCACTGACAGAAGCCTAAGAGCAGGTGGAATGGACACTTCAGCTAAGCTATGGCTCTGGGTGAGTTTGGCAATTGTATTAAAAAGAAATCTAGGATTATTCCTATTCTCTTCTATTAATGAGGAGAATAAGATCTCTATATATTAACTTTCTGTTGAACAATAAAGAGAGCTTAAACTTGAGCTTTCTATATCTTTTTGTTTCACATCATACATCAATTACCATATTTTAAAAATCTGTAGTTGAATCCGTCAGTCAAGTTAAGACAAATTTCCTTTGAGGTCGTCCTGTAAACAATCCATCTAATCCTTCTTTTAGCATATTCCGTCATTTTAAAGTCCAGTATAAGAACAAGCTGAGTCTGACATAGTAGAACTTTATTATTAGCTTATGTCAGAATAACAAGAACTGACTTACTAATAAAAAACATCCTATTATGTGTTTTCTGCATAATTAATGTTTATTATAATTCATGATATTCATGTAGGTTAAATGTTCCTGGTTAAATTTATGGTTAATTCTTTTCATTTTCATAATGCTATATATTAGTGTCAATATGAAATTTATAAACATCTAAGAAAAATAAGACTCCTGATAAAAATAAAGGAGAAATGCTGATTTATTGATAGATCTAATTCAAAGTAACTTTTCAATAAAACCTTCCAGCACAATATCAAGAAAAACTAGAAACCCTCAGAATAAAAACCATCTGCCTGTTAATAGTGTGAATTTATCAGCATCACCACTTTTTTTTTTTTTTTGCATCCCACTACAAATGCAAATGTTTTGTTGTTTTAACATGAAACCTTTTTTTGTTACCATTATGATAGAGGCCTAAAAATGTATCTAGGCTTCATCAGCACCCTCTGCTGGCCATCTTTAGGTATTGACAAAAAATGATGGTCATTAATTCATATTGATGCTAATCAGATTTCATATGATTCAATTTGATATATTCATGTTAAAATAAGAAGTCAGGAGACATATTTCTAAACAATGTCTAATTAACTCCAGTGAACTCAGGGAGACTAATACATTTCACACCAACAGATCCAAATAATAATTTTGTTGCTGCACTGACCAAAGAAAACTGGGTCTCACATTTTTTTATATTAACACTTTATTTCAAACACTCAACATTCGTTGTAAGTAAAGGTTATGTTGAATTGTAACTAAATGTGAATCTGTTAAATTAGAAACACCAATAATAGTAAAAAAATAAATCAAAAATATATTTATGAAATATAAATATGTGTATGGGCTGCTTAGTGGAGCAGTGGATAGCACTGCTACCTTGCAGCAAAAAGGTTCCCGGTTCAGTTCCTGTTCCGGGGTCTTTCTACATGAAGTCAGAATGTTCTCCCTACTCATGCATGTGTTCTCTCTGGGTACTCTGGCTTCCTTCCACAGTCCAAAAACATCACTGTTATGTTAATTAGCATCTCTAAATTGTGCTTAGAATAGATCAATATGTGGATGCAACATAATTTTCTAAATGAGGACAGTTCTAGAGTTAGCTCACAGTTTCAGCTACTAGAGCCAGAAACCACTTTTATGGCTGAAATCTTGATGCCATGATGAACTCAGACCTGAACCTTCAGATTTTTTTTCTCTTTCTGGATTTTAACATAAATCAATGAGCCTAATCTGTAGCAAAAGCATAAGTACAGAAAACCGTTGTTGAGATTTTTTTTTTAATAAAATGCATTCATCTCTTGTATAAATGTTACTTTAGTTCCTTTATTGCTCATCTTCATTATGGTGAAGCTAATTGCAGCACAGAAAGCTTAGAATGGAGGGACAATCATGTGGACAGACATTTTAAATTAGAAGATGTTAGTACAGAGAGGAGAACAGAGACACAACAAAGCATCTCCTTTGGAACATTAATGTGGATTATGGTTCTGTTTTCAGTCTATGCAGCAGATTTTACCACATGTAGGATTTCATATACTGGAAGATGCACAGTGCTTAAAACATTTTCTCTTATTCCGTAATTACTCAATATTTGATAAAAAATGGACAACAAATACATATTTTTAATATACTAAGATATCTTTTCTATCGAAAAAAAATATATAATAAAAATTAACATTTGGTAAATGTGGATAAGTAAATAGTTTAACTCAGTCTAAAATAACAACATTTACGCTCAGGTTTTTATGTTTAAATACATTTGAATGTCTTTTAGAAGTTTAAATGTGTCCTATTTAACAGTTAAAGCCTTCTTCTTACAGATCCAGGCGTTCTTCTCATCACAGCTAACTGATCTCCATTCTCTGTCTTCGAGAACAGTCACACACTGACCATCAGTTGCATTGTGTTTTATCCAGCTCCTGAAGAGAAACATCAGTTAGATACAAACCCATTAATTTGACCAATCATAGAATAAGAATGTTTGTGTTTCTCACGTATTGATCAGTTCAGCCCCGTTGATCCATTTCCATTTTCCTTGATCAGCTCTCAGGCCAATCCAGTATCCAGCAATGCCATTTATAGCAGGACTAAATGTGTTGTTTATCTTACTCTACGTTTGACATGACAATAACATAGAGAGTGATTTAAAAACTGCACATATATGATTAACAGTTTTTTCCATAAAATTCAGTTTAATTTAACACAAGCTGTTTACCTTTTCCACATCGGTTTCTACAACAGTCAGATCTGAAACCTTTCCTGTAGAGTTTTCTCGTGCTTCAGTCCAGTTTTTTCGATCCCTTTCGTCTGCATCATTATATCCATAGCAGTTGGTTTGGAATTGGTTCCAGCCTTCCTGACATGGCAAACACTTTCTGCCTTAAACAGCAGAGATAAACAAGAACATGTTTAGCAGCAAAATGTTATTATTGTCTGTTGCTTTTAGATATCAGGAGATCTATTCTTACCATTTGTTCTTTTAGGACAGTATTCATCAATGCTCCACTGAGCTCTGCTGACATTAAGCTCATTCTGAGTTTCCTTCAGCTTTTCTATTTGTTCCTTCAGGGTTTCTTTCTCTCCCTCAAACTCATGATTTTGTTTTTTCACTTGATGAAGTTCTCTCATTAGATTACTGTGAACTAAAACAGTGAAAAAAAAACATTAATGACACTGAAGCACTTTATCTGTTATCCTTTTGTCCTCAGTTTTGCAACCTAAATAAATTTGAATTGATAACTTGATGTGCAAATATAAGAACAATAAATCAATCTGCAGAAAACATTTTGAAGCTTCTTTTCAAATTGAAAAAAGTATATGGTGTGAATATACAACGATGAAATAAGAAAATTTCTTCACCTAATTTATTTCAGAAAAACAATCAGACATTAAGAAGTTATGCTTATGGTATTAGCATTCCAGAAAATAAACTCTATAAAAAGACGATTGGTCTTTAAAAGGAAGCTTGTTGAAATTAAAATCCTCTGAGAGCATTTCAACATATTCTTCAAAATTCTATTTAATTCAAAAAAGCTTATTTAAATAGCGCCAATTCACAACAAACGTCATTTCAATGTGTTTTACAGAGACAACACTGTCAGATTGGTTATGAAAACCACTTAATTGCATCCAGTCGTACACCGTTTCTCAATTCACAAGAACGTGAGAACGGACTCGTGTCCTCACCAAGTATGTTCTTAAGAAGAACACAGGAAAGTCTGGACTCATGAAGAACGGGAGCAGGCAACATAGAAATGGGTCAGTTGGAACAGAAGCGTACTGATGCATGCTGGGACAGCTGTCCATCTTGTTCAGGAAAGACACAGCCATGCAGACAAGGTCCGAGCCATCTCACCCAGTCATAGTAGAAAAAACAGGACTACACTGGCAACAAGCAAAACTCCAACATCTATAAACAGAGATGTCGATAGCAGCAGCACACCTGATATTTCAATCCAGGATGAGGTCACAGTTAAACATCAACAGACCAGGTGAAGCTACTATGACGACAAAAGGCAGAGAGAACATGAAGTTATGAGTGGAACTTAACAAACACCACAGAATGGGAGAAGAGAGACAGAATGAAGCAGAACGAGGTAAAGTGGTCCCTATGTGATCCAGCAGCCCAAACATATAGCAGCATAAATACAAAAAAAGATCAGGATAACCTCATTATTTTGGATGAGATATAGGAAAAGTAGAGCCAAAAAAGAATGAAATAAACTAAGGAAAAATAAATGATCAAAGGAATGAAACAAGTGTGAATGATTGCTGTGACTTTTATTAAGGTGACTTACTGTAGACATGCAGCGGGATAACTACCAACAGAATCAGCCAATAAACTGCTACTGGGAAACCCTGAAACTTGTGACCTGATAAAAAAAAGAAAAATATTTTTGTTATTATTATTATTATTTTAGAAAAGGAAATACTGTCAGACTTACTATCATTAACTGGATGGGTTTTCTAAATAAAAAAAATAACTTTAAGTTGTCCTATTCACATTTGAATCTCTAAGCCCAAAGCTTATCGTTAAGACTTTGATATTCCACTTTGTTCATGTTTTACCTGGGGTAGCTCTCATCTTCATCTCAGCACCTGCTGCTACTTGAGGATAGTCCGATTCTGCAGTTTCCTCTGAAAAACGTGAGAATAAAATACAATGTCCTCTAAACCAAAGGTCCTCTTTAAAAGAGCAGCAGTTAATGGCTGACTTTCCATTTTCTGGCTTTGATTAGGTTTGTTCATCTTTTGTGTTTCTGAATTTATTCAAAGTTTATTGTTATTTCCAGGAAACAAATACCTCTAACTATGTGTTTACTCCCTCATAAACATATCTTCCTTCTATGTTCATTAAAACACAAACATGGTTTTACTTGTAAGGTGAAAAAAAATCTAACGCCTCATAAATTGTAGTTTAAACAGATTACAAGTACAAGGATCAAGTAAGATAATTATAATTATTATAAAATATTCGGAATATACTGTAACTAAAAACAAAAGCCTTAACATGTTGCCTCTTACCTCCAGACAAATAAAGATTTGGGTTCTCAGATGCACCATGCAGACTTTGAGCTTTTCTGTCCATTCTGTAAAAGTTTCAACACATCATATGAGGACAGAAGGTAACCGTCACAGAGAAAAACCTCAGACTTTTTACCCTCAAAAGGACTTCTAAGTTCTGCTTTTATGACGTGTTTAAAGTCTTAACTTACCAACCTGTTATTCAAGGAGCTACAGTTCACTATCCTGATTCTCAACAAGAAAAGTTTTTTTTTCTGTTGAGACAAAAAACAACAACCTTAATAATAAAGGCTTTAGTTTTAAAGTGATCATACAGAAACTTATAAAGATTCTTTAAACCAAGAAGTTAACGTATGTTTGGTTTTAAGTTCCTTTTTTTTTTATCTTACTTTATCAAGTGTGTCTTCCATGATGCTGCAGCGAACATTTTAGATTTGCAGGAAAAATACTTTTGTAATTCATAAATGTTCTAATAGAAATGTTTCAAACACTTTAACCCACAGAGCATCAGGGAAGTATTCACATTTCTTAACGTTTTCCACATTTTGTCCTGACAGCCTTATTTGAAAATGGTCTGTTTGTTTTTAAAACACCTAAAGTAGATTTTTTTTTTTTTTTTTGCACATCAGTTTTGATAGATATTGTGTTGAAGCACTTTCAGGTAGTAAAAACATCCTCAACTCCTCTTAAGTATGTCTTATTACGTTGGGGTTTTGGTGTGCCAATGTAAGGGGATATTCAGGTAACTTTTAACTCAATACTCTAAGCTCTGTGAGCGCTCCATTGGAAGCTGCTGCTGCCGCAGTGCATGCTGGGATAGCTGTCAAACTCAAGAACGGACAAGTCTGCTCTGATATATACTTGGTAAATAGGGAGGGAGGATAACAACATCCAGGGACTTTGCCCGTTCTCCTTCTTGTGTTCTTGTGAACTGGAACATCACTAGTGCTGAGGCTGATGACGTTTCACAAGTAAACAAGCACATTAGAACGCAAAACTACAAATATTGAGAAACAGCCTATGTCCCTCACCTCCCTTAGAACATATCCAAACTTCTCCCAGAGTTTGTAGTTAAAGAAATGTCACAGTATGTTTGGAACCGCTGGGTCTGACCAGCATCCTCCCCCTCCATCGTAGCTAACCCACCGCCAGGTAGCTGTCAGTGAGCTTTCTAGCCCTCTCTTTGCCTCAATGTTCCAGTTATGTGGCCACAGTTTAGAAAAAAAACTACAACAATGATCATGAACTAGGGTGTCCTGATGCCAAGAGCAGATATGGACGCCCTTATGCTTGAATATGGTGTTTGTTATGGACAGTCCATGATTAGCACAGAAGTCCAACAGCAGCACGGTGGTTTTTGCATTCAGCTTTAAAAATTATCACTGAAAAAAGAAAATTCAGAACCAGTAAAACAATTATTGCATTGCTGATGTCACCAGCTTTGTGTGAACGTAAATCATTTAATTTACATCATTATTTATAGCTGAAATGTTTTCAAGCTAACTGGTTCAGTGAAGATAATTATAGTACATATAAAGAGAATAAAAATAAAAGATAAAATTAATAAACAGAAGCATCTCCATTTTTTTTAACATAACTGTTTTTGTTTCTATTCTTCAGTCTAGATATTGGGTTTTACCATAAGTAAGAATTTATAAAGATTTAACGTGCACACATTAATGTTTTCAACCATTGAAACTATACTCAAAACTCAGGAGAATATGTTAACATCCTGAAATAAATTTGAAAGAATCTTTGGTAAATGTGAGCAAGTGCATCGTTTGACAGATGGAAAAAAAAAAACATTTTTATTCAGTCTGTGTGATAAAAACAGCAAATATTCATTGAGTCAAACACAATTTTACAACAATTGTTCTTTAAAATCTGTAATATTGTTAGTATTACACATTGGTGCATTTATAATAGACTCATGTTTTATATAGAATGGCATCCGAATTTCTCCACAAACGTTTATAGCAGCAGCCTATAACAATCTTTAACCCTTTATTAACTGAAAGCTCAGAAGCATCATACCAACCATACCAAGGAGAAGGTAAACTCACCCTCCCATCATACTGCAAGCTGTGGGTCGGGAATTTCGAAACGTCGTTATTATAAACAGGGTTATTTTTGCAACTATATAAATTCAGTCTGGTGTAGTTGGTGTGTCACAATTACAAGTATTGTTATGTAATTCAAGCGGCAGTGCAATATTTGAGTCGCCAAGCATTTCAAGATGGCATCACGTGTTAAAAGCACAGAGAGGATGTAAAATACAGTTTAACTTTATGTTCATCATTTTATGATGTGTGGAAAAACAAACATTTACAGGTTGTTGTTTTTATTTACTTTAAATGTGACCTAATCAACACTTAAAGCCTTCTTTTCACAGATCCAGGCATTCTTCTCCTTACAGCTAACTGATCTCCATTGTTCGTCTTGGAGAGCAGTCACACACTGACCATCAGTTGCTTTCCCTTCTATCCAGTCCCTGAAGAAAAACATCAGTTAGATATTAATTTACTTATTTTACCATTAAAAGGATAAAAAGTATGCATCTCTCACTGATTGCTTAGTTCAGTTCCATCAATCCATTTCCATTTTCCTTGATCAGCTCTCAGGCCAATCCAGTATCCTTTAATCCCCTCTTCTTTAGGACTGATCCCATTGATATAACCCTAATATCAACATGACAATGATGAATAGAGACATTTAAAAATTTTACAAACATAATCAGCAGTTTCTATATAAATTTATAGATGCAGTTCATAAGTTAGGAGTTAATAAGTTTTCACTTCTTCCTACCCCATTTTTGAGCATGATATGTTAATGGAAACAAATATCTGTATTTTTCTCTTCTTTTTTATGCACTTCTTGTTACTGTGCACTATTTTATTTTTTTTTTATATTTGTATCATGTTCAAAATAAATCTCATTTCATACAGGTTTTTTACCTTTTCCTCTTCATTTGCTGCAGCAGTCAGATCTGAACCCTTTTCTCTACAGCCTTCTCGTGCTCCATTCCAGTTTCTCTGATTTTCAACCTTTGCGTTATTATATGCATAGCAGCTGGTTGTGAAGGTACTCCAGCCTTTTTGACAAGGCTTACATTTTCTCCCTTAAACAACAAAGATCAACAAAACCATATTTAATGAAAACTGTTTTCTCTTGTCTTTACTGTAGATTTTAGGAGATCTATTCTTACCCTTTGTTGCTTTAGGACAGTATTCATCAATGCTCCACTGAGCTCTGCTGACATTAAGCTCATTCTGAGTTTTCTTCAGGTTTTCTATTTGTTCCTTCAGGTCGTTCTGCCGTCCTTCCAGCTCATCGGTTTGTCTCTTCAGATCCTGGGTTTTATTTTTTAGCTGTTCTTGTTCCACGGTCAGATTTCTGATTCTGGTTTCTAAGTCATTGTAGACGTGGGTCAGGTTTTCATTCTGGTACGTTAAGTTTTGGTTTTCTGATCTGAGTTTGTTGTTGAGGGCCGTTAAGTTCTTGTTTTCTGCCTTGTTTGCTCTTAGCTGGTTTATCTTCATGTCATGAAAAGAAAAAACTGCAAAATAACAATAAAAAACATTTTTTATCAAGTAGTTTAATGATTGTTTTTTGAAGATTTAAACAGAGGTTTAAACCTAATGACTTTCCAGGATTAGGATTAGAATAAAAAATACCTTTAAAAGAAATCTAAAGATTGACTTTTATTTTCAAAAGTGCCTTAACATTGTTTAGCCAAACATTTCAATAAATATCTAATAAAAATCTTTTTCCATCATTTCTGTAAGATTAATTTTGTTTAGAAAGTGTTTGTAAAATAATTTAAACTTATAAAGTTATTTATAGAATATAAATTGGTATTCCTCTATAAAACACTACTTACAGTAAACAGTTGCTATGATTCCCAATACCAAAATGATGCTGAAAGTCACCAAAAAACAAGTCAGCATCTGACAGCAGCCATGTTTTCTTCCAGCTTCCTTCTCTGATAAAATTCCTGCTGTAGTAAAACAACAAATATGATTAAATATCTATATTAAGCAAAGTTTATTCATCACAAAACAAGCTTAAAATCAATGGAAACCAAAAATTCATCAAAATGAAGCACAAAACAAATAAGATAGTAAATGAATTTCTTCCTAAAGATTGTTTTCCCTTTTGTGCTGTCTGAGAGATTCTGTTCATGCATGAGGACAACATGCAGTCTTTGTACAGGAACACCCAGAGATTCAAACCCAGGAAATTTGCTTTAATTGTTGCTTCACTGTGCAGCCGATAAAGCTAAAATATGTATAATGTTATTTAATGATTATGCAGCACGTTTCTAGAAGAACACTCTTGAAGTCTTTAACAGGTCACAGCAATTAATATCTGTTGAACCCTGATTACCGTAAATCCTCTAATATTGGCCTGCATTCAATTAGCAGCCGGGTCTCTAATAATGGCCGGTCTCGTATACAGGCTATAAATAGAACCAACAATGTTTCTGGGCAGTCCTCAACAACTTGTCATAGTAACATATAAGTGACACGGAGGGGCAATGTTTGCTAATGAATCCAATCAATTAGCATGGGAAGTCCCATCCTTACACAGAGATGGTAGTGGCCTTACACAATCATTCTGATCTGAGAGACAAATGTGATTACCGGTAGGTCTGGTGGTAAAATTACAGAATTTCATTGGCCTCTTTGTTCTGAATTTCCCTTGAAATATATGATACTGGTAGCCTACTTCCACCTAGCCTGCCTCAAATAAAATTTTGCTGTGATGGCAGAACAATTTCCATTATTTAAAAAAAAAATAATTTGTTTTGCATGTCAGTTTGGCCAAGATTCCATTCTGTGTCTTTTTATTTGTATTGCCGTGCAGAAAAATTGCCTCTAATTCTGGCCTCCTTCCAATAATGGCCTGGACCAAGATGTACCTGAGTGGAATAAAGGCCCCGGCCTATATTAGAGGATTTACGGTATGTCTGAAACAGTTTGACCAACTTTGAACTAGAACAGTAATAGATGGAGGTTAAACTCTACAATCAGAACATTTAGTTCATTTATTTATTTTATTTTTTTTACAGTGTCCTGTCTGGGAATGTTGCAATAAGAATAATTCTTGATGCCAAAAAGAGCCCTACAGATCTTACTTTCACAAGTGGAGCAGTACGGCTATCGCCATAGTGTTC
This sequence comes from Cyprinodon tularosa, assembly GCF_016077235.1. Lineage (NCBI taxonomy): Eukaryota > Metazoa > Chordata > Actinopteri > Cyprinodontiformes > Cyprinodontidae > Cyprinodon > Cyprinodon tularosa. The sequence goes on from NW_024039021.1 coordinate 108,510, forward strand.
CGATTGTTTCATGCATATAAATTGATTTATTATAATTATGCCGGGAGTTTTACAGATTATATGGACACTGCAATGTAAGTAGAATAGAAGAGGAAAAACAGAAAAATAGGGAGAAAAGATTAAATAAAGAGGAGATAGAAATGAGATAATGATAAAACATTTTCATTCTGCTTCATCACCTGCAACGAGATGTAAAAAGAACAGCACAACCAACAGACATGGAACGAGACATACAATAAAGTAACCTTGAAACTATCGCTGAAGTAGTTTTATTTAATCTGACATGTACTCTGTGTTACCTGAAGATAAGAATGTGACAAAGAACATTTAGTTTAAAAACACATTCAAATAGTTTTACGACATACCTTTTGAGCCAGAAGTCTGCTGAGTTGGATCGTTTTGCAACTTTACTTCATCATAAATAGTTTCTTCCTCCTTTGCAGCTGAAATACAACAAGCATGCTTAGTGTGAGGCATTAACTTTGAGTCTATGAGTCGATGAACTCAGCTGGTTTTCCTTAAATAGAAAACTTTGCGCCGGTATTACTGGATGATCTGGTTCAATTATGTCTGTAAACAATGATGGGTTGTTAATTGGCTGTATATAAATAAATTGAATATAATTGGATTTAAATCAATAAAATATAAATACTTATGAATCAATTGTTTCTGTTTTATTTTGGATTGTTACTGCTAGTGGGAAAGAGAAGCAACAGAAGATCTTTAAGCTGAGCTCTTAGGGTTTTAATTTGCTGGATGTGTGAGAATCTACACCAACGCCACTCCTAGCTGTATATTCTTTGTATTTTTAAGCATTTCTATCCTGCTGTAATATATTTACAGGCTGAAAAGACATTTTGATATCAGGATTAAAATCGTAAGATTGTGTTTATTGACGTCATGGGCTGATCATCGGATTTAAAAGAATCAGAGATTGCAGGGCAAATTTCCAACTCCTTAATAAAGTTAAAATGATTAACTCTACTCTCTAATGTTCACCATTTATGTTAGCATGTTTGATATTTTCTTCCCTCACCACTTATAATGTAGAACGATTCGGAGGATATCAGTAAAATCTATCCACATTGAAAATAAAGATTACCTCATAAACACAGAAACTGACGGAAGTTTTATCAGTTCAATATTTTTTATGCTATGCAAAAGAAGAGATTTTAAACTTACGTTTTGTTTGTTGTGGTTTCTTACTTTTGAACACCACTGAAGCATAGTGAATTTCCTCCTCTGACATCTTCAGGTTTACTTTGAAGAATGACTTGACTGGAACCGGAACCCCTCTAAAGTTGACTAACAGAGAAGATGGACGTAATGTTATTTCCTTCCTCCTTCTGTTTTTGGTTGCAGACATTTAAATGTGTGACTTAAGGTGACATAACTATTTTAGACACATCTCTGCCAATATAAACAAGACTGAACAGATAATGGCTGCATGATTCAGCAGGATTTTACAATAAAATGTTTCAATACAATTATTTCCTATCTCTAAAGTTATCAGGTCTCAGGAGAAAAGTAGCTCCAAGTTAAGCTTAAGTCTTTCAAATTAACATATTAATAAGTCAGAGTGAATTATCTCTGAAACACTTTCTATAAATATAAAAGTCAGATCATCACCTTTCACTTATATTGCAATATCCATCTCCTGTCAACATGAAGAGGACATGGAGCTCCATTCATTTTATGAAAAATAAAGATCCCAGGCAGGTTTCCTTTCTCCTTTCTTTTACTCTTTTAAATATTTATAGATTACAGCAAATTGAACCAAATTATTTGAGCTAGAAGGCAGAAGTTAAATAACAAGAACAAGTTATCAGAGTTTGGATTCATGAGCTTGTAGAGAAATTTACAAATACTTTTTACGAGTTTTTCACAGGTTTAAATTGAAATCATGATTGACTTTAATGCTTTTTATACTTAATTTGTTCAAATTATACATTTTAGTCCAGCTACTTTAAAATGTAATATTTCCTAATTTAATGTTAATGACAGTGGTTCAAAAAAATACACCAGGTACATTATGAGGAGAAATAGGATTTTAGCCTAAAGCTTTCATGAAGGAGAGAAATTCAAAATGTTGAGGCAGGAGGGTTTTATTATTTTTCCCTAAAAATAATTTAGTACATTTTTCTAACATTACCTTCTCTTTCACTGTTGTCCATCACTCACATCACTAAAATGGAAAATTTGTGGCCAGATTAATCAATAATAAAATTTCTTTTCAGGTTTTAAAACATTATTTTTCTACTGAAAAATAGAGAGAGCTTAGACTTAAGCTTTCTGTTCCTTTTTGTTTAACATCATACATCAATTACCGTATTTTAAAAATCCATAGTTGAATCAGTCAGTGAAGTTAAGACAAATTTCCTTTAAGGTCGTCCTGTAAAAAATCCATCTCATCCTTTGAATTGAACAGTTTTTCAAATGTTCAGTCATTTTAAAGTCATGTATGTATGTAAAGTCAAGAAAAAAACTGAGTCTGACACAGTAAAACTTTATTATTATTATTAAAACTTTATTATTATAAGAAATGACTTACCAATAAAAAATCATCCTATTAATGTTTAATGTATTTCATGATATTCATGTAGGTTTTATGTTCTGGATTTATAACGCTAAAGTTATGGTTAAATTGTTTCAAATATGTAGATTTTTAGAATGCTATATACTTGTGTGAATATGAAATTTATAAACATGTAGGAAAAATAAGACTCCCTGACAAAAATACAGGAGAAATTCTGCTGTATTGATGGATCTAATTCACAGTAACTTTCCAATAAAACCTTCCAGCACAATATCAAGAAAAACTAAAAACCCTCAGAATAAAAACCATCTGCCTGTTAATAGTGTGAATTTATCAGCATCAATCTTTTGCATCCCACTACAAATGGAAATTATTTTGTTTTTTTAATATGAAACCATTTTTGTTTCCATTATGATAGAGGCCTAAAAATGTATCTAGGGCTTCAACAGTACCCTCTGCTGGCCATCTATAGGTATTGACAACAAATTCTGACTAGTAATTCATATTGATGCTAATCAGATTTCATATGATTCAATTTGATATATTTATGTTAAAGGAAGAAGTCTAAAGTAATATTTCTAAACAATGTCTAATTAACTCCAGTGAACTCAAGGAGACTAATACATTTCACATCATTGTTTTTTTAACTTCTCTTGTTTTTTTTTATGCATCTGTGTGTCGTTACTAACCTCCCTCCCCCTTAATGCTAACACCTTTTAAAAGCCTAACCAGGGACGAAGGCTGCAAATTAGCGGTTGCAATGTTTAATTGTACTGTCCCTGTCAAATAAACAAATAAATAAAATAATCAACAGGACCAAATAATAATTTTGTTGCTGTACTGACCAAAGAAAACAGGGTCTCACATTTTTTTTATACTCAACATTCATTGTATGTAAAGGTTATGTTGAATTGTAAGTGAATGTGTATCTGTTGAATTAGAATCACCAATAATAGTAAAAAATAAATCAAAAATATATTTTTTTAAATATATATATGTATATGGGCTGCTCAGTGGAGCAGTGGATAGCACTGCTACCTTGCAGCAAAAAGGTTCGCGGTTCAATTCTTGTCCCGGGGTCTTTCTGCATGGAGTCTGCATATTCTCCCTGATATATAGATATATATATTTAAAAAAAATTCTCTTTCTTTCTGGATTTTAACATAAATTAATGAGCCTAATGTGTAGCAAAAGCATATACAGAAAACCTTCCTTGAGATTTTTCTTAATCTCTTGTATAAATGTTTAGTTCCTTTATTGCTTTTCATTATGGTGAAGCTAATCACAGCACATAAAGCTTAGAATGGAGGAAAAAACATGTGGACAGACATTTGAAATCATAAGAAGTTAGTAGAGAGGAGAACAGAGCATCTCCTTTGGAACATTAATGTGGATTATGGTTCTGTTTTCAGTCTATGCAGCAGATTTTACCACATGTAGGATTTCATATACTGGAAGATGCACAGTGCTTAAAACATTTTCTCTTATTCCGTAATTACTCAATATTTGATAAAAAATGGACAACAAATACATATTTTTAATATACTAAGATATCTTTTCTATCGAAAAAATATATATAATAAAAAGTAACATTTGGTAAATGTGGATAAGTAAATAGTTTAACTCAGTCTAAAATAACAACATTTACGCTCAGGTTTTTATGTTTAAATACATTTGAATGTCTTTTAGAAGTTTAAATGTGACCTAATTAATAGTTAAAGCCTTCTTCTCACAGATCCAGGCGTTCTTCTCATCACAGCTAACTGATCTCCACTCGTCGCCTTTGAGAACAGTCACACACTGACCATCAGTTGCATTGTGTTTTATCCAGCTCCTGAAGAGAAACATCAGTTATATATAAACCCATTAATTTGACCAATCATAGAATAAGAATGTTTGTGTTTCTCACGTATTGATCAGTTCAGCCCCGTTGATCCATTTCCATTTTCCTTGATCAGCTCTCAGGCCAATCCAGTATCCCTTGATGCCCTTTATAGCAGGACTAAAGTTGTTGTTTATCTCCTTCTATGTTTGACATGACAAAAACATAGAGAGGGATTTAAAAACTGTACATATATGATTAACAGTTTTTTTCCATAAAATTTTGTTTAATTTAACACAAGGTGTTTACCTTTTCCTCCTCGTTTTCTACAACAGTCAGATCTGAAACCTTTCCTGTACAGTTTTCTCGTGCTTCAGTCCAGTTTTTTCGATCCTTTTCGTCTGCATCATTATATGCATAGCAGCTGGTTTGGAAATGGTTCCAGCCTTCCTGACATGGCGAACACTTTCCGCCTTAAACAGCAAAGATAAACAAGAACATGTTTAGCAGCAAAATGCTATTATTGTCTGTTGCTTTTAGATATCAGAAGATCTGTTCTTACCGTTGCTCTTTTTAAGACAGTACTCATTAATGCTCCACTGAGCTCTGCTGACGTTAAGCTCATTCTGAATTTCCTCCAGCTTTTCCATTTGTTCCTTCAGCTTTTTTATTTGTTCCTCCAGCTTGCCAGTTTGATTTTTCCGCTCCTCTTGTTGCATGTTTAGACTTTTGATCTTGCTTTCTAAAACATTGTACACTTTTGTCAAGTTTTTGATCTGATCAGTAAGTTTTAATTGTCTGACTTGAATTTGTTGCTGAGAGCCGCTAACTTCTTATTTCTCAACCAGGTTTAACCGTCTGCTTAAAAGATGCATATCATGTTTCGAAAGCCTTTCAAAATCGCCCACAGAACAGGGAAGTATATGATGAAATAATGCCTATAGCTGTCATTTCATTTGGTTTAAGTGTTATAAAAGTGTTTTTTCACTCATTTAGCGTCAAGAGCTTGAAATACAGCCTTGTTATAACAAAGTTATAAAACTTTAAGATCAGACATTTGTTTTTTCTACTAATTCTCTTCGTTTTCAGTTGAAATTAAAGTTCATGTTACATTATCCACCATCATATTGCGTTTCTTGTGTACGGTGGGTTGAGGAAAAATGTATTTTAAAACGAGCAGACCAAGAAACAACCTGAAGTTCTTCTCTCAGAACAAGGCTAATAATATTATGTGCAACCCTGATTATAACATAGTCAAAAGTGAAAGATAAAAAAGTTGATTTTACACAACATAGGTCCTTTAATGAGAACTCCAAACATCTGGCTCCTGGATTTTATAGGATTTTATAGGACTCTAACTTCCATTTTCACTATCAGAATGTATATATTAGTTGATATAAACTTGAATTAATCTTTTGATAATTAATAGTCAGATAAAACAGTATTTCACAATAAAAGTCAGATATTTCTGATAGGTACTGAATTTATAAAGACATTATTTGGTTTTGTGACTCTATGTGACTGTCAAAAATATAATCAGGATAATTTTTAAAGCTATACTTACGATAAAAAAGGAATCCTATGATTCCCAACATCAGTGCAATGCAAAGCAAGGCAAACAAACAACCCAAAATCAGACAGTAGAGGCGTTTTCTTTCTGCTCCTTTCTCTGATGAACATCCTGCCAAAATAGAACAACCAGAAGAATTAAATAATTTAATGAAGCAAATAATAATAAAAAATTTAAAGATGACTGCTTTCATTCTCAAGCTTTGGACCAGGGGTCATCAGTCCTGGTCCTCAGGAACCCCCATCCTCCATGTTTGAAATGTTTCTCTACCCCAAAGTAAAAAACTTGGAATACATTTTGGGATAGATCACTGCATATCCTATTATTTGTTTTTTTTTTCTGCTTGTTTTGTTGTTTCGAAAAACCAGATAACCACTATGAGTGAAGTCTTTCTCATATTTAAGCCGATACCTGAGCCGCGTCTTTGTCCTGGAATTAGATGTGCTCATTTCTGGGGTCATAGATTTTTCAGCCTCACAATTTTTCACCGGAGTCACTAATTAAACGTAGTCAACACACTTGTTTATACGTAGATGTTGGAGCTTGGCCTGTTTTTCAGTGTAGTCCTGTTTCTCTGACTGTGACTGGCTGGATATGATCTCTTCATCCTCTGACATGGGAGCTGACTCAGAGCTCATCTGCCTGGGCGGGGCGCCTGTGGAGCTGGTTGACAGTTACCTTTAGTATTTCTGCTTCTTTTTCTATGTTCACTTCTGTCTCCTTGAACCCCAGTTGGCCTCAGCAGATGGCTGATTCCTGTTAAAACGGGAGTTTTTCCTCTCCACTGTCACTACAAGCATGCTTGGTGTGAGTGATTCCCTTCGAGCAATCAGCTGCTTTTTCCTAGATAGAAAACTTTGAACCAATTTGACTCTATAATCTGGTTGAATTATCTCAAGTTCCTTGAGATTAAATTTGTTCTGAATTGACGCTATATAAATAAAGTGAATTGAATGAATAAAAGTTTCAGAACGGATTCCTCTTATGACACAATGAGGACAAATTCTTTTTTCTGTACTTCTTTTCAGCTTCTGACCCACAAAATGGTACCAGAGTTGACTTATGAATCAAATAGTTATTTGAGCAAATAGCACCCCTAAAGAGGTGATCGACCACAGCAGTGGAAATACCAAGCCTTTTTTTTTTTAGCACATTCTATAGCGACATCTTCATGCCTATAAGCACTTAAATGTTAATTTTTTTTTTTTTTTTGCTTTTTGTAGTAGATCTCAAGATCCCATACTGGTTAACTGAGAACCTAAAGGGGGTGTGGCCACAACTTTGGAAATCGATCACCTATTGTGTCGGTTTTCATCATTAGCAGAGAGGGGGGAATCTCTACCCAGGGTGTGGAAAGTTGGAATCAAGACTGAGGTGATAAGAAAATCTTTTTTCTCTTTGATTATTAAATAATTACGTTTTGATCAATTATATTTTATAACAGAGCTTTGGAAATAGGGAAGTTCCAAAGCATTTGTAGACTGATTTAGTAATGAAATTAACCCTGCCATCCACAGTTTGGCAAGTTCCGTTGTCAAAAAATGTGATCAATCATTTGAACTGCTTGATATAGTTTTTATGCCTGACGCCATTAATGATGCCATCCCCCTGCATTAAAGGGAAAGTTAAAAAAATATATATATTACAAAAGTTGCAATAGTGTCCTCCTCTATTGGTTTTTAAATTAACAGTTCTTCATTTGAGAAAATAACAAGTAGCTCTGACATTTTCACCATAGAGAAGTGGTTAGGAAATATTTATTATAGGCTATTTAGGCTTTCAGTCTTTGCACCATAGCTTACCAAATCAGTGAATCTGTGACTGACCTCATGTTCTCTGGAAGACAGCTGCAGACCTGCATTTGGCTGGATTACTCACACCTAACTAGACACAGTCTGGCTTTATCTCCTTACCTCAACTTTTAATTTCTGGATTTTGTGAAACAGGCCTCTAGATTGAAGAACCCTGCCTTACACCATTTAAGGTAATAACGCTTCATCATCCATAATTTGTCTCTTAGGGGTTAATGTTGTTCTTTTCTCTTTGGAAAAGGCAGGACACACTAACATGGCAAACAACCCTGCACCCAAACAATCGCAGCTAAGGGCAGTTCAGAGTAAAAAGTATTATCTCTAAACTACGGGAGGAAGGTGGAGTACCCAGAGAAAACCCTCTGATGAACAGAGAACAGGCAATCTTCCTGTAGAAAGTTCGAAAGCCTGGCGTTTCAACCAAGTAGCTGATGGTTTTTTTTTTAGGGTCCTTTTCATCAGACCACAAGGGCTAGTGCTCTGAAACTATTAGACATGTCTCCAGTCCAACAAGTTATTTTTTTCCATGGTACTGGTGGCCAACACTTTACAAATTATGAGACAGGAAATGGGATGAAGGATTACACAAGGTTTTAACAAATCAGGATTCAAACCCAGGACCGCTCCATCAAGGATTATGGCCTCCATACATGAGGAGGCTGCTCTACCTTCTCCAAAGCATCCTGCTGATGACCTGATTTAGGCGTCTGCATAGACACATCTAAAGCTGCAGGACACCGGCTACCATTCAGAGGGAAAGTCACTGAGCTTTTTTTAAAACGATCTTTTATTATGAAAAGATAAGTTGTTCTACAACTTACCTTTTAAGTCAGAAGTCTGTTGAGTATTTAGATTTTTCACATTTACTTCAGCGTAAGCACATTCTTCCCCATTTTTAGCTGAAACGATCAACGTATAAAAAAAATTAACGTTTAGCAACATTGCATTTAAGAAAAAAAATAAAAAGAAAGAAGCTAACAGATCAAGTTTTATCAGTTATCAGAGTTTTCTTCTATGATGCATTAATAAAAAGAATAGAACTTACATATAGATTTCCTTTTTTTCTTATTTTTGAACGTCACTGCAGCATATTGAACTTCCTCCTCTTGCATCGTTTGTGTTAAGAAACGACCTCACTTCTAAACATATAAGCTGTCACTTCTTCTGAGGAAACCCTTATACTCTCAGTTCCGCTTCATTATACATATATATCTATTTCGAAAAACACATTGCAAAGACAACTCCTCCTGACCAAAAGGAACTAAAATCCACACTTGAAAGAGCATTTCTATGCTTATAGTGTAGATGTTCCTTCCTCAGGCTAGTTTGCCTTTATTGTGGATTTCTTTAACAAAGTTGTTTTAGAAATAAAATTGTTTCAACAATGAGTCACAAAAACAGATTAAGCTGATAAGCGATTTTTTTTAAGTCTGTTGTGCCATATGCCATGATCATACTTTTTGGACATTGGGAACCAGTGTCCATATTTCATCCTGATAGGATGACCAGAGAAGAAAACGCAGCTTTGGTGAATAACAGCTGGGGGACTTCAGCAGCCCCCACTTTTTCAGCAAAAGCAGCCACCAGCAAGTCACATGGAAGTCACAGAGGTGTGAAAACCTACCCCACTCCCTGTGAGGACGGAGAAAACCACAGAGCACACAGAGCTCTCTTCTCTTTTTGCTCTCTTCTGCTCCAGCACCTCTCTCCTGGTCCCTTTTGCTCCTGCGCTCAAAGCTGGGGCCCACTGTGGCCAACAGTGGAGATGCGGGCCCCAGGGGAACCAGATCCCCAGAACCATCAAGGATGAGTCAGAACTCTTCAGAACCTAACTGCTGCAAACAGAACTTTTGCAACACATTTCTCTTGAGTTTCAGAACTTACAGAGCCAAACTGGATGAGAACCATATCCTTGGGGGTGAGACTGAGAGGACCCTCTGCTGTGAGACTGGAACAAAGGAGCCCCTGACTGCAGAGCTGCAAAACTTGATGAAACTCAAGCTTTCCAAATGGACATGGAAAAAGGTTTGCCGGTCTGGCATGATTAGGGACAGAACAAGCAATATGTCTTTTGATGATGCTAATCATATCGTGTGTTTACTGCTGAGTAAAGACACCGCTAATTGATGCTAAAGAATGGACTGCATGCTACGCTATGCTACAGGAATATGTGTTGAGCTGTTGCTAAAGCTTAGACAAGCTTTATTCACTAAGGATTTAAACACTGATGTAACATTAGTGTTCATGTGTTCCTCAGATGCTCATTACATTTCCATTACCAAGTCTGACCAAGAGTCATTTAGTGGAATCCTGATGTCTATTCGCTGCTAGCTATTTCAAGGGAGGTTAAAGAATCATTTAACTAAAGATTTTTGGTTCTTGATTAAGCAAATCATTCAATAAAACATTATTTGGCCAAATAATGTTTTATTCACCTCATGGATTTGCATTGTGAATTGGTCTGAAAACATTCCAATTTCTTTAAAATTAGTGAAAAGCTAATTTGATCATATCCCAAATTATTTCAGATAAACTTTGGTTTCAAACACAGAATCCATCTTAAACTGTAATATGTTTTTCAACCGTTTTCCCCTTCCTCTTTGTACATAGTAGTTAGTTTAGTTTAGTTGAGTTTTACTAGTCTTAGTTGAGAGTGTTAAACTGAAATACGTTTGACGTGGAGCTGAATGATTTTTGTTAATAAAATCTTATATTTTGAACAGAAGTTGTGGTGAATTTATTCCATCTATGTGCAGAAATAACTGTTTGACCATGATTAGTGCTCGAATCACTCTTTCATCTATTGTTCTAACACACAGTTAGTAGGACTGTGTGTCATAAACAGTATATAACAGCTGAAATAATATCTGATTAAATAAGATATTTTACCACCCCTACAGGGGAGGGCAATAAACATCTTAAAGTATCAGAAACATAAATTCCCAGCGGGCTGGGAATAGAATTTAACTATAGAATCACAATAAGTCCTTTCCTACATGTGGTAAAAAGCAACATGTTTAACTCATTGAAGGCTGTATTATATTTATGAAAGAAAAAAACATTCTAGTAAAAAGAATGGAAACTGGGCTTATAAACTTGGAATTCATATAGAAAATGGGTAATTACTGCTACAGCTAATTACTGCAGGAATTATGTGAAAAAACAAGGAACTGAACATGTGCCGCAATGATCAAACTTTTCTGCACCAACATGAATGGAAAATTGGGGCGTTTATTTTTTCACTGGCCTCGGCAACCCTAAGCATGCATTATATATTCAGATTAATCTTAAAACACACAAGATGATGTACAAAAAATTAAACACCTTATTTAATGATCAGCTTTAATATTCAAACATTTCCATGATACAGAAATAAGTTACCCTCCTTATCCTTTTTTAACAGCACCCTTTGACAGGAAGAAAACTACTGTAAGTGCTTTAGAATCAAATTATCATAATTAGGATGAATATAATCAAAGCTGCCTATAAAAAAGAGACACATTTTGTGTCACTGTTGCCTTGCAGCAGCAATATCTTGCGTTTGATTCCTGGTCCAGGCTCTTTCTGCATGGAAGCTGCATGTTCTCCCCACGTATTATATGTTCTCTCCAGGTACTTTGGTTCTTCCCAAAGTCCAAATACATGACTGTTAGGTTAATTAGCATCTCTAAATTGTTCTTAGATGCTTAAAACAAATCAATATGTGGATGCAACATGATTTTCTCCAACTAAATGAGGACAGATCCATAGTTTGCTCCCAGTTTCAGCTACTACAGCTAGAAACCACTGATAATGGCTGAAATCTTGGTGTCATGATGGACTCAGACCTGAACCTTCAGAGGAGTTAGTAAGTCAGCCTTTTATCACCTGAAGTACATTTCCAGGATTAAAGGACTAATGTCCAAGTAGGATCTAGTAAAAACAAATTTATACATTCATCTTCAGTAGAACTGATTAATGCAACAGTGTCTTCATAGGTTTGCCTAAAAAGTCCATCAGACAGCTGCAGCGGATCCAAAAAGCTGCTGCCCGTGTTCTCACTAGAACTAAGAAAGTAGAACATATCAGCATATTCTGAAGTCCTTCCACTGGCTCCCTGTAGCTCAGAGAATAGACTTGAAAATGATTCTGTTAGACTATTAATTACTGAATAGATCAGCATCTCAATCCATAGCAGATCTGTTGTCAGTGGATCAACCTCCCAGACAACTCAGGCCTTCTATTTCCAGCCTACTCTGTACACACAGAACTAGAACCAAACATGGAGGAGCAGCATTTAATTCCTATGATCCACTTCTTTGAAAAAACTCCCAGAAGGCTGAAAAATTGCTAAAAGTCTGAGTTCTTTGAAGTCAAAGTTAAAATCCCATTTCTTTAGAACTGCATTTAAATGTTGGTATAATTAGTCTAAGGTTTTGGTCCAACTGTTTTATACATTTTACTGCCTGCTTTTAATGTGTTTTTATCTTCATTTGCTTTTATTCCGCTGTTCTTTTACTTCCACTTCAGTGTTCAATTAACTTAAAACACTTTGAATTGTCCTTGTACTGAATTGTATTTATACTGTAATATAGAAATAGTGTTGCACTGATACCAGTATCGAGCGGGGCCCCGATACTGCACTAAAACGGTGGTATCGGTATTGGCAAGTACCGACAAATAGGGCACCGATATTATTTTGAGAGCCAAAAGTTTATTCAACTATTGTCACCCATTCCAGGTAGGCAATAAACGGCTCTACTGGATTCACTCTGTATCAGTCTGTTTTCCTGCTTCACAAAAGTAGGCAGCAGCTTGACAAAGCCATGATGGCAATTATCTTACATTCAAGTAGTATGTACTGTGGTTGTACATATATATACATACATCAATTTCAAACAGATGGTATCGGTATCGGCCGATACTGCACAGCCAGGTATCAGGTATCGGGGCCAAAAAATGGCATTGGTGCAACACTATATACAAACAAACTTGCCTTTGTTAGGATTCCTGTCTGTGTGGTTTGTGTTTTTGTGTTTGTCTCCCTTCCTCCACCAGAAGGCGCCTGGTTCTGGTCCACCTCCTCACACACCTGCGGAGGGTTACCTCGTTAACAGAGTGCTCTTAAGCTGCTGACTGCCACTACTTCAACGCCAAAGTGTTTGCCAGTTTTGGGTACTCTAGCCAAGCTGAGTTTTTACTGAGTCAAACTGAGTTTTGTCAACCTGAGTCCTAACCGAGTTTTTTGTCTTTGCCTCTCGGCAGGAAGTCATCCTGCAAACTGGATGTTTTCGGACCTTCTCTCCCTGGAAGGATCATCTGAGCTTCAAACTGAGCTGGGAATTCAAACTGGAGGTTTGGATCTATTTTCCTCCAAGGGATCGTTTAAGCTTCACACTGAGCAAGGGATTCATCTCCATACCAACCCGTTCAAGTACTGCAGGAAATCCAAGTGGCAGTCAGTTTCTCCGTTCACCTACAAACAACCGCATTCTGGGTAAACCCCGTCCGCCCTCCACCGAATGAGACAAACCATGGAACTACCGCACACAGACTGGAGTCAAAGAATCAACCACTTTTCTGGAAACGTGAGTCAGTCTCTTCAAGTTCAAGAATCAAATTTCCCACTGAGCCTGAACTAACCGCAGTGCCTTCCCCTCACTTTCCAGTTCCGGTTGAGCATTGTTCAGAGCAACACTAGATTTTGCATTATCTCCTCAATAAACCTGTTAAACCTTTTCCCTGGTCTCTCTGAATTGGTTTTTCTGCATGTGGGTCCGAGCTCTTGATAAAATCATCAAACATTTATTTGTACCATAAAGAAATGTTTTTCTCTTCTCAAAGATTCTTCTAAAATCAGATCTTAAATCCACCTACAGATGACCATCATGTTAGCTGAAGCTGTATTTTTGTAAGCTGAAGATGAAACATTTTATCGATATATTTCAACAATAGTGAACTTGATGCTAGCTGCTGGGTTTGATAAAATAACATTTTTAACTAATCTGTCAGTATGATATTGTAATGTGCCTTTGGGAGACTTGTGTTGTGAAGAGTTGCAGAATAAACTTAGTAAACTGAACTGAAAACCTTAAGCAAAGTAAACAATTATTATATAAATTAAACCTTTGTTTATTTTTGTTAATAGTAGCTAAATTGGGTTCTTAGTTGGATAACATTGACAACAAAAGGGTTTAAATATAAAATAAAACAATTTTTTTTGTACTGGTATTTTTATAACAGATCAAACTTCTACAACATATTTGAAATTCTGATGCCTTTGTCTGTAGATTTCTACCAGAACTTTTACTGTCTTGTTTTTCTTTACTGGACAAACCTTTAGACCCGCTCTCTCTTGGGGCTCATTAAATATGAACAGAACAGAAGCATTTCTGAGGTTATGTTCCACCACAGACACACTCTTATCATTGTATTTACATAGATGATTAGGAAACAGTTGTTCTGCAAACAGTCCTTAAGGAGAAGTAGAGGCAGCCCTATAGACTATACCTTCTCCTATCTCAATAAGACACTTCTGCTTTTGAATAAAATGTAACTTCACAGATGGTGAAGAACTTAGACTTAGATAGAATTATATTGTCATTTAAAACAGATCTAGACAATTTCATTTTTTGAAGTGCAGCCTTGAAAACAGTAATAAATATGTAAAAAAAAGGTAATATAAACATTTGAATGTATATTTACAGTTCTAACATACATTTTTTTTTTTTATCAATAAAATAACCCATTTTACACAACGTTCAGCAGTCTAATGGCAGTGGGGAAGAAACTGTTATGAAATCTGCTGGACCTGCATCGGATTCTTTGAAGTCTTTCCCCAGAGGGCAGCAGTGTGAACAGTCCATGGTGGGGGTGTGAGGGGTCAATGATAATGTTACAGTTCAGGACATGCAGCGCTGGGATGAAATGTTTTTAATGGAGCGAAGAGGAGCCCCGATGATCTTCTCTGCTGTTCTTACTACTCTTCTCACCTTCTTCCAGTCTGAGGCACTGCAGCCTCCACACCACACAGTGACACAGCTGGTCAGAACGCTCTCTATGGTGTTTCTATAGAAGGTGGTGAGGATGGGTGGGTGCAGGTGGGCTCTCCTTCATCCCAAGAAGTACATGCGCTTCTCTGCCCTTTTGATCAGTAAGGTGGTGTTTACAGTCCAGGTGAGGGTGTCTGTGATGTGCACTCTCAGGGATATGGCGCTGTTGACCACCTCTACAGCTGAGCTGTTGATGACCAGTGGAGCGTGGTTAGGGCGGTTCTTCCTAAAGTCCAAGATGATTTCCTTCATCTTCTCCACATTCAGGATCAGGCTGTTATCTTTGCACCAGTCCACCAGCTGCTCCATCTCCTCTGTGTAGTTCTGGTAGTTGTCATCACTGATGAGGCCCACCACCTTGGTGTTGTCTGCAAACTTCAGGATGTGATTGGTGATGAACCTAGGGACGCAGTCATGTGTCATCAGGGTGAACAGCAGGTGGCTCAGGAAGCAGCCCTGAGGTGAGCCTGTGGTTAGGATGACGACATCAGAGGTGTTCTGTCCGACCAGGTCTGTTGGTGAGAAAGTCTAGCAGCCAATTTCGAACAGTTGTATTGAATCCCAGCTGTTCCAGTTTTCCTATCAGATGCTTTGGGATGATGGTGTTGAAAGCTGAACTCAAGTCCAGGAACAGCATCCGCACATGGGTGTTCTTCTCCTCCAGGTGTGCCAGGCTCAGGTGTAGAGCAGCAGAGATGGTGTTCTCAGTGGAGCGGTTCCGTCGGTAGGTGAACTGGAACGGGTCGAATGTTGGCGGCAGACTAGAGACGATGTGTTCTTTAACCAGCCTTTCGAAGCACTTCATCATGATTGGAGTCGGTGCAACAGGCCGGTAATCATTGAGTGAGGTGAACTGAGGCTTCTTTGGTACCAGAATAATGGTGGCAGACTTGAAGCATGCTGGCACTATGGTTCGGTCCAGCAAGGTATTAAAGATGTCTGTGAGGACACCAGCCAGCTGATCTGCACACTCCTTATACACCCGCCCAGATATGTTATCAGGCCCTTGGGCCTTCCTTGGGTTGACTCTCCTCAGAGTTTTCCTCACTTCAGCTACGTCCAGGTTTAGTCTCTCCTCCCCCTGGTGTGGAACGGCTTTCACTGCTGGAGGCTGTTTAGTGCCTCAAATCTTCCAAAGAAGTTATTCAGTTTATTTAGGAAGTCAGTGTTTGCTGCATCTACCGGGGGGAGAGTGTGTTGTAGTCTGTGATCATCCGAATGCCTTTCCACATCTTCCTGGTGTTGCTGTCGTCATGGTGGTGATGTTCTTTTTGATGCTGACATCATCAATGCATTTCTTGACGTAGGCAGACACAGTCATAGCATACTCATCAATATTTAATACGTTTTCCTATGTTGCTGCAGCCTTGAAGATGTTCCAGTCAGAGCATTCAAAACAGTCTCGGAGTGTCTCCATGGCGCCCTCAGACCACACACTGACCTCTTTAACTGTCGGTTTAGCCCTGATCAGCTGGGGCTTATATGCAGGAATAAGCATGACCAAGAGATTATCTGATGACCCAAGGTGGGGGCGGGGGGCTGCTCTGACTGCATATTTGATGTTAGAGTAAACCAGGTCTAAAATGTTTTCACCCCCAGTTACAAAGTCCACATGTTGGTAAAAATGAGGGAGCACAGTCTTCAAGTTAGCCGTGTTAAAATTCCCAGCAATGATGAAAACATCCTCTGTGTGTGCAGATTCAAGCTCACAGATAGCCTGGTATAGAGTCTTCATGGCTTCTTTTGTGTTAGCGCTGGGAGGCACAAAAACAGCAGTGATGCTAACTACACTGAACTCTCTGGGCAGATAGAACGGTCTGCAGTTAACAGTCAGAAACTTGATGTCTGGAGAGCAGAAGCTAGCGAATGATCTGGCATTTTTACATCACCTGTTGTCGATGTAAACACAGAGCCCACCACCCTGAGTATTACAGCTTAGTTCTTCCTATCAGCGCAGTATAGCGTTAGCCCCTCCAGGTTAATAGCATTGTCCGATATTGCTGGATGCAGCCATGACTCCGTCAGAATAAAGGCGCCGCAGTTACTAATCTCCTTCTTTGATGACAGTTCCAGTCGAAGATTATCCATTTTGTTTTCCAGCGAGCGGGTGTTAGAGAGCAGGATTGATGGAAGTGGAGGTCTGTGGGGATTTCTCTTTAGCTTCCCCTATCTGGAGCCTCGCTTTCGTCTCGTCCGTCTCGCGCATCTCTTCCTTCGGCAGTTACTTTCCGCTGGATGTGCTCTCTTCATCCTTTTGTGTCTCTGCTTCTGTCTCCATGAACCCCAGTCGGCCTCGGCAGATGGCCGCTCACAGTGAGCCTGCTTCTGCTGGAGGTTTCTTCCTGTTAAAAGGGAGTTTTTCCTCTCCACTGTCGCTACAAGCATGCTTAGTGTGAGGGATTGTATTTGAGTCAATGCAATCAACTGGTTTTCCTTAGATAGAAAACTTTGAATCAATTTGACTGTATGATCTGGTTGAACATGTTGTGAATTTGGCGCTATATAAATAAACAGAATTGAATTGAATTGTTTTTGGGATCCGTCTGTAGCACTCCGCAGCTTTTTAAACTGTCAAAAATGTCAGTATTTAAAAGATTTTTTAACCGTAGCTCCAGCAGGCGTTGGTGATCAAAGATGCTAGTTTAAAGTCTAGTTTGCGTCGTTTTAAGCGGCATATTCTGTGAAATTGTCAAGAGGAGCTGTTCTTGGCCGCTGCTTTGGAGCGCTGCTATGGCAACAGATGAGAGGAAGAAGATGGTTCCTACTTCGCAAAAATAAGTTACATTCACTGGCTTTGTAAGTTCCTTTGATGTCTTGTATAAGTCTTTGTGTCTTTCATTCAACTAATTTAGTCATTGCATGAGAGGATGATGTGTCCTTTCATTGGGGAAGTACAGTAACACATTCAGCCAGGTCCAAAAATTATGAGCCTGCAGAGTTAAAAAAACAAATATTAAAACTTCATTTTAAGAAGTATTAAACCCCAATTAGGAAAAAATAGGTATATTTTTTATTTTAAAATAATGACCCAAGTTCTGCAGATTCTGGTTCTGATTATATTCACCTAGTGGATGATCAGGTTGGTTACCATTACTATTATATTATAATTTATTCACAAACGCCTGTAGATAACTTTAGATGAGTGATAACGAAGGACATTAAAGAAGGACCCTTGTGCAAAAAATGGAGAATCTAAATCAGGGATTTTATTTTAAAGATACAGAGGAAGCCGCAAACACAGATGGTCCAAACGTAAACCTAGAATATATGAACTGAACATGAACAGAACAAAGCCCAAACTGAGGTCTGTGAAGATAACATTGAATATATAAATAAGATGTAAAATTTTTAATATTTTGATATATTTCACAGTTTGCTAACTTCTTCAAAGTTTTTCAATTAATTCTGATGATTGTTTTGCCTTCAATCTTAATCAATCAAGCAAAGGTTTCCTGTATATTTTCTGGCACAGTAAGGTTTTGGAAGTGGGAAAGTTTAAACATATGCATTTATTTTCTAGTTTTGATGTCATCCTAATGTTAACTGCAGGGGTCAGAGTCAGCTGAGTCTGAGGTCGTCAGCCAGAAAGAGCATTGCTCTCTGCAGGATGAGGGTCAGCCTCTGCCTCATGGAGAAGAGTTTATATACAGTAGCTTGATGTTTTATTTTTATTTATTTTTATTTTTTTTACCTCTTTTGGGAGGAGCCATTACTCCAGTCTGCCATTGTCACGCTTTGCTGATTAGATTATTTTCCTTTTGTCATTTTGTCTGGCTCTTTAATTTTTTTTTTACTTCCTGTTTTATTTTGGTGCATTATTGCCTTACCTATTTACAGCTCTCCCTTTGCAGCCTTCATTGCCAGTTTGTCTTTGTCAATTGTGTTGAGCATTCCAGCCTTTTGTTCTACCTTGCCTAGCAGCAAGGCTCTACTTGTTTTTGAACAGCCTCTGCATTTGTGTTTTTTTATTTTTTTTGCCAGTTGCTCCAACTCATTGTGCTGACTTGCATTAAATGATCATTGATTTAATTTCCCTGAGTTGAGTCTTGAATTTGAGTGCTCTTTTGGTTGCCTCATGAGAGCCATGTTTCTCAACTTAAACGTCCATCAAAGTTTGGTTGTCAACTCTTACCAATGGCTGTGGGATATCTAAAAAAAAAAAAGAAAATAGTTGAACTTTATTGATCTCACGTTGGGGAAATTTACCTCTGCATTCAACCCATCCCTTTTAGGAGCAGTGGGCTGCCATCATAGGGGCGCCCGTGGAAACACCAGGGGTCAAGGTTCTTGCTGCCAGAATGTCAGTCTGTGGGAGTGGGGCTTGGACTCAGAACCTCAGAATCCTGAGCTCTATGCCCTAACCACAAGGCTGCAACTCCCCCCATATGTCCTGATATGACTCAGGACTGAATAAATGAGATGCTAGATCCAGGTTACAAACTATTTATTAAATTTAGCCTATTTTCTTGATATTATAAGGCTGGGGTTGTGAACACTTGAGAATTATTTTTATAAATATCTTTGCAGATTTACATGTTTTGGGTTTCATAAGCATTTACCTTAGTTTGGGGGGGGGGGGAGTCTCATGCTAATAGATGAATAGCTGTGTCAAACTTTTATCAAACAGAATCAAGCGTTTTTTACAACCACACTCAAAAGCTATATATATCTTAATTTATGATGTAATAAAAAGGAAGTGTATGGAATAAACAGACTACAATGTGTGCATAGAACAAAAGAGCCCTCAGTTAGGATGGAGTTCATATTTTTAATTGCATTATGGCTTCTGTCTGCCCTTTCCCATCTAATCCACTCTTCCTATTACAGCCCTCCATCTCATCTCCAGTATCCTCCCTCTGCTCACTCTCTCCCTCTGTATCCTTCCTCCTTTTCTCTCCTCTCCATATCCACAGCTTCCAGTCTCCACCCACCCCTTTTCCTCCACCCCTGGTGGCCATGTGCCCGGCCCCTTCATTAAACCCAGTATGAAAGAGACGTCTTTTGCTAGTAGTCACTCCACCAGAGCCTCTCGGGAGCCTCCCTCAGACACCAGGACACCCCACACTGACTCAGGCTTGGAACGAAGAGACAAAGCTGACTGCCAAATCTCTGTTTACTTCGCAGTAAGACCTCAGTTTGCCAAATATCTTTTTTTAAACTAACATGGAGCTCCACGGAGTGCATAAAATCTTCCATGCAAACCACTTTGGTGAGGAGAAGCAACAGATGCTGAACCTGAACCGACGCCTTGAAACCTATCTTAGTCGGGTCAAACTTCTGGAGGAGGAAAATGAAATGCTTGCAAATGAGATCAACGTTTTGAGACACAACAACCAGGGAACATTGACACGCAGGAAGGGCTTAGAGGAAGAGCTGAGACAGGCGAGACTGGAAGTGGATGCTGCCTGGAGGGACAGGGTCCTCACAGAGGTGGAAGTTCAGAAGCTTAGTGAGGAGATCCAAGCCCTGGAGCTCCAGAGGCAGAGGGAGGCTGAGGCCAAAATGCTGGCCAAGACCAAGATGGAGCAAAGCAGGAAGGAGATGGAAGATGAGCAGAGGGCACAGATTTGGCTCAGGGAGAAGGTCAATCAGCTGGAGCATGAAATGAGATTCCTTATCCAAACCCATGAAGAAGATGTTGCCCACCTGGAGGCCACAATGACCCAATCCAGAGCCAAGATGATTCCAAACCTGATTCAAAGGAGCAAGCAGACACCAGACCTGCTCCAGGTGGGGCATGAGTTTTCCCAGAGGGCGACCAGAGCTTGGCAGGAGGCCGCAGAGGCCTATCAGAGCCAGTTAGCTCAGCTGGAGGAGTCTCTTGGTCAGGCCAGGAGTCGTTTGGGTCAAGTTTGCCAGGAGAAACGTGAGAGCCAGCTGAAGCTTCAAACCTTGGAGAAGGAGATTGCCTCAGCTAAGGATGTCAGACTACATCTGGAGAAGGCTGTAGCCCAACGCAGGGAGGAGCACTGTCATCAGATCCAGCAGCTCCAGGTAAGTAAACTGCTCTAGTTTGGTTGCATAGAACGGAGGTCTTCAACAGGGGTCCGCAACCCCTAGGGGGTCCACGGAGGTACTGCACGGGAGTCGCAAAAGTTTCTTTTTTTTTTTTTATGTATTCTCTGCTGCAATTTTTGTCCACTAGTTAAAATGTGTTTAAATGAACATTAAAATGAATTCAACACACTGTAGTAAACAGATAAATGGAGGCAGAAGATGTCTTTCAATCATCAATGCTCACATTCAGTGACACACGGGAGCTCTTTTAAGCTGGGCACCATTTCATTCACAACACCTGTCCCATCAACCAGGACTCACAATCAGAAATGCTTTAATAATCCCATGAAATTACTTTTGTTACATTACTCCATCTGTTATATAGTGACTATAGGACCAGTTTGATATAACACAATTTCATAGAATATATATAATTAGGGAGTTCCCGCTCCATCTTGCCATCAGTTTGGGGGTCCTTGGCCTGGAAAACGTTGAAGACCCCTGGCATAGAAGGAGTTGAAGTGGAGAGTAAAACTTCCCGTAACTAAAGAAAACCTCAAACAGA
This sequence comes from Cyprinodon tularosa, assembly GCF_016077235.1. Classification (NCBI taxonomy): domain Eukaryota; kingdom Metazoa; phylum Chordata; class Actinopteri; order Cyprinodontiformes; family Cyprinodontidae; genus Cyprinodon; species Cyprinodon tularosa. The sequence continues at coordinate 129,842 of NW_024039021.1, forward strand.
TTCTTACTCATTGTAAGCGGCCATGTTAACCAACAGGGATAGAGCAGAACAAGCAGACAGGAAAAAAAAGAAAAGCCCTGTTCCAGAAGTCCTCACTAAGAAATAATTATTTCAGAATGTGTCAGTTAAATGAGGAAGGAACTGAACACCTACTTACAAAATTCCTCTTAAGGTTCTTCACATTGCTCTCCTATAAAGAGATTAATGTCTAGATTTAAAAAAATAATTATACAACAAAAAACTGATATTTATCATGATGTCCTTTACTGTAATTAAGGAAACATTTGCAGTTTTATCTTTCAATATTTAGGTTCAGTTCTATGGATGAAGAAAGACCAATTGATTCTTTGAGTTTTTACATTCTGTTGTCTGGCTGGTGTCTAACACTTCGTCTTATGCGATTAACAATGAGTCAGCTTAGGCTTTGAGAATAAAGTGAGAAACCACAGCTAAATGTGAAGTCTGGTGTATTACCAGCCCTAGAAGTGATGTAACAGCAGGCAGAGTTTAGACATGTATGCTGTGGCATGCTAATTTGTTCTGACTTTGCTTAAGTCTTAGGAGATTTACTCACTAATTAAAGTTTTGATAATGAAACTAACATGATTTGCAGATATCTTGATTAACACATATTTCAGCCAAAGATTAAAGACTCATAATTAAGGCAGACTCACTAAATACTTTATTTGGCTTTTAAGTTCTACTTTGCTCTCTTAGTATTTCGAATTTTAACAGACTGAAAACATTTTACTTTGAAAGCCACTTGGGACCTCATTTATTCGGGTTGTAGTTGATTGGATTAGTTTTGGGTCACTGAGGTCTGAGCACACAAAGCTATGCACTTTCTAGGCTTTTTCCCACTGTGCATCTGGATGACTGGCTTTAGATAACCTAACCTAATGCCTTTGCTACCCTGAAGAAATGATAACTGAGCTCATTACTTTTCTTTTACCTGGATAGATTTTTGAAAAAATGGGTCAATCATCTAAAGGACCATATTAACCCCAATTCTTTTCATCTTCAAAATATTTTTACCCATGAGGAAACCGCAACGTGTAAGAATAGAATAGGAAAAGGTTCACCATGCCCACTCTGAGTGCTTCCCTTTCCTGTTTTATTTCCTGTTTTGGTAGGAACACTTAGAAGAGTTGGAGGTTGAAAAACTGGAAGTGTCCCAGCAGATAGACGACCTTCTGCAGGAGAACCAGAACCTGATGAGGCTGAAGATGTCTCTGGGTCTGGAAGTTGCAACATACAGGTAATCTGCACCAGGTTTTCTTTAAGACACAAATCCTGATAATCCAATGCAGGCATGTAGCTCCAATGGATGTCTGAAATGTATAAAAGAATGGAAACATGACAATGGCAAAAAGAGAGATCAGATTTTCTAACTTTAGTTCATGCTATTAGTTGAACACATTTTAAGGCTGCAGCTCAGAACCAAATCAATAACCATGCATCACTGTTAGAAGCTGTCAAACAAAGAGCAGTCTGAGCCTAAGGTTGTTACTGCAGCCTCAGCTGCCTTGAACAAAGTAACATATCCTTTATAAAGCAGCGCCGCCTTACTCGTTCTCCCCCTCCTCAAAGTATTGACCCTCACCCTTTTCCTGAGAGAAGGAGAGGGTGAGCATAGGCGGATCTACTGGGGTGGCATAGGGTGGCAACTGCCACCCTAAATGACAGCCTTGCCACCCCAGCTGCCACCCCAGTTGGCGGTAGGGGTGGCGAGGCTTATAAATTATGGATCATTTGAGAATTGCGACCGCTAATTTCCAATGTCGGACTGCAGTGAATGCAGCACGAGATGACGCGAGAGCGACTGAGACTGATTTGTTTTGAAAACCGAATGGGGCAAAGCGAGGGAGCCAGGGGTGATGTGGAGAGGAGACACGGGATGAAATAGGTAAAAACTGATTAACTATCTATCGAGAAATGAAATCATAATGAAAGTACAATGTTGCTAGCATAGCTGCAAGGCTGATTTTGAGATGATAAAAATCAGGTTGCAGAACGTTATTTCTCTAACTATGATGTTAGTTAGGCCTGACGTCTCAGGCTCATAAAGACATATTTGCGGTCAACTATGACAGAAAAGAGACTATATAGTTTGGTTGCACTCAAATCAAAACGCACAAAGGCATTGGATCTAAATAAAGTTGTGAAGCGTTTTGCTGAGCAACATGGAAATCACTGCATTCAGCTGTTATAGTCATGTTAACTTTATGTTATGCTCTCTGGTGAACCTTTACAGAGCTGTTACATTTTGTTTTGGCACCTGAGAAAATCTGATATTTCCTTAAATAAAACCAAAAGTGTTAAAAGTTAAAAATGTGATACTGGTGTGAATCCTGCTTAATATGAAGCAGAGTTGTTGTTTCTTTTTTTGTATATATAATATGAAACTATCCAGAAATGACCTGTATGAACCTACTCACAAGCAAAATGTATTTTTATGTTGCTTCTTTTCAGATTTGTGGAGATTTTGATGTAACATACAGAACCCGCCTTTTTGTTGATTTGTTGATACAGCAGTATGGAGGACCAACTCTGCCATATTTAAAAATAAATACATAAATAAATAAATGCTTAATAAATAAATAAGCATACAATTAATTGCCACCAAAAATACAAACAACAAATAAATGTAAGTAGAAATTAAATTATACAGCTAGTCATAAAGGTATATAACTCTTTTAATTGGCTTCTTTATTTCTTTGCCTTTTTAAAATTTACCTTATTTATTTTTTTTGTCATTTATTATCTTCAACTTCATTTTTTCATTACTTATATTTTTAAGTATTTATTTATGTGCATGTTATCATATTTTTGTCTGTTTTATTCTTCCTTTGTATTTTTTTACCCTAGTTATTTCTTCGCCGCTATTTCTTTCTGCCTGCCCTTTTAAAATTTCTGCCTGCCATTATAATATAATTTCTAATTACATTTATTTGTTGGTTGTACTTTTGGTGGCAATTAATTGTATGTTTATTTATTTATTGAGCATTTATTTATTTCTGTATTTATTTTTAAATATGGCAGAGTTGGTCCTCCATATACAGCTCTATCTACAGCATATTTACATGCATGAAATGTCCCTTTCATGTTGCCGTAACTGCTGTATGTCAAGTTACTGAGGAACAAATGGGGTAAATGTGTGTTCAGAGTAAACAATACATAGATGTCCAGTACCTTGTCAGGTGCCTTGACCCATTTATTTCTACTGTGTAGTTCTGCTCACTTTAGTACAGCTCAGTCCATAGATCTCTGATCAGTAACTTTTTCTTTCTATAGTTTCTTCTTGTGCAAATGCTGCAAAGCTGCTTCTCTGACAGTCAATCTGTCACATCTGCGACTCAGCACCTGTGTCTTACCTTAATACCTTTCCTGTGATAATGCCCCTCTAGAAGTAGTGTTATCATTCTTCTATCTCCTATTAAGTGAGATCTCATTGTATGATGTATTTCTAATATGAACTGTTTCACATGAAACACTAGTACTGTACATACTATTCTCACCAAACTGTGATAACTGTGATTAAATTCAGTGTAAACAAATGCCATATGTTGCCACCCCTAAAAAATTCCTGCCCCCCTCTTGCCACCCCATAAATATTTTTCTAGATCCGCCCCTGAGGGTGAGACAGAACCGGTCTATAAGCTTTGGGAGTCTAGAGTATCAGGGCAGGGGAGTGGGGCAGGAGAGGACATTAGTGAAGGGCAAATCTCTGTAGCATTCACTGTTTTTGAGAAGCTGCTGGAATGAGCTGCAAGTAAACAGCAATGCTTAGCAATTTTAACAAACTAGATCAATGTAGAAAATTATAAGGGTAGGTGCTGGAATCCACATGTGTGAATAGAAACATGGGTATTAGTGCTGCATGAGCTGCTTCCAATATCTGCTTTCAGTAGCGTGGTCCCAAGTGCCCCCCCGACTCTGTGTGTGTGTGTGAGAGGAATTGATGGCAGAGGCTTGTGCAGATGACTCCTCAGTGGCGGGGCCTTTCCTTCATTACCATAACAACAGACCTTAGTGTGCATTCATGCCTCTTCCCACACACAGTTCAGTCTGCAGCATCAAGTTGCTTTCACCATGTTAAGCACAAACACCATCATATTTATGGGTTAGAAACCATCCATTCTCCAGATTTGATATTTATCCTCATGTTATCTCCACAGAGCTTTGTTGGATGGCGAGAGCCGTGGACGAGAGGCAGCTTTGTTAAATAAGCCAAGAAACATTTCCATCAGAGGTAATTAAACTCTAAGCCAACAAACATTTCTGTCATTTAGCTTCTGCAGTGATTCACAAAAGGAGAATCTGAATGCTTTTTGATTTAAATTATCATAAAATCACGTCGTCTGAGTAAAAGCTCCTCACACTGACATGTTCAACACATTTTGTAATTAGTTTTACAGGAACTTGGGAATAGAGAGACTTGAGGTAACGGGCTGACGTAAGCTCTCTTAATCCTGTAACGACAGTCAGACTGACCCCATCGGTTATAGAGCCATATGGGTTCCCTTTCCAGTAGCCTGGACATCAATGACAGGAAATGAAGATCAATATCTTCCCATTAGTGTCCAGACTAACTTGAGAACATAGATTTCAATAATGGTTTGGTCATGCAGACTCTCCACCACATCAGACAGACTTTCTTTGTGGGAATTGTACATCAAAGAAAAAATCACCTCTTTTTGCAATTAATCTCACTTTTTCTAAAGGCGTTTGTACAAATCCTTTTTTCCCCCAGCAGCTTAGTTCATTGTTTATTTATGATTTCTCTCCTTCACAGATGCAGTTCAGATTCCTCAAGGGGTTAAAAGGAATTACCCGACCCAGCTGTCTCCCAGCTTCAAGACCACTTACCCCTCATCTGTCCAAGGCAGGACAGAATCAGCAATAACTGCAACTCAGAACCTAAGCAGAAGATCTGCAGCTTTAAGAGAACCCCCAAAGATTACAAGAAAAGTTGAAGAAGCAGCTGCAGTAACTTCTGCCGCTACAGAAAGTCCCTATCCAAAAATAGTTCAGAATGGAGCAGCTGAAGACTTTAGACCAAAGGAGGTTCATGAGAAAGTCACCTATGCTGAGCCTTTATCTCCTCCTAATGAGGAAGAGACATCTGAGAAAATGTCTGAGGACGAGGTTAAAACAGATGTAGAAGCAGCGATTGAGTCTGTTGTCAGTCATAGAGCTGAGTTTGGTCTCGGCAGGGAGCCGAATTTAGTGGAGAGCGCTGTTAACCATCAGCTCTCAACACCCAATCCTGTATTATGCAGTAGCAGAATGGCAGAACCACCCTGTTACTTCTCAGATGAAGCTGAAAATGATGCAACACTTGAGGTTGAAACTGAACAAGAGAATGTGCAACAACAAATGGCTAAACCTGATGCATCAACAAAGGTAGATGAGGTGTTCAAAGAGGTAGTGCAAGATGAGACTTCAGATTCAGAAACAGAAGCAATGCTTGAAGCAACGTCAGAATCCAGGCCAAGCAGTCCTGAATCAGAAAGAGAAAAACAAGAAAATTATTCTATCCAAGACAAAGACAATAGACCTGATGAAAGCATGTTGAATTTTGATGTGGGAAAAGAGTTTAACATTTCCAAAGAGGAGACAAAGGGAAGCGAAGATGAGGATAAGTTGTATCCTGATGGGGAAGAGATGGATACATGGGACAGTGTAATCGAGAGGAGAGTCAGTGAAGGGAAAGAAGATGACAATGTCAGAAATGAAGGGAATAAAGACCATGCTGAGCCAGAGGAGGATATATCAGCAAAAGAACCAGAGTTGGAAAACAGGAACTTCAACCAATTAGGCAACATGGCCTCTGTGCTCCAACAAGTAGATGGAGACCAAGAGCATGTTCCACCTCCTGACAAAGAAGATGAAGAGGATGAAGAGGACTCGCAGAATGTCTCTGTGTCATGGAAGACCGAGCGGGAGAGTGACAGCTATGCTCAGGAAAACACCCTCGCTGACACTCGTCCCCTGATCCGATACAAAAGTGACGACACTGACGCCAACACTCAGGCGTCGCACTTCGACGAAAGTGAGTCCAGTGATGGTGAGCAGGAAAAGAAGGCGGGAGAGGCAGGAACCGGAACATGGGGTGACGGCAAGCCAAAGACTTTCGGAACAATGGAGGATCTTTGTGAAGAGGTGGAGGAAGAGACCGTAGATGATGACTATAATCTGGGATATACTCATGTGGAAGAAAGGGATGTTGAGCAAAGTGAAACAGTATGTGAGGATCGTGAACTGGTGAATGAGACAGAAAATGTTGCAGTTGTGAGTGGCATAGAGGAACATTCGGAGGAGGAAACAGAAGAACTTACTGGAGCCACTGTACAAATGAATACAGACTATGATGAGGAGCTGGACACAGACAGACTAGTGGAACAAGAATTAGAAAAATTGTCAACAGATAGTTACAGTGCTCATTTTGCACACGAGAAGTCTGGAGAAGATATATTAGAAATGGAACAAATATCCGTGAAGGAAACGGACAAACAAGAAGCTTCAGTTTACACTGCTCACTTTGAGTCTGAAATTAAAACAAAATGGGAATCTACAGATATTAATGAAGTCTCAGAAAGGCATCCTTTCACCGATCCATCGATGGAAACACATTCGACAAACAATTTGACTGAAGAGGCATTGAAAGAACAAGAAGAAACAGGAAACCCAGCAGTCGATTCTACCAGTGAGCTTGAAATAAAGGTTAATAGTGAGTTTGGACCCTTCACTACAATCACTGGAGAAGCAACAGAGAGACACCTGTTCAGCGATCTATTAGCTGAGATGCATTCCACAAATTATCTGACTGAGAAGGTACTGATTGAGCAAACAGAAACTGACAAAGCAACAGTAGAGACATATACCAGTGAGCCTGAAATGAAGGTTAATAGTGAGTTTGGACCCTTCTCTACAATCACTGGAGAAGCAACAGAGAGACACCTGTTCAGCGATCTATTAGCTGAGATGCATTCCACAAACGATCTGACTGAGAAGGTACTGACTGAGCAAAAAGAAACTGACAAAGAAACAGAAGAGACATATAGCAGTGAGCCTGAAATAAGTGGGGGACATGATCATGTGACTTCCCTGATAGTTGAAGATGAGGCTTTAGAGACGCAACACTTTCCTGAACCATATGTTAAGATGTATTCAGCAAACACTCTGACTGAGGGCGGCACCCAACATCATGATCCAGAAGCTGTAGATAAATCAGAGACAAGAGAGGAGGACGAGGAAGGCAATAAGATGTCTCATATAGAGGCAACCGAACATCAATGCAGCCTGGAAGATGTGTTCAGCAGGTCAGGTGTGGAGGACGTAAAGAACATACAGGACAGAGGCTCTGTGTTACTGGAAACAGAAGATCTGAAGCCTCTGGAAGACGTTGATGCTCCCCCTGAAGTCACTGAGGCGTTACCTGAGGAGGAAATATCTGTCGTAGCTCAAGAACATCACATTGAAGATGCTGAGAACGTTCATAGGTTGGCTATAGATGGAAAAACAGCTGAATGGAAAAATACAGGAAAGGAATTTGAAAGGAATGATCAGGAAAAACAAGATCCAAAGAGCGCAGATGCACCAGAATTATCAGATGATGACATCATCATACACCAGGAAGAGCCTGTGGAAGTGTCCCCTGACAGAGCCTTGAACGAAAACGATATTTTCACAGTGAAGGATGCAACAGAGAGCAGTTTCCATGGTCACTTCAGCTCGGATGGAAAGAATGACTTCTGGGTGTCCTCCTTGGAGACTGGTGCCACATACCCACCAGGGGAGGCCTATAAAGAGGCTGCTGAGGTAACCACTGATAGTCAAGGATTTAGTGAAAACATTGATGGAGGGAACTTCGAGAACCCAAAGCTCGTTAACGGGAACTCCAAAATGCATATGGACCCATCTGGCCTGGATCCCTATGAAAGAGCAGGAAATGATGAGCAGTGAAGTGAAGAAAGCGTTTTGTAGAAACGAAGGAGAGTTAGTCCATTCAGAGGAATCAGATGTTGAGGCTGAATCTTGGTCATCTGGGGAAGAGACAGTCTAAAGAACTAGAAAATCAGCCTTTTAGACGCAATAGGAAGTCATCAAGGGGTACAATGTGGGTTTTCTTGTTGCATATGAAACCAAAGTTGCCTTTGTGCTTTTCTTAGAAAATAAGCAACCAGCCTGTTAACGTCCACTACCTTAAATGTAAACAGATATCTAACATTTTTCTTTTGTTCTGCTGTCTACATTGTTCTACCCCTTCTGTATGCATGTTAAAAAAGATGCATGAGAGAAGAGCATGTTAAGAGAACAACGTACCATTTAAAAGTCAAAACAGCCATTGATCACTGCCTGTTTGCTATTGATCATTTTGCTGTTTAATAGAAATCAATTAAGGCCAGCTGGCTAGGATTCCTCGTAGTGCTTCCATTTCATAGGAACAACAGTTTCATTTCCATTAGCTTACAAATGACTCGACTTTGCATGTGTTATTCATGTCATAAGAATAATTGATTGGTTTTTCATCCCCCTGTAAAAGCTCATTAAAGCTGTGGTAAACGTAAAGTAGAAAATAAACTGTAGACTCATTATGGTTTTCTGTTGTTATTTGCACAGAAGGAGCCTCAAAGCTTTGATTAAATCACTGCAAACAGATTAGCATCAAAAGTGTTACTGTTCTACCATATTACTGATATCAATTCTGCTCAGAACTTATTAAAACCAATTTTGACTGCATGGCTCAGTTATACAAACCATTTTAACAGAGGTAATATTGCTACACGTTCCATGCTAAACCATGATGGTAACAGGATGAATCTCAAACTGTACAAATTATTTCCAGGTCTTTTTTATTACAATGTTAGAAGGATATTTAAAAATATATAATTTTTAATGCTCAAAAATTAATATATCAGTAGATAAAAAAAAAAAAAAAGATGTTTAAATTGTTAATTTGATCTTAATGGAGACTCTATCATTTAGAATTATACATAAGTCCATTGGAAAATGATGTATTTTTACAGAAATCTAATGCGGCAGCCATGTTTGGGCCAACAGTCTTAATTTTGAATTCCTCCATCTTTTAATTTTTCAATTTTTTGAGACTTTGCCCTATTTTTTCCTATTTTTCTGATTAAATCCATTAGACTCCAGAATGATACAGCAATTCATGCAAAATGATCCAGTCCAAGCTTTATATTAGAAAAATCTACTGTTATTTGGCCTTTTTGAAAGCTGAAATTTAATTGATTAATCTGCAAACTATGCAATAAATCCACATATATATATATATATATATATATATATATATATATATATATATATATATATATATATATATATATATATATATATACTGTATATATATATATATATATATATGTATAAATAAGAGTATCAATAAATAAATCAGTATAAATAAAAGTTACACTTTCTATTGATTTACTAGAATATCATAACATTTCTTATTTATGTTCTTATGTATCTCCTAAGTATGTTATAAAACCTATAAATTGCACTAACTATTTATCCTAGAGATTGAGTTGTTTTTTTTAATCATAGAACAACCTTTAAAGCGTAGAAAAATATTCAAGAAAATCTTTTTTTTTAGAGAAATTGGAATCTGTAATCATGCCTACAGACACAAAATGCTCATAATGATATGAAATAATAGAGGAGGTAGCCACTGATAAAAATATATATATATATCATGAAATATATAATTTGTTACACAAAGAAATGTCTAAAGCAATCATTTGGACAGACTTCCAAAGGTCTGAACTTTCTCTCTGAATCAGACATCAGTTGCATCATTAACAGAAGGTTAAGAAGCAAACTGCTCGCATTCTTCCAGCAGCATCCATCTATCAGCCCTTGGGGTTTGCCCTGTGGAACGCTATGAAGCTCTGTGGAGATTTTTCCAAGCCTTCCTGGAGTTGGCAGCTTTCCAGTTTAACCGACCTTACAGCAGGAGATGCAACAAAGCTACACCGATGTCTTCCACAAGCTTTCACGCCTCCCAGGAGATTGCTGTGCAAAATCTATGAAAGAGAGAACAATATGTGACCTCAGCCCCTCCTCATCTCGTCCACACCGTGCCCCACTCCCCTTGCACCCCTTCACGTCTTTCATTAGTCAGTTTGCTCAACAATGCTGGCTATTTTAATCGGAGCCCGCCTCTTTTTCAGCCACGGCGGGGGAATCGGGCAGGAAGGAAACTGCAGATGGTTGTATTCAGGGACTGAGTGCTGGAATCTGGTTACGCCAGCTGTCTGGAACGCCTGGTGGTATCACCAACTGACAGCACCATCTAAACCTCAAATCGCCAGAAAAAGACAGTTTATAAAATTGTATTCATTCTCTAAAAGCAGAAGAAATATGAAGCATAGTTCTCATTAAATTTGAACACAAACCAGAAGAAATGCACACACACAAAAAAAAAGAAACTTAACCCAAATAGGCATCCTATCAACCTGCATCCCACCGAGGGAGCAATTATTTTTGAAAAAAAAAGTGTTTAATATCTGGCTCAGTCTGTGACACATTTGGCGCCATGAATAAATCTTTATGGATGTTTGCTTTCATGGCTTCATTGATCATTATATTTCTTGGCAACTTTACATAGTAAAACCTTGTTGCTGAGTGTTTATCCGACTGTCAGTAACACGTGTTTAATGCGAGCCAAGATTTCCCTAACAAGCTCCCAAGTTACAGCCAAACCAGGCATAGCAGCTAATTAAGGATCACTGTGTTTGAGGCATCTACATCTACATAATCAGATCATGTTCAGGGTGAATCTGCTCAGGTACATGAACACTTTCTTTTTTGTTCTGTTGTTGTTGCTCTTGCCATAAAGTTCACTTCTGGTATTGATGGTTCCTATATATATTAGAATGATATCTCCCCTGAGAATCATTTCCCCAGGCCTTTGTCACAATACATCACCTCATACAGATGCCTTTCTTAAAGATAAATAGATCAGCAAAGAAAGAAAATCTCTGCTCTCCAGGGCCAAGTCTATTAGCCTAGCCATGACCAAGGGGATGTTGGTCATGTTGACACCATAATGGAAGAGGAGTCTCCATTAAGAAAGTCCTGAACCTCCTTTATCTCATTGTTATAGAGTATGCTCTGTAGGCCATCTGCCACCCATCCTCCATCTCCATTGATTGATTTGTGATGTCGCTGCTGATTGATCGTACCATCAGAGGTGGACTGTGGGGGATACGTGTAAAAAAGTCCATCTTTATAAACACTCAGTTCACTGGATATGGGTGGAACATAAAAGCTGGAAGAGAAGATAGTAGATAAACATTCATAGTGTCAACATAGTGTCATAAATCTCAGTTATTGGAAGGAAAAAAGATGATTTTTTTAAAGACCAATGAACAAGACCCAAATTCTCTTGCTAGAACCATGATGGTAACAGGATGAATCTCAAACTGTATGAATTATTTCCAGGTCTTTTTTATTACAATGTTAGAAGGATATTTAAAAATCTATCATTTTTAATGCTCAAAAATGTATATATGAGTAGATTTAAATACATTTTTAATGTTTAAATGGTTAAGTTGATGTCAATGGAGACTCTAATTATCATTTAGAATTATACATAACTCCTTTGGAAAAGGATTTATTTTCACAAAAATCTAATGCGGCAGCCATGTTTGGGCCAACAGTCTCAATTTTGAATTCCTCCGTCTTTTAATTTTTCCATTTTTTGAGAGTTTGCCCTCTTTTTTCCTATTTTTCTGATTAAATCCATTACACTCCAGAATGATTCAGCAATTCATGCAAAATGATCGAGTCCAAGCTTTGCATGAGAAAAACTCTACTGTTATTTGGCATTTTTGAAAGCTGAAATTTAACTGATTAATTTGCATAGTTTTTATTTAATTATGTAATTTTCAGATTGGGTTAAAACAAAAGCGTTGAAAAGTATGCAATAAATCTATATATATATATATATATATATCTGTATAAATAGGAGTATCAATAAATAAATCAGTATAAATGAAAGTTATTTATACTTATTTATTTTTTTATTTCTTTTATCTTTTTGTTCATTTTTGGATTTTCTGAATGATACAGCAATTCATGCAAAATGATCCAGATCAGATCCAGATAGATCAGAGGTGGACTGTAGGGGAAAGGTGTAAAAACGTCCATCTTTATAAACACTCAGTTCACTGGATATGGGTGGAACATAAAAGCTGGAAGAGAAGATAGTAGATAAACATTCATAGTGTCAACATAGTGTCATAAATCTCAGTTACTGGAAGGAAAAAAGATGATTTTTTTAAAGACCAATGAACAAGACCCAAATTCTCTTGCTAGAACCATGATGGTAACAGGATGAATCTCAAACTGTATGAATTATTTCCAGGTCTTTTTTATTACAATGTTAGAAGGATATTCAAAAATCTATCATTTTTAATGCTCAAACATTTATATACGAGTAGATTTAAATACATTTTTGATGTTTAAATGGTTAATTTGATATCAATGGAGACTCTAATTATCATTTAGAATTATACATAAGTCCATTGGAAAAGGATTTATCTTCACAGAAATCTAATGCGGCAGCCATGTTTGGGCCAACAGTCTCAATTTTGAATTCCTCCGTCTTTTAATTTTTCCATTTTTTTGAGAGTTTGCCCTCTTTTTTCCTATTTTTCTGATTAAATCCATTACACTCCAGAATGATACAGAAAGTCATGTAAAGAAAGTCACTCAAACAGTCAAACTCAACCTTGTAAACTTCAGATACATAAGAAATAATCTGAACACAGATGCAGCAAAATTGTTTTTTAACGCAATGATTATGCCTCGTTTAACATACTGTCTTAGCAGCTGGTCACAGGGCTGTAAAACAACATTAAAACCAATCCAGTCTGTCTACAAGCAGGCTCTAAAGGTTTTGGACAGGAAACCCTTTCGTTTTCATCATTGTAGTATACTGGACAAACATGTCCTGTTAAACTGGGAAAATTTAGTAACATTTCATGATGCAAATCTGGTCTTTAAAATTTTACATGGCTTTGCTCCACCACCACTTACCGCTTTTTTCACACAAGGTAGCAGACTCACCAGATCTGTCTCTTCTAATAACCTTACAGTCCCACTGAGAAAAAGCTCATTTGGTCAGTCAGCCTTCTCAGTGCGAGCAGCTCAGTCCTGGAACACCATTCCAACTCATATACGCAATGCAGACACATACAGAACTTTCAAAAACATTTTAAAAGCATGGTTACAGGAGAATCAAACCTGTAATCATAATCAATAACTTCTGTCTGCCTGTCTGATGCACTTTTGTCAATGTTTTTTAAATCTTATACTTGTAATAATGTCTTTGTTTTTTATAGATCAATGTCCAACTTTTATGTAGATTACTAACTATGTATTTTATTGTTTGCACTAATTTTTAATGTTGTTGTTTTATTATGTTGGCATTTTAAACCTTGCCCAGGGACTACAGTTGAAAATTAGCTACTTAGCTAACACTGGCTCATTTACAGAAATGTTTATTAATGTGCACTGTCCCTGTTCAAATAAACACGTAAATAAAAATAAAAAATTCATGCAAAATGATCCAGTCCAAGCTTTGCATGAGAAAAACTCTACTGTTATTTGACATTTTTGAAAGCTGAAATTTAATATATTAATTTATATTAACTAGTTTTTATTTAATTATGTAATTTTCAGATTAGCTTAAAACAAAAGCGTCGAAAAGTATGCAATAAATCTATATATATATATCTGTATAAATAGGAGTATCAATAAATAAATCAGTATAAATAAAAGTTATTTATACTTTTTTTTTTTTTTTTTTATCTTTTTGTTCATTTTTGGATTTTCTGATCAAATCCGTTAAACTCCAGAATGATACAGCAATTCATGCAAAATGATCCAGATCAGATCCAGATAGATCAGAGGTGGACTGTAGGGGAAAGGTGTAAAAACGTCCATCTTTATAAACACTCAGTTCACTGGGTAAGGGTGGAACATAAGAGCTGGAAGAGAAGATAGTAGATAAACATTCATAGTGTCAACATAGTGTCATAACTCTCAGTTACTGGAAGGAAAGAAGAGGATTTTTTTAAGGTCCAATGAACAAGACCCAAATTCTTAGCGTCACATATTGTTCATAATATCAGGCTTGGGGGAATTTAAATCCATCACATTACAACAAGTTAAAATGTTGTTTTAGAGTTTAAGTTTAACCACACAAGGTACCATATAAAAGTGAAGGGAAATGAAAAGGATATACTTTACATATGTAAACTTTATAACACATTACAAACGGATGGTCACCTAAATAAAAACATTCTCTGTAAAAGCAATGTGTTGATTCATCATTCATAACAAGGAAGCATGATTTAATGTTTCATTCATCGAAGTGGACCAAAGGATTTCCAAGCAGCATCCTTACTGTGGCTCTGAAGAATTTACAGCTGCTCCAAGTGGGAGATGAAACCCCCCCCAGTTCGTCCCAGCCTGACCAGTTGTCTATAGAAGCCCGACTTCCACATACAGGACATTTTTTTATCTTATACCATAGATACTCTAATAACAGACACACATCAGTGCAGAACAAGGTTTAATTTGAACTTTTCTTCCTACGTCCTTCGGTCTAAAATTTTCCTTACTGGCTGTGAAAGTTTACAGCAAAGATTGATAGTTAAGGCATAGAAAACAATATATCTTTATATCTTTTCAATAGTGCGAGAATTGCCTCCAGCATTGCAATAAATAAAATCGCTTCAAGTGAAATAAGAGACATATATGCTGTAATTGATCAGGTCTACTAGTTGTTTCTAATGGAGAAGCTCGCCTGTCCTGTTTCAGGACTGAAGCGTCTAACTTTAGTGCATCTCAATCAAATGATCAAACACAGAGGAGCTTTAAAATAGAACAGGAGTTGCACTGCAGAGTGCAATCAGCTAATAACAGCTGCACGTTGTTTTTAGAGATCAGGGATGAATGACACTGCAGTAATGATTCATGAACATTCATGGACTGATTCTTCGTGGAACAACGCCTGACCTTGATATTTATGTTCTTAGTCACGATGGCAGGAGGTTACAGATGTCATACAATAATTAGAGCGGCATGAAACTGTTCATTCAGACCATTTATGATGTAAAAAGGTGGCTTTTTTTTAGGTTTTTGCAGCACTAGTAGCTCGTTATTTTACAGTAGTCTGACAGGAAAGGGGGTAGAAGAGAGGGAGACACGTGTGAAAAAAAAACAAAAGGTGACTTTCAATTCTAGATGATGACTCTTTAAAGAGGGATTCATTTCTATTTAATTTCTTTCTTTTTAAAGGTGACATAGGAAAAATATGGATGGATGGATTCTGTCCATACTAGGGATGCATGATACATTGCTGTTGGCATCGACTCTTATTCGTCATTTTCTATACATTAATGTTTTTGAGCCCTTTATAATTAATGCAATAAAAGGCATCTGTATACGTACTTATTGTTACGTCCAACAGGCTTGTTTGGTGGGGTAACATTAAAGGAGACCACACAAGGATTTTCTTTTTAACTGAAAATTGAATTTACTAAATTATACTAAAGAAACAAAGCCTGAAAAAAGGGATAAATAAAACGGGAAATCAAAAATGAATGAATTCAAAACCTATAACTAAACAGAAATAAGCAAATGCAAACAAAACTAACAAAACCCAACCATACTGTAGGAGACAAACCAAACCAAATGGGGTTCTGAGGAGGAAAGAGGGAGAAGCCTACCTTTCTGCTGCTTGTATGACAGCTTTTAAAACAGACGAGCACCAATTAGGGCAAAACTGAACACCTGCAGAAGGCCTGCCACCAGAACCCCGATAGGAAAAGGGCAGAAACCCACTGCAGCCGCAACATTATAAATATCAGCGTGTTGTGGTACAATAGGAAAGCATTTTTTAGGAAAATACAAACCTTATTGAAAGCATTTGGGTTGAGTTACTGTAGGTCCATCAGCCACCACCCTTAGAGCCTCCCCACCAACTTTTATTGCAAAGTTTCACCCTTGGTCACCATTATTATCAATTCAATTCAGTTCAGTTTATTTCTATAGCTCCTATTCACAACTCATGTCATCTCAAGGAACTTTCCAGTTTACCAGATCATCCAGTCAAATTGATTCAGTTTTCCATCTAAGGAAAACCAGTTGATAACATCGACTCGTTGACTTGAAGGCAATCCCTCACACTAAGCATGCTTGTGGCGACAGTGGAGAGGAAAAACTCCCTTTGAACAGGAAGAAACCTCCAGCAGAACCAGGCTCAGTGTGAGCCGCCATCTGCTGAGGCCGACTGGGGTTTTGATCACCAACATTATTTCAACATAATTAGAGTCACTGTCATCATCAGAACAGTCATTCTCTATTGCGCAGATATTATCCGAGACATCACCTCCATCCATCGATATCCTATCTGGGGATCTCACCAGGTGTCCTTTGCAGGATGGGTTTTGTCATAATCCGTAGATTTTTAAGTGTTATTTTGTATTATTTCTATTTTCAAGCTTTATTATTACTTCTAACCTCAAGAAGCACATATTTGTTGTTTACAAAGTCCTTTGTCAGATCTTACTGTCGTTCCTTAAAGCTAACAGCTGTTTTTCTTCCCTAAAAAAGGAATTTGGGCATCAGCTGGATCTATTTAATGAACTTTAACTACTTTAAAGACTACTGCATGCAAAGATTGTGTGGAATACTGTAGGTTTCGCTGATGCTAAGCTCTGATTAGCATATTTTCTACCTTTGACTTCTGATTAGCTTTGTTTCCTTCCTTCATTCATATTCGCCGAACATTCATAGTGAATTTGAGAAAATAACGCTGACGAAAAGCCATTTATCAGCTCAATCACATAAACACTGATTGGAATTGCCTAAATTCAGTCTGATGCGACTTCAAACTGCTATTCTTATAGTTGGGGCAAAATCTTTTTTTGTCTATATTACCAGAGATGAATACGTGTATGTTTTGGACGCATCAATTTTATTTTTTTGTTGTAAAGTTGTTTGGATTAGACAGTTTATCTTTACGTTTCTTACCTCAAAAATAAATAAAATATGGATAAACATCTTATAATGCAGATGGGTTTGTATTTTACAGTTTATCGCCTCTTTTCAGATGTTTTTCTTTATATTGTGCACCATCTATCAAAAAAAGCATCAGCAAGGCTTGGTTCCTCCACAGTTTTTATCTGCGAGCTTCTGTCAGCAGATGCCCACTCAGTAATTCAATCAAGGCCCAGAAAATTTAATTTGATGCATACAAGCCCCACCCACAGGCTCAGATAGCATGACAGTGCAGGGAAAGGCAATAGGTCACATCCAATCCTCCACTGCTTTGTCTCTCAGCAACTAAAACACAAACCACATCAGACTGATCTCACTGATATCTATATACTTCCACCTTCAAAGTGTAACCGCTAAGTATTATATCTGAGCACTTCTGCCAAACACACCCAGCAGAGGGAAATAAGGTCAGCTGTCCATCAGATAATGCTCAGCTTGTCTGGTAGGACTTATGACACAGCTGTCTGCGTGCATGTGGTTTTTGCTATTACTAGCCTGTTGAGTCATATGTGTTTTTTTTGCGTTTCTCTAAAGCAAGAGTTGTAATAACTGTTGCAGAACCACCTAATTATGCCAGATGAAGAACTTATCATTTTTGTTTCACATCCCAAAACCGGTTCACCTCCATGTCAGAGAAGCAACAAACTGAAGATTATTTTTAACTCCTGCTTTTTTTTTTTTTTTTTATAGAAAATAGTTAAAAATGAGGCCAAAATGTATATTTAGGCTGTCAACCAAGTAATTGGTAGCTACAGCTGCTAAGAAACTAAGTATTAAAGGAACAAAATCTGTATTTTTGAATTCTAATTTGTTTGTATAAACGTGTTCCTTTCTTTAAAACAGCTAATTAATAAATTACTATATCTTAAAAGCTCATAAAAAATGCATGAGCATTGCACCAGGGGGGTGGGGGGGGATGCAACAGCCAGACTTTTCAGATTTGTATTCTGGAACAACCGCACTTCTTTTTCTCACTTGCAATCAAAGTTTACTGACTCATCTATTAAATAGGATGCTTTATGTGAGACAGGTTCATTATAAAATGTTATTTCTTCCACAATTCAAACCTTTGTGAAATGTTCAGAGTTTTGCAGCGTTTATAAAAACATTATATTTCAATCTATTTAGATACATTTTATCATTAGTGCAAAAGTCACCATTCACCATTTAAAAATCATCATTAAATAAATACACCAACATGAACTTAACTTCCACTGATCACTCAGTGTGACTTCATTAGTCTCTGATGTGAAGAACATGTTTGTTCAATTTAACATTGTATAATGTATAATGATTAACTTTTTATCACTGATTTAAATCCTTGGAGAAAAAGATTCTAAACCATGATAACCAATGCCAAACACTCTGGCTCCCCCTAGTGGACAACTTCTGGTAATGCCTCCTGGTTCTCAACAAATCACACAAACCCAGACTTTAGGTCAACTGTCTATTTAATATATAAAATACAGTAAAACATACGCAAAAAGGGGAGGAGGGTAAGCTGGGACCAATGGATACTTTGGTACAATAACAAACACTTTTTTTTGTAAAAGCAGTATATAATTTGTAATAACATATCAGTGCATACTTTATTTATGAAAATATACACAAATTGTATATCATTCTCCAAAAAAAACAACAAAAATTATCTTTACAACAGAAAAGCTGACTAGCCAAACACAATATATTAGCTATAATTTACTTAAAACCTTTACTTCAATTTCTTTTTTTCTTTTTCTTAAATGTCATATTGTGTGACATGTGTTTGTGTCAATAGTACACTTTGTTTCCTACAACATGTTTCACTTTCTCTTGCTTTTGAAACGGCCATGCATCGTGTCTGGTTAGAAATAAGTTAGACGTGTCACGCTGCCCCTCCTAAACCCCCCCCCCCCCCCCCCCCCCCCCCCCCCCCCCCACAACCCCACCACCTCCGTGTGGACTGACAGGTTCGTATATAAAACCTAAAAGCTGCAGCATAGATGCGGTTTGTCGCAGTCCACTCGTTTTTTTGTACTAATAAAAAATAAATCATCACCACGCTTGTGTTGTGTCAGGTCATAAAAATCGTGCAACATTAGTAACACCCTTTTTCAACAAAAAAAATAAAAGAAAAAAAAACAAACCCCAAGAAGAGAAAACAGAAATACATATTTATAAGATATTTTCAAAAATATGAAACCAAATTTTAAAATAAAACTAAATGTCTAAAGCTACACAAAGAAACTCAGCGTTCTATATCATCATGACATCTACCAGCAGTGAATCCTGTGGTAACGATGATAATAGTAGTAATATCGATCTGTAGAGAACAAGAAAACAGACTGTCACCAGAACAAATTAACACTGAAAAGTCCTTTAGACTTCTAGACATCATTATACAGAGGCGTGTGTCGCTTTTTCAGGGACGGGGGGGAGGGTGGGGTATCAGCACGATTGTCTTTCTGATTGTAATAAAAGCGACCCCTAGTGTTGGTCTACAGGCGTGTCACAAAGCTGCCTCTGTTACCTTTTGGGAAAAACTGGCTCCTCTCTGACTTACAATTTGATTTTGTTCGAAGCTCTGGGCACAACAGTCTTAAAAGTCCTTTTTTTTCACGCTGCGCTTCCCCTCTGCCACGCACTCAGACAAGCGTTAATGAAGCTTGTCAAACCGAGGATGAGAGCGTGTCAGAGAGTGACAGACAGAGATAAAGAAAATGGGAACTTATTCTAAATTGAGCAGAACTTGATGAAGCTGTGTTACGTGTGAAATTGACCCCGAAACTAAATTAACTTTATCTCAGCGTTGGAACCGCACTTTGTGCACGGAGTAAACTAGCAGATGAGTGTGTATGCAATGACATATCGATGTGTTTGTGCAATATTTGAGGTTTAAGCCTCCAGAGAGGACATAAACACCCAGTGAGTGAGTGACAGGGGCGAGAGGGAGGTGACGGGGGCCCGCCCGGGATGCGGATGTGGCAACTGGATGTGGTAAAGCCCAAAGTCGACAAGTCTGTGTAGGATTTGGGAGGTAGTCATTAAAAGATCAGAAACCTCCGGCTTAAAATCAAATGATACTCAAACTCTGCCTCCAGGGCTTTTCACCGGCAAATGGACGGAGGCCAAGAGTGCTTTTCAGGAAAAATAAATACACAAACTTCCACTTTTTCACAATCACGGCTTTAAAAAGCTACTCACTAAAATCCCCGAAAGAAATCACCGTTTGACACTTTATTTTATAGAGTAGAAAAATGACATCCTTCACACCCTTTTATCCTCGTAGGATTTTTAAAAAACTCTCCAAAGTATAAAACTACAGCCAACCAGTAACAGGCGAAGGAGAGGTCCTTTAAATACAGATACATGGCTTTTTGTTGGAGTGAAAGACAAAGTTTAATCAGATAAAGATCTAGGGGACTTCCTTGGCATCTTTACATTTTTCCTATCTGTGTTTGGGTGTGAGGCTAACTGATCAATTTTAGCAGAAACCAGTGAGCAGGATAGTGTGTGGGTTGCTTTGCTGATCTGTGTGATTTGGAGATGTGGGGCCTCCATGGGCCCCTCAGCATCAGCGCCCCGCCTCCTCCACTGAGGTATTACTTTATAACGACAAAATTTAATGAACCTTTGAAATTTAAATTGGTTATAAAGTTTAGTTTTACTCTTTCTAAAGTTTAAACACACCATGTTGTTGCTAGCTGTAAGTCCGC
This sequence comes from Cyprinodon tularosa, assembly GCF_016077235.1. Classification (NCBI taxonomy): domain Eukaryota; kingdom Metazoa; phylum Chordata; class Actinopteri; order Cyprinodontiformes; family Cyprinodontidae; genus Cyprinodon; species Cyprinodon tularosa. The sequence goes on from NW_024039021.1 coordinate 150,637, forward strand.
TGCGTATGTTAGCTGATTCCAACCTTAAAAAAAGGATGAAGTCAACAGCAAAACACACAACCAGGCCTCCTTCGAAGAGCAGTTATATTTATCAGTGGACTAAAGGAAACGTTTGTAACGATGTGCACAGCTTAGCATGTCTGTAAAATAAAAAGCTTAAAAAGAACAACTAACCCTCTTAATAAACCAGCTAACTTCAGCTTTTTAGACTTTACCTCAAAGGATTAAAATTTATTTCACTTCAAACTGAACATTAGCAAATATTTATAATTTTCAATATTCCTTTAATCTTACCATCTTTTCTATTAAATTTACATCCCTTATTTATAAATCAGTTTTTTTTTTAACTTTCATGTTTTTTGGTTCTTCCAATATTAATGTTAGGACTCAAATTAAAGCAATAGCTTTGATAAAAAATGAATTGTAATGACATGATCAAAGGCAACATTTAAAAGTTGGATCTTTTTTTTTTAAATAAAGTTTTACCAATTATGTTTAATTCCTATTATATGCTGGCATTCAATCTGTGATATTCTTACTACCACATATTTAGAAACTAAAACTGGTCCAAGTATATTAAAAAGAATAATCAAAATATTATTATGTGCTTTAACCAAAAAAAAAGTTTATTTTTAAATGATGTTTTCATTTATTTATGTATCTTTCTTTAGAAATTTTTGAAGAGAGGCATTGCTTCTATGTTTATCTCCTTGATTATTTCAATTAATTGGTTTTAAAACAGAATATTTAAAAAAAAAGCAGACCATAGTAATGCTCATTCATATCTGAATAAAACCTAGTTTATTTTGGCGTATCAGTCTTACCCTCCTGTGTTCAGCCTGTGCTCATCGGTCGGGTGTGAAGGAGTCGGGTGGGGGGGGTTCATGTAAAGTGCACTCCATCAGAGACAGAGTCCATTGCTCGCTCATAAACAGTCCGAGTCGCCACTGCTTTCCTTTCTGCCTGTACAGCGCCATCTCTTGGCTAAGCCACATTTTACACCTAGAACACGCATAAATAAAATGTTTTTTTTTAAAAGATTGACCGATATACTGAGAATCAACTTTTTTTTTTTTTAAATCTCATGTTAAGGGATATCCTGCCGAATATATAATATATAATATATCTGTATAAATATATACAATCCCTGTCGTTTGCCGTAGTCTATAGCCTCAGATGCAGAGTTGCACTTGCAACCCTCTAAAGGTGTTTAAATATATATACTTGTATATGACCTATTTATTTCTACCTTCATAACACCTAATCCCTGCCACACAAAAAGCCACAAAGGTTACAGATTGTTTATATACCCCCCCCCCCGCCCCCCCTGACTTTGAACATCAGCTACCACAAAAATAATTTCCGCTGTGTGCATTGCAGTTGTGTGTTCAAGGATGAAACTCAATAGTGAACATTTGTCCAATTACTTGCTAAAAAGAAACGACAATCAGTTGAGGTAACAAACCCGTATACACAAACGACACACACACACACACACACCAAACACACGCAGCTTTCTCAGACACGGTGTGGGCCGAGCGATGAGACTCTGTCACGTGTCGCCGAGCTGCCGCAGCTCATCCCTGATTCAAAGAAAAGCAGTCAACCAAATGATGCTCCTCGTCTTACAGCTAGTCTGCACGGTTCTGATTCGGCAGAGACCTGAGGGTCCGCTTTCATGTTCACTGTTGATGGAGCTGCCTGCCAGCGCGGCCGGACAGAGAAGCAAGTTTCTCTTTTTAGTGTCTTTATATTCAAAAAGTGAAATTAATCTAAAGTCTGAACAGTCAGGACAGGAGAGCGAAATCCGACTCAAAAACCGCCCAGAGAAAAGAAGAACCAGACACAGTGGCGGGCGGACGGATTCGGACGTTCATGGCTCCAATTTTAGAGCCAAGACCTGTCAGAGCGGACCAAAATCTTCTGGGGAGGGAGAAGAGAGAGGAGAATGAAAGAGTCGGATCTGTTCACAAACCAATTGCAGGGCATTCTGGGTAACCAAGCCTGGTTTGTTTTGTCTCTTGTCTGTCAAATAGTTCAAAAGTCCAATTTTTTTTTGCCTGATTGAAAACGTACTTGTTCGCTCCAACCAGAAATGCAGCCGGATCAAGTCCAACATGGTCATTTGTTTGATGAGTAATCCCTGGATCGTCGGCTGAACCCACGGGGGGGGGGGTCATGTTTGGAGTACATCAAAGTACAAAATGAACGCACATCGCCGTACAGCTGAGCATCAGTGTCCACACGTGCAACATGAGTGTGTTTGCATGCTTGTGTTGTGCATGAATACATTTCCTGCATGAGGAGTAAGTTACCGGGTCAATGGTTGTTTTATTCTTTGTGGGTTTTCAAAGGGGGAGGGGGGGGGGGGTATCAGAGCTGGTGGAGGGGGGTGGGGGCATGTACACAAGCCAAAGTACACATCTCCTTCTCCCATGTGTCCATTCCTCTCCTCTCTTCTTTATGTCACCCAGTTATCCAATCTCACTCTCTTGATGCTCGTCCCGTCCTGCTCCTGAGGCTCAGCTGAAGATGGCCGCAGGAGGATCATGGTGGACTGCTGAGCTCCGCCTCCCGCCTGGTGGTGGAAGTCCTGTCCCCCGCCTCGACCCTGGGCTCCGTCGTCCCTGTCGCTGCCCTCGTAGGAGCTGCCGTTGCTGCTGAGGCTGTCGACGGGCGAACGGCCCTGGTTGCCGGGGAAGGCCACCGCCACCAGACCTTGTCCCTGGATCTGAGCACCCGCACCGCCGGTGGAGCTGGGGGTGCTGCGGTCACGGTTCGGGGATACGGGTTCTGATTTGATGTTGACGTTGGGGTTTGTGTTGACTGTGAGTGCGGTGCTCTGAGGTACAGGGCCCACTGACCTGGAGAGAAAAACAAGAGAGGTAAGGCAATAATTAACGTACGGGACGGAGAGGGTTAAAATGAAGAATCAAACACAAACTCCAGAGTGATCAAATGAAGGCATGTAGATGTAACACATACACTGAGTGTGCAACTGGTAAAAGCCAAGAGAGGAAGAACCAAAGACAGCCAAGCAAAGCTGTAAGCCGGTGGATGAGAGCGCAGCAGACGGACAGCAGAGACACAGCAGAGCACATTACAGCAGAGTCATTACGCCATGCAGCACAATCATTCCTGCATATTGGATTTGCTGTCAGGTTCCACAGCTAAAGATGAGCATTGCTGCTGAATACATTTATATTCTGTTCAATCAGCTCCACAATGCAAACTGCTGACTGTCATCAACTCATCTTTCTGCTTTCTTTACTTCCAGCAAAGTGAACACTTGCATTTTAAGGATCATCTGTCATGTTCAGCTTCTCCTTTGTGTTAAAGTTAGGGAGCACAACTCTTAAAGCTTTCACTTCGTTATCAACTGCATCAGATTCTCCACAGTATTTGCATTTGTTTGTTAATCCGTCTCATACACTGGAAAAACGATCCAGAAGTAAGTAAAAATGTCATAAATTAAGTGTATTTACCCTTAATTTGAGTAGGTAAATGAGATAATTTGCCACTGGAATGAGTATTTTTATTCTTAAAATAAGATAATTAGTAAAAGGTACTTGAAATAAGACAATGCAATTGTGTTTTCTTATTTTAAATCTAAAGTGTCATGTTCCATTGGTAAAATGGAAAGGGTTTTATCTCTTTAACCAACTGACAGGAAGTGATTTCTGAAGTTCTGTCTTGTGCATAAAAGATATCTACAGATTCAGATAACTTATAACTTTTTGTAATTCTTAAATTGTTTACTGAGATCATAAATGTGAGTTTTTATTATAGAAAATAGATTCCAGGGCAAGTTTGTCACAGATATTCTAGATTTATAAACACAGATCCTTAAAAATGAATTTCTACCCATTTCAAATGTTCTACAAACAGTCCATGAGACATTTTACCATAATGTTGATAACATAGAGCATTAAATGACAGGGGAATTCATAGAAAAACAATGAAGATGGATTTGGAAACATGTAGAATCAACTTTGACCTTAACTGTATGAATTTTGGAGAACATTTCGCTAATCTAGACATTAATGGATGTGAATATTTTCCTGTTCTTCCCTGTAGTTTAGCTGAAGCCCAATGAGATCAGATAAAGAGGATCTGAAGTCAGGTTCTCCATCCTTTTACATGTTTTCTGATCAAACTGACTTTATTAAGCTACACTGATCTTTACTTCAGCTCTGCACAGATTTTCTGCTGCTCGTGAAAAGCTGCCATCGTCAGCCTTTATGCTGGGGATGGTGCGTTCAGGAACATGTGCAGCTTTAGTTTTCATCTGTATAAATGTTTGCATGCAGACCAAGTTACTCAAGTTGAGTCTCATCTGAGCAGAGGAGCTTCTTTTAAATGTTTCCCTAAAAAAGCTTTCTACAAATATAACTTCTTATATTGCCTGGTTCTGCTGGAGGTTTCTTCCTGTTAAAAGGGAGTTTTTCCTCTCCACTGTCGCTACAAGCATGCTTAGTGTGAGGGATTGTATTTGAGTCAATGAGTCAATGCAATCAACTGGTTTTCCTTAGATAGAAAACTTTAAATCAATTTGACTGGATGATCTGGTTGTAAAGTGCCTTGAGATGACGTGTTGTGAATTTGGCGCTATAGAAATAAACTGAATTTAATTTAATTGAATCACAAAATCCTCTTACTGCAATTTTTTTTATAGAATATGTATATTTTAAATGCATCACTAATAAATTATGAATATTTCAGTATGGATCTCTAGCCCATCCAGGCTAACCATGGACTCTTGCATTTTAAAACCAATTCTGTTCTTGTTCAGCCTCTCAGTTTAGGTCTTGGTATCCATGCAATATTGGATTGCGTTTCAATTAAATAGTAACCAGAAGTTATTAAGTTATTAAAAGTTTCAAATATAGTTTAACATCCCACCCCTGCTTTAAATGTCTGGTGTTTTGCTTACTGAACACAGACTTTATGCCAAAGTTTAATTGTTTTCTGTTTATTAAATGCTGCCATTTTGAAGAAGAACTGAATTTTATGCAGTTGTATCAGAGTAAAAGGAGATTATTATTTTTTTTATTAAAGACCCATGTGTAATTCTTCTTCTACTTCATTATAAGCCAAATTATTCTGTTCTATTACATAAAATCCCAATAAAATAGCCTGAAGTTTGTGATTAGTTTGAAAATGTGATAAGGTGAAATTTCCAGCTGGTTTATTGCTTAAAGGAAGCTAAAAAGAAGTTTTCCCAGAAGCGGCAGCTTTTCCCGAATCCATCAGCAGAACAATTTTTTATCTTTCGGGTTTCACTTCCACGACCCACAGAGGCCTCCCGTAAACTCAAGGAAGTGGCTTCGAGCTAAAATCAGCAATAGCACTCACAAGTTACGCTTTTGACCACCAAAGTTTCCGGATAAAAAAAAATCTGATTCTGCAAACATGTTTGACATCTGACATTTCTGAAAGCTGTTCTCTGATGGCGGCTTGAAGAAGAAGCGGCTTTGCTTTGATTAAACTCTCTCTGATGATAATTTCAGTTCACGTTTCACTAAGATGCTCGGGATAGAAGCGGCATGCCAAAAAGCTTTCCTGGGTGTCACCCGCCTCCTGTCGACCTGCCACGGCTCTTTGATCAGCCCCTCCACAGTCTCACTCAGCCTTCACCTCCTCCACTGGCTGCAGGCTAAGTCAGAGCTGTCACTGCGGCTGACGCCGCCTGTTGACGCTGCACTAAGTTTTGCATCCTTTGACGCTCAATACAAGATTTTTTTTCTATATTTTTGGGGGGGATTGGGCTCCTTCCATCTCTTCCTCTCCCACAGCGTGACACAGTAGATGTGAATTTGAAGCCCCCAATTACCACTTTTCGCCCCTTCGGGTGTGTTCTAATATGTCATATCAGGAGCCATCTGCAGCAATATATCTTGCACAATTACTAGCACACAGAGGGGACTTTAAGACAGCACTGCTCCAGGCAATCTGGGTCTGCTCTCACACTTTTCCTCTAACTGACACACACACACACGCTTACTGTCCTACATATAAATACAGCTTCTCTCTGAGCACACAAAGACACACAGCTGTGTGGCAGCGAGTTCGTCTCTTCCTGTGCCTACTTCATCAAACCGGCGCAAAGTGGCTCCGCCGCGTACAGGTAGATAGATGGGAGTGCCACTGGGGTGCCGATGCTGAGGCGAGTGAAAGAAATCGGTGGAGTCAGCAGACCAGTGACAGTGATGAAGGTGAGAGGGGCGACTATCCCCCCCCCACCCCCACCCAAACATTAACAGCACATTGAGCACAGCCAGAAGCAGAGAGGTGTGTTGAGCTGTTGTGGTTCCCAAAAGAGATGAGAGAAGAAAACTGATCCCTATGACCAAGAGATGATTTTTTTTTTATCTTAACTTATTTTTTAAAGATGATTTCATTTTTCAGGAACTACATAACCAAACCAGGATGTCCTGCTACGGAGGTTAAGATGCGATAAAGTACCTCTTCTTTGAAGTGGGGAAAAAAGGGGGAAATGCTGCATAAATAAAAGCATAAATGTTTGAAGATTTTCTTAAGTCAAAAATAAAAAAATAATTGTTACACTGGAAAAACGATCCAGAAATAATAAAAAATTTCTTAAATTGAGTGTATTTACTCTTAATTTAAGTAGGTAAAGGAGGTAGTTTGCCAAAAGAATGAGTATTTTTACTCTTAAAATAAGATAATTAGATAACATGCACTTGAAATAAGACAATGCAAATGTGTTTTCTAATTTTAAGTATAAATTGTCTTGTTCCATTGCCAAACTGTCTCTTTTACCTCCTGAATCCGAGAACAAATGCTCTTCTTTTAAGAAATAAATGACTTATCTACATAGATTTCCATTTTTTCCAGTGTAAAAATGAAATTGGAGTTAATAACAGCTAAATATGTGACTAGAAAGTTTGGAAGAATGTCTTAGTTTATCTCATCAGCAGTCAGGAGGATGGGAGGAAAGTTAAAGATAACATTTCCAAAGCTCAGTGCTAAACGATCAGGAGCAAAGAGTGACACAAAGTCTCCATGACAACCATTAGTTGCTAGAATTGTAGAAATTGCTGCCAATGAATTCTCCTGTGTGATTTTGAATGTTTAAAAAGTTTGAAGAAAGTCACTTTGGTGAACACATGAAGGTCCCTGATAATCAGGAAGAGTTTGGTAAGAGCAGTGGATGTCTTTGACTTCTTCCTCAACTTTAAAGTTTGAACATTAAGGTACTTTCTAAGTGTTACTAATCTAAAAACAACCAAAATAAAGGGGAAAAAATCATGAAAAGGGGGAAAATTAAGAATATATAAACTATTATGTTCCTTTAAGCTAACCTTCTTTTTTCATCTAAATAATAAATGTCTGGATTGCATCAAATTGTTATGTGTTCAAGCATTGGGCAGTATTTTTATGTTTGTATATTATAAAGGTGCAGGGATAAAGATTATTTTTGGGCTAACTGCTGATTTTCATCACCAAAGAGGCACCGTGACGCAGCATCAAGGAGGGATTACATTGAAAGAGTGCAGTCAGATTTTTATAATATTAACAAAAAAGGTGAGGTCAGTAATGATTCAAACTGCTTTTAGATCAAGAAGCTGCAGATCTTTGATCTACACTGCAAAAATAAAAAAAAGAAATGTTTTTCTTGAAATAAGGGTATTTTCCCTTCATTTGAGCAGGTAACACAACATTTTAAAGTGCATACTATTTAATTATCTTATCTTAGGGAGAAAAAAACATCTTCAGGTAACAGATCATCTTATTTACCTGCTCAAACTAAGGACAAATACACTTATTTTCAGACATTTTGTACTTATTTTTAGATAATTTAGCTCATTTTGAAATCAAATGAATCTGGTTTCAGTTGCAGTTTCACCCCAAAATGTCTCAAATCTTTAGCTAAGAACCCATCATGCAGATATGTTAGGAGAGAAACATGCTGTAAGCTGTATGCCTTGAGAGTAGAGAGTACAGTACCAGCAGAGGCCATCCTCTCTGCCCAAGAGAAAGTTGGACTGAGAAGCCAAGCTGTGGAGGGAGGTGGGGAAAAAAACACAGAAGACAAGCAATTTTAAGAAAGCTAATAACAGCAGGGAAACAGTGAGACGGAGGCCAGTCGTCAAATAAAAAGCCTTAACAGCTTTGTTACAGGTTGTTAGAGACAGAGCTGTGTACACTGTGTATGAAAGCTGGACAGTTATTCACATGCAGGACTTCTTTCCTTCACTGGTGTTTCTTGTTATTACATTGACATTCATTTTTCCATCAAAATATCCATATTTTTTCATATTAAAAAGGTAATAAGGCTCCTTCCTGGATTCCAATAACACTATTGGCTTGAAATTTGGATTTTAAAAGTATTTGACTGAACGCCCTATAAAGGGTTAAAGAATTTGTGATAAAACATCCTTTAGAGAAATCATTCAGATTGTGGATATGACTTTTAATTTTCTCATTCAACATGTATTTAGTTTTTTTTTTATTGAAGGTTGAACTTCTGTTGATCCGACCCTCAGCTTAGCCTTTAAAGACGATTTATTACTTGAACCAAATAAAAAAAGCCTTTCAGCACTTTGACGCTCATTCTGCTAATGTCTTTTTATTTAAGACACAGTTAGTAAGGAAGCTGAAGAGGGACAAGAATGACACTTTAAGGAATATGGATCATAAAAAAGCATTTCTGTGGCTGAGGGGGATTCTGAGAAAAGATGAAATACTAATCTCCTTTCCCCTTAAAGCCTTTTTTCATTATTCTTTATTTCAAACAATTTGCACTAAAACAGAGCAAATGCACTGGCTTACAATGTCCACACATTGCTTTCTAAAAAGTATTCACACCATTTAAGACAAATCAACACAAAGTAGCTCCTAACTGATCAATGTAATAATTGATTGATTCTTTTCTTTCTTTTTGGGTTAGAAGTCTAAAAGAGTTGATGCATAATTTATATCCTACCTAATTTACTCTTCCTCCCTTAAATAAAACCCAGTGCAAAAATAGCCTTTAGTTGTCTCGTTACCTTTTCAGTTGTCTGCACAGTAAAATACGGGTTTTTATTTGGTAAAAAGACGTTTAAAATTATTTGTGTTTCCTGTGTGGGCATCAGAGGTTCATTAGAGACAAGAAGGAATAAAAAAGGCCTTTGTAAAAAGGTTAAAAAATTATATTCCAAGTGATGATGAAATAGTTTGCTTGAATTATAACTGGAAGTTGGAATGAGATAGAATCTAAACGAGAATCAGACGATAAGACGAGAAAATCATCTTTCATTTGAGGTTTACATCAAATCAGACTATTTTACAAAGAAGAGCAAGAAAAGGTGTTCAATATTGAGATGTGTGACTGTTTCAGAGACATAGCCACAAAGATCTGGAGCTAAAATTGCCTTGAAAAGCTATTTTTTTTATATACTTCCTAAAGGTGAAGCACTTTGTGTCGGTCAGTTATAAATAATCTGAAGTAAAGAAATTGGAGGATTTTACAAGAATAAAAAAAAAGGTTTTACACCTGAATAGTCCCTGGATACTGTACAATACAGTCAGGTGTAAAACATGGGATACTGTAAGGCAGCCGGTTTTCAGGAAGAAGGTTAAGAAAGTTTATGTGTCTGCTGATTGATTTAAAGAGTGCTTTTGAAATCATTAATTTAAACGTTTTAAAAATAGTCTGGTGTAAAGAACCAAACCATGTCCGAAAGTGCTGGTCGTTTAATGCTAAAATCAGACCACAAGGTGCTAAAATAAGTTTAAAAACCCCTAAAATATCCTGATTTGAGATAGAGAACACCAGTGGCGGTTCTAGACCAAATGTACCAGGGGGCCAGGAGGGGGCCACTGTGTTTTCATGGGGGCCCAGAAAAACATGAAATAAAAAAACAGTACAGGGATTCAAATACATTAAAAGAGCTGCATGAAGTCACATTTCTATTCAATTTAGTTTAATTAAAATTCTATGTCTTATTAGGTGAATATACATTATTACATAATTTAGGAATTTTGTGTATTTTTGACTTAATTCAGGTTGAAATTGCCATTTTCTATAAAATCAGAATTATAAATATAGAAAAACTGATAAATTCAGCTGTAAAAATGATTGTATTTTTTTTTTAATTTGTTTAAAAAAAAAACATTTAGCAGATGAAAAAGCTGGATCCTAAGCTACCACCTTATTGTTTTTAAATAGTTAGTAAAACAGAATTTGTGAAGCAAAAAAATAAATAAATAAATAGATCCAAAAGACCATGTTGGTTCATCATTAGAATTTCTTTGAGTATTATGTCTTCAGTGCAGGGGCCAGGACATGATCTACAGGGGCACTGGCCCCCGTTGGGCCCTGTCTAGAACCCCCCATGGAGAACACTATATGGGATAAAAGCACATGTCTGCAGAACAGCAGAGAGACTGTAGAACTTTAATGGGAGTTCTGCAAGGAGGAAACATTTGCTTTGGACAGAAGAGAATAAAACTTGGGGAAAAAGGTAGGAGAAGATGGGCGCAAACTAAACAGCATTTTAGTAAAACACTTCCTCACCTATGCGAAGCACGGGGAAAGAAATATCATAGGGTTAAGAAGCTTTGCTGCAGCAGAACCATAAGATTTATAATATATTTAACCAAATACAACCTATGTTAAAAGGAAATAGGAAAAATAGGATATACAAAAAAAATAAAATCTAATTAAAAAGAAATCCAAAGCAGAACTTGAATTTCAAAGTGAAAAAAATCTTTTTGTTTACATCTTTCATCAAAGTTTTTCTTTTTGTTTAGCTTTAATTAATTCACATCATTTTATAGATAAAAAAAAATGTAGATTAATTGCCAACAGACACATTTCTGCAAGTATTTCTACATAAATGTAGAAGCTGGCCATGAGCGCTGCTCTGCAGGCGCTGGTTTACAGGCCGGGTCACTGATTAACGTTTAGATCGGGGAGTCGAGAGGAAGCTGAGATCAACAGGTGTACATTGAATTAACTAGGCCTGGATGAAGGGGACGGAAACGAGAGAAAAAAAAACGGAAGCAGTGGATGATTAAAAGGGGAAGGATGGGAGAAAATAAGATGACAGAAATAATTTCCTTGTGGCGCCTGCAGAGAGGAAAAGTGTATACGACAGCCGAGGCGAGGCTCGCAGCCAAGCCGTCAATCACCATTTGATTAGGAGGGCTTGTTTGCTGGCGATGAGGCCACGCTGCGAGGAATCAAAAACAAGGCAGAAACAGTCTGGGCTGCACAAGTGCCCACGTCTGCCCCTGCTGTCCCAGGACAGCACGATTTTCCGTGATGCTGTGAGAACCGTTTGGTGAGCTGGGAAAGATTCCCACATTTCTGTGCTGCTCCCTTGTTTTCAGTGACAGCGATTCTGTTATCCTGCTCCCACACTCGCACACACAAACGGCTCAGAGAGTCTGCCCAGTGCTGATTCTGGAGTCAAAGCAGCAGGAGCTGAATTGCTTCCACAATCAGCATCTGGCTGCATGATCATGGCTGGAAATATAAATCCTGTTTATTCTGGAAAACCGCGTCTGATTTCTGTGCTCGCATGTTTTGGCTATTTTAACACAGCAATTATTCAAAAGGAGAGAAGTTGGGCTCCTAGGTTGTTTTCTATGATTAATGAATATACATAATTCTTTTTCAAATGCTAATTTCGCACAAGAAGGTATTAGCTAATGAGGTAGCTTTCCAGAAAAATTTTTTTTAGGTTGAGATAAGTTGAGATGTTGCTTATTTAGATTTATTCATAAACAGGAGTTTTATTTAATACACAAATAAACTCATCAGGATGTGAATTAATTCTTGAACTCTGACCCATCCATAACCTTGCATTTGAACCTTTTTTTAACTCATGTTGTATTTCTTGTGTGAGTTATTCCTTCTAAAATATTACGTTTGTAACCTTTTAGAAGAGTAATGTTGATCTTTTTCTCCCAGTAATGATGTCTGACCTGAATAAAGCGTCTCCGGAAGCATGTCAGAAATGCAGGGATTTGCTCATTACTGAGACAACTTTACATGCATGTAAAAATAAACACCTCTTAACTCTGTGTTTAATGTCAAAAAATAAAGGAATGTGTTAATAATGAAAGTTTGTAGAGCGTGTATGTGATGCTTGCAGCCATATTGAGTTCTGAACAGCGACGTTTCAGGGATCATCATCTCAGGTGTTTGTTCTTTTTGTCACATTTCCAATAACAAAACCAGAATCATAATTGGAATGAACCCCATCTATCAACCAGCAGGGGGCAGCATCACTGCAGAAAGAGGTCAGGATTCATTAAAATGTCCAATAAAAATGTCAGTTTTTGCCGCATTTTCACTGATTAGCTTCCTGTTAGCTTAATACATGTTTACGTAGATTAATTCTGTTCGAAGTCTTTTAAGAAATAAAGAGAAAATTTTAAAACCGGTTCCAATCTTAACCTCTAAATTTCGCTCCAACTAGGGGTGTAAATCACATCCATCATGGCGATTCGATTCAGTGTCGATTTCCTGACCCAACGATTCGATTATTTTCGATACTCAAAAAACACCACGATACGATTCGATTCGATTAATTGGTTCTTTTTTTTTTTTCACCTTACAGGCTAGACAATTTTTCAAATTTGAAATAAATCAATGAAAGCTGTAATATCGTTATGCATTTTTTTTGAGAAACAACAGCAAATAACAGAAGTAGAAAAGCTGTTCTCCACCTATTCCTATTAAAACCTCATTCACTGAAAAATAATAATACCTGTGTTATAGATTCTGAAAGGCCTTGCATCAAAAAATACTGCACAAAATGCAATGAGTGCAATGCAATACCTCAGCTCCATTTTAAGGTAATTATTAATTAGTAATTATTAGGGGAGTAACTAAGTGAGGCCAAATAAACAAAAGCACAATTATTCATTTATTTGGGGTTCTTTTTCTTCACTGCATTAATGTATTGAAGCTAAAACTTTATTTTCTGTAGCTCTTAATGCTGCATCATGCTACGGCCATTATACTGCTACACAGTTTCTGTTATTAATTGCAAATTAAAAGTTCTGATGTTAAGGACAAAGCCAATGGGAGAAACACTGGGTATTGATGTGAGGTTGATGTTTGTCGCATTATTAAGCGAACGAAATGACTGCAGGCTGCGTTTTAGCATCTGAGACCAGCTGATCTGGTAGCAGAGGGATTTCTAACAGTCTGGTCTGCCGGTTCTTAATGTTCACATGACAATTTGACGTGTTCTGCTGAGCATGAGCTCGGGGGGGGCTTTGTTAACTATAAACTGTTGTTAAATTTCAAACCCCCCAAAGTCACTGCTGTAGACAGAAACAAACAACCTATTATCATATTTTCATAGAGCACTTTTGTTTGCAGTCAGGCAGAAGAATTAATTATTCTCCAGCCTTGTGTCTTTTTTTAAACTTATTTCTTTATCTGTATTGTTATCAGGAAGCTGTCTCTAAAATTAAATACAAGCTGAAACTATATGATTGTTCAAAAAGACTTTAAAACTCATTTCAAGCTTAAAAAAAGTGTTATTCAATCTGAACGCCAGCATAAAGTCCACAATGAAATATCCTTTTCCATACAGAAAATCAAATCCCCCTTTTATCTCCTTAACTGACTTTGACAGCTGAGCCACATCTACATCCTTTCTTTAGTTTCCCACCGTAGGAATCTGAGGCCCACATGTATCCCAACAGTTGGATCACGGGTCTGTCAGCGGAGAGTGACAGCTCTACGGCATAAAAATCAAAAATCTTAAAGCGATGCGTTGCGCCGCCGGCGCACAGCTGCACCCAGGTTCTGTTCTGAGGGCTGAAAGCAGCACCGAGAGACTCCTTTCACTCAACAGCCGAGCAAGCTGCTGTTTCTGACATAATGAAGCAGTTCCCTCTTTCTTCGTGACACTTTCAAAAAGCCTCAGATCTAAGCTTTAGGTGACAAAAAAAAAAAAAACTCTTGGAACAAACCTAATTATCCCATAATCTCGGAGGGCCAAAAAAAAAGAGTTCGTTCTCTCAGCTGCACTAAAAGAGCAACAGGCATCGCATTTGACACACAAACGCAAAGAAAAGACACTTTGATTCTGGCTTTGTGATGCATTTGCATCTCTTTTGGAAAATCTTCAGGTTATTTCTGTCTACCAGGCTGTTGTATGCTCCTAGTGAGTGAGGAGTGAATTCAGTTAAAAAGCAAGACTGAGCTGCTTCGCTCTTTAGGCTGATGAGTCCTTTAAAATCTGAGGTGCGTTATTGTTCTCCACATCATATGAGAGAAGACGAACGGAGCAATAAAAAGTCGACTCAGGGCGACCTGCAGTGTTGTACCCGATCCAGCATTCCATTCCTGACCTTGTTGCGTTTGCTGCATGTTATCCTTACATCTCTATCTGCCCGTTTGATGCCCGATCACTTTGAATAAAATCCTACAATAACTATAAATACAAAAACAAATTTTTCTTTATCTTTTTGTCTCATATTGATAAAATTCTCCACCTAAACTCCAGAAGAGCAGGCTGCCAATTAGCCTGATGACTTTAAAACTAAGTAATATTAAAATAAAAATATATATCTGGAAATTTATTAAAGTAATACTCTTATGACAAAAATAAAAATAGCATAAATCTGTGGCATAACTATCATTAAAAGTGATTTTTTTTCCCCGAACGTTTGGATATAACAGCTTTTAAAACGTCTAAAATATCAGTTTAAAAAAACTAAAACTAAAGTAATATCTTTAAAAACATCAACAAAATATCTGATGATTTTCTTTTCTTTATCTTTAATGGAAATAACCAGGAGACTAACTGATTGGACCATGGGCGGTTCTAGCCAGGGGACAAAAGGGGCCTGTGCCCCTCTAGAACTGGTCAAGGGCCTTGTTATGGCCCCTGGACTAAACTTAAACCTTGGACCAATTTCATTTCTTTTTCTTTTAAAGTTTAATGTTATTGATAGAAACCTTAAATTACACTTAGTCATATTTAGGATCAGGATCCCAGTTTTTATCTGCTTTATCTTAAGCTCTTTAGCTCAATTAATGAATTATTTCCCTGTTTTGTGTTTTATGAAGGAACCTTGGCCCTCCTGAAAATTTAGACCTAGAACCGCCACAGGAGAAGAAATAAGAAATATTAGATATCAGCTGTACAGTATGTTTACACCGGTTCAGCAGAAGGTTAATGAAAACTAAACTACATAGCTGAGGTCATCCTTCTCGGTTCCTCATATTCTGCAGGATAAAATCTACTAAAGCCAAAGATCAGACTCCTGCAGTGATTATAAACGGTCTAAACAACATGACGGTCCATTCTTCAGATTGTGTGCTGGATGGCACAGCTTCTAGCGTCTGCACCAGGAGTTAAATCAGACCAGAACCGCAAAGGGAGTAAGGAGGTGGGGGTATCTAGGTCACCACAAGATAAATGAACTACAGCTGGGGTGATGCCACAGCTTCGTATGGATGAGATGCTTTTAGAACATGTGCTGCAATTTTTTTTACTGAATCAGCTCAAGCGCGTTTGTGTAAAAGATCAGTGCGTGTGTGTTTGATGGGGGGGTGGGGTTAATCTGCGAGAATCAGTCTAACGAGCAGAAAACGTCACAGGTGTAAAACTTACACCAAGTTATTGAGTGATGCCAGTGTCAGTTGCTGTTGCTGCTGTTGATGCTGTTGTTGTTGCTGGGAGACGACCGGTTGCTGCTGCCAGGCGGCCATGTTGCCAGGCACCAGCCCTGGTGGTGTGAAAGTCTGAAGGGCTGTGAGATCCGCACTCGTCAGCTGGTACTCTGGGATTAGGGGAAGGAAGAAAAGACATTAAGAGAGAGAGAGAGGGTGAAGAGGGGATGGAGAGGAGGGGGATTGTTTTACATCATACAACTTTCTGGTGCATCAATATTAATCACTGCTAATCCATATTAATGTGGACCTTTGAAGTGGAATCATTCCAGAAGCTCTCACACAATGAACAAAGTGAATATTCATAGCCGTTTGTGGCAGCACACTGCAAGCTTTTCCTTCATGAGACTTAATAGATTTTTTTTTTCAGGAAATAATTGACTTTATTGTTTTTTTTCTTAAATTTTTCTCTTTTCCATGACTTTGAATTCAACCTCTGCTGGCAGTGATGTCCTCCCTGCCCTGATGGGATGCGGTTAAGGCTCACTGTGTCTGGCAGCGCCGCATTGAAGGACTCACCGGTGTTGTAGGCCGTCTGCATGCCGGGAAAGGGAGCCAGGAGGCTGGGTGTTGCCACAGAAACCACTGGAGTTGTGAGCGGCTGAGTCACCTGAGAGCTACCTAGCCGCTGAGCATTCTGGGAAGAGGAAAAAAATGGAGTAATAAAAGCAACATTAGTTCATTTTGACTGCGGGGGGAAAAGTTTTCCACTTAAATGCTTTTATAAAGCTACTGAAGTCTGAATGTTCTGCATGTCCTCTATGTGCAGAGAAGTTTAATTTACACTAAATTATTATTTCCTGTGGCAATTTTGCTCTGATGTAACTTCATGTGAGATGGAATCCAACATGCAAAGAGTCTGAAACATCTCTTTCTAAAAGCCTTTTTCTGGCAGTGATGTATGTTTTTTAAGACTTTTTCAGGTAAATTCAAGCTACCTTGTTAAAGTATTCATACCCTTTGAGCCTTTAGCCAGTTTTATGTTACAACCACTAACTTTAAAGGCTTTAAGGGCTTTTTTTGTGACAAACTAGCAAAGATTGATTCTGATCTGGAATTACATGATACATATTTCTTGTATTGTTCTACATCTGAAAGCCTTTGTTGCCTTCAGTCCATCTAAAGAAAAGTTATTGGAGCTGCAAATCGTATGGATTTATGAAAAAGTATGGAAATTTTTTTTTTTGATAATTATCTACCGTAATTTTCGGACTATTAGCCGCACCTGGATATAAACAGCAGGTTTTTTTATGTTTAATTACCATATGGTTCGTGCACAGAGAGGATTGTCGAGAAAGGGGCAACTGTTTGGGAAGCTCCTATTTATTATTTCTACCGGTAGGTCTGTTTTCCATAATGAGGGTGTCACACAAACTGTCTTGCGCTCGCAATGTCCATCTTTCTCGCAGTCGTTTTGTCTCGTACCACTCGCGGTAGAAGTCTGCTTCCGGAGGACCTCCGCATTCCCGCGCTCGCGGCTACCCTACTTGTGTGTTGAAGCAAATGTGACCTCAACATGGTGGATGGTAAAATCCATAGATTAGGTACCCTAGTGGCCTTTAGCTGTAAAAGTCCATAGATAAGCCGCATTGTTATATAAGCTGCAAGGTCGAAAAATGGGGGAAAAGTTGCGGCTTATAGTCCGAAAATTACAGTACTCAAAAATTTTTTAATTTTTAGCAAACCATCATTCTGTTACCCTGGCATAAGCTAGATTGATACGTGTTGCTCAATTTGAAATCTACACAGTATCCATCTGGAAAGCCTCAGGTAGAGATTTAGTACAAATCTTCGAACTTATTTGGTAAATCAAGCGGCACATGCAAAATGCTCCCAAATGCATCAGCAGTAGCAGTTTTGAGGCATCACTTTCTTGATAAGCAGAGTTAACGCTTAACATGCAAACATCTTAAAGAACGTGCAAATGCCTCCCATCCCATCCACAAAGGTAGAAATGGCATTCTATTGCCCTTAAAAAAAAAGAAATAAGGGATGTCCCAAGTAAAACCTGTTTCAGCTTTCCGCCACTGGTTCATACGTTGACATTTTACACGTCCCTTCAAGGCAAATGCATCTCCTGGCTTCTAGCAATACGTATTTTAGGAATCTTGTGACAATTCATCTTGCTTACAAGGTAGTCAGTCTAGTTTTGCAAAAAATAGCAATTAAAAAAGTATGGGATGATAATGTTTGTAGAAAACAACATTTGTTTCCGATCTAATGTATCTCTGTATGCATCTAACCTTTATTTAGAATGGTATGTCTCGTTGGAATAAAAACAGAGATCTGTAAACCTAATAACATACTAATAAATACAAATCAAGAAATAGATAATAGATAAAATAGATAAAAACACATTCTCTTGCACAAATTCAGAGCAACTCAATGAAAAAATGAAAGATTTTGCTAAATGCTGCAGTATATGTTTTGTATTTATCATAAAAAACACTAATTGGTTCTTTTTCATTTTAGCCCAAGTCATTAAGAGCCACTGTGGTGCGGTCCAAAGAGCTGCAGGCAGCTCTGCAGCCAGTGTTTGCAAAACTCTACTGAGAAAAATGAGAAAAGTAGGACATAGAGTGAGGATTCAGTCCTTGCAGGTACAGGTGCAGGTTTTATTGGGAACTTATTCAATAACTATATACATAAATATAAATATCTATCTAGCTGTCATTTGTGGATGCACTATATATACTGTATGTAGCCCATGCACCTTTTTCTTCCTTTTGCACATTCCTCTTCTCTTTTGACTATTTGAGCTGATTTAACGAGTAAATTTCTCTGCTTTGAGATCAATAAAGACAATCAATAAATCAGAAATTCAATGGAGAGTCAGTGATTATTGTATAGTCTACATGTTTCTGCAGCCTTTAACTATTTAACTATGTATATTGACCTTTAATTATCTCATCATCTTCAACCATATTTTAGATTGTTTATATTGGTATCATAAAAGTAATGTTACTTTTATTTAATCAACCAACTGCTTTATATTATTTGTTGCAAGTCATATAAAATGCCAAGCAAGTCTATGAAAGTTAGTGGCTTTAATGTGACAAAATGTTAAAAATGTGGAGCAGTGTGAAGACCCTGCCAGACTCTGTATATGCTGGGAGCTCTGGCTCTGTGTTATGAGACAATCTGATCTGGTTCCACAAGAAATCATGCCTTTTTCTCCTTATATGGAGCGGAGTGTTGAAGTTCAGAGCACATGACTTCATCCATTTTCGACAGAAAACGATTATAATGGTTAGCATGTGCCTTCCACTGTGCAGCAAAGGAGATGCAGAAACCTTGCAATGTGACCGAGAACAATTTAGTTACCACTGAAATATTTCCCTATAAACAGCCTGTTTCACATGGAGCTGAAATAATAAATTATTTGTACCCTCTGCTTGGACAAAAAGAAATGCAAGAACTTAGGATTTTCTAAGTTTTACTCAGCAGATGCCTTTTTTAAACTGCTAAGTAAAACTTTAATTAGAATACTTTAGAAGAAATCTAAAGTATTCTAATTAATTAGTTCATTTGTTTGCAGCGTAGATCTGCTCGACATCACGCCACGTCCTCAGACGTCCCGCTCTCTGCGACAAAATTCCATCAGCTGCTTTTCTCCCTGCGGGTTTATGACTTTCCTGCGACAATTTAACATCGTTGTGACAGACGAGAACAAACTCGCATCTTGAGGTGGCGTTGGCACGGCAACGCCTGTCACCAGGACCCGGTGGTGGCGTTATGTAGAGTCAGGGTGGAAGGTGTTGTGAGATGTAGCGCCGTGCAGGAGAATCATGCTGGTAGGAACACATGCAGGGACAAGGCTGACAGGAGGAAGAGATGAGTGTGTGCCACAGAATGGATTTCTTAATTTATTTTTTTTATTTTAGAAAAATGTAAACAGACAGGTACCCCAGGGAAAAAAAAATACACAAGATGTTTGCTTGCTCTGAGGTCTGGATATAAATGCAAAGAAATGTGTGTGTGCTTAGGTGCGGGTGTGTGTGTCGGACTGAATGGGGTCAGAGTATCGGAGGCTAGCATGTCCATCTGCGCTCCAGGTTGGAGACTTTGGGAGCTTCCTCTCTCTGATCCTCCGAGCAGAGACACTCAGATGAAACCAAACATGCACATGCTGAGCAGCTTTCACACACAGCAGAGAGTCAGCTGGTTGCTCCAGTTCCCTTAATCTTCCCTCCTGTATAGTCATCGTGTTGCACAAACGTGCCCAGGCTCTAGTGCGACAGAAATATTCCTTTTTCTTATCAAACTTGCTGATCATTTCTAAAACCTGAAGAGCATCTTTGAAATAGAGAGTTGCTTTTCATTTTAAATTAAATACTTAGAAATGATTGTTAGACTAACACTTGTGCACTGGAAAAATCTAAATCTAGATAAGTAATTTTTTCTTAAAATAAGTGCATTTGTTCTTGAACTAAAAAGGTAAAAGAGACATTTTGCCAATGAAACAAGACAATTTACATTTAAAATAAGAAAACACCATTCCAAGTGCATTTTATCTAAATATCTTATTTTAAGAGTAAAAATACTCATCCCATTGGCAAATCATCTAATTTACTGACTCAAACTAAGGGTAAATACACTTAATTTGAGAAATATTAAATTTTTTCTAGATCATTTTTCCAGTGTGTTGGTAAGAGGAGCTAGAAGCTTCATTTGGCAGTGATATCAGTGAGACAGATATTCTGAGTCACAGCTGATGCTTAGGTTTTGTTTTAGCGATTCTAACAGACTCTCTTTCGTATATTGAGGTTATAACGATGTCATCGGCGTGGGAGCGTTATCGGGTTAAATGGTTTCATAGGGAATTTTGATATCAGGATATTTTAAAGAAAAAAACTTGTGTCTGAGAGAAAACTAAAAGAAATTGTTCAACAATCAAACAAAACAGAATAAAAATTTTTTCTGTTATGCTCTAATTGTCTACTTAAATTCAGAAAGAAAGAGGAAAAGAAACAAAATCACCATAGAAGGGGTCGAAGGAAGCAAAAGCTCCTATTGAGCGAAAAGCCTGAGTTCCTTTAAATTTAGATTAAAAACACATTTGTTTAGCATTGCCTTCGACTGTTCAAGTTAAACAGTTTAACTGAAACATCATTAGTTCAACTTCTTTTTCTTTAGTCCAACTGTTTTTAATGTTCTTTTTTGTTTCTGCATTTTTTATTTTATTTTTTTTTCCTACTTGCTTTGATTCTGTTTATTTTCCTTTATTTTAATCATGTAGCGCACTTTGCAGTGTCTTTGTACTGAATTGTGCTATACAAATAAATTTGCCTTGCCTTATTTCTATCCTATTACACGCATTAATTTATCATTATTAAATTAGCAAATAGCTTACTGGGACTTTCAGTAAAATAATGGTCCCAAAGATATGAGCAAATAAACATCGAACAGACCTGAGGGGTAATTATTGGGCATAGGGCTATATGACGATAGCCTTGCATATCATCGATATCGGATGTTATTTATTTGTTTTTGATTTTTCTATTTCCAATAATGAATCAACATCTAAAATGTAACCTTATCGAAACACAACATTTAACATTTATAATGATGTCAGTCCCGCTTAGGGGTATTCAGAGGTTGAGAGGCTACATTTCCTCTGCCTACATCTCCCAGAATGCTGTGCGAGTTTAAGCATTATAGGCTCCATTTCCTATAGATACTGATCCGGTATCTACTGTGAGACATATTTTTTTTAATTGCTTTATTGTCCAGTTCTTGATGATCTAGAGAATATCTGCACAAATAAATTTTTTTAAAACATCTTGTTTGTGGAGCCGTCAACAGATTATGGTCAATAAATAAACATTTCTGATGTTTTTCTTTTTTCACACACATATAAGTCGAGTTCAGCGTATTTCTATTTAAAGCTTTAATTTAGATTCCAAATATTCAAATCTATTACATATTTTAGCACCTTGAAGAGGAACAAGGTGGGAGTTTTACGGCTAGAAAGAAACGACACCAGATTCCTACAAATAAATTCTTTCTATGAACAGAAGCAACCAGGTGCAGATCCATCTGTTAGTGAGTCGCTCTCATGCTCCAGCGCCTTTTCTTTATCTGCCCTCATAGTTGGGTGAACCCTGATGGGATGCATCTGCTGATGGTGTCACACTCATGCTAGTGAGATCACACAGAGCTTGACACCACATCCACGAGGCTGAAACTCTGAAAGTCTATTCACCTCATTCACCAACTCCAGCTCTTCCTCTGACTGTGCGGCCGGTGGAGGGGGGGTCGGGGGGGGGGGGGGGGGGGGGGGAGTAAAAGAAACAGAGGATGTTAAGTTCCTGTGAACTCTTCGTGATATAAACAACCCAGCATGAAAACAGGGTCTCGTTTTCTCCAAGATCTGCAGCTCTGCGAAACCGCGCGTGAAAGATGGAAATGCGAGGAGGAAGAATGAGATCTGCTTTTCTGATCATAGAGATGTTGAATATTTCTAAACATCACTAACAGTCAGCATAACTCTGTCTGTAAAACGGTGAGAGTTTCACTTCTCCTGCCAGGTCCACTTGTACACTCCGTACTTCCGGAAAATTCAACGTACAAAAATGTATTTGTGCTCAAAAGAGAGAGTGAAGAAATCCAAATATACAACATCCTGTCATTTAAAAAGCACTTTCGGAGAAACTGATGAGGGTGGTAGCTTTTTAATTTCTGAGACTAATCATCAAAGTAGTTTTCCATGATCCAAAAACACCTTCCTCTCTGTTTTTAAAGCAGCTCAGCCTGTTTCAACTCGATGTTTGTAAGCTGTTTGACGGTAAGCCACCGCATGGTTGGCATCAAGATGCTTAAATACAGACAAAAGCTTTTCTTCAACTCCTTAAGTTAAACTTAGTAAAATATGTATGTAATCTATGTAGAAGAAAACCAAAAAAGGTTTGTATGTTAGAGGGAAAGTGGCCAAACGTGTTGCTGCTGCAGTGCAACACTGGCTGTGAAAAGAATGTCACCAGTTTTATAATAATAATCCATTCATCTGGAACAATGATGGAGACCAGACACATCCTGTGTAAAGCTCGTTGAAGAGATGACCAGGTGACAAGACTTAAATCATCATAATCGTTTTAACTCACAGTTTGTGATCCTATGAAGAAATTACCAGAAATGGTAAAAACTTATAAAATATAATTATTTGGTTCTAATGTTTGCAATTTAAAGTGGATTAGGGCTGCAACTAATGATTATTTTGCAAATCGATTAATCTGTCGATTCTTTGTTTCAAATCATTGATTAATAATCAGACAGCCAAAGGTTCCTAAAAAAAGGCTTTTTACAAAATTAAAACAGGTGAAACTAAAACTTTCCACTTTAGGAGTTTTGGATAGAGCATATAGACAGGCGGAAAAGTTTAGTTTTTTTATCTTAAATGCAAAAGGTTTACATATTTTATTTTATTATTTTTTACATTTTTGGTATAATAAATGCTCTAAGTTCCGTAAAAGTTCCGAAAATATCCAGTGGACTTGGTTTCCAAGATTTGAAATAGATTAAAATCTTGGAAACCAAGTTCACTGAATATTTTTTGAATTTAACGGAATGACTATGACCTGGATGACTGAGAATCTTCATCAGCATAATGCTCTAAGTTGGTCACTCTTTCAGCTAAAGGCATGTTTAAGAGTCTCTATACTCCCGTTAAGTATTAATCGATTACTAAATTAGTTGATGACTGTTTCAATAATCAATTAATCACTATTAATCCGATTTTTTCAGCCCCAGTCCTGATACATGTAATTAGATCAATTTCCTATTAATTCAGTTCTAAATAATTTATTATTGAAAGTCTCTGATAAAACTGATCCACAAACATCTTTTTCACATCCACTGCCATCTTCTGCTGAAAATGTCACCTTTTCCAGTGAGTAGATTCCTGTCTATCTGTCAGCTGAGCAGCGGTGCTCTAACGCTGGACATTATCTAAAGTTAGACTGACTGGTTTTACAAGCTCGGGTCTCTGTTTCTCGATCAAAAAAACCTTTAAATAATCATCCGGTTTTATTTACCTTAATAACTGCAGTTATATCAATGTCTTCAGCTGTATTTACATTCAAAAGATTTATGATAAAATTGCATATAAGGGGTTATAGGTTAATGTAAAGAAAATATTTACTTGGACAATATTTCTGACCCCTGAGTCTTTTCTTCTTTTCCACAATGCAAATGTTCCTACATTTCCCTTTGTGTTTAATATCTGCCGTCAAAAATGTACATAATGTTTGAGTTTAAGAGCCGTTAGGCTCCATCCAACTGGCCAAATATGTTGTTGATGTGCAGAGTGGGAATGGATGACTCTTGAAATCCAGTCCTCTACCAGCAATCACATCCAAAAAGCCCTTTGTGATGGCACCGCTGCACATACTCATCTTCATATTTACAGCTGCATTGCCCTGTATTATGCAGCATTAAAAAACAGTCATTAATACTGTCCTGCTGCTCACATCTGTTCAACTCTGATATACAGAGGCTGGGGAGAAGGAGGGAGGGGCGCTAACAAATATTTTTACAATGAATGCTTGTTAATTATTCATAAGCCAAGTCGTTCCTTACTACCAGAGTCAAGAACTCTAGAGATTATTAGAGATTAAATTGGATCACCAGACTTAAGCATGTATTTCTGAGTCTCATGGCAGATTCCTAACATTTCCAAATCTAGTATTCTGCATGGCACCTTTACATGTGGAAGGCTCAGAATGAGAAATATAGAGAGCTGTTGTATTCCAGGGAGCCTGTTCCTGCTGATGCTCCCTGTCGCTGCTCTCTAAAGCCCAGCCAGGGTTTTCTCCTTAGTTAATATAACTGGAACCAGCATAACTTTGGCTTTGGGACTGTTTTCATCAATAATTGCCTTTTACTTTTTCCCGCCATGCTGTGCAGCAGATCGGTCCTTCTCCACAGGCACCAGGGGTTACATGACAGGCATTAATTTAGTCATTGCATGACGTGTTTATCAAACATTTATTTACATGCAGTGATACCATTGCTGTGTATCTCCCCATGATTTAAAGGCGCAATTACATTTTGAGTCTTTTACCCCATTTACGCTACCCTTGAAAAACCGTGCCGAGACCAGTCCGAGCTCAGTAACTGAGATAACTTATCGTGTGTAAATGGAAAGCAAACTGAACTAGCTTAGAAAGCATGGTAAAACATGAACATTTTCAACCATACAATTTTTTACATTACATTAACATTAACAATCTAAATGGAACAAAAAAAGCCTACAAAGAATCAATGACAATGTGAGCAAATAATGGTAATTATTGTTTTTTTTTTAACTAATAAGATTTCCCTCCACACACACAGGCTGTGCTTGCCTGCTCACAGAAAGAGTGTGTCATCGTCATGTTGGTCAAGGCTCTCTATGGCAGGTTCAGCAACTGAGGGAGCTGAGTCCAGCGTGATCAACCTGCGCCGTCAATCCCAGCGCATGTGCACGGCTCATTTGCAGTCTTGACGCTGAGGGTAAACATGCTGTGGCTCTGACTGCAGCGCTGAGAGGGACTCCTGTGGAAGCGGAAGAACGGGGTTGGGACGGGTGAGGCTCCCCACGGCAGACACCAGAAAAGTCGCTAGATTTGTCTCTGGTCGCTTTGTTGAAAAAGAGTCGCTGGTGGGTTCTGAAAAGTCGCTAGATATAGCGACAAAGTCACTGAGTTGGCAACACTGGTGGTCTCGGCTCGGTTTTTCCCTGGCTCGGTTCTCTGATAACAAGAGTGCATGAGCAGAACGCGTCATCTCCGTCTGGCTGCACATCCCGATTCACACTCCATTCCAGTAGTTGGCGGTAATGCCCCGCCGGAAACAGAAGAAGAAGAACAACTTCTTCTTCAACTATAACAACAATCGAAATCAAGCATAACTTTCTGAATGAGACAGCATTTTGATTTGCTTGATTCCCTCCTTCTTCGTCTTCTTCTTCTTGTGTTTTATGGCGGTTGGCAAACAACATTTGGTGCATTACCGCCACCAACTGCTTGATTTCCTCCTTCAATACTGGCAGTAATACCGCAGATCATCACTAGGAGGCGAGGAGTCGAGGAACTGAGATAGCGTGATGTGTAAACGGTAATCAGAACCGAGCTCGGCCTGGTTAACTGATCCGAGCTCGGACCGGTCTCGGCATGGATCGGTTTTTCAAGGGTAGTGTAAATGGGGTATATTTTACCTTTTAAATGAAGAAGTCAACTCTTAATAAGGAAGACTTAAAGGAATAGTACACCCAAAACATGACTAGCCTTCATTTTCTACTCACCCCCATGCTGAACAACACTCTGGAGTACTTTTTTGATATCTCAAATGCATCTGGAGATCTGGGAGGCTTCTTGCTGTCTGCTGACATTCAAATAATGGAGGTCTATTGTGCCCGAGACAGAAAGGTCCATAAAAGTCCACAAAAACGTGTCAATATTCCTCCATACTGCTCGTCCAATGTATTCCAAGTTTTCTGAGTGGGTAGCATCCAGAATTTACTCGAAACGAAGTCATTTAGAATGTTTTTAGAGCATAAACAGTAGTGTATAGGATTTCCTGAAAGCGCGCACATGCGCGTTCACGAGTCTACGGAAGCCGGCAGACCAAACCAGCGCATTCAGCTCGGCAAAGAACTCATGCTCTTCCTCAACACTGAAGTCCTCACACATTTTTCTTTCGTTGTTTCTTTCTTTGCACAGGTAAGCGGCACATTTCTTCTTCTACGCTTGGATTTTTGGAAGAGCAGACGCTGAATGCGCACTTTCATCTGGTTTGGTCTGCCGGCTTCTGAAGCGTCATGAACGTCAGCAGACGGCAAGAAGCCTCCCAGATCTCCAGATGCATTTGAGATATCAAAAAAGTACTCCAGGGTGTTGTTCAGCATGGGGGTGAGTAGAAAATGAAGGCTAATCATGTTTTGGGTGTACTATTCCTTTAAAGTGTTTCTTTGAAAATACCGACTTTCTTCACAGAATGACAAAACGAGAACAGCAATTAAGACAATTATAAGGAAAAGAGTCCATTATGATAGAATATAATGGATTGATACTAGTTAAATTATTCAGTAAATAATGGATGTTCTATCAAAGTTAAATAAATTATAAGTTATTTGAAGTTACCTGAAAATGCATTTTTTTTTTTTTTGTGGTTGATATCAGGGATAATACATCCTGATCAGGACATCCCCAATATAAACTACCGATATTTCATATCAAGTGTTTTACTGCTACTTTTTTATCAGTCCATTAATTGAATCTATAATATCTAAAATCTAAAGTGTTTATATATTTTTTTTTCCTCACCAGCTGCATGAGGCTCTTCCCGCTCTGTGAAGTGATGACCCTCAGGTCCGGCTTCCGGCTGTTGACCATCTGAGGGCTGGGTGGAGGCGGAGACTTTGCCGGGACTACTTTTCCCAGGCTGTTTGCCATTGGATACGGACAGGAGGCCCGGGGAGGCCCTGGCACTGATGTAACCATTAGCTGGAGAAACACACAGAGAAAATAAAAAGGGGTTAACTTTAGTGAGGTGGGAGGAAGTTTTGTTTTGGTTTGTTCTGATGTCTGCAGCGTCTCTCTCTACCTGTGAAGTGTCTCTTGTCTGCTGTGTTTGCCTGCTCTCATTAACACGTTGGAACCCTTCTGTCGCACCACATGTTCCTCATCATTTCTGCAGCTCAAACAACGTTTTTGGTTTGTTTTGTTGTTTCTCTTTTTTTGGCTGTGCTTGATTTTCTGCAGCTCCTTCATATCAGAATCGTGCCAAGCTCTCCAGAACTATTTTATTCCTGCTCTCAGTATCTCTCCCTCTCTTCTCTTTTGTTTTACTCATCCCCGTTCGGTGTAAACAAAAACACATAATTGTCTTTGGGCTCTTTCCTGCTGTGCAGTAAGAAAATATACTATTTAGCAGGTCAGGTTCATGGTCATTAAACCTTTCTCTAAAAAGCAAAAAGGTTTTCATTATGATCTATAATTATCTAGTTTTAGTTTTACCAATTAAATGTGTTTTTAAATGCATTGCATAACATATTTATTTAAGGTTAAATTCTTTAATTGTTTACCTATTAAACAGAATCACAATTTCAGTAGAAAAGTAAGTTGAAAATCTGTTAAAACCTCACAAATAACAAACAATTGATTTATTTATTTTTGCTTTAATGTGATGTTTTATAGTCAAATAACAAAATATATATTTATTTAAATAAAAGCCAAGTTTTGTTCAACAGGGAATAGACCAGTAGGGATTTTGTTGTTGTAAGTTTGCATCCAGTAGCTGACAATATCAGATTTTCATTTGATCACATTGATTTCTGGCAAATGGTTTTTAGAAAACTTAAAACTAAGCAACACTATTTATCTACAATACGGCCCTAAGGTGAGCAAAACTCCTGATTGTATCCTTAATTCTATTAAAGGTGGGGTATATGATCCTGGATAAACGGTTCCTGCCAGCTACATTTTTGAAAATACACACCTTCAGCCCACCCCACGAAACCACGCCTCCAAATTACATGAACGCGCCTGCTGTCAGTCGAGAATGTTCGGATGTTCCCGAGAACGAGAAAGAAACAGGCCGAGACCTCGCGAGTGCACGTGACTCGGGATGAGGCGAGAAGCTCATGTCTATTACTAGCTAACCACAACATAACAGGCTAACTTCCATGATGGCGTCGTCTTCTCCTAGTACGGTAAGAGTGTTGAACAATTCAATATGGTCGTAAACAAGTTGTCACGGTTGTCATTTCAAGAAGTATTGATTAGGGTGACCAAACGTCCGTATTTCCCGGGACATATCCGTATTTCACGTCCTGTCCCGGGCGTCCCGGGTTTTTTTTAGAAAGTGAGGAAATGTCCTGATTTCACTGCGCACGACGCTCCGTGTGACGTAATCCCTGAGCCGCGTCAGTGCAGGCAGCCCTGTTCTTAATCAGAGGCTCTGTTCAAAAACCTGGGCTGCATCCTCCAAGGACGCGGTCTACCTAGACTGGACCCTTCGAAGTCCTTGAAAATAAGGAGACCACAAGAGTTCTGTCTGTAAATTCGAACAGGTCCTCCCTTCAGCGGCACTTGGGGGGGGGGGGGGGGGGGGGGGGTGTCACGAGTCTGTGAACGCGCAGGGGGGAGGGGTGGGGAGAGCTCAGAGCTGACGGTTGATGGGCGTGCCAGAAACCAGTAGAAGTAGGGATGATAGTTACTTCTATTGGTTTGCGTTTTCCTCTGACTACGCCCTCTACACTGGACTAAAAGATTTCGTTTTTTTTCCAAACATTCTATCTCAGTTGGCGCAATGGGCTCGTGAGGAGGTTTTCAATCAGTATGGTAAAAACATGCTCCAGAAAACATCACATACCCCACCTTTAAGGACTAAATAAAAGATTTACATCAGAATTTTCAGAGAATGAACAATTAATTCAGATAGGATCAATAATATTTCCTCCCTGTTGATTCAATACAGGCAGTCTGCAGGCAAACAGATATTGTAGGTAATATCTTTAACCTTTAAAACTGTTAGAAGAAATGTATATTTTATTTTTATTTTTCATGCACCTGAAATGTGTTTTCGCTTTTTTAACTAGATCCATAACTTGCTGAACTTTGACCAGGAATTCATTAATTTTAACTGAAATGAACCAATCAAGCTGTTCTAGATTAAGAGGAAACTTTGCTTTGGTTGGTTGGTTATTAGAGTAATAGAATATGTAACATTTATTGTTACTATTTTGATAAGGATATTTTAACTTCATATTAATAGAATATATAATTAGTAGTTTTCTTTAGATTTTGCAGTTTCTTATTTTTACCGAAACCCCGACCGTCTAATAATGTGATGTCAGCCTATTGGTTAATTAGTTAACGGTTTAGGTGGAGCCAGCAGTAGAAAGCTTCATAGAAATATGGCTTATAGATTGACACGTTTAGTTTAAACCAGTGTTAATTTCAAACCCGTGAATCTTTGCAACCAGCTAAACTAATGCAACACTCTTCTGTCTGGATAGGGGGCGACAGTGGTGTCAAAAGCATGAGGTTGCCCTGCAACTGAAGGGTTGTTGGTTCAAGCTCTGACTTTGTCAGTGAGCCCCATGGCAGCTGTGGCTACAGAGTAACTTGCCACCACCAGTGTGTGAGTGAGTGGGTGAATAATTACACTTTGTTTGCCATGCCTTGCAGAGGTGGGTTCTATCTATCTATCTATCTATCTATCTATCTATCTATCTATCTATCTATCTATCTATCTATCTATCTATCTATCTATCTATCTATCTATCTATCTATCTATCTATCTATCTATCTATCTATCTATCTATCTATCTATCTATCTATCTATCTATCTATCTATCTATCTATCTATCTATCTATCTATCTATCTATCTATCTATCTATCTATCTATCTATCTATCTATCTATCTATCTATCTATCTATCTATCTATCTATCTATCTATCTATCTATCTATATCTTTATTGTAACCCTTGTCACAAGAACAACAAAATAAAAAAAGTGCCATCAATCAGTGCATATGCTTAAAAAAAAGTCACTGTCCCACAATTTACACACAATATAAGAAATAAATAACAACTTACGATACAAAACAACTAATAAATAAGAATAGCACATTCTCACACACATTGCTTGTTATATTTACTTGAGTATATTTAAAAATATATATTTCTTTCACTTTTTAATCAAGCAAATTTCTGTTGGAACATTGTTAGTCTAACCTGACTAAATATTCTAGTTACTCTACCCACCATGATGAACCTGAATTATTTGGAGATCAATAGAAAATACAGTAAATGGTAGATATTCTAGCTGGATGTTCTTTATCTTTCTTCACATATATACATAACCTATAGGAATGCTTTTTCTTTTCTTTTGCTCTAATTTCATATTTATTTGGACTTTTTACTTTTAGTATTTCATTGACATATAAAACTTGCGCATAGCTTTTCATCTGATAACATTTTAAACATTAAATCAGATTTTATAAACCAACAATTATTCATTACTAGAGCAGCTATTTAACCAAGTTATGTTTATTTCTTAAATATAATTTCTTACACGAATGCTTTCTACAACAGCATGAGTAAAAAAAAATCAAGTAGTGCTACTGAATTTTGGACAGTCCTCCAACATCTGGTGATGTAGGTGGACATGCATTTTTTTCTTCTTTTTTTTAAGTGCCTCTGCAGGACTTTGATGGAAGCAGGTGGGGGATGGCCTTCACTTTTATTTCATTTTAAGTATCGACACTGCAGGAATCGTACAAAATCAAATTATGTATTTTGAACTGAATATTATAAATGCTGTATCAAACTTTACAACAGCTTTGGTTTTATAAAGTTTTTTGTTGTAAAGAAATTTCTATATTTGGGCGTACTGGAAACTTGATTTTTAAATTAATGTCATGAATATAAGACAAAAATTTATTTAAGTGTCAGATTAACTCCAAGTCAACATTCAAAGTACAGCACAACGTGCAGCTGAGATAATTTACCTCCCTGCTGTTAAAAAAAGTGCTTCAATTAGTAACAGTATGTGTGGACAAGCTTGTTGAAGTCTCTCCATTAGGTCAGAGAAGGAAAATATAGAAATATTAATATAAGAAGCTGTTATTTTGCTGTAAACGGAGCGTCTGCTTGCTTTCTGTTGAAAAAATAGGCATTCAATCAACAGGACAGGCCACGTTTCACACTGTACCATTGAACACACCTGCCTTTGAAACGGCACAACTGCCACATTCCTGGCCCTTTCACTGCAACACAACCGTCGCTCTAAGGTTGAACAGTGCCTGAAACACGCCACGTTACGCTGCATGGCGTGTTGCAGCAAAACAACCCAACCTCAGTCAATTTTCCTTCTTTTTATGCTTTCTTTTCCACATTTTGATTCTTTCCACAGCAATCATAGATTTGACCAGCCGCCTATAATCGTATGCTGGTTTAATGTGCTTTACAAGTAACTTTTTGGTGTAAAATAAGATGTTCGGGTGGCGAAGGATGACGGCGGAGAGGATGGTTGAGTGCCATGACAACAAGCCTCCAGCAGTCTCCAGTCTGTCTTTGGTTTTGAGGTTAAAAGACATGTCTACTGAAATGGAGACTGAATCACAGCTTATGAAGGAGGGACAACGGGGACTTTCCCGCACTGTGACACACACCACTGCAGTATTCTCATCTGATGGGTGGAGGGGTGTGTTTGATAGCAGATAGCACTTCTCCATGACGCCGCCTCCAGACGACAGTGGCATGTGACTCTGCTTCATCTCACTTACACACACAGAGGCCATTAACACAACCTGACAACAACAACAAGTCAACGCTATCTCTGATATCAGCTCAGAGAGAGGGAGGCATGGCAGGAGAGGAAGGGAGGAGGGTGAGAGGGGGGGACACAGCAGGAAAGAAAGAATGAGGAAGAGAGGACCACAAAGGAGGAGGAAGTTTAAACAAGGCGAGAAATGATTTAGTTGTTAAGTAGCTATAGAACCACAAACAGAAAAATACTGAGGGGATTTGGTTTGGTTTGTACGGAAGAGGATTAGGGCCAGTGGGGAAAAAAAAAAGAAAGTTAACTGATTTTTAAATTTTATTTCAGTATAGAATGGGGAAAAAGTCAGAATTCTGACTTTTTTCTCAGAATTCTGACTTTAATCTCAGAATTGTGACTAAATTCTGACAATAAAAAAAAGTCTGAATTCTGGGATTAAAGTCAGAATTCTGAGATTAAAGTCAGAATTCAGAGAAAAAAGTCAAAATGCAGAGAAAAAAGTCAGAATTCTGACTTTTTCCCATACTATACTGAAATAAAATAAGTAAACTTTTTTTTAACTTTTTTTTTTTTTTTTCAGTGGCCTTAATCCTCTTCCGTAGGTTTGATATTTGTATCTGAATCTTTAAACTGCAGAATTTCACAGGGTGATATCATTTTTAAACCAGAAAGATGAGAGAAAGCTGTCTGGAAACATCTTCCAAGGATGGATGGATGGATGTATGGATGTATGGATGGATGGATGTATGGATGTATGGATGGATGTATGGATGTATGGATGGATGGATGGATGTATGGATGGATGGATGGATGGATGGATGGATGTATGGATGGATGGATGGATGGATGGATGGATGGATGGATGGATGGATGGTATAATAACAGTTCTCAGCTGAAACTTAATTTAAGGGTCTTCCAAATAAGATTAATATGCGAGGGAGGTCTGTTTTAACCAATACTGTGGTTTTGTTCTCTCTTCGCTCCGATCACAGCCATGCAGATGTTTCTTCATGACCTTAAAGCTTGCATCTCCATTGTTGCAGAACTTTACTATTACTGTTGTGTGTGTTACTACCAGATCCGTCGAGGAAGCACGATCTGCGCCATCAGCTCAGATATACATCCGGGTGTCCATAATCATCGTACATGCTCAGAGTAGTCCGGCAAAATATGATTAAAGCATGTTTATCTGCATTTTAGTTGTTGCTTTCTTTAGATTACGCACTATATACCATACGGTTAACATTAAAGGGAAACATAAAACTCAAAAAGACTAGTTTTATGTTTAAATCCAAAGCAGAAAAAGTTAGCTCCCACGAATAATAAAGCAGAAATGATTTTAAGGCATTTATTTTCTCAGGAATATATAATTACACTGGAAAAATCTAAATCTAGATAAGTCATTATTTCTTAAAATAATTGCATTTGTTCTTGAATTTAGAAGGTAAAAGATATTTTGCCAATGGAACAAGAACATTTACATTTAAGATAAGAAAACACAATTACATTGTCTTATTTCAAGTGCATTTTATCTAAATACTTTATTCTAAGAGTAAAAATAATTATTCAATTGGCAAATCATCTGATTTACCTACTCAAATTAAGGGTAAATTCACTTAATTTAAGAAATTTTTACTTATTTCTAGATCGTTTTTCCAGTGTAACTTTTTACACATTATAGTTTAGTACGCTTACTGTTTTTGGGGATGGAAGAATGTAATTTAGGTCTTTTTTAGAAACTAAAATCGAGGGCGACCCGGATGTATATCTGGTTGTGCATGCGCAAATGAGCTGATGGTACGGATCCTACTTCCGGGTCGGATCGGGTAGCGACAGTGTGGAAAAATGCTCTTCTTTTACTTCTACATGCCGAAAACCCGCTCTAAGCACATTACCACCACCTAAAGGGCTGGAGTGAGAATGTTATTGTCTTACTCTTTTAAATGGGATATGATAATATTTAAGTGGCTCTGCGCTTTAAAAATTGTGTTTTGATAAATTGCAATTATATTGAAAATGTAATTTATTTCCCATCTCTATCCAGGATACCTATTCAGTTTCACTAAACATATTTGATGTTATATCTTAATTCATTTTCGTTTTGTTTTATCATTAAATCAGTCTGATTTACTCTTCTAGCTACCAGGCTTAGTATAGCATGACTAAATTACATTTTCTCCATTTTCTCCAGTGTAAGATGCTTAATCAGGCTTTAATGGAGAGTCCACTCTGGCTGGGAACAGGCTAATATAAATTTGCACTTATCACTCATCATGGATTTTTGACATATACAGCTAATCAACAAAAGACACAACAATAAATCAGTGAATTAAGGAATCAAAACACAGAGAATATGGAAAGTTAACCTCAAACATTAGAAGGAGGTATAAGAGGGAAGATGTTGCAGGAGAATGGGCAGACTGGTTTGAAATAATTAAATATAAGATTATTTTCAACAGCCATAATATTTCAACAGCAGTATGCTGACTATGCCTTTTAGCAGATGGGGCCAAATGGGTATAACTAATTTCAACTAAAAACAGTCAGATGGTTTTAAATTAAAACAGGCTCACCGAAACGGTGCAAAACTGGATCTCTAAAGTGCTGCCTGCTCTGATGAGTCTCTATTTCAGCTAAAACAGTTGTGTGGTAGGGTCACAATTTGGTGAACACCGTCTAAACCCATGTATCAACAGGTACAGCTGCTGCTAATGTCAAATGGTTTCTTTTCTTGGCACACTTTTGGACCCCTAGCACTAATTTGGCAACAATTAGAAATCACAGCACGAAAGTAATGCTGCAGACGACGTCCCTTCCTGCATGACCACAGTTTCTTTTCCTAAAAGTTTGCCTTTAATGGTGCATTTTTCGGGTGGAGGACATGAAGGAATGGATCTTTATTCAGTTTTCAAACCAATTAATTTATCAAATAAATAGAAATAAGACACGAGAGCAAAAGAGGTGCTTAACCTAAGAAAAAAGTGGGAAATTAAGCGTACCACAAAAAAACGAGTGGTAAGGAAGTGGCTAGAATGAACAGACAGGTCTAAGTGTGATCTCATAGAGAAGAAAATTAGGTAAGAAATAAGGAGGAGGGAAGAAACGTACTAAAAGAGGTTGAGGAATGGAAGCAAAGCAGGCAACTGAGCAAGAGTTAGAGGACAGGCATGCTGAAATAAAGATAGGTGCACAGAAAGACAGGGAAAAAGAAAAAGGTTATTAATAGATTTTACAGAGCAAGAATGTGTAAGAGTCACTGAATGGGAAGCATTCACAGAATGTGGATGATTAAAAAAGTATGGGAATACAGGAAAATCTAATCAGAAGGTTTAAATGATGAGAAGTTGGAAAAAAAGAGTTGGGGGGGAAAAAAAGGAAAAGGAATGAGAGGGGAGTGTGGGAAAGTGGGCATAATGTGCAAAATAAAAAAATGCAGCAAAAGCGAAGGAAAGAAGGAGTGAAAGAAAGAAAAATAAATCACTGACGGGCAGAAGGGCAGAAAGAGGAGATGGTGAAAGGGATACTGTGATAAAATAAACAGCTGTGAATCACTGCGTGAGGGAAAAGAGGAATGCATATCCCGGCAGCCATCTGAACAACATGTTCACCTGTGCATCCACCAAGGCTGAGACAGAGTCTTCTTACAAAGAACAACCTGCAGAGCTGCAATCTTTAAATAATCCAGAGAGTTTCCTCTACTGATGGAAACAATCTTGGATTTTGGTAAGCCTAATTATAACCATCATGAGCGGATGACTTATTTGTTATTTTTAAAGAATGGTGGGTAAAAAATTAGAGTTAATCAGAAACAAAACAAGGCAGGAGGTTGGTTAAAAGGAGTTTCAACACCGTCAGTCAATGCAGAGATGGTCCGAACACAAGAACTCAGCAATAATCTGCTTGTGAATGACTTAATCAGTATTTCGATCAACTTGAGGTCTGAACTTTGACTGAGCCACCAGAATTTCATTTTGTAGATTTCCTGCTGTGTTTAGGGTAACTATTGATGCTTTGGGGAAAATTCAGCTTTCAGAAACAGGGGCTACTTTCACACAGCAGGTTCTGCACTGGAAAAAAAATCAAAATCTAGATAAGTCATTTTTTCTTAATGTAAGTGCATTTGTTCTTAGACTGAGGAGGTAAAACAGACACTTTGCCAGTGGAACAAGGCAATTTACACTTCAAATAAATAAACACAATTGCATTGTCTTATTTCAAGTGCATATTATCTAATTATCTTATTTTAAGAGTAAAAATACTAATTCCAGTGGCAAACTCTCTCATTTACCTTATTAAAATTAAAGGTAAATACACTTAATTCAAGAATTTTTTACTTATTTCTAGGTTGTTTTTTCAGTGTGGTGCTGAATTATAACTTCTTTTCAGAAACCTGATCTTTTCTTTTTTGTTTTTTATACAACTAACGACATTCATGACTGTTAGACTTCAGTCTGAATAGTTCAGGACAGGGCATGCAGAGAGGAAGAATTCAGATGTTACACAGCAGCGCACTGTTTACAGAAGCACTGATGGAAGCGACTGTCACTACAGGTGTTCAATAAAGCTTTGCTAAAAAACTAATAAAAACATAACAGTGGATGCTGTTGTCTCTGTGCTATGACTAAATTCTCTAGAAATGGAAGCTGACTGTTTTATGACCACATCATCAACAAAGAAGGAAGGTAAGAAAAAAAGAGCACAACTATCAACAACGGCCGTTAGTAAAGCAATCAATGATGCTGATGCAGCTGTGTGGAAGTGGGAGCCGGGGCAATGATGTCTAAGCTGGACAAAATGCAGAATGACCCACGGATATGATTCCAGTATTTGGTTTATTTAAATGCAGACTTCAGGGAGGAAGTGTGGCCTAGTGATTAAGGCATTGCATTGCGCTGGGAATCCAGAAGTTCTGAGTTCAAGTCCCACTCCCACGAACGGACGCTCTGGGTCCCTAAGCAAAGATCCTTAACCCCTCACTACTTGTGACAATGTAATGACTATAAAACTGATTCTTCTTCAGACTATTACTATATTCCACTTTATTTTGTCATGATCTGGCCTGTTTGCTCTCCATTAATTAGTCATTCCTTTCACCTGTCATTTTTCCTCCCAGCCTCAATTATAATTTATTCCTTTCACCTGTTTCCTCTTGGTTATATTCTGTTCAGCCTGAGCATTCAGTGCCAGATCATTACTTGTCTTTCTGTCAGTGTGTCTGTTGAGTTTATGCCTTGGTTCATGTCTTGGATCCTGGCAGCCGGTGGAAAGAGGGTTTTTGTGTTTGTCTCGTCTCCTGATCGTCCACTGTTCCTCCGCGGGGGAGGAACAGTGGACAGTGGTTTTTGGCTCTATATGTGGGGAGGTTCAGTTTTTATCCAGTAAGCCTGGCTCCAGGGAGGAGCCCAGTTTAAAGTCCTGCATCAAGTTCTGGTTCCACGTCCTGTCTCGGCTACCCTCTTCCACTGAGCCTGCCTCTCTGCACCTGATCCTGTCTGCTACTGTGTGTGACAACCTGGTCACGCTTTCCGACCCTGTCAAGACTCTGAACCCTCCTGGGAGCTTGTGGATGCCTGGAAGTCTGTTCCTGCCTGATCTGGATCCTGCTCCTGTCTGTTCCTGTCTGTTCTGGATCCCTGACCAGGATCGGCTTCCAGCATGTCCTCTGTGACTGCAGCACTGGGGACATTCTTGGACTGGACTGTTAAACCAGAGTGTCTGTGATTGGGCGGTGCCCCGCTCCCCATCCTGCTGTGCCCGCGAGCCACAGCTCCACTTAAGTTTTTGTTTTATTTAATAAACGTTTTGAACTTTCCAACTTACTGTCTCTCCTTGAATACTGGGTCCATCTGTCCGCGTTTCGTAACATTTTTTCCTCCGACAGACCTTCTAATGAGGCCAAACTCACTAAGTCTTTTTCCAAAAACACAGTCATGAAGTCGAGCTTTTAGAAAACTAAGGAATGCAGGGTTTGAGATGAAGTTTTTTTTTTTTTTTTTTTATAATCCTAACGTTTGAGCTTGATGTGAATTTCTTTAATTCTTTCCCAAGTTGATCACCTTGCTGATTACTTTCTGCACTGTCATTGTTTTTATATGGACCTGTATTTTTTAAACAAAAAAACTCAAAACCAGACTCAAAAACTTCTCTTTACACTTATGATGAGAAGTTAACCAAGTTCATTAAATAATATCTTACAATTTGGCTAATATAGTCAATAAAAACTACTTTTATGAGATTAGAGATGGAAAATAGTAGCAAAAAAATATTACTTTTTGTCTCTAATCTCACTGAAGCAGCTTTTTATACGGACTATTGTGAAAATTTTATTTTCATGACTGATTATAAAATGACAGACGTTGAAAAATGTTTATTAAAATGTTTTTTAATGCTGATGAGTTCAAACAGAAAAATAAAACAAGAAAATAAATTCTGAGGAGTTTAGAGTAATTAATAAATTCCTGATGTAAATTTTGCCCCCTTTCTCAGTGAAGCTCGGGGTATGCTGACTAACCAAAGTTGTGTAAATGAAGATGGCACCCCGCATTTGATGTGCTCATTTAAATTCTGCATCCTTCCACAAGAAGCTAGAATATAGCTGAAGAGAAAACAACTGAGATTCAGTCTTGGGTGTTTTTTAAAATGTGTCAGACTTGCATGAGGAATTTGTTGCACATAAAAGAAGGTAACAAACCAGTTATTTTCAAAGAAGAAACAGTTTTAGGTTTTATGCAGAAGGTCGTGTACAAATGCAAGTTTGGATTTCCGAAGGGAAACAGTGTACAGAAAAAAAAGAAAATTTTATCATATATCAATACTTAAAATGGTAATTTTTTCCTACAGAAGATTTAATTTTCCTGTAAACCAAGCAATCTCAAAACAAAGGACTCATTGTTTTGTCCTGTTTGAGTTTCACATAATTTGAATGATTAAACAGTAGCTAGAAACTGACAATAATAAATATGTCTATGGATATATGCATATCTTACTAGTTCACTGCAGCTAAACAGCTAAATAAATAAACTTTGAGAAGATTGCACCTACAATTTAACCCACGTAACTGTACTGACATTAAAGCAGAACTCTTTGGATCAATGGAACAATACAGCGAGCATCTGCACTGACAGATGGCACTAACGGTGTCTGTGATATCCAATGGCTCCAGCACATGTCACATTACTGCAATATATTTGGTTTGAACCACTGAGGCAAGTTATTCTTTAATGAATTAATCTAAAGTTGATTGTACGTATCCATCGACTAATAATTAAGCAGTCATTCTCCTTAAAACTTGTGTTTTTTATTGTATAAAAAGGATCTTCCCATAATACGAAGGGCTAAATATTTAGTTTCCAATATTCAGAATTAAAAAATAAGTACATATTTCTATTTTAACTATCTATTCTGTCAACTGTAATAAATACTGCATGAATTAACAAAAATATGTTTTTTACACATTAGAAAACTAGACATTATAAAACCTTGACTCAAATATGAGTTTAAGTGATTTCCATTCCTAATCCATAGAGGTTCAATATGACATTACTCGACTCTTTGAAGATAGATCAGCTTCAGCTCTTATGGGAAAGCTGTCCGGTAGGTTTAGGATGGTGTTTAAGGGGATTTTCAAGGAGAACATTTGTGAGGTGAGAAGGCCTTGCCTCTTAGTCTCAGTTCTTATTCATCCTAAAGGTGTTCTGTTGGGTTGAGGTCAGAGCTCTGTGCAGGCCAATCACCAGAGTCTCCCATCAACGTCTTCATGGACCTTACTTTGTGCTCTGGTGCACAGCCATGTTGGAAGAGGAAAGGACCAGCTCCAAACTGAGGCCAAGCCTAGCTCTTGAAAACAACCCCACATCATAATCCCTCCTCCGCCAAACTTTACACTTGGCACAATGCAGTCAGAAAAGTACCGTTCTCATGGTAGCCGTTGAACCCCCACTTATCCATCAGATTTACTGGTGGGGAAGCATGGTTCGTCACTCGAGAGAACTCATCTCTACTGCTCTGGAGTCCAGTGGCGGTGTGCTTTACACCACTGCACTTTGCACTCTACACACTGTTCTTGAGCTACTCCGAAGCCCACAAAAAGTTTGGAGGGGTGAAGTGATTAACTGCAGAAAGTTGGCGACCTCAGGCATCGACTGATCCCGCTCAGTCAGTTTATGTGACCTACCACTCCATGACTGAGGGGATGGCGTACTCAAACTCTTCCATTTTCTTATAATCAGCAGACAGTTGACTGTGGACTATTTAGGAGCGAAGAAATTTCACATCTGCATTTGTTGCATAGGTGGCATCAGATCACAGTTCTACGCTGAAATTAACTGAGTTCTTGAGAGCGACGAATGAAAGCGTCTGGATGTCTGTGCTTGATTATATACGCCTGTGGCCATGTAAGTGATTGGAAACCTGATTCGAGAAGTTTGAATGCATGATATATATATATATATATTTATTAGGGATGGAACGGTTAATGAAAACCGTCCGAACCATTCGGTTCGACTGTCTCGGTTCGGTTCGATGTGTTGCGTTCGGTTCATGCGCTGCTCCTTTTTCTTATAGGCTAATCGATTACACTCCAGAGCAGAAGGTGGCGGTACTGCGACCAAAGCCAACCACCAGTAGTAAACAAGAAGAAGAAGAAGCGAAGCAGCGTAGCCGGGTGTAGCAGAAAAAAATCGTTGTTGTGGAGAATTGTGTGGGTATGGCGAGTGGGAAAGAACAGGAGTTGGAAGACGCGCCAGCAGCACTTTCTAGGTCTGCTGTATGGGACCACTTTGCATTTAGAGTGACCTACGATGACGGCGGAAAGAAAGTTGTGGATAAAAGTGCAACAGTGTGCAAGCATTGTGCAACACGTTTTGTTTATGCTAACAGCAACACGACCAACATGTCAGGCTAACAATCAACATATACCGAACTGAAAACTGTGACCACGAAACCGTGAACCGAACCGAACCGTGGATTTTGTGGACCGTTCCACCCCTGATATATATATACATATATATATATATATATATATATATATATATATATATATATATATATATATATATTGTGTTTGTAATATAATGGAACCTTTTAGGTTATTGAATAGAATAAAGAAAATAAGATGAATCAAATATTGACGAATATGAGATGTAATGCCATCATTAACAGACAGGGTATGACCCTCTGACAAACTGTCAGACTATTTACCTCTTACTTTCAATAAAGTCACTAACTGTGATTTAGCTCTCCGCTTTAAGCTAAATCCAGCTATTAGAGCTTGGAGAGAGTCTTTGCTGTTAGCAGTAACTTTAAATGCGGGGTTTGGTTAAAGGAAGTACATTAAAACGCAAAAACTTTATTCTGCATCCATGTCGCCATTTAACAGTGTAAATAATCCTATTCCCGACTCTGGATCGATCCATCCGATCATGTTTTGTTCTACGTTGTTTAAGGATAAACAGTGATGCCCTCCAGTGGACAAAGGTAACATTACAGAAAATAAAATCCATCAATTTGGAGGTTATGAAAAAACTGGATAGAACAGATTGTAAACTAATATACCATTAACTGCCAATAAATAATAAGTCGACTATTTGTTTAGATCCCTAGTTTGAATTCAAATGATGACCTGCATTGAATGTTGCAGATGTCCACTCATTTTTTTTACTTTCCCTCCATTTCCTACAGAAAACTAAATCATCAGACTTTCAGTCTTGTATGCTGTAATGTGAGAGGACCCTGTTGAAAAAAATCTAATTGCAAGGCTTCTCGCTTGATTATACATCCAGAGGTCCTTGTTGCATTATGAGCTGACTGATTTATGCTGTGTGTGTCTAAATGAGTGCAGCTGTGTCCCGTTGAGTGAGTCTCAGAAACACTTTCAAATAGTTGTGGCTTTCATTCATCTAAATTGCTCATGTGGATGTATTTTCTTTGTAGCCCAAACATGTGTTCTTCTCAGAATATGAGTGTACATGTGTCGCTACCCTCAGTGTGTGCAAGCCTGTGTGTCACGTCTCCTATTACGCCAGGCCGGGCGTGGGAATGTGTGGAATGCTGCATGACGTCAATTGTGACATTCCCTGAGCTCTTACTCCCTGGACAACAGCTGAGCCGGGCACATCCAAGAGAACAGGAGAAAGAGAAGGTAAGAAGGGATGACAGGAGGAGGAGGGTGAAGATGGGATTAGGGAAGTGGAGTAAAAAAAAAAATAGGAGAAAACAGATGGGAACGAGAAAAGACTGAAGAAAATGCATGACAGGGAAAGGAGGGGACATGAATAATGTAGGAAAAAGCATCAAAGAGGCCAAAAATAAATTGTGCAAAAAAGTAAAATGAAAAAAATTCAAAATGAGGTAAAAATGAAAGTGTTGAAAGCGAAATAAACCTCAAGCCTGAAAAAAAGGGAAACTGGAGAGAGGAATAGAGGAGACTGACAGTAGCTACGTTTACATGGACACAACTAATCGGATTGAAGGCCTGATCAGATCAAAAATGTTTCATGTAAACATGTCAGACTGAAGATTCTAATCCGATTCGGTCCGATCGGAAATAAATTGAATTCCGAAAGAGAGAGGTGGTTTTTGCCGATCGCCATTCTGATTGGCGTCCATGTAAACACCCATTCGGATCTAAAGAGTAACATAATCTTCACTGCGCATGTGTGCGACGTCAGCGTGACGTTTTTCCGCCCTGTCAACAACAGGAAACCACCGGTCGCTCTCGCTCTTGTTGTGAACAACATGGCGAGAGGAGTCTAGGAGCGCCGACTTATACACTCAAGTTCATTTAAAGCTGCAGGAAGCAGGAATTTATCCTCCTCCTCTTCCTCTTTTCTCTCTCCAGAGCCCACTCGCTCTCCCACGCCGGTTCAATCGCTCATTCTCTACATTTTCTCTCGGACATTTCGCTGCCAAGCGCTTTTTTCCTCCTCTCTCCGTTTTTCTTTCCGCTCGCTCCGAGCGCATCGTTTGTCAGGCCTCCCAAAAACCAGACGCAGACAGAACTGCCAAGTTTGGCAGGAAGTTCTGCGCATGCTTAAAAGATTTAATCTGATCCAACGCTTGGTACATGTATACACACGTCATGATCGGATCATTTCATTTAGTGTCCATGTAAACGGAGATTTTGAATTTCCGATCAACCAAGGTTTGGATCGGATTGGGGAAATTTTGCGCATGTAAACGTAGCTAGTCAAAAGAAACTTGTGTGGACTTCTGAGATGTTAACACGACAAGCTGCGACACAATGCAACAAGCAACACAGATATCCATCAGCAGGAGCATGCTGCCATTAGAAAAAAAAAACTGTTGTTTGGCCTTTAGCCTTGGAACAAGAAAGTTTTTAGATTTGGCACCAATTAAGAGTCTCTCTGCATGTCTTCCTTTTGGGCTCAGAATATCTCTGGGTTATTCTGCTTCCCCTCACTGTGCAAAAATATACTGGTCACCAGATGATGCTTCTGTTTAGATCTTAATGTCCACAAATCATGACAGAAAGAATATTTTAGAACAAAGATTGATGTTTAAAAAGGAATTTTAGGGGACCAGCCAAGGACCCAAATTTTGAATGACTACCACTGTAGCTGGTCATTAGTTGGCTCCTGCATCCAGTAGTCATTTCATTTGGGCCCACTTCTCCATTATTAACAGGGTCCTGCCAGCATCTGTTCTCAGTTTCAGAATCACAAATGCTAAAAGTGAAGAAAACAAAGATTCAGATGACTACATGAGATTTATGGCACCTTATTTAAACTGTGAAAAGGGTTGTTTAAATGCTTTTTTTGGCCTTAGAACCACAATATTTGACTATAGTATGTGGCCAGATCAAAGCTTGTCTAAATTATTTTATATGGAGTCCAGATTTGTCCACAAAAACATGGATGTAAACTTGACTGTAAAACAATGACGTCCTCTAATGCCCATTTCAAATTTGCTGATGATGCAACCATTGAGAGTCTGATTAACACTAATGAGGCACCATACAGGGAAGCAGGCTGGGGAAGGAAGCAACCTCCTCAAGTTTAAAACCAAAAAGGAAAAATAAATGATCTTTAACTTCTGAAAGTTGACGACCACACTTAGGCCCGAGCATCAACAGTGCAGAAGATGAGTGGGTCACATGCTTTAGGTTTCTTGGACTGCACACTTCAGTGGTGGCGGGATGCACTGTGAAGAACACCACCTTTATCATTTATTAAAAAGGCCCAACACTGGAAAAAACGATCTAGAAATAAGTTACAATTTCCTAAATTAAGTGTATTTACCCTTAATTTGAGTAGGTCAATTGGATTATGAGTATTTTTACTCTTGAAATAAGATAATTAGATAATATGCACTTGAAAAAAGACAATGCAATTGTGTTTTCCTATTTTAAGTGTAAATTGTCTTTTTCCATTGCAAAATGTCTCTTTTACCTCCTCAATCCAAGAACAAATGCATTTATT
Organism: Cyprinodon tularosa; assembly: GCF_016077235.1. Lineage (NCBI taxonomy): Eukaryota > Metazoa > Chordata > Actinopteri > Cyprinodontiformes > Cyprinodontidae > Cyprinodon > Cyprinodon tularosa. Next base: position 194,999 of record NW_024039021.1, read on the forward strand.
TTAAGAAAAAATGACTTATATATATTTCGATTTTTTTCCAGTGAGCAGCTTATTTATTTCTTCACTGCAAAATCGATCTAGAGATAAGTAAAATTTTCTTAAATTAATTGTATTTAGCCTTAATCTGAGTAGGAAAATAAGATTATTTGCCAATTTTTTGTTCTCAAAATGAGATAATTAGATAATATGCAGGTTAGATAAGACAATACAATTGTCCTTTTCTTATTTTAAATGTAAATTGTCTTGTCCCATTGGCAAAGTGTCTCACCTACCTCTTCAATTTTAAAAGTGCACTTGTTTTAAGAAAAAAATGACTTATTGAGATTTACATTTTTTGCACTGTTGAGGACGCTGAGGAGGAACCAACTTGTTCTACCTCAGCTAAAAAAGCTTTTACCATGATGCATTAAAGAGAATCAGAGGTACAGTGGCGTAGGCAAGCTGCAATCCTTAGAATAAAACAACTGCTAAGTGGATTCAGTCCCACACCTAAAGGAGACTCTAGTTGAGTCCCTCCTGCAGGCCACGAGGCTCCGGGACAACCAAGCCCAACCAAGGTGCTCTTTTCCCCAGTTTTTCCTCTGGCAGAGTCACGTGAACCCACTTTAACAGACTTAAAAACACATTTTTCTCTCAAGGCTGTTGCAGAAAAAAAATAAAGACACAGAGAATACAACCCAGTCAAACATGGACTAATACTGAATCTATGGCACTAACATTAACACAGCTTTAAACACTATTTAACTGACAGTGATTGTTTAAAAGAGACACGGCCAAATGGAACTTTGTTGTATACTCTGCAACGACAATAAAGCTTTATTTCCGTCTTTGCTCAGTCTACTAATTTTTTCCGGTGCTCATTCTAGCACCGGAAAAGCTTAGCATTTTTAGTCGGATATTTCATGCTGGCTTCTCTTTTTTTTCTGTCTCTTTTCCTAATAAACTTCACTTTAAGCTAAAATTTAATTTAAAAATGTTTGGAGAATCGTTCCAATTAGCATAATTAGCATGACCACCTGCCGGTGAAGCACACCACTGCGTAGGGTTATGCAGTGGAAAAAAATCAAAATCTAGAGAAGTCATTTTCTCATTAAAATAAGTGAATTTTTCTTGGATTGAGGAGGTAAAAGAGACATTTTGCCAATGGAACAAAACAATTTACACTTAAAATAAGAAAACATAATTGCATTGTCGTATTTCAAGTGCATATTATCTAACTATCTTATTTTAAGAGTAAAAATACTCATTCCATTGGCAAATTATCTCATTTACCTACTCAAATTAAGAATAAATACACCTAATTTAAGGAATTATTACTCATTTCTTTGCAAAAACAATTAAGGATCCTTCATTTATCTGAAAATGTTGCTAAACTTCACTCTTGTGAACTCTTATCACTGGCCTTCTCAACCTGTAATTAGAATGCATTTGTACCCCAATGAATATATTTCGCGTGTGAACGCCTATTGGTATTCTTACAACAGTTCTTATAGATTTGTTCTGGCTTTCTGTAACATGAGAGAAGTAATGCTCTCAGGTGAATACAGAGCAAAAAAAGAGCCCCCCTCAGCATATCTATGGCTATGGGATACAACTGGAAGTATCTGTCCAAACTAACAGGATTTAAGGGGCGAGTTCTGGCCAGCGTCAAAGTCACCTCTGAGGAGAGTCCTGCGCCAAGACGGGGGATTGCTAGATGGAGGGGGGGCAGGGAGCGGGGCGGGGCAGGGTGGGAGATTATTCCAGAATGAAGACGAGGGGCAACAGCTGACAGTGACATGGTGAAAGGAGGGGAGGCTGTAGTCAGAGGAATAGGGAGAGCCGATAAATCACATGGGAAAGCAGTGGAGGTGTAAATGGTTATAAGGATTAAAAATGTTTTCACTTTAAGTTAAAAAATAGACATCAGTTAGCAGAAAATCTGACCCAAAAAAAGATGATAGATTATAAAGTTGGAGGGATTCTAGTGTAAGACTGATTCTGATCTTTCTGATTAATCAATTATTTCATTATTTAGTAATTAAAGTATTTTACTCTGTAGGTGTGATCTGACCCAACTGCTGCTCGCCCAAACATGAACTGGCTTTTTTGTATTTTAATTTTTATTTCTGTAAAGTTACCATCAGTGACTAGAAAGACACTGTTAAATAAAATGCATTATTATTTTTATTATTATTATTTTAATCTCGTATGGATTTCATATCGAGCTTTGAGTAGACCATGCAGGATTTATGGATGAGTGTCAATAAACTCCTGGAGTCATTTGATAGGTCACTGCTTTGAAGAATAATCAATTTTTCTTTTTGTTTTCTCTGTTGGTGGATAATGGCTCCATGTGCTGTTGGCAATTTTCTTTTTATGGCTTTTTAACCATTTCAGGACTGAAAGACGTTATCAGATTTATTTCTCATCTTTTTTGGGATTTCTATAGATTTCTTTGAGAAGGTGTTTAGGTTTTGACATCGTTTAAACTACTAAATGTCGTAAACATGTTCTGTTTCTGTGCTTTTGTTGTTCGACAGGTTATCAGTAATCAGGCCTGGGCTTGTCGAGTGAACCTGAACACTTAAAAAAAAAAAAAAAAAAAAAATATTTAAATCCTCATTTAACAAGAGGAGTCATTCTTTATTACACAGAACCTGAATGGTTTACACTCTGCGGGTCAAAATATGTTTTTTCATTACAATTAATGTTATAATATCATAGATGCTTTCATTCCCTTGAGAAAACACATGTAATTTTCTCAACTGAGTGGAAAGTTTTAATTAAAGTCATAAACTATTTCACTTCTGCATTTTCAGTTATTTACTAATGGTCAGTTTCACTAACTTTACATATAGGGAAAATCCCCAGATTCACTGCTCAGTGCTAAAGAGTACTAAAGAAAAGAATAAAAATAGGAAATGAAAGAAAAGCTCATTAATCACTGCGTCAGGAAAAAATAAACTCAAACAATACCCCAACAAAAAAAAAAAAAGAACTAAAAAAACAGAAAGATTAGGAATGTTGAAATAAATTTAAAGGCATGGATTGACTTAGGAAAACAGGCTGAGCTCATTGATTGTTTCGCCCTTGGTTGCTTTTTTTTTACTTCACATAAACAGATCGGTCTTGGAAAACAAACTCTAGAAAAGCATCAATCAGAATGTCTCTATCACAGGCAGGTGCACTGAAAAGAAAATCCAGAAAAGTCCTTTTTTCTTTAAATAAGTGCATTTGTTCTTGTATTGAGGAGGTAAAAGAGTCATTTTGCCAATGAAAGAAGACAATTTACACATAAAATAAGAAAAAACACTGGCATTGTCTTATTTCAGGTGCATATTAACTAATTATCTTATTTTAAGAGTAAAAATACTAATTCCATTGGCCAACTATCTAATTTACCTACTCAAATTAAGGGTAAATACACTTAATTTAGGAAGTTTTAACTTATTTCTAGATAGTGTGGTATTTAGGCATCAATAATATTTCTGAACAAAGTAAAATAAAAACCTATAAAAATAATTGAAGTGATTGGGAATAACTGAATTTATCTACTGTAGGTGGAGCAACCAACCTAAAGGAGGCCTGCAGGATTGACACATAAGCACTGCCAGGGATGAAATGTTGATTCAGAGGGATTTGATCTGGAACAGGTGTCCGATTCCAGACCAGATTAGTGTTTTAAGGTAGTTTCTGAATAAACTAACAAAAGTAACAGCTTCCTACCTGGAAAACAGGGATAACAGCAGGAAAGCTACATCAGCTGTTTTTAAAATTTAACTCTGTCTTTTTCCTCTTTTGAATCGCTTAATCATAGACTGCCTTATAACCTGAAACCCTTTCTGTTCTGTGAGCTGTTTACAAGCAGCCTGTGCTGTGACGCCCACCCCACCCCAGCTGTCACCAGTCAACAGGTGCCTATGTGCTTCTGCATAAGTCTGAAGCAGACTGTGAGGTTGTTGCTATACAGGATCAGTCTGCATTGTTCTGTTGACCATTACTAATAAAAAGGATTTCTTAATTTAAAGGTACACTATGCAACCGGTGCTGATTTTCCAGCGAGACTCCCCCCAGAGGGCGAAAGTAAAAGTGCACTGTCGTAAATATGCACAGCTGTTCTCCTGGTTTCTCCGTCAAGCCAGGCGCGGTTGTTTTGAGCTTAGCAGACAGGCGAACGCAACGAATGACTAATGCTGCGTTCACACCGCAGCTGGCGCGACAGAAGCAGCGAGTTTACATGCAAAGTCAATGATTGACGCGCGTCAAGGCGCAGCAAAGGAGCAGCAGGCCCAGCGCGTCTGAGCAGCTGAAGCAGGGAGAGAGACACAGCGCTGATGATCAGAGGCTATGATCTCTCCTCTTAAACAGTTTATTGACGCCTAAATTAACTTAAAATGCAGAAATCTGCCGGCAGAATATGCAGTTTGGATTATTTAGATGAAAAACACCTACCAGCTGCCGCGGTGAACCGCGAGGACGCGACCCGGCCAGAGGCTGCTGATGAAGGGGTTCCTTCTGTCGGCGCACCGCTGGTATGTGGGGGGTCTGAGCGGCTCCGACAGAAAAAATATTGAAGGCAGGATAATAATCTGAATGAACTGACGGCACTGATTACGTTTTCAGGTGTATTTTCTCATTTAAACACATATTAAAACTACTTTATTCCAAATGATCACAGCAAATATAGCTGCAAGGCAGAGAAAGGATAGTGAAGCTCCGCCCAATGCGCGTCAGACAGACTTTTGCACCGCACAGCCAGAGCGTCAGAACTAACTGGTTCAAGCAGCAAAAATGAAGCAGCAGACACGATTTTGCTGCTTTTGCTGCGTGAACGTAGCATAACTGCACAAGGATCGCCACTGTGCTAGCAACGAGAATGCTTATAACTGGGGGGTGTAGCAGTTCTCGGCCGTAAAGCAAGACCGACTCTCACGAGACTTCTGAGCCTGTGGGTGCGGGTCGGTGCTCCTGCAATTGCAAGTGCAGTATTTCCCCCACAGACCACCAGGGTGGCCGAGAATACCTTTGTTCAACCTGAAATGACTCATTTAATCATCCAAAACGTTATGGAACACATTAATTAACTGAAAAATGTTGCATAGTGTGCCTTTAATATGTACAAAAGGGAAAGTAAAAAACTCACTTCTTTGCAGCAATATGGATCCTGTAAGGTCGGATATAAGAAAAAAAGCAGATTCACTTACGAATTGGACTTGGACACGCTCCGTTTGAGTTCCCCAGATCTCCCCCTAACATGGCACCTAGGAACAGGAAAGAAAATCATAAAGTTCATAAAAATAATCTCACATGAAGCAGCATATCTGAGCAGCACTTATCTAAAAGCTGATGAACATCCACTTTGAAAAAATATTATTAAGTGAAGTACGTCATTAAAAAAGTCCTTCTGACACTGATGATCATTTCCCCTCTAAAGCACCTTAATTGGCCTCAAAGCTGCATTTCCAGTTAAAGTGCTGCCTTCATCACTTCTCAATGGTACTTATGATACACATTCAGCCACTAAACTGTCACTGATTCTTACACTAAAAGACCTTCAAATATTATTTTCAAAGTGTTAAATCATTCTCTATATGGCATATTCTCTTATAAGTAATAAAAATACAATTTCATTTATTCTGTTTAAACAAAACCATTTAAAATACCCATTAAGCCAAACATGCACCTAAAATTAGAACAAAGCATTCTGATTTTTGCAGTTCTTGACACTTTAACTGGTTCAAATGTTCTATTTAATCCAGAATCCCATCTCTGTTTCAGAAGGATTAATGTGAACTTCATTGAGAAGCAGGGACAGCCCTGTTCTCCTTGAACCATTTCCCACTTACATGATTTAAGATGTCAACTAGAGCTGCATGACATTTGTAGACATGCAACATGTGGTAAAGCTTTGAAAGCTGCAATTAGAATATTAATGGTTTCGGGCTTTGGTTTTATTGCAAATATAGACCCTATATAGCTGGTAGTTCCTCCAGCTAATGGACAAGTAATTTGTAAATTTTAATTCAATTTATTAAGGTGTGTCCAAGTCGCAACAAATATTGTCGAAATAGACCTAAATTAATAAAATTTCAAAATGTATATTTTCATAAAAAAGCTCCACTTTGTTTTATATGCTTCATTTTCCATCAATTTGTAATTTAATTTTACTTTATAAGAATATTTGAATGCCTACATAAAAGTTTTTCTTTAAACAAGCATCAAACATTATCATAAAAATTTATCATGATGTTTTCCAGCATGTTGTTCCCCAAAAGCTAAAGACGAAACCATAAAATATCAATGCTTTTAATTGTACAGCGAATATATTCTAATTTTAACTCCATAATGTTAAAAGTGAGTTCTTCCTCCCCACTGTCGCTCCCTGCTTGCTCAGTGTGAGGGATTGCTGTGGGGTCAACGACACAAAGCAAGTAAATGTTAACTTTCACCACATTCTGACCCAGGAGGAGCGATTTCCTTAGATAAGAAGCTTTTAAGCAACCTCTCTGGATTGGATATTTTTGTAGAGGGCCTTAGGATGATATGTGTTGTGAATTAGTGCTAAACTGAACTAAAACAGATTTTCAGTTTAGGAAGTATCACTCTTCCAGCCAAGCTTTTTCTCTGTTGGTTAAACATATTGAGTGATTTAAGGATTTTAGAGTTTATTAAAAATTATTTCCAAGCTAATATATATTACATTAGACAGTGTAATACTAACATGTGTAAAACTAAAGGAAGACTAATGGAAAGCCCGGATGCATAATTTGGCAGGTTTTTCCTTTATCTAAGAAATATATTCAGTCTTCTATTGCTCTTGATGTCCACACCTGGTGTGGATCTTAGTATCCAGCTGTGTTTCCATTACAAATGTGCGCAAAACTATGTTGATATTTTGCTCGTTTAAAAAAATTTGCAGCAATTCCAGCATTTCCAACGAACAGCAAATCAATGAAAGTTGTACGTGGATATGTTTGTTCACACTACAACTCTGAAAACAACATGGCTGCTGCAGATGCTAACACATTAGATATATCCTTATTTCAGTTGGTGCCAACGCCTCCAACTGCTTCTGGTCGTCTTCTTCGTCCAGTTGCAGACCATGTGACATGTATGATGCGAAAAAAGTGTTTCTATTGTAGTTTAGTGAGATAATAGAACTTTGATATGACTTAAAAAACAAGTTGAAGCATAAAAATTATTTATCTAAAACTGTGAGTAGTTTTGAAATGGCAGTGTTTCTATTTAGAAAATGAATTTTCATAATGACAATTTCCCCAATTTAATGGCTAATGTAAATATATGGAAGTAAATCTGTGTCGCTAGGATTTGAATTAAAAATTACACTGAAATTTAAATGTTGTATGTTTGTACTTACTGTTTCAGTGTTAAAATATATTCGGAACACATTTTTGGCCTAAAAAAAAATTCATTGTCATTATTTCTACACAGTTGAAATTTCATTTGTTATTTTCTCGAAAAGCTAAAAATTCACATTACTATTTCAAAGTGATTACATTTTCAATACTTATTTTTCAGTTTAATTTTTCAGTGTTAAAAAAATCTGCATTTAAAAAAATTCAACCTTTCAAAATTCAAACTTAATATTTTCAGCCTCCTGAGATTCAACTGGCTCTATTTCACTGTCTTAAATTCGGCGTCTGAATTCAGTGTAAAAAGGGAAGGGTTACTTCAGGTCACAGACATTAGCAATGGATTGTGGCGTCCAACAACCAGCCAATCCCGTTACGTTTTCTTAGTCACGTGACGTGACGCTTGCGGCGCTCATACGGAAGGAAAACCAGCGTAACGCTAACTCAGCGTTGAGTTTATTACTTTTATTTTTCTGTAGTTGAGTTGGGATGGAAGCATCATGATGACAGGGTGAAAAATAAGTATAGCTGAAATATGTCGAGATACTCCGCCCAATTTGAAATGATGTCAAAAAGACCCCATAATTTTCTAATTTCACACAGTGGTGGGATAAAGAAAACACATTTCAGCTAATAAGAGTGAGTAATGTGAGGTTTATAGGAGCTTGTTAAGCTCCTGTAGCTGTAAGGAATTAAGGGGCAGGAGGAGTATGGGGGCCTACATAAGTATTATATGAAAGTCACTCTCCTCACCGAGCACCATGTTATGAAAGATGTTGTAATGCATTTGTTGCACGTTACATCACCTAATTCTGACTTACAATGAGATTACGCCGCTCAGAACAAAGCTTGGTGAGTAACCCTGTCTGAGACGCAAAAATGGGGCACAAATCCTTTTAGTCAGAGGGGTTGAAGGATTGGTTTCCCGCACAGAGGAAGTGCAAGCATGGATGCATGCATGCATGCATGCATGCATGTAGTAGTGTAACATGGATCAAAGAGCTGTTATAGCTGCAGGTTCTCATTTGAAGGGTAAACATACACAGATTGGCTGAGAGAGACATTGGAACGCAGACTTATTACTTTCTGAAAAGTTCCCTGATTCTTACATAAACTAACTGTGGCTCCAGAGAAGGTGGACCTAACAGAAAGGACTTAAAGTAACTAAATCACCATGGCAACTATGTCTGCTTAAGGTGCATCAAATCACTTCAATTAAAGGAGTCATTATGGAGTCCAGATTTTTACATGTGAGGAAAACTGAGCCTTAAAGTGATTTGATTTGGGGACAAAATGTCAAAACAAATAATTAAGGAGATTATAAAAAAAATAAAATAAAAAAACCTAAAGAAAACAAAGCTGATACTGAGAAACGTCAGCAGAAAAGTAGCTGATGTAGTGTTTCAGTAACATATAAAAGTGTATATTTATGGATTAGAAAATTATCAAAAAGGGGAATTATTTTAGTTTCAGTTCATAAAGTTTAACTACAAGGATCAATTAAAATGAGTTATTTGGTGCATTCAATTCAATTATTTTTGAGGATCTTGGCTTAAAGCAAATGAAAGGTCATTGAGTTTCTTAGCTTCATTTGTTAAGTTCAGACTTATTTCCACACTGCTAAAACAACACCAGAGCAAACCTGCATAAGTTAAAAAATAGGGGGTAATTTAAAATGATACCAAACTGGGTTTAATCATGAAGAAGATTTAATTTAATAAAACAAAATTCTCCTTAAGGAAATGTCTCTCTAAATCTTGCTGCTTTCTTTTCATTTTATTCAAAGGAAATTCTGAAATATTTCAAACTCTCCCTGTGTGTCAGAAATCATTGTCCCCATTTGCAGAAATTCAGATTTATTAGATACTTTGCTGTGAGAAACACATCCTCCAGAGAGAAAATTGACTCCCTGTCTGAAAAATCTGATAAAAAAGCAACTAAACCTGTGATAAATCAATCAAAGCAGTTATTGAAACAGGATGTTTCCTTTCTGAAAAGGCCACCGGTTATTGATTGATACGACCACAGCTGAACTGTGAAGAGATGGAGAAACCAAAGCTTTCCAGCTGCGTTCCACATGTTTTGTTACCTGCGCTGGCTGGTCGCTGTGGTAACCCCGGCGACACGGTGTTCCTCTGCAGAACTGGTTGCTGTGGCGACAGGAGGCGGGGATCTGTGAGGGCGGAGGTGACGAAGGAGGTGGTGGTGACCATGGGGCCGGCAGGATTGTTGCTGAACTGGAGGGCTGCTGCGGCCGCCGCGTTCTGATTGGACACTGGCACGGTAACTGGCATGGGGAAGCTGGGCTGCGGGACAGTGGACTGGTAGAGAGACAGGAAGAGGGCGGAGTTTATAGGGTGGCCATGTTTAGCCCCACACGCATTTGTTTTGATAGACTTAGAAACAGGCAGGTGGTCAGTTAGTGATCAGCAGCAGTGTAAACCAGCCTGCAGGCGACACACACACATTACCAACCAATCACAGCAAGAACAGTTTTTCCAAACTGAAATAAAAATGAAAAAAAAAAAAAAAAACTCCAGAGAAAACAATAAAAAAAACACAAAAAAAAACTTTTCTGATCTCTATTTAATCTAATTTAGTCTTTAGGAGATTGGGATACTTTTACTTTTAGTATAAGACAAACTTTATTGTGATTTTGTATACACAGAGATATTAAATGAGCAGCAGGTTAGCAGTGAAAAAAAACATTTCCATTTTCATTTTCTAATGAAACAACATTTAAAACTTAACATTTTTAAATCCTGAGAACAGGCATGGGTCGGTATGAAATTCTGACTGTAAGATAACCCTCACAGTATCATTGTTTACGGCTCTATTTCAAAACTTTTTGAATTACAAAGATAAAAAAACGAAATACTTGCTGAATAATTGGCTGATCTTCTGTATAAAATCTATAGTTACTGTTCATTATGGTTATAATTCATTTTTATTTTTATAACAAACCTATATTTTAAAGACCAACAGAAATTACTAGTATTAACGAAGTAGCGCTGCAATTAAAGATTATTTTGCAAATCGATTAATCTGTCCATAATTTTTTCGATTAATAATCTAATAGCCAAAGGTTCTTTAAAGCAGATTTTTTATGAAACCAGGTGAAACTAAAACTTTGAGGAGACGAAAACATATTTTTTTTTATCTTAAATTTACAATGAGAGCAATGCTCTGGTGTTATAAATCTACTCATATCTATTCAGCAACGTTAGCCACTTCCTACTCTTTAAAGAGCATTTGCTTCTATTTTAGAGAACGACAGATTTTATTTTAAGCCCACGCTGATCCCAATTATTTGGACATTTGTCGAACCAATCAGCGATATGTGATGCTGATATTTTTTGGATCCTTTCTTGAAAGACATTTTTTTTTCCTCCTCTATTTACACGTTAAAAAGGACATGTTTACAAAAAAAAAAATTACATAAGTCTTAATTTAAACCAAAAAAGATAATCTATAAAGAAATTTAAAAAAACAATGATACCAGATGGAGGGTACGCCAATACATGCACTTATCATGATCTTAAAGGAATAGTACACCCAAAACATGATTAGCCTTCATTTTCTACTCACCCCCATGCTGAACAACACTCTGGAGTACTTTTTTGATATCTCAAATGCATCTGGAGATCTGGGAGGCTTCTTGCTTTCTGCTGACATTCAAATAATGGAGGTCTATGGTGACCGAGACAGAAAGGTCCATAAAAGTCCACAAAAAACGTTTCAATATTCCTCCATACTGCTCGTCCAATGTATTCCAAGTTTTCTGAGTGGGTAGCATCCAGAATTTACTCGAAACGAAGTCATTTAGAATGTTTTTAGAGCATAAACAGTAGTATATAGGATTTCCTGAAAGCGAGTTCACGACGCTACGGAAACCGCGGCAGACCAACCCAGACGAAAGTGCGCATTCAGCTCAGCAAAGAACTCATGCTCTTCCTCAACACTGAAGTCCTCAGACATTTTTCTTTCGTTGTTTCTTTCTTTGCACAGGTAAACAGCACATTTCTTCTTCTACGCTTGCATTATTGGCAGAGCAGACGCTGAATGCGCACTTTCGTCTGGTTTGGTCTGCCAGCTTCCGTAGCGTCATGAACGCGCAGGTGCGCGCTTTCAGGAAATCCTATACACTACTGTTTATGCTCTAAAAACATTCTAAATAACTTCGTTTCGAGTAAATTCTGGATGCTACCCACTCAGGACACTTGGAATACATTGGACGAGCAGTATGGAGAAATATTGACACGTTTTTTGTGGACTTTTATGGACCTTTCTGTCTCGGGCACCATAGACCTCCATTATTTGAATGTCAGCAGACAGCAAGAAGCCTCCCAGATCTCCAGATGCATTTGAGATATCAAAAAAGTACTCCAGGGTGTTGTTCAGCATGGGGGTGAGTAGAAAATGAAGGCTAATCATGTTTTGGGTGTACTATTCCTTTAAGGCACAGCTGCTGAATGCCCTAACGAAGCGGTCTACAAATGCATGTATTGGATACCGAGGCAAGAAAAACAAAAAGCTAATATCAGACATATATATATAAAAAAAATCAAAAAAATCATTGCATCAGTCGATCTCTAGTCTGTTTTATGACACTAGAACTTTTTTGGTCCTCAGGGGCTGGATAATTTGCCATGAGGGTTCGATTTCGATCCTTTCATTTTGACACGTCTGCTATAAAGTATTTATATAAAAATACACATAACCAAAGCCTAGAAAGGCGGACAATTTGGAATCAGCAATGTTACCTAATATTTTTTTTTTCTTTTCTTTTTGATCAAAGCGTTTCAAATGACTGCAGGAAATCAGTCTAAAAGCTTTATATTCCATGCAGGTCTGTGTTTTGCCAGGAACCACACAGGCAAAACCTCTTAGAGCTGTCTCTTTAAGTAAGTGGTTTTGGGAATTAACTCTTCAAACGCCCGACACACATCCCCACTAACGCACACCCACAGACACTCATTGAGCTGAAACATGCAAAGTGAATTGGTGGAAAGGCAGAAGAAGCGTTGTGGCCTTTCTCCTCTAATGCCTTTCTCCTCTTTTTGCGGCAGCAAGTTGTTGCTTTTGAGTTATTGGGAGGCATCTCATTGCATGCATACCCCCCCCGACGTATCCTTCCCTGGGAAGTTGAGAAAATGATCCATGAGCTCACGTATTGAAATCTGCCTCAAATTTAGTGAATCTTACCCAAAACAGGCATGAATCACAGAGATAGGGTTCATTTACTGAAGCCCTTTCTTTTATCAAAGTGTCCAGAATGATAACTGAACTGATGAAAAAGGATGACCGGACTACAGTGGGTGTTAAAAGAGAGAAAAAGAAATAATAAGGTCAAGGACCTCAGGTTGTCCAGCCATGCAACCCATTTCACCCGGTTTCATCTCAATCTGAAATAAGGACTTCTATATATGGAATATGGGCCACTGCTGCTCTGTACTGTACTCACAGTGCAGAGACCCAGTTTAATGGAAAGAAGGACAGGGACACCTCGCTGCCCTTGATCCCCACCTCTGTCTGAGTGTTTAAAAAGAAAAGTTTCATTTCATAACAGAAAGAGAGGGATCAGAGACTTTTTGATTCCAGCAAAGCCTTATCTATTTCTGATAAAAACTCATTCCATGAAGCCATTATTTCAGATGAATGAAATAATAAATGTTGGAAAAATTCTAGATCAGAAATAAAAAAACATGGTTGAAAATATTGAATTATATTACAATATTATTTATTATATTATTGAATTTTATTATATTCAAACCACTGATACCTTTGAATTTACTGGTTAGATTAGCAAAGTGGAAATCTGCAAAGGGGATGTGCAAACGGAACCGTCTGTGGTGACCTGGGATGGGGAAGAAAGCCGCTAGCAGCTAACAGAACTGCACACGGGCGCAAAGCGGAAGGTGACGGAGAAAGGATGGATCAATGGTGTAGGTGGATGGTTGGTGGGAGGGAGGGGGTCAATGTAAAGAAGGTGGAGATGAGTAAACACAGATGCAGAAATCACTGGGGAGGGTTTTTCTTTTCTCTATATATCTCTCTGTGCTAACATCACTAGCAGACATTACAATAGAAAACATTTTCTTCTTTTTGATCGGATATATTTTTATACCCATTAGTACCTCAGAATGAATTTGGATTTGCAAATGAATTTGACTTTTTTTGTAAGAAAAAAAGTAAAAAAACTGATGCATGTTTTGTGGTTTATGTTTACTGGCTGCTCACCTTTATGTGCATGTTTTGAATTTAGAAAAGAAAATCTAAAGTGTACCTCAAAAGTTTTACAAAATCCCAACAATCGCCATCGAATGACGTTTTCTTTCTTCATGCTGCTCTTTCTGAAAGCATGACTCTACGTCAACATCTCTTCATTAGTCTTTTGAATGTTTATTTTTAAACTTTTCTTCTGTCTACAATGTGCACCATGTTTCCCTAAAACCAATTAAACCAAACCAATTAGTTCACCATTCTCCACTTCAAGACTTTTCTAATCAATATACTACTGAATGGAGGGTTAAGGGGATGATATCCATCCTCTTACGGATATAAGGCGAAGGATGGGAACCAGGGCAGAAAAAGCAAACCTGCTGGGTAAATAATTGACCAGGAGATTTTCTGGAGGCTCGTGTGAGAAAGCTCAAGGCCTCTTATGTGAGAAATAAACAAAAAGAGAGAAAAATCAAAGCTCTTTTAATTCATAGAAGCTCCTTCAGCAGGCGTGTTTACTTGATGAAATGTTAAGTCAGGATGAAATACACTCATAGTCTGCTTCTCTTTTCTGAAAGTTATCTACCTGTCTGTATTTCATTTATATACATTCTTTTTAATTTGTTAAAAAATTGTCTGACAGAGAGGAGTTTTATAATCTACTAATATTTAACTTTTACTGTTTGAATAAAGATTCAGCCAATATTAATAAACCCAGCGGATTTAATTTAGATATCTAACAAGAAAATATAAGATATTTTAACATGTAGTGACAGAAAAAATATATATTATAGGTTCCCATTCTTTTGAATATGTAAATGTCAGATCCTTCAGCATCTGAAGGGTAATTACAATCAATCCTGTTTGATTCACTATATCAACAGCTGTTCTATGCATATGATTATCTTATGCTTAACATCTGAAAATGAAATTTCATGTGATTCAATATATAGCAACGTCAGTTTATTGCGTTTTATGTTGGATCTATACAGAGCCTGTACTGACACAAGATATTCAGCTACTTGCTCAAGGGCACCATGGAGGCGGATGCAAAAAGGAAGAAATCTATTTCTTATTCAATTTAGAAACCCTGAATCACAGAACCAGAAAAAGGATCAAATCAGAGAGCCGCCGGTCACAAAAAAAAAGGTTTCTTTTTTGTTCCGCCTACCAGTGTGCCAACTACCAGGAACAGATATGTAAGCTCAAGCCAAGTGTCCTGACTGTTCTGCTTCAGCACTCTCTCCATGCCTTAGGAGGCATTTTAGTACAAGTGGGATTAAGCATGTATATCCCGGCCCCTAGCCGTCATACAGGGGATTATGTTGAGGAGGGGAGGGACGGCTGGAGACGCTGTATACTTATCTGTGCTTCCTTCCACTGAAAGGTGAGCCGGGTGAATCAGGTACACAAAGCGGCTGACTGAAACAGCAGCAGTGGGCAGCAGGGCTCCTCCAGTGGAGCTTGACTAGTAGCCAATCAATGCAGGCCATAAGCGGCACATCTCTAAGGGTGGTAGATTGAATGCTATTCTTCTCCTGCCACAGCTCTCTCACTTCGGAGAAAAGCCCTTAAGAGCCGTTTCGGCTCACGCAGCAGAGAGGCTGAGTCAAACTCAGGAGGGCAGAAATTCATTGAACTGATTAAACTGAGAGGTGCTTTAATCAGGGATGAGCACAACCGATGGTGCGCTGTGTCCAAATGCTTTTCTTAATTTGCCCAAGAAGTTGTTGGGGTTTTTTCGGGCTGCTCAGTGGAGCAGCGGGGTCTCCAGGTTCTCCCTTCGCATGTGTGGGTTCTCTCCGGGTACTCTGGCTTCCTCCCACAGTCCAAATAACATGACTGTTAGATTAATTTGCTACTAGATTCTCCTTAGGTGTTAGTGTGTGTGAATGGTTGTTTGTCTCTGTGTTGCCCTGCGATGGAATGGCGACCGGTCCAGGGTGTACCCCGCCTCTCGCCCATAGACAGTTGGAGATAGACACCAGTATCTCTTGCGAACCCAACTGGGGTTAAACGTGACATAAAATGGATGATTTTTTTTCTTTTTTCCATTTAGACAGAGGTGGAAATTGCCTCGGACGCTACAAAAACAATTTGAGAGTTTTGTCTTTACAGGCATGCAGCATAATATAAGTTTGGTGGGCCAGATAGTTTTCTACTTTTAGCTACTTTAGATCGCCAAGGTAACATAGAATATTAGCAAATATGGGTAATAATATGATTAGACTCCAGAAGAGATTTGATTCTTATGAAGAGTACGATACAGTTTGTCCGATTGGCATTGCCATATTCCACATCATGACGTCATCAGCAGGGGATCTTAACCAGATCTGCCCGGGTCCTGCATATGCCAGTGAAGTTACTCTACATTGCCACATAAAATAAAACATTGCTGTTGCCCATACATCGATAATATTAATGTTAGCTTGTCTAATGCCCGATGAAGCTTTATCTTAAGGATAACAAAGCTGAACAAATCTGTTTATGGTGAACGAAGTAATTTTAAGTGATATAAAGGGGCAGAGCTGGGTAGCGCTGTGGCTAGCTGTGCTCAGTAGCTAACAGGTTAGCCTCTTTTAGCTTGTTCGGTAAGCCATATTAAGCTACACTACTTTTAACTTTGTGTCAACAGCAACTGTTCGTTTCCTACAAGTTCAATAACTTGTTTTCTTTCTCTACAAAAATCTCTACCAAAGTAATTTTGTTGCCTTGTTAAATGGTGGAGCTCAGTCTGTCTTAGAAGGCAGTGCTTTCCTTAAAGACTGAGAGTGTTTTCTACTTCCGGCTACTTTAGTAAGCCGATAAAATGTAAAATAATAGCAAATACGGGTAATAATATAATGAGACTCCAGGAGAGTTCTGATTCTTAAGAAACGGGTGCAATACAGTTCGTCCGATTGGCATCGCCATATGACGATGTCATAAGAAGGCTGACCTGGTACCTATACAGTCAAGCTTTATACGCTAAAGCAGTTTAGCAGTTAAACCCACACCTTTTTGGTTTTATTTTTAAAAAGTGAAAACATAAATTTCCTCCACTTCTTTCATGTTGGCCTTTAATAAAAACACTCAAGTTAATTATTGTTGAGAGGCTGAATTTGAAAAATTTGAAAAATACTGTATCACTATTTTTAATACTAGTGGTTAAAAAGATTACAGCAACACGGCTGTTAGAAAAAGGTTTGACACTTTTTTAAACTAATTTCACAGTATAATTAACACTGTTGCAGAGGGAATAAAGGAAGACTTTTCCAACCCGAACCAACTGGCCAAACCCTTCTGCAACACCTAAACGTGACTAGTCCCCTCCCAGGTGCCCAATCAGACAGGCAGGCAGACAGCAAGAGGGGCTGTAAATTGAATGCTCCTCATTAAAGTGACATTAATTGCATTATTGAGCACAGAAGGGGGAAAAAAATGAATCACAGTGAAGTTGGCAGAGGAACGGAGCACTAAAAGAGGTTTGGCAGCGTGCCAGTCAGAAGGCAGAACCTGGATAATGTGAGGAGCACATCAAGGCAGAGGAGAAGGATTACACACAGACTAAACTGACCTCACCAATTCTGCAAACACCAGGCAAATAATAAGTGCACCATTTTTAAACTGCAGAGCACACTTTGTGTCTGAAGTCACACTTTTCTTTCTTTAATAATGCAGGGTATTACCCAACTAGCATTACAGGCGAGAAATCCAACCGCTTAAAGGCATGCTCTCAACATGTAGATTATTCCTATAAAATATGATTTCCCAGTGCAATTTCCAGCTGCTATGCCAGCTTTTATGAAAACTAGGGACCTAGTTAACACGGCTCGCCCTCTATTGCAGCTTCTCATACTTTAGTGAACTTGCAGAAGCATTAAACAGTTTTACAGCAATCATAAGTCCAGGGACGCTTTTTACTATGGTGAGCGATGAATAATCCCATTAAAGCAAATGGCATTTGGTGTTGTGCTTACTTGATTTAGGACTTTTTTTCTACCCTGCAGTCACATTTAAGGCACTGCAAATAAGTTGGATTTATACCAGTGGAAAAACTGGTTTGTGAAAGATTATTTTGCAGCATTTTGAATACAAAGCATCTTTTACTTTTAAGAGAAATTGTCTCATTGTAAAATATTTGTTTCTTTTTTTCTCTATTTGTAATAGGGGCATATTGAAAAAAAAGTTTAATCATTCAAATGAACACTTTACAGCTAAAAGCCAGTGTGTAGTTTTTTTTGTTTTTTTTTAAATCAACCGCACACGATGGAGGAGGAGGGTTTAAGGGTGGTGATTTTAGGAGTGACGAAAAGTGACTGTTGGTAAGCGGTGAGGAAGGTGGAAGAGGTGAGGGGAGTGGGGAAGGCAAGTGCTCTGTGAGTATTCAGACTGCCTTTAGCATCCAGAGTCTATTCATTTCTGGTCAGCAGTAGCAGTAGCAACATGGAGGGTGGGGTGGGGTCAGGGGGGCTGGGTTGCACAGAATGGTGGGAGGTACTCACTGACAGCCTATAGTTCTGCATCATTTTATCAAACTCCTCGTCAATTTTTTTGTATTTCTCCTCAGTGCGGGGGGTGAGGGAGAAGGGCTCCTCGGGGTCTGGGCTCTCAGAGTCCCGGTGCTCTTTCTTGTTCAGAGCCTTCGTTCCCCCGTACAACAGAAGCAGAGGCCACAATGACAGAGAGAAATAGACAGAGACGGCAGATAGAGAAGGAGAAGAAGAACAGAAAGAGTAGGTTAGAAAAGGTGACAAAGGTATGATGGTACTCACGCCATAGCGTTTGAAGAGGCTGTCCAGGTCCTCGGTCTTGCGGTCATTTAGCGGACTTTGGTCAATGGAGTCATCGCCGTCGGGCTCGGGGCTGTTGCAGCCATTAAAGCCTTTCTTTCGCAACGTCTGAGGCGGTTAGAAAAGGGTAGAGGAGGAGAAGGAGGAGGCACATTTACATTTCATTATCATGCACATTCCTTATCACCGCTTTTACTTTCCAACACCAAAACATCAGACTAGCTAAATGAAATCATTTTCTTTTTTCTGTGCTGAAACACAAAGGAATCATCTCGACTGCACCAAGCGCGTTGACTCCTACACCGCTCATTGAATTAAAAATGAAGTAGTTATGGTTAGATGAACAGTTTGACCCAACAGATGACATCAAACTGTGAGTTTTCTGGAGGCATTTTCTACAAGTGGAAAAAAATGACCTCTGATAAACCGATTTCGATTTCTCAGGTCAGCAATTGTAACATCCGCCACCCACGAGGAAGCATGCTATTACGAGCGAAGCTGGTCTTGCTCACCCTCGAAGGCCTCCGTGGAGGTTTTGGCTTGAAAAGGTGAAGATAATAAAGATTTTGCTTGCAAATTAAACACATCAAAATGAGTCACCCCTATGTGAAAATAATACAGTAGGTACATTAAAATTTGCCTTTTTTCAAAGTTGCTCTGCAGGCTAGAGGGCATGGGTCATAATGGTACTACATTGTGAAAGAAAAGGCAAGGAATGAAAGAAAAGTCAGAGAACCACAAAATAAGAAAACGTGCATAGAGTATGACCATATAAATATATAGAGGAATAGAGTGAAAAGGGAGTAAAATGGAATACAGAAAGGATACAAGAACGGGAGGAAGGGAAGGACATAACAAAAAAGATATAGAATGGAAAGTAGGAGATAACTTTAAATGATTAAAATGGGAGTAAATTATTTATTTGACCACACTTATCTGTGACTAGAATATATTAAAATCAGATTTCAGACTGCTGCACAGCTGGCTGAAAACATGGTGCTTTTCCTTGCTTTTAAAACATTTAATAACAACAGCTACATTAACAGAACACGTTATTAACAAGAAAAAAGTTACAGTAATTGTAGATTGATATATATATATATATTAGTGCTGTCAAAATTATCGTGTTAACACGAGGCCATTTTAACGGCGATAATTTTTTTAACGTGAGATTAACGCTATGTGGTTTTATGGTAAAATTTTCCAAGTACATCCCGCTGCAGCCTGCGGGGAGGCGGGGCTATTTACCCCAGTCTATGCATTTCTCATAGGCTTCGAGAGCGGAGCTCCTCAAGGAAAAAAGACGCTCATACACTGGGTGGCGCTAGTGCCTTTTCTTTAAGCCCCACCACCAACAAACAAGTTG
The DNA here is from genome assembly GCF_016077235.1 of Cyprinodon tularosa. Lineage (NCBI taxonomy): Eukaryota > Metazoa > Chordata > Actinopteri > Cyprinodontiformes > Cyprinodontidae > Cyprinodon > Cyprinodon tularosa. The sequence continues at coordinate 214,714 of NW_024039021.1, forward strand.
AGTGTCTGGTAACTAGTAGCAACCTGAAATACGCTGAGAAAACAGATTACTGAGGTGAAATGGAATCTGCTACGGCACTCTTGCTGTCACAGGTCGGTATCGTGTCTGTGTGTGGGTGGGTGGGTGTGTGTGTGTTCTCATTTTTGTTAAGAGTCTGAAAAGTAACTTTCATAGACTACCTCCATCTAGTGATGTCGGTCTATTGATTTTGATGTATTGATTGAAAATTGTTCATTATTATCTTGGTTAATTAACATCTAATGTTAACTGTACTACATTTTATAGCAGTAGGGTAAAATGCTTGTCTTTGTTCAAAAGACTGTATTAACTGTAAAGACTGTCTTTTACATCAGCCTGTTTTCAGGGCCTTTTTTTTGCCTACATATTTGTTATTTTTTGCTACATGCCATCTTCTTGCCATATGTTTCTATGGCATAATCAGTATCTGTGACCTGTTCTCATTTAAAAAAAAGAACATTGGCACAAACCTAGCCTGTATGTATTTTTTGTATGTCATCGAGAGTATTTAAATGATTTTCAATCAGAAAAAAAATTTGCGATTAATCGCGAGTTAACTCAGGCATTGATGCGATTAATCGCGATTAAAAAAATTTAATCGATTGACAGCACTAATATATATATATATATATATATATATATATATATATATATATATATATATATATATATATATATATATATATATATATATATATATATATATATATAAATATTAAGGATAACATGTAGCTATAGTTTGGCTAGCTACTCTGGTTGCAAGCCAAACTATATAACTACTAAATGTTAGCAAATATCAGCTTGTAATCCGTTTGTTTCTATTCTATTCTAGAATCAGAGATCCGATTGTTCCTTATGTTCCTAACAGAGCACTTCGCTCTCAATCTGCAGGTTTACTAGTGGTTCCTAGAATTTCTAAAAGTAGAATGGGAGGCATATCTTTTAGTTATCAGGCTCCTCTCCTGTGGAACTAACTACCAGTTTTAGTCCGTGAGGCAGACACCCTGTCTACTTTTAAGGCTAGGCTTAAAACTTTCAGGTTATCCTGAGCTATCTCTATAGTTATGCTGCTAAAGGCTTAGACTGCTGGAGGACATAGGGACCCCCATTTCATCATTCTGCTTCATTCTATCTCTGTTCTTCCACTCTGCAGAATCTGTTAGTTCAATCACTAACATTATGCTGTCTCTGCTTTTTCTCATAGTAGCTTCACTTTGTCTGTTCCTGTGTGGCTGTGACTCCATCCTTGAGAGAAATATCATCTGTGCTGCTGCTATCAACACCTTTGTTATAGATGTTCGAGATCGGCCTGTTTTTCAGCGTAGTCCTGTTTCTCTGACTGTGACTGGCTGGATGTGCCTTCCTCATCCTCTGACATGGGGGTTGGCTTGGAGCTCATCTGCCTGGTTGTGTGTTTCCTTTTACAGCTGCTTTTTGTATATCTGCTTCTGTCTCCTTAAACCCCAGTCGACCTTGGCAGATGGCCGCTCACACTGAGCCTGGTTCTGCTGGAGGTTTCTTCCTGTTAAAAGGGAGCTTTTCCTCTCAACTGTCACTACAAGCATGCTTGGTGTGAGGGATTGGTTTTCCTAAGATAGAAAACTTTGAATCAATTTCACTGTACGATCTGGTAAACTGTAAAGTGCCTTGAAATGACATGTGTTGTGAATTGGCACTGTATGTAAATAAACTGAATTGAATTGAATGATGGACATATTGTTACCCCCCCAAAATACTTGCAAGAATCATATAATCAAGTTTTTGAGTTTTTGCACACAAGCCATAAAGTGTAATTAGCATCCTTGCAAACAACAGGCAGCTTGTGATGGATGGAAGCTGGAGAAGAAGGGAGAGCGAGGAGAGCGCCACAGAGTGAGGCTCTTACTTTGAGAGGATTTTGCAAAACAAGATTTGCTGTTAAGTAGCTTTACTGGGTGGGCCCCTTACCAAAGAGCGAAGCATACAAATCTGCAAAAGTAGAATTGGAGAGAGAGCATCAGCGGTGGTCCCAGTACAAGCTTTGGTCCAAAGAAGCCGATAATGGTGATAGAATTAAAAACAATCTGAGATAAAACAACCATCAGAAAACTCTATTTTTGCTTTAAATATAGCTTTCATGTAAACCTAATTATTCTGAAATCAAAAGGTAGTTCAATTTTATCAAATAAACGATACTAAAAAAAAAAAACAAGAAATAAAGGATCTCAGATTAAGGGGTAGATTGACTTTTTGTGAGCGGTAAAGCTTTATAAAACTGGCATCTCTGCGAGTGTCACATTATGTTAGCTGGAACCTGGAGACTCTGCAATTTCTTTTACATTTTTAATAATAGCCAAAACAGTCCAAAAGGAAATACAAATAAATAATAAATAGACACAGACAGACCTGTTCATAACCAGGAACCAGGAGAGAGTTAAATAAAGAGCAAAAAACTCTAACAACTAGAGTCTAACAAGTCAAGAAGTCTAAAAACTTCTTTTGATATTTCTGTTTAATCAAAAAGAAAATCTCCTCTGTAACGTTCGGTGTTCTCGTGCTTAAAGTTGTAGGAAAACGGCTGTTCAACCGTTGCATTTCCGAATTCTCCCGAGTGGTGCACGACTTTACACGAGTGAATAAATTGATTGTTGTGGCGGAACAATCAACCTTGTGGCGGATGGTTCGCAGGCAAGTTCGGTTGTGGGGCCGATGTGTCAGAAGCATCTTGCTAACAAGTTAGCATCTTAGTGCTAATAGGTTCCCAATGGGAAATTCTATTGGGACCAAGTAGCACTAAATTGGTGACTTAGAAATGACACTGTCAAGGAACGCTATGGACAGCAGAAACATGTAAGAGGAGGAGAGTTTAGTGTCGGAGGTCGTGGATGAGTCTCCTCCGTCATCCATTTTTTATTTAGAGGAGGAAAGCAGTGACAAAGATGTTGTGGAAGAGGACGCCAGGGCGGCAGAAGCTTGGTTTGGTGTAGAAGGCTTCCAGCCGTACATGTTTGAGCCCTTGCCTCGCAACGCTGCCAGTTCTGTTAGCTCTACGCCTGCTGAAGACACAGACGTCCATCCCCGTGAACACTGGGACGGAACTCAATGGGAAAGGAAATTATTCTTATTTCAACTGTTGCGTATATTAGCTGCAACATATGGATCAAGATGCTATGACCGAAAATATTTGATTGACAGATGAACGTTGATATATGATTGGCTGAATTTAGGTGTTCAGGCTGACGAATAACTAACTGGCCTGCATAAGATAACGGTAAAAAAAAACACAGATTTTAAGACAGAATTTTTTAAAAATAGAAATCTTCTAAATTTAGGGACAATATCGTCTGATAAAGAGTACATTTATATACATGTTTAAGCCAGAAAGATTTGACATTTAAATGTGATTTTCCTACGACTTTAAACTGCCAGTCTGTGTCCTCTGTGCAGCAACCGTATGACTGGTTTAAATAAAAAGAAAACGAAACAACTTTTATTTTCCTCTGAAAAAAATGACACGGTTGTACTGAATTATAGGTTGCAAAACTAATCAAATGAGATGAGTCAATGCAAATTGTGCAAATATTATCCAGCCCTAATGTTGCTGCCGGAGAAACGAAACTAAAATCTGAAGCATCCCCTGTTATTATGAATCATTAAGTTGACTAACCCAGGAAAAAAAAAAGATAAATATTACATTTAATTCTAAATGAAACCAAAAAATTTAGCAAATAGAGCTCATTATTAGGCCCGAGCTGCGAAGCGCTACGAAGGCCTACTGTATTTTGAAAGTTTCTTATTATTACGGTTCTTTTGGCACTTTGAACGCATTTTACGGGGACTTTGCATATTCAAAAACTCACAAAAACGTGGCAGTAAATTGTCCCCCGCGTGAAATAGCCTGTCTATAAGGGAATCCAAAATGGCCGCCCCGAAATTACTCCACACACAATTGAGCTGAATATGTTTTGGATGAAATTAAGTCACATTTCACCAATATTAACAAAGACTTATAAGTGTTGGACCTTCAAAAAGATCAGCACTCTATTTTATTGTCCTATTCGGTTCTCTTTTAGAAACAGCCTACACAGCTGGTACCAAAAAACAAACGCAAAATGGATAAACAAGGAACCTCAGAATTATTTCTATCATTTTATAAGATAAAAATTGTTCTTACAACATGTTTAATTTTTTTTTTAGAATAATTAACAGATTAATGTAAAATTAACGCTAATATTTAAGTGAGAAAGCAGGAGTACGGATTTAAAAAGATTGAGAAATACATGCATTTCATTCATTTTTGACAAAAAAAGTCATCAAATGTAAATCCTTTGCGGCTTAATCAAAAGGACTATAAACAGTAGAGATTTATCCAGTGATGAACTGTAAAACAAACTAAATATTTCATGAAAACACTGTTTTCTTTTTATTCAAAACCCAACTGACATCAAGTGTGACTGATGCCAAGTGGCAGTCATGTTAAAACAAAAGCAGATGTTCACTGTTACTGCTAAACAGGAATGACTCAACAGCACGAAATGCCGCTTAGGAAGCAGGACTGGGGGGGAAACTCGTACCTTCAAGAGATCCTGACTGAAAACCCTGGGGCAGAACAGATTTGTTACAATTGGGATGAATTAGCTTTAAAACGGGTAGGGGCAGAGGGGTAATGATGCCATTAGGATGTAAGGGTAAGGAGATTTTTAGTGTTAATAACAATAGAGCTCTTTGATATGAGTCTCATTAAAACTCAAGGCCATTATTAGCATCACGGTGTCAAGGCTCCGTTTTATCTACCCACAGAAACCTGGTTATTAGAAAGATTTGCTCCAACACGGAGACAGTCTCCTGAGTCAGCTGTTGAGTCCCAGCAGCCCGAGTGAGTGCTCTCATCTACTGCTTAATGCAAATTTAGAGAGCCAGCTTTGTTGTCCGCAGCTCGTTGAAAGCACACTCTGCGGTGGTGCTTTTTGCACAGATGTGCGTGTGATCTGACCTAGAAATCAAGAGAACAAACAAGCCATTGAAAGAACACAGTAAATGCAACAGCTTCTTACATGTCGGCGAGGACATGTGATGGAGGTTGTGGTGGGGACATGATCGAGGTGTGGACCTCCTGCTCTGACTCCGAGGATGCACGAAGGCAAAGGATGGTCGCTATTATAGTTTGGTCGGTTATGGTGTTTCCAACGCTTATGGAGCAAAAACTTCATTTTAAGTAGGTCTGTCTTACTTATAAAGAACAAGATAGAGGGAATGCAACCAGTTCAAAATGACTGGCTGTGTGTCTTTTTAAAGATTGTTCCAGTCCTACATCACGGTTGGTATTAGTCCCCCCCTACCACCTGACAGAAACATAATAGAATTATAAAAAACAAAACAAAAAAAACAATCTATCTCGACAAGAGAAATGAGAACCTCCACTAATCTGGCTCATCCTTATAGGTACAATTTCAAATTGCCTGAAGGTTCCTTGTTTATCGGTGTAAAAGCCATGGGTATATCCTCTTATCAAACAACTCAGGAAGGAAACGAGTTCTGTGTCTCACAGAGCAAAATTGTGGTTTAAACTGAGTAAATCGACACAAGATCAAAAGCAAAGGATCTTCTGAAGATGCTAGTTGAAGATGGTAAGAGAGATCACAATCAAGGGTAAACAAATCCTGCAGCGACAGATTCTAAAGGGCCATTCAGCAAGGAAGAAGCCACACAACATACAAAAGAAGATTACAACTTCAAAATCGGAAGCAGGGACAAAGAATTCTGTTTTTTTGTTGTTGTTTTTTTTTATACAGTATGTGACGTGGTCTGGTGAAAAACAAAGAGTTACATTTGTTTGGCCTTAATTATATTCTAACAAAAAAGCCAGAGAAGATCATCCTAACTGTGCAGCATCAGGCTGTGGGGGTGTTATGCTGCAGGAAGGACTGGTGCATTTCACAAAATGGTCTGCAGTTTGAAGAAAAAAAAATAAAAATGTGGAAATATCGGGGTGATGTCTCTGGGATCTACATGTGTCTTCCAAACTTACAATCACCTGATTTCAACAGTTGAATAAGTTTCTAAATAAGTAAAAAAATAAATTAATGTGTTGGAAATTGGCACTACACTGCAAAAACGATCTAGAAATAAGTCAGAATTAAGTGTATTTACCCTTGATTTGAGTAGGTTGATAAGATGTTTTGCCAATGGAATCAGAATTTTTACTCTTAAAATAAGGTAATTAGATAATATACACTTGAAATAAGACAATGAAATTAGGGATGCACGATATTGGGATTTTGGCCGATATCCGATATGCCGATATTTTAAAACTCATGTAGCCGATAACCGATATCGATACTGATGTTAAAGATGGACAAAAATAAGTAGTCATTGAAAATAGCAGTTTTGTTATCCATTTCTGACACTTTGAAAAATAATATACTCAAATATATTTTCATATGATATCAAATTGAATTTTAAAAACGCGGTATCGATCTATTTCACTTTTAAAATCTCGTGAAATTTCATCTTTCTGTTACAAACTCTTGTGATATTTTGCAAATTCTTGTGAGATGTTGTTAGTAAAATAGATCGATACCACGTCAATATATCAACATATAAAAATATGGCAAAATTTTGTGAATTTTCGGGGGATTTCGTAGCATAACGATGACATATAGCAATATTTCATTAGTAAAAGAGATTGATATGGTGTTTTTAAATGGCAATATATCAGCATATGAAGATATTGTGATATTTTAATGTATCAATATTTTTTCCCTTGTCTTTAGAAGTTTGTTTAAAGTCTGTAAAAAAGAAGTTTTTGAGGAAGAACTTTTTTTTTTTAGACTTTAGAAACTCAGAAGCTGATCAAATATCGGGTTAAATATCGGTGGGGTGGCCGATGTCCGATATTCAGTTTTAAGGCCGATACAGGCCGATACCGATAGGGGGCCGATTATACCGTGCATCCCTAAATGAAATAGTTTTTTTCTTATTTTAAATGTAAATTGTCTCGTTCTATTGGCAAAGTGTCTCACTTACCTTCTCAATTCAAGAAAAAACGCACCTATTTTAAGAAAAAATGACTTATCTAGATATCCATTTTTCCCAATGTATAAACCCTTGTTGGTAAACCAATTGAGAACAAGTGCAAAGCTAAGCTTTTTTTCAACAGTTTTGTACTGTATAGCTAATTATGTGTGTTTGTGTTAAGAAAGAAAGTATTTTGGAAGTAATTCTTAAATAAAAAAAAGACATTTAAAGAAATTATTTTTGGGGAAAAGTTATGGACAGATGCCAACATCTTTAACCAAATGTCTCTAGTTTAAATTAAATCTTACTTCTAATATTCTCCATAGTCAAAAATAAGTTTTTTAATTCTATAAATATGGATGACTTGATTATTTCTATTATTGGTTTTCATGTTTTATTTTATTTTTTTACTAGTCATAGATTGCCAGCTTTGCCTTAATCCAGTCAGATTCATATACTGTACACGTCTGTCCCTCTTACATTGTGTCATGTTATTTTCTTCCCTGGACATAAAATGCACTCTGTCCTAGTTTATTACAAACTCCACTGATATTTTGTGAAAATTACAGTGAAAATATGGGCAACTTTCCCTTTCTCAGTTTCTGTGTTTTTCTTCCCACTCTTTCTCACAGCTAGCGGTTGTGTGTGAGTTACATTACAGTACATGCGTCTCTTCCCGCTCACACACATGCATGCACCCTCTCTGCCGCACTGATCAGCTTGTCTCTCAGTCAGTCAGCCATCTGTTCACCTGTCCCCTGTTTCCCCTTCTGCCCCTCTCTATTGTGTTGCCAGGCTAAGATTCAGCCTGCAGGGCAGCAAGCCGCTCTCTGACTGGCTGCGGTTGCTCACAGGCTCCGCCCTCATCTCCCACTCTGTCGCCCTCCCTCCCTGTCTTCCTTCTCCTCTGGTTTGCAGTCTCGCCCACCAGTGCGCCCGCCCGCCTGCCCACCCTCTGTTGCTCCGTTCTATGCAACATCATTTCTTATGTCTTCCTCTCCATCTTTTCGTCTTTCTCTCTCCTCCTCATGGCGCTCCCATCTCTTGGCCCACAATCATTTATGCAAATATTACACAAAAGTGCAAAGTCTCACACTTATTCTTCCATATTTTCCGTCTTTAACATGTCTTTCTCCTCCTTACGCTGGAGCTCCCTCTTGTTTTCCATGAGCGCTCATCCTTCTTTCTTTAATCAGATTAAGATCCTCTGCTCTCACTTCTGTTTCCCCAATCACATTTTGTCTTCCCGTGATATTCTCTGCACTTTTCTTACATGCCTTATTTCTGTCTTGATAAAAGCTTCCATATAATTTCTTGATTGTCATGAGAACTTTCTATAAAAGCTGCTGTGATGTGGAAACTGTTTTAGGAACAATTCTTTAATATAAGAAACAACAAACAAAAAAAGCAGAAAGAAAAATTAGAATATTATAAGAACAAAAAAAGGCCCAAAAAGGGTCTGAAAAACTGAGCTAATGTAAAGTGGAGGCTGATTGAACTGGATTGAATTTTATGCTGAGCAGGAGTTGCCTCCCTTATTGCTTCATCAACTAAAGGCTCTTTGCCGAACCATCAGGAACTGAAATCTTCCAGCTTTAGAGAGGCTCCTTTTATCAAAGCAGGTAGAACTTTTACACACAAACTTGTAGTGACCTGGCTACGTTGGTTAAAAATGTCAAATTGTAGTTGTTGTTTTTTTAAAGTTTTGATAAAAAATAAAGAAAACTCTAAAAATGAGAGAATTGGGTTTTAAATGAAAACTTACTGCAAAATCTGAGATTTTTCTGTGGGCGTTTCTATGATTCTTAATACTCTAAAGCAGAATTATTGGGGTTGGTTAGCAGGCAAAGTTCTTGCTGCCTTTCTGAGGTAAAAAGAAATAGTAGTTATTGATCTCACAATGGAGAAATAAACTGTCTGCGTTTAACTCATCCCCTTGGGGAGCATTGGGCTGCCATTGTACAGCGTCAGGGGAGCAGTGTGGGGTTAAGGGTCTTGCCCAGAGACCCAGAGTGCAGGCTGTGCACTGCTCTAACCACTGTGCTAACACTCACCCAGTTGTGAAATGACAGAAACATTTAAACCATGCTCTCAGCTCACAATTTTTGGACAGTTATTTATTTGGGACATCGTGTCCAAAGTCTCAGTAATGAAATGTCTGCCATGGTCCTCGCATTCTATACTTCAACTGTTAGAATTGTTTCAAGTCACTAACCTGCCTAGAACGAACAAGCAAATCTCCCATAACTGAAAAAAAAAAAAACTACCAAGTTTTGTTGGCTTGTCATGTTTGGAACGTGAATAATTAGAACAAGCACAGAAAAAACCTTTTACCCTATGTAAATAACTGGTTGTTATGGCAACCTAACACACATCCTATATGCTATTGTAGTCTAATCTCTGCTAAAAGCCACAGTGAAATACATTAGCTGAACTGATTCGTTTTTACCTGAATCATCAATAAACGTTTAGAACAGATAAAACTGTATAAGTGAACGACTTGCTGATGGCAGCTAATGGCTCGTCTAACAGAAACACAGACAAATCGCCGAGGGAAAAATACTGAAAAGATAATATAATTAATGCCCTCTAATGTAAACAGTATATGAATAGGAAACTTGAAAGATAAAACTGTGAGCAAATCATTAAATGATGGTGAAAAAGTCGCTAAGATTGATAATAAATCAACGTAGAGTCAATTTCAGACATGAGACAGGTTTTATTATTGTTAAATGCTTTTTATAAACTCCAGCAGGAGTTTCCTTGAGCTTTTTGTTAGATCTTTAACTGTTGATTTAAAAACTATTTGTTGTTCTTTGTAAACCGCTGCAGCGCCAGTTAATCAGTACATTACTTAATCTCTCCTTAGGCTCTTCTTCTCTATCAGGCTGTTTTGCTTTGTTTTATTTCTGTATTATTTTTCTTTTTTTTTGGACTCTGTATGTAAGCAAACCAAAGCTAGCCATTAGCTTCATTAGCTCATTGTCAAGCAATTCAACCAGCACCCCCTTAGCTGGCAAATAAGACACTCTGCATCCATGGAGCTTTGTGTCAAATTCACTTTTTATTATTTATCATTTATTTAAATAAGGATTAATTGAATGTGCAAATTACCTGAAGACTGCACCTCCAGAACTCACATATTTTTGCAGATTTTTATCCGCATTGTGCTTCCCTGTTTTGTGTTTTAGTGTGTTTTAGTAGGACTATTAAACAGAATAGTTACTGGTAACAGAATTATTAGTTTGAGGCATTTTAGTATACGGATGGTGGTTGTCTGTGGTTATATCTTATTGGTGATCAGCTGAAGCAAAATTATTCCTTTCTATTTATCAGTTTGATAATATAAAGACTTTTCTAGTCACCATATTTTATTGTAAACTAAAATGTTTAATTTATTTTGACAAAAATGTGTAAATTGATCATCCAAATGCTTAAATATAATCATTAAAGGCTGGTAGCCTTTAATCACAATGATCTAAATAATAATGTGTTTGTTATTACTTTGCTTTGATTAGAATAATTCATTATATATCAATATTTTAAATTCTAATTATTAATATTTATAATCAAATAAGCATAATGATTGTTAAAACACTTTACAGTACAGTGTTTTCACGTTTATCTTATAACTCTTCGCTATTATGTTATTCTTATACGTTTTTTTAAGGTCCTTATTTGTGTGACCATTTTTTCTATAATCTTTTTGCTGCTGAAAACACCAAAATTTCCCTATTGTGGGAAAATAAAGGGATTTTCTATTCTATTCAATTCTATAATTGCAAATCAGTCACTATGACACCTCTAACAATTGCTGTGCCTTTTTGGCCAAGAAGGAATTTCTTAGTCGAAATAATCTACATTACATAGAAGCAATATTATGGCCGACACACAAAGACTGCAGTGATTTTCTTTATTGTACAACTCTTATTTTTAGCATACTTCTTAAGGAGACATAGGGATGAGGATAAGCCAACCTTAAAGGTCCTTTTAGAAGATAACTATATTTATCAAGTGCTAATTACTGTGCAAAAATTGTTAAATCTAAGAAAAAGTTTTACCTTTTCAGCACTTTCTACCTTTGTTTTTGTTTTTTCTTATTCAGAGCTGTCAGGTAAAAAAAAATGAGGCCCTCTGCTGCAGAATTTATTTATTGACCGTTCATCAATTCAAAGATCAGGGGAAGGTTTTATACCAGATTGGATTTACTTTTTTGTGTGTGTTAATTGTTGATAGACAGGCACAAAGCAGCAATAATTAGGTACAATTTGGAGGTACTCAAGTGGGACTTATTTGGATCTCTGCTCTTACTGACCCTTTAGACCAGCAGTCTAGTATATATATATATATATATATATATATATATATATATATATATATATATATATATATATATATATATATATATATATATATATATATATATATATATATATATATAATTTATCGAGTGAGAGTCTGAGTGATGTTTTATTTTGAAAAATATAAAAAATTGGGGTATTCTCTCCATCAGTCGGTGCATCTGTGCCTCTTGACACAGGTTAATTCAGGTCAAGACGCATCCTATCTATAACATCCTATCTTTGCGAAGCGGGATTTTCTGCGGTTACAGCGACCAAAACAAAGTTACGGAGCAGACTGGACATCAGGAGCACACTTCATGTGTCATTGTCTCCGATTGCGCCAAAATGGGACCGGCTTGTTTCGGAGAAACAAGCTCAGGACTCCCACTAATTCAACATAACGGTGAGTTTTATTTTTATGCTGTTTGTATTTGATTTTATGCCAGTTGTATCATTTTATTTGATCGTATTTACCCCCTACACTTTAAAGGCTGGTACGTGAAAAAATTGTCTGACATATAACCGGGCCGTGGCACAAAAAGGTTGGGAACCGCTGCTCTAGACGACATGTTTGGTAACAGAGAAAGTGGACTTAGCATGGCATCCTAAAGCACAAAACTTTTCAGGCTTGATTGATGAACGCTTGTCTGCAACAACAAAGGTGTTTATTCAAACATATTTTATGTAGCAATATCATTAACCAAGAAATGGGCTTAAAGAACAGTCTTAGTGATCTCTTTATATATTTCTGCCAGTTAATCTGCAGAAACACCCTGTATCTAAGCAAAAAAAATCCACATATTGAAGGGCATTTTTACTCAAAGCAGAATCTCAACAAAAGAAAAGTCCATCCTATGATCTCTTTCAGCCTGTATTTTACGCAAACCACAGCACGGTTGCAGAAGAATCACTGGCTTGTCATTCATGATATAAATCTCCAGCTCCAGCACCGCCTGAAAGAGCTCTATTGGATTGAGATCTGGTTACTGTTATGGTAAGTGGAGAACAAGGAACTGACTGTCATGTTCAATAAACAAGTTTAAGATTTTTTTTTAAGCTTATTGAAATTGATCATTATTCTGTTGGAAATAGTCATCAGAAGACGGGGGCACTATAATCATTAAGGGACGGACATGTTGAGCGATAATAACAGTACACCAAGAAAATATCCTTCATGCTATTAAACCACAGGCTGCCTGGACAGTTGATAGAGGGCAGGATGGATCGGAGCAGCCCTCATGTTTGACTCAAACTCCGTCCCTGCTTCATGATTGCTACGCCGCTACATTAACCTTACTGTATAAATACTGTAGGAGTTTTCATACATTGCCTGAATTCACATAGCAAACATCTATTTCTACCAAAACGACATTGAGGCATATGCATTGAAAGCTGAATAGGTAATTTAAGCTGTGTGGTAATTATTTTAGTCCAACAGCTTCAGACGCTTGGTTAAAAACTATATTTACATGTCCTGCTTTGTAATCCAGGGCAGAATCATTGACAGCTTTGCGCATGTGTTGTACATTTGCAATGGGAAATGGAGCAGGTCTCCTGTCTTTTCTCTTGGTTATGACCAGATGTGGGGCTTTCAGGACGAGGCAGCTGCAGACAGTGCTTGGGTAAGTAGAGAGACTCGTGGCAGCTTTCAGTGTTCAAGCGATTGCTGCTGTCAGAGTTTTTACAGCACTGGTGGTTCGTTTTTATGGAAAGTAGGCAGACAGGAAAGGGGGTACCAGAGAGGGGGAGAGACATGCGGGACCACAGGCTGGATTTGAACCCAGGTCGCCCACATCGAGGACTAAGGCCTCCATACATGGGTGGACAACTTCACCTATCTTGGAAGTACACTCTCTAGAAACGTCGTCATTGATGATGAAGTCAACCCCAGACTTGCTAAAGCGAGTGCGGCTTTTGGCAGACTACGCAAGAACATTTGGGACAGGAGAGGGATCACAACAGAGACAAAGCCACAGCAAGGAAAACGCTCCCAAGGTGGACAAAAAAGCGTTTCAAGGACACGCTCAAAGCCTCGTTGAAGGCCTTCAACATCGACCACAACACATGGGAGCATGCAGCGCAAGACAGAGGAATGTGGCGATCCGCTGTCCAAAAAGGTGCCAAAGCTTGTGAGGCAAACCGGATCGCTGTGACTTTAGAGCGTAGGCAAACCAGGAAGATCAGAGCTGCCAATCTTGCACCAGATGCCACTATTCCCTGTCCACATTGCCCAAGACTATTCCGTGCACAGATTGGCCTGATCCGCCACCTGCGTATTATAGACTCTAACTTCCCCAACCATAGGATGAATAGATGGTCCTCGTCGTATTGACGGACGAACAGTGTGCTCTAACCACTGCGCCATCAAAGCACGGCCCGAAACAGCCTTTTTTTGAAAAAAAAAAAAAATCTGATGGAGTGTCTGAAAAATCCCCAAATATAGTGACCTAGTGGTGATGTTGGCAACCCTGGACTGCCATCTCTAGTTTTCCTTCAGTGCTGAAAGCTGCACACTGCAGCCACACTAGCAAGCTTTGCAGCAAAACAGACAGGATCTGCTGTGTTGGGTGTTTTTTAAGTACATTTTAGAATTTTGTGATATTAAAAGTCAGTTTAAACTTTAAGTGTGAAAAAACAGAGTATGGAACTTAAAGACAACAGCTGTGATGGTTCACATGTGAAAGCAAATCTGTTGGGTTGTTATCCAGCACTGGAATAACAATCATAAGTGCTTTAATGGTAAACAGAACATTGGAAAAATACAAAACACAAATATTTTATAAATCCAATAATTTCTTATAGGTTTGGAATAAAAATTGACAGAGGACTTGAAGGAGCTACGTGTGTGCAGGTATTCCAGTCAGCTTAAGAAGTCCAGATTAGGAACATGGGATATGATAGGTTTTAGCTGGAAGACCTAAAAGGTTGAGTAGCAAAGAAGGATAATCTTGTGAGGAGTACTTCCAGGTCAACAAAGCCTTAACCTCTGACCTGTTCAGGTAAAGGGAATGGAGGGGGCAAGAAATAAAATGATCCCAAACAATTAACCCATTTGGTTTGAAAGGCAAAACAGTAATTTGATACTTGTTTATTAAACTGAGAAATGTGGTATTTGGAGATATGCGAGGCTCCCCTAACCAACCAAAGTTCTTAGGTCCTGCAGCAAATCTCTTTGGTGAGATCTGCTTCGCTTGAGCTGCTTAAAGGAAAAAAAAAAAAAAAGGGCATCCATCCCCCTTCCCCGACGCGCATCTTTGCTTTCTTTTCTCGGCTATTCATCGCCACTCTTTCAGCCTTCCGTCCGCTCGTGTTCCCTCTGTCTAGAGCTCTCTCCCTTTCCTTGCCCTGATTGGGATCTGCAGTCGGGCGGATTAATGCAGTCTGACAGCAGAGGCAGGCTGGCCACACACACACTGCTCAGGCAGCACGTGCATTTCTGAGAGGCTCTGTGTGCATATGTATTGCCTCTCAAGCTTGCATTGGAGTGAAGGAATGTCTAACCATATGATGAATACTGAGCCTATACTTGCACACACACAAAGAAACATCAATGTAAAATAAAGTGCTTCTAAGCATTCAGGGACAAGCAGTGTGACGTGCAGCCAGGACAGCATAAAGTGTGTAACTGCGTGCATGTAGGAGCGAGTGCCTGTTCCTGCATGACTACATCCACACTTCATAATTTATACTCAAAAGCACTTGCTCAAAGAGATTCACAGAGGCAGAGCAGCAAATGGGCGCACTTTGTGACTACCCAATTATCCCCTCTCTCTTCTCCTTCCTCCTCTTCCTCTTTTCTCTGTCACTTGCTATGTCTCAGTTTGCTCTACAACCGCCGATGTTTAACCAAGTGCAAGAGGAGATCATCTCTAATGATTATTGTATAATCCAGCCATTCTCTCACATTGTGGTCTAATAATTTTTTTTTCTTACATGCTAAACCACTAATAGCTGTATAACCAATTAGGGTCACAGCGTCTAGGTGCAAAGCAGGCCTCCTTGGGATGATAAAAGAAAAAAAATGAATGTTGATTGGTGTTATTAATATTCACAGCTGGAAGACAAATATAGTACTTGCTTATTGCCACTGTCCTGTTGAGTCCATTTTATGATGAGTATTTCTTGGATGCCAGATAGACAATGGTCACACTTGATAATGAGCAAGAAGAATGACCCTTGTAACTTAAGCAAAAACCTGGATAATAATTTCCCTTTTAACTCCCACTGAAGCAACCAGAGGTCCACTGGCTGCCTTAATAATCACTATAGATTTATCTTTTTTATTAATGATTAAAGGTGAAAACTCCTCGGTTATTAGTAGGGATGATCCGATAGTGAAATTGATCCATTATCAGCAGAAGCTACTTTGGTTTATACTTAATGTAACCAACAGGTAAATAACCAATGCAACACTTGTTCTCGTACTGTACCTTGTTGACTTTGTTCTATGTTTGAGTAAAATAACTTGAGTCTTTTTAAACATTACGCATTACAAAATGATTAATCAAAGTTTGCATTATTAATAGGGGTGTAAATAATAGGGGTGGAACGGTTCACAAAATCCACGGTTCGGTTCGGTTCACGGTTTCGTGGTCACGGTTTTCGGTTCGGTATATGTTGATTGTTAGCCTGACATGTTGGTCGTGTTGCTGTTAGCATAAACAACACGTGTTGCACAATGCTTGCACACTGTTTTTATCCACAACTTTCTTTCCGCCGTCATCGTAGGTCACTCTAAATGCAAAGTGGTCCAATACAGCAGACCTATAAAGTGCTGCTGGCGCGTCTTCCAACTCCTGTTCTTTCCCACTCGCCATACCCACAAGATTCTCCACAACAACTGATTTTTTTCTGCTACACCCGGCTACGCTGCTTCGCTTCTTCTTGTTTACTGCTGGTGGTTGGCTTTGGTCGCAGTACCGCCACCTTCTGCTCTGGAGTGTAAACGCTTCGTCTATGAGAAAAAGGAGCAGCGCATGAACCGAACGCAACACACTCAAGTCGAACCGAGACAATCGAACCGAACGGTTCAGACGGTTTACATAAACCGTTCCATCCCTAGCATATAATAATCGTTTTGTATCGATGCATCGGATCGCCGTCTGGCGATCCGATGCATTTTTTTTTCCCTCCGGTCTATTTTTATCCATTTGCTCCTGGGCGTAATTCTCCCTCCCGTGCTGCGGTGGCGCTAAACCTATTTTGCCCTCCTACCTCGCTTCCTGGTTATACTCCTGCAGCAGTGTGTTGCAGTAAGCTTGGCACAGACATTTTTGATTTATGCTCAATATTGAAGCATGGTCTGTGCTACATGCTGTGGGTCTAGATACGGCCGAGGCGGCGAGGAAGTGGGGCGAGTTTAGTCCGACGACGTAGGGACATGAGGGCCAAAAAGAGCGGAGATCCAGGTGGAAAAAGGGTCCCAGCGTTCTCTCGCACTTCGCTCTTCTAGCGGGTCAAACTTCACGAGTTGTTTTCCGCAATTTCGGTCATAAAAACAAAACAAGCCGGCCTCCTGTCTGCGGCACTGTTCGCGGTCAGCTACAATTTGGGAGAGGTGCAGCGGAGCGTCTGTGGAGGGGGCGGGGACGTCTGGAGCCGAGGTATTGCATTGCACTCATTGCACTAATTTTCTGCAGTATTTTTTGATGTAAGGCCTTTCAGAATCTATAACGCAGGGGCATTCTTATTTTTCAGTGAAAGAGGTTTTAATAGGAATAGGTGGAGTGCAACTTTTCTACTTCTGTTATTTGCTGTTGTTTCTCAAAAACAATGCAAATTTGAAACATTGTCTATTCTGTAAGGTGTTAAAAAAAAAAAAAAACACGAACTATGAATCGAATCGTATCGTGGTGTATTCTTGAGTACCGAAAATAATCGAAACGTTGAGTCAGGAAATCGATACTGAATCGAATCGCCATGATGGATGTGATTTAAACCCCTAATCATTAATACTGGTATATCATGTCAACACCGGAATTGTAATATTGGAATCATATTGGAAAAATAAAGTTGTAGCCGGGATGTAAATGAAAAGCCTGAACATCAATACCTTTGATATTTATTGTTATTTAATGTACCTGTTATATAATGTATAATGCACTAAAAAATACAACATAAATGAAAAATGTTGAAAGCCCAGATTTTCTTTGCTTCAAACATGTACCAGCAACATTAATGTGGGAATCATAAAAATAATGTATCTTCTTCCTCTGTGCCTTAGAGCTCGATTGTTGTTCTAAAAAATATTAATAACGTGTCGGTGAACCAGTGGGTGAAATGTCTGTTCCTTACAATAAACCGACTGAGCTGGGGGGGGAGGGGGTTCTTATATAGGAGGCGGACTTCTGTCAGTATCCATATGAAATAATCTGTCAGAGAAAATCTATTCTTTAATATCTTTTATTATTTTTTTTTAGCAATATTAATTCAATCCATACCATCTTTTCACATATTTTGACTTTTTTTATTCAAATATTCAGCTAGAGATACTGAGGCAGAAAATCCCAGTTAAACCAAAAGGTACCGATAAATGTTATTATTATTATTTCCTTTGTATTAAGCAAAAAAAAAGGGATGATAAGAAGAACAGCAGAGAGGACTAAAAAAAAAGGTGGAAGAGGTGCACATCTGGTGAAGGAGACAAACGGGGACA
Source organism: Cyprinodon tularosa (assembly GCF_016077235.1). Lineage (NCBI taxonomy): Eukaryota > Metazoa > Chordata > Actinopteri > Cyprinodontiformes > Cyprinodontidae > Cyprinodon > Cyprinodon tularosa. Next base: position 232,726 of record NW_024039021.1, read on the forward strand.
AACGCTGAAGAACGATTAGAAATGCCTCGCGGGCTACAGAGAGAAAGGGTAAGGTAGCAGGATGGGGGGGGGATAAAAGCCAGTACAGGAGGGAAACATCCATGTGGGACGCACAACAGAGAGCCTCACCAGGATTGAATATTGTATGAGGCGCTCTCATGGGCCGCTGCGGAGCGTGCGAGCGGAGACTGAGAGGTGGACTTGTGTGCGGCCAAACACACACATTAATGAACAAACACACGCAAAAAAAAAAAGAGAGAGACAGGGGGACACACTTGGAAACACCAACACATGTACGCACACAAACAGAACCAGTGGAGCTTGAGCTGATGTGGCCCAGAGCTGCCCAACGCCCTGCCACGACACCAACGTGCGCGCACACTCACAAACACACACATGCATACACTTAAGAGCCATCTGCAGCTGGAGATACTGCCTACAGAAAGGCTTTACTGCTGACACTCTGAGACAGGCAGAAAGACAGGCACAGGGAAAAACGAGAAACTGTCGTGACCGAGAGAATCGGGGGGGCAGGAAGAAGGAAAAAAGAAAGACAGGAAGTGACAGACAGATATGGAATATTGGAAAAAAGTGTTGCCCTCAACTATGGCGCCTAAGTTCTACCTCAGACACAGTCAGAGGTAAAACTGCTTGGCTAACACTTTACATGGAGGCAGTGGCGGTTCTAGACCAAATGTACCAGGAGGGGGGCCAGTGTGTTTTCATGGGGGCCCAGAAAAGCATGAAATAAAAAAAAGGGCAAGGGATTCAAATATATTTAGTGAAATTTTTATTCAGTTAGGTTTAATTAAAATCTGTCTTATTGGGTCAATATACATTCAGGATTTACAAATTTTACATATACGACTTAATTTAAGTAAAATTTCAATTTTCTAAAAAACCAGAATTAGAAATAAAAAACTGATAAATTCAGCTGTAAAAATTTGAGAATTTCTTTATGTGTTTTTAACCCTTTAAAGCCCGATCCAAGAATAAAACAAAACAGAAAATTACTTTTTTTTGGTTTGAAGTCCTTATTTGGCCATTTAACAAAATATGTAAAAAGAAAAAACAGAAATACATTTTTGATATTAATAATTTATTACTATGCGATAAGCCAAGATTAGTTTTTGTGTAGTCTTCTGCCCTCTGTTATCAGGTATATCTGATTGTGTACAATAGGATTTTGAGCAAAGTTTTTACCATTAAATTATGAAAAAGGTGTCAGACGCAAAACATTTCAGAAACCGTATGTATCAAATATGATACATTTGGCATTATAGGGTTAAAAAAAAATAATTGAGAGGATGATAAACATGGATCCTATCTCAATCCCACTGAATCTATCACGTTATTGTCTTTAAATAATTAGTAAAACAGAATTTGTAAAGAACAAAAAATTAAATAGATCCGAAGGACTTATAAGTAACCATGTCTGTTCATCATTAGAATTTCTTTCAGTATTATGTCTTCGGTAGAGGGGGCCATAACAGGGGCCAGGACATAATCTACAGGGGCACTGGCCCCTGTTGGTACCTGTCTAGAACCGCCCATGCATGGAGGTTCAGCAGTTTCTGCAGGGAAATTTCCTTTGGATGCGTTTAGTTTTAACCCACTTAAAATATCCAACAACATTTCTGTTCTAACAACATAAAAAAAAAAATCTAATTTAGTTTGTGATTCCTAGAGACACTCACAGCATGTGCAGTTTACTCTATTCTATAAGCAACAGCAGAGAAACAAAATAAGCTGATAATAATTTCTCAAATATTCGGCTTTGTTTTCTGTGTAAAACTGTGTTTTTTTTCTGTCTTTAAACTCCATTTTATACACCAGCCTGCTGAAGGACAGTTCTTAATCGGCCCATTTTTCCTGCTTTTAATATGTGATGAATGTAAAGTCAAAACGAATGATTGGCATGTACCATCCCACCAAAACACGCTTCAATTCGCTAAAACGACAACAACACAGGAAACTTCCTTTCACTTTCTTCCAGTGACAGCCTTTCTCTTTCTCACATGATCAATGTTTAGTTTGGAAGCTGACACCTAAGCGCAGTATGCGACTGTAAAGATCTTTTTAATTTGTCTCGGGTTAATATGCTCTAGAAATCTTTTATGGTTTTAAATTAAAAGTTAATTGAAACATTTACCGTGATCTTATTGCAGAAAAGAAACAATATTACTAACTTCTCAAGGAACAATTTAATGTAATTAGCTTTGCAGATAAAGATTTCAATAAAGAAACCAAAGCAAACATGGAGAATATACAACCCATCATATTTGCTCTTTACATAGAAAGACTAGGAAAACAAGCTGAAATTAGCTGGTTAATTACTCAGGCTTTACGCTCATGTAGTCAGCAAGTGATCCACTGCTTAGAAGAAGTCTTCAAATGGCGCTATTTTTTAAGGATGTACTGATATAAACATTTTCTGTTATATTTACAGATAGTTCATGTATCTTATCTACAAAGTGGAAAACATCCATGATACAGCTGGCATTGCTTCCCTGCATTAGTTAAAGGAAAATTCCGGTTTTTAACACTTTTAGCCCATTTTCTGTAGTGTCCAGGATGAAATCGAATGACCGACACTAAAATTTTGACAATTGGTCCTGTCTCTGCTATTTGGCTCATGCAGAATCCCCCCTGGCTGCTTCAGAATGGCTTACATAGTGCATGTCCGATAATGTCCTTAAAACAACCTTAAACGTTCTTTTTTTAAAATATGCTAATCACCGGGTCGTCAGCGCTGTTCAATGACGTTCCAAAAAAAGTTTCGTGAAGAAAAACCGTTCCTGTCTTGTTTTATTTAGCATTTTGTAAATCCCAGAACAATTTTTTCCGATACATCACAACCGCTTATAAACTTCCGCTTCCCGTTCGAATCTGAAGCGTTGCACACCCCAGACCACTAGTTGGCGACGGTATCCTCTACCGTCAAACTCAAAGTCCAATATGTCCTCCTCAAGAATCCACCTTTCGTATTCCATTTTCAGAGTTTTTTCAAGTGTTTAACAGAGACGTTAGCACCTCGACGTCGGAGTACACAGAGTGAAGCAGAAACACTTGGGCCTTGCGAAAAGACTACAACTAAGCGTAAACAGGCCCCATTTCCGTTTCCGGTGGCGGAGGGATAATGACTATTCCAACAGAACCCAATGGGATTTACAAAATGCTAAATAAAACACTACAGGAACGTTTTTTCTTTACGAAACTTTTTTCGGAACGTCATTGAACAGCGCTGACGACCCGGTGAGTAGCATATTTTAAAAAAAGAACGTTTAAGGTTGTTTTAAGGACATTATCGGACATGCACTATGGAAGCCATTCTGAAGCAGCCAGGGGGGGGATTCTGCATGAGCCAAATAGCAGAGACAGGACCAATTGTCAAAATTTTGGTGTCGATCATTCGATTTCATCCTGGACACTACAGAAAATGGGCTAAAAGTGTTAAAAACTGCAATTTTCCTTTAAGAACTTCACAGTCCTGTGCTTCATCACTATCATTGCAAAATACAGCCAGAGAAAAATGTTTCACTAAGGATTTGTTCTCTAAGTAGAAGAGGCCTAGGCGTACCTCAGTACTAGCCTGGTCAGCCAGACTGGGTCGGCCTCAATACTCTGTGGTCTAAAACAGATTGAACCAATCACAGGCCCATAATGCAACAGCCCTGCATTGTAATTATAACACTAAAAACTGCTGCTGCTGCTTTATTGATACCCTTTCTTATGTCTCAAAAGAGTTGCAGATACTGTCAACATTTTAACAGCTGGCTGTTGTAAGAGTGCTTCCTTTTTCTGATTGGTTGGAAACTGTTTCTACTGATTCCGTTAGTCCTGCCTATGAAATCAGGCTCTACCTGCTCCTTTTCAGACTGAGGTTCTGTGGACATTATGGGTGGAACGGTTCACAAAATCCACGGTTCGGTTCGGTTAACGGTTTCGTGGTCACAGTTTTCGGTTCGGTATATGTTGATTGTTAGCCTGACATGTTGGTCGTTTTGTTGTTAGCATAAACAAAAGGTGTTGCACAACGTTGCACTTTTATCCACAACTTTCTTTCCGCCGTCATCGTAGGTCACTCTAAATGCAAAGTGGTCCCATACAGCAGACCTATAAAGTGCTGCCGGCTACGCTGCTTTGCTTCTTCTTGCTTACTACTGGTGGTTGGCTTTGGTCGCAGTACTGCCACCTTCTGCTCTGGAGTGTAAACGCTTCGCCTATGAGAAAAAGGAGCAGCGCATGAACCAAACGCAACACACGCGAACCGAACTGAGACAGTCGAACCGAACGGTTCGGACGGTTTTCATAAACCGTTCCATCCCTAGTGGAAATGGCATAAGTCAGCCCAGCCAGGCTACTTTGGCACTTCTGACCATCTAAGGCCAACTTGGGTATCGAATGTTTTGTCCAAAAATAAATCAAAAACCTGCTGGAAAAGAGCTAGGTCATCTGTTACCACCACCTGTTGAGCAGCAGAACCTGGCTGATAGTTGGAAATTAAACACTTTTTAAGCATAACTTCACTGACTTAACAGATAACGGTTGGTTCCTGCTATGTAAGTGGAAAAGACTGATTTGCCCTAAAGCAACAGTTAGAGGTCATACAAGCTTTCCGTGGACTCAGGATGTAGATTCAAACATTTCTGAAACTTCCAGGTTTCCCTCGTTAACATAATTGATTAAATCAGCCTTAAATGCATAAAACAAAATAAAAAAAACAGCTTACTAAGTTTTCTGGTCTTGGTAAAACTAGTTCTGTTAGTAGAAGAAGTCAAACTTTTATAGGAAGCAAAGGGTAAAAAACTGAAGCTTGTTTGTGTTGAATTATTTGGAAGGTTTGTGCAGGTTGTAATTTGGCAGGTTACAGTGGAGGGAAGCAGCAGGGAATCATTCCTACTCCAATATTCCTGTTCTCACTTTCCATCATTGCCAGCACAAGGTTTTATTCCAAATTACGAGGACAGCTTGGATAAATTAATAAATTAAATTCTGGGAATCTGAAGCTGAAACATTGGTGGCTGTGGCTAAAATAGGCACATAAAATCCATCCATGAGCTGGAAATCCCTTTTTTCTGCTGTTTTGCTGTTTGTCTTTAACTGGTTTTTCTCACTTGACGCCGTTCGCGGATGGCTGAGAGCCCTGCAGCCAGTGTGTAAAAAGCAATTAAGAAAAAATTCAAAGGCGATTCGAGCGCAGGTTTAACTTAAGACTCCACTGGAAGCATGAGCGCCGTACGGCCCGCTGAACCATATCGTTTTGTCTTGAATTCATGAGGCGGTCGTCACGTATGAAACAGGTCAGCTAAGCATGTGAATGCGCTCGATGTTCAACCTAATGACCTCAGCAGAGCTCTGTCCCCCAGGAGCAAACACGTAGAGAAGTAAAACTAGAAATCAGTGTTCCTACAGCATAAGGCAAGTTAAATTCAAGACTTTTTAATGCCACTTGAAATAAAAATTTAAGACCAAATTTACAAGAAACACAAGAAAAACATGCTTGCGACAACTTAACCCAAAGGTTTAATTTAATATAAACCACTGTATTTATGTTTCAAATTTTGAAAAGCTTCCGATACAGGAAGAAAGCTAAAAACAAACAAATGACAGATATATTTTAACAATTATTTAACTGAATTCACAAACTTTGTTTTAGCAGGGAACGAAACAAATCAGTTTTAAAGCCACAACATAACCAGTGCTGAATCTTTTTTGCAGCTATTTTTCTTTGTATGGTTTTCTTAGTATGTTTGATTCGGTGATAAGTGGAGGCGTTGCAGAGACAAGGGTGGAACAAAACTGAGAAATACCGGCTGTTTCTCTGTAACTCGATTTTGACGCTTTGTGTTTCTCGCTTCGCATGTGCAACTCCACTGCCTTAATTCCCATCGTTCTGAGCTTGAATGACTTCTTGCATAAATCCACTGATCCTCATGTATGTTCCCTGGTACTGGTTTTATAGCCTCGTGAGACCATCCTGATCTCGCGAACTTTCAGGATTTCACTCGCTAATCAGTCTGGAGACTCTCCGTTGAAGAAAATTTGGAGCCGTTCACCAAACGAACGTCCAATCAGCGTTGGCTTTGAGGCGGGTTGAGGTGTGACGCAACGAGAAGCGCGACAGTTCAGTCTAAACAACATGGCGGCTTCAGCCGATGAAACTAGCGTTAGCGTGGCTATCGAGCAAGTTTTATCGGAATTACAGAGTATTTCTTCACTGAAAGAAGAGCAAAACACTGCTCTGGAGGCTTTTCTCAGAGGAAAAGATGTTTTTGCTCTTCTCCATGGAGAAAACTCTTGGCTGGAGCCAATTTTGGTTACATTTACACTTGCTCATATTTTCCAGACAAAAAGTTAATGGCGCATCTCCCAAATGTCCTGGCCGCAACAACGCTTTTATTGGTTCCGCTATCGGGATGGAACCAATAATGGTGAGCAGTTTATTTTTTTTTTCTTAAAAAAAAGTCCATTTTAATGTTTTATTTAGATTACAAAAATAAATCTTAATAAAAATAATCCTATTTATGTTTTAAAAAATAAGACCTACGAAAGACTAATTTAAGACATTTTAATACCAATTGAGGCCTTAGTTTTATTTTGAAGAATTCAATGCCTTTTCAGACTTTTTAAGGACCCGCGGGAACCCTGAGAAATGTACTCGTCTGCCCTGACCCGATCTATTATCTCTCGTATGTAAAAACCAAATGCATTTCTTAACCATCACTGACAGATTTTTATTGATACGGTGGCCATTTTGTGCTGAGGTGGTTTCCAATTTGCTTCCAAACATGTGCTTTGGCTTGTTGCCCATGTTGCTGTTGGAGAGATCCCTGAACAACAAGGCAACCCATGCCTCAGACAGTGAGGAGAGGAATAAAACAGCATTTATCCTCTCTACAAGAAACTGAAATCAACAATTGTTAACAACCTGAACTCCCCGTAAGTAATAAAGCAAAACAAAAACCAAGTTCTTTAGCATATTTGGCTTGGATAGAGTTTCTAAACTTTGAGGCAAACAATTTTCCCTGCTTGTTGATTTTAAGATAGGGTTTGCTCCGTCTGGCCTCAGCTCAAAGAATGATTCAAATTTTCCTATGAAGTTCTAGCCTTAAACAGTCGTTTTTTGTTAAAAAAATGAAGAAGAAGCAGAAAAAGACACTAAAGAACCTGCTGTCTTGTTTTTTTTTTTTTACAGACCAAATGTTGAAATGCCAACTTCTTAACAAGCTTGACGAAAGACGATGAAAAGGGTCAAACCAAAAACTCGGACAGCCTTAATGAACTGCACACAGCTTAATTATGTCTAAATGTTGGTCTGGAGAGGGCTGCATTAGATTAGTTAAGATTAAATCTTAATGATCCCACTTGAGAATAAACACAGCAGCAAGTTCTGGTAGAATACATAAGTAAATAATAATTTTCCAGCTTTCATAGACAAACAAGACAGTTTCATCAATAAATAGGAGTGTTTAAGGAGTGGTGATTCAAACATCAACAAGGAGTAAAACAAATTGGACCTCTTGGCATTACAAATATTATTGGAGGAGATTCTGCTGAGCTGCTCTCTGAATTGGTAAATAGTTTTAAAAATAGATAAAGCTGCTTTATCCAGGGAAATAGAACAAAAAATAGAGAAATGGGAGAAAGAATCCCTGCTAATATGGCTGTAAAAAGGAAAATTATGCTCTGTTTCAGTCTGATTTCTCTTTATAAAACATGAATGAGGAAAGGAAGCTGAATAAGGATGATGGGACACAGTTATAAAATTAAGATGGAGGATTGAAATTCATCTGAGGAAACAAATCAGTAGGAGAGAAAACAGTAAAACCAGGAACTTCATTCCTCTCTAGGGGGCATATATACTCTCTATATATTAGGAAACATAGTAGATGACGTTCATAGGTTGCATAAAAAGCTGTTTGGTTCAAGGGAAACTGTGGTTAATGTGTAAGCAGTCTTGTAAACAGGAGTGAAAGAAGAACGAGTTTGTTTTTCAGTTATTAAACCCACTGGCCCTTCTCTTGTGTTCCCACGTTTTACCTCGATGATGTCGGCATTGGTCCGGCTCTCGTGTGGCTCGTTGTACTCCGTGTACTTGAGCAGGACCTTGTCCATGTCGGTGCTGGCGTATTGAAACAGCTTGTTCGAGTGGTTGAAGATAATGAGAGCAATCTCACAATCGCAAAGGACGCTCAGCTCGTACGCCTTCTTCATCAAGCCGAACTTCCGTTTGGTGAATGTCACCTGGTGGAAGGAAAGGAAAGGAAAGAAAAGGGAAATTACACAAGCTGATATTTTAATTAGTTAAGGAAATGTTCATTTTAAGAAATGGAGAATTTAAAATAAACAGAATAAAAGGAATAAAACCACACATTAAATTTCTTTCCTGCTTCCTTTAAAGGGCCAAGTCGGCCCAGTAGCTTAGAACTTTCTGTGTTTGGTTGTAACTAAAAGCCCATTTACTATTGTAGGGACAGAGATGTCAACGTAAGAAAGTTGATTTTGTCCAGGGATGTTTGTCATGTAACATCACATAGCAGACAGTAGCACTGAAACAATTAATCGGACTAATCGTGATCAATCAATTATTGACATAATTGTCAACTAATTTAGTAATCGATTGATCGTTGACTTGAGTATAGAGACTGCAAAATATGCCTTTAGCTGATAAAACTACCCATTTAGAGCAGTAATTATATCAAAATTGTAATATATATATATATATATGTTTATATAAAAATTGTATTTAAGATTTAAAAAAAGTTTTCCCAGTCAAAATGTTCTATCCAGAACTCCTTAGGTGGAGAAGTTTCATCTGGTTTAATTTCGTAAAAAGTATTTTTTAAGGAACTTTTGGTTATCAGATTATTAATTGATTAATCAAAAAAAATTCCAAATAAATCCAGAAATAGTAGATAGGGATGCACGATATTGGGATTTTGGCCGATATTTTAAAACTCATCTAGCCGATAACCGATACTGATGTTAAAGCTGGACAAAAATAAGTAGTCATTGAAAATAGCAGTTTTGTTATCCATTTCTGACACTTTGAAAAATAATATACTCAAATATATTTTCATATGCTGATATCAAATTGATTTTTAAAAACGTGGTATCGATCTATTTTACTTTCAAAATCTCGTTAAATTTCATCGTTCTGTTACAAACTCTCGTGATATTTTGCTAATTCTTGTGAGATTTTGTTAGTAAAATAGATCGATACCGCGTAAATATATCAACATATATAAATTTTGGCAAAATTTAGTGGATTTTCGGGGGATTTCGTAGCATAATGATGACAAATAGCAATATTTCATTAGTAAAAGAGATTGATATGGTGTTTTTAAATGGCAATATATCAGCATATGAAGATATTGGGATGTTTTAATGTATCAATATTTTTTCCCTCGTCTTTAGAAGTTTTAAAGTCTGTAAAAAAAAAGTTTTTGAGGAAGAAGAGGAAGTAGTAGTATATTTTTTTTTTTTTTTTTTAGACTTTAGAAACTCAGAAGCTGATCAAATATCGGGTTAAATATCGGTGGGGTGGCCGATGTCCGATATTCAGTTTTAAGGCCGATACAAGCCGATACCGATAGGGGGCCGATTATATCGTGCATCCCTAATAGTAGACATTATCCATATATTTGAGTGCTGCCAAATCTGCGAAAAAATAAAACCAGAACGTGTTTAAAATGAATTTAAAGGATCTAAATGAGATATCTTAAAGTTTATTATTGTTGGTGTTACTGGTCTTCTTCTCTAGTAGAAGCTGAACAACCTCGGAGGCCAATCTTTATATCTCTCGAACCAGAGCTGTTAGAACCAGCTCATCTTCATGAAATCAAAAATCAGGACTCCTATCACTGTTTCATCACCATGAATGCAGAGTGTCGGAAACCCACAGGATTGAGACATCTAATTAAGGGGAATAGAAAAGGCTCTTTTTTTCCCAAGTCCTCAGTTTTTACTTGCACACACGGTGGCTTTCACTTCCCGTCACATTCACCCTCCCCGTCATTTTCACACTCCGTTATGCTCTTTTCCGTGCTCTCTTTCTATGTCACACATGCTCTCATGCCTTCTTTTCCACACTCTCCTTCTGTCACACATTATTCCTTTCGTTCAAGCAGAAAGACACACACACACACCAACTCTCTTCATCAAGCCCCCTCAGTTGTGAACATGCTGAACAGAACTGGAAGTGTTGCTGAAGCACAGGGTCCCTTGTTGTCTGCTGATTGGCTTTGGAAGTGCTTCTCTACTTTAACCAACTGGTATTTGCAATCTAGAGAGATTTGGCTTTTTGTTTAGATTAAACACACAGGATTGCACAAAAACAAACAAGCGCAGAGGAAAAATAAAAGGCTTCAGGTATGGCTACAATCTGATGCGATGCAAATCACAGCGAAAGTAAATTAGTACACAGATGGTGTAGAACAAGACAGGGAAGTTTTCAAAAGATGCCGCATGTTCAAGCCGCACCCACAGGTGACGTGATATTGTTCATCATACATAAAAGCAAAAAAACAAGCCGTGACGTCTCAGCGTAAGGCTGTGTCCTGTAGAGCGGCATGTCAACAACTTGTTGGACTCGTATGAAAGTGACGCTAGAAGCCGAAACCTTCTATAGTTCTTTTATTAAGATACTTATATGCCCTTACACATTCAGATCCCATGAAAATATTCATATTTTTTTTAGTTTATATTAATCGCTTGACTAGATGAAAAGGTAAAGGTGATAAGAGGACAAAATATCATATTTGTTTTTATCACCAATTCAATTTAATTTATTTATATAGCACCAAATAACAACACAAGGCACTTTGACTGTAGGAATTTTAAAGTTTTCTATCTAAGGAAAACCAGTTGATTGCATCGAGTCATTGACTTGAAAGCAATCCCTCACATTTAGCATGCTTGTAGCGACAGTGGAGAGGAAAAACTCCCTTTTAACAGAAAGAAACCTCCAGCAGAACCAGACTCGGTGTGAGCGGCCATCTGTAATATCAGCAAATATCAATAAGCTAACAATGAACTGCTAGCTTACGATTAACCTAAATAACCATAAAGGTTAGCCGTTTTCATTAGACCACTTAAAAAATATTTGATTCATTGTTTATATCTTTTGCTGTTTTCATTATTTTGGGGTAAAAAAAATATATTTTAAAAAGGTAACTCAACGGTTAAATACTCTAACTTAGAGGAAAAACAGTTAAACTAATTCACAGGATAAACTGTTAGCAGCTAAAAGTTAGCTAATGATTTTTCTTCACTTGTAATTGTCCTGGTTCAAAAAATAAAAGATTAGTAAACTTTCCTGGTTAAAAAATAATTACCTACTGATGAAGTAAAGACTTTACTCTCATCATTACAAAATAAAAACTTTAGCACCAGTTAGCATTTAGTTTTCAGAGCTCCTTAATGGAATACTTACAATAAGAAACTGATGAACAAGTAAATTATCAAGCAATCTTAACCATAAAAAATATTGAGAAACTGCTTGGTTCAGTCAATGAACTCCTGCTGTTAAACCAATAATTACTGGTAACTGGTTAGATCAGTGCAGATTTGTTCTTAGTAAATCCTTAATTGAAACTGTTGCCTTTTGTGTTTGTAAAAAAGTATTTGGACATAAAAATTTAGAAAAAAAATCCTACTCTGCCTTCCTTCAATTTGGTGGTATCATATTTTCTGGACTATAGAGTGCACCTCACTATTTATTTATTTTTTTTCAAACTGGAAACCTAAATATTTATTACTGATGTCTACTGAACTGCCCCCCACCAAACCTGTAGGGGGAGCTCTACATATAACCCCTAGAGTAGGGACGAAGAAGAACGCTAGCTCCTGTTAGCTTGTTGGCTCACAGCAGTAAGAGGTTCTATTTTAAGATGGGGCATCATCACCTGTTTATTTCAGCTTTGTAGGAGTTGCTTACAGTCTCTTCATTTATTCGACAGCTTTAATGTGGCAAAAAAAATTCAAAATGTGTGAATTCAAGACATTTAGTTCTCTGCTGGGCCTGCTGCTAGCAGTAGTGCTAAATAAAAAAAGAGCCCCTTCTTCTTTGGTTTCCAACTTTGACTTCTTCCCCTTGTCGATTAGGAAAAATCACCAGAAAGGCTGCAGCTTTGTATAAGCCGCATAGTTCAAAATGTGGGGGGGGGGGAATTAGTGGCTTATAGTCCAGAAAATACGGTAATTGTTGCGTCTTTTGCTTTCAAACAGTGCATGATACGCCTTCACATGGAGGAAATATACACTTAGTTTCAGTTTGGTATTTGTATCAGGCATGTTAGTTTCCGATCAGAAATATCTAAGGAGAATAAATGTGTGTTGTTTTGATGCGTGTTAAAAGCTTTAACACTGAGTAAAACAGCGGTTAAACTATTAGTATTTTTATTTTTTGCCATTACTGAGCTTCACTGACTCCAAGGCCAGAGAGGCCTTTTCATGTATTGCACAGCCGTTTTAACAATGACAACAAATGAATGCACTAATGTTGATATCAGTTTGCCTGTGCTGACTGGGGGCTGCACGCTGCTCTCCTGCAACAATACCCCTGAACTGAAACTGTAATTGAAATGATGAAACATGGGAAGAAGGAGAGGGAAAGTGCAAATAAGGACATTGAGGATGAGAACCACAGAAGCAGCCGTGTGAGACCTTCAATCTCTCCATCTTCCTCCCCCTGTGATCGCTCCATCCCTTCTGTCTCCTGCTCCTTCCTGCCTCAGCACCTGACACGGTTAAGCCGCTCGTCGCTCGTCTCTGTTGCTCCTCTTATTTCCTCGCCCTCGTTTTCTCTTCCTCTCCTCTGTCAGTATTTTCCACATCCTCTGCACCCCCTCCCCTCCTTTTCGTGTTAGCTCACTCATTGCTTCCTGCTGCCACAAATCAAATTATATCGGGGTCGTATCCACGGGCAACCGACTCCCTCCTCCCTTCTGCCCCACTCATTTCCCACCTCATCACACATTGCTACCATCATCATACCTCCCTCGCCCCCCCACTGTGTCATCTTTATCTTTCTACCCATCTACATAGCCCTCTGTTCCTGTTCCTCCCTCTCTCTCTCTCTCGCACACAGAAGGAGAAGATAAATTATGTGGCGATACTGGAAACGAAGGAAATTACGGCTCTGCAGGATGACAGGAATGGTTGGTGATGAAGAGACAAGCCGCCGCAAACAACAACTGCTCCCCTAACAAATTATAAGGTCACCCACCAGCATGGAAAACAAACAAAATTAGTCACAACATCCCAGAAAAACTCCTTGTTTTTCTGTTTTGGCTTCTTCTTATAGGACAACTTGGGAAGAAGGGTAGCGACTTTGGGCCTAATCTTGGGTCCTGACGTTCATTACAAAAACTAAACAAGCTGGAGGTAATTGACATTAAGAGCAGAATAGCAAGGTAACCAATAGCAACTGAAGAATAAGACATCATAGTAAGGGAAGAAAGGAGAAGAGGGAGTGTGGGGTTTGATGTGAGTGTGTGCGAACGTCGGCGCTTGTGTGTCTTGGCGAGGTTTGTGGCTGTGTGGCAGATGGATGAGGAAACCACCACTGACAACCGCAACCTCTTCTCGCTCCTTCCTGCAGCCAAAAAAAAACCTTTTTTGTTTGCTGGTTTGCAGTTCAGATGATCTGGTCTGAAAAGTTGAAATCAGGTGACGAGTTTGACCGCAGCAGCTTTCATTTTTTAAATCAATTCAAACAAAGTGAGCTTAGGGTTCATGCAACGTTCACATGCTGTTTTGGGTCTTTCTTTTTTTTAGCTACCAAGGGAAAAGTCCCAATAAGTCAATTTTTGTTATTTTAGATTACCTTTTAAGATTTAAAATCATCATTTTCTTCAAAGTACAAAAGCTTGTAAAATCATTTGCATGCCTCAAACTTCACATTTTATTAAATTGAAACAAAAAAACATGTAAAAGCAAATTGTTTACAAGTTTTTTTTTTATCTATTCCAAATAAAAAGCCTTAATGCATGGAGTGCGTTTGTAATCAAACCTCCTGGATGAATACTGTGTAGACCCACCCTTGAAACACTTATTTTAAAGTAGGTTTCTACCAACTTTACACATCAAGAGTCTATTTTCAGCCATTCTGCTTTGAAGTGACACAAGTTCAGTCCAACTGGACAGAGAGTGTCTGTGACTGTCATCTTTAAAGACTTGCCATAAAATGAGTTGGATTTAGGCCTGGTATTTGGGTGAATTATCAGACACATGGATATATTTACTCTAATCTTAACTATTCTTTGGTACTTCAGAGTTCCTGTCCTCCTGGAAAGCAAACCTCTGCCTCAGTCACATTCCAAATCCAGGCTCGTAAGGTTTCTTCTAGACTTACCCTGTTGTTAACTCCATCTCTCTTCCAAACATATTTAGCTATTTTCCCTTCATCTGCAGAGGAACACTACCCCACACCATGGTGCTGCCACCCCCATGCTTAGTGCTGGGAAAGTGGTTTGAGGTTACTGAGCAGTGTTAGTTTTGCTTCACACATATTGTACATTAAGGCCAAGTTACGATGGTTGTATCTAACCAGAGCATTTTCTTTCACGTTTACTACCTTTAAGGCTTAGAGCAAACTGTAAATGGCAGATTTATATTGGTAGTTCTCTCACCAGTTACCTCCTTCTTGATTTATGGATTTATATTCTAGAGTTGCGTTATCTTTAGACTTTCATTTAAGCTACTGATCTCTTTATCACCTCAAGATTTCCCCATTTGAACAGTAAATAGTACCGATACATCGACCGGTGGTTATTTTTGGCCGATATATGCAGGGATGTTTTTGAATCGCTGTTGGCCGACAAGCAAATGCGTTCACTGATTCATCAGCGCAATCAGCAGCCATGCCTCCATGTTTTGCATCTCCCTATATTTGCAAACCATTTTTTGTGTTTTGTTTGACTTTTAAATAGATCTTGTTTAAACTGAGACTCGTGTATCACCTTCAATACCTTTCACTTCAAACTTATGCAGTACTTATAAAAATATTGAAGTTCATGCTCCTAAAGGAAAAGTCATTCAGAATACAAACTTCTGGAAGTACTTGTAAATGTTATAAAACTTTTCAATAAATAAGTGTTTTTAATTCAGAGTAATTTCATTTGAATGGGCTTTACTGGAGGCATCCATGTTTGTCAAAGAACACTACTGCCACCTACTGGTTTGTGACATCATTGTGCGGTATCGGCTGTTGATCAAGTCCCAGTGCTGTATCTGGTGTTTGTCACAACGCACTACTATCCATGATAGTGATGCGCAGAAAAGAGTAACGGATTAATGACGTGTTAATGGCGAGGGGCAAATCCTCCCTCTTCAAGTTGGCAATCGAAAAGCGAACCCGTCCATGAAGGATCATGAATAAGAAAGGTGAAATAACTAACTTTTTTTCACTTTTACCCGATGTATTACAACATCCAGCTGCCATGCACGTGGGCATTGTCAGTTTCACTATAGCTCTGGTGAATTTCAATGGTGAAGTCGTCTGGAAATCTTTAATAATTGTTGTTGATTGCAGATGTGTCTAAAAGTTCCTATTGATTCTGCTGGTAAAGCGGGGAGAATGGCGCTAGGCTTACCGCATCGTGACGTCACTGCCGGAAGATGTCAGGAGGGAGGTGTTACTATATTTGGGCAAAAATGGCCGCTCCTGGAGTCAGTGATTACGACGAAAAATATTTAAATTTTTTTACTGATTAAAGCTAAATTCATCAAATAACTGCAAACGTATTAGTTTTAGGTATAAATAATGGCCCATTGGTTATTCCTTGCTGACCGGACTTTTCCTTTAAGATGAAAAGTTATAAAAAAAACTTAAAGCGGTAGGAATACTATCCCAACGTCCTTCTGCAGAAGACATGTCAGAGTAGCTTATGTCAAACACTTAAAGGTATACTATGCAACCGGTGTTGATTTTCCAGCGAGGCTCCCCCCAGAGGGCGAAAGTAAAAGTGCACTGTCGTAAATATGCTCAGCTGTTCTCCTGGTTTCTCCGTCGAGCCATGCGTGGTTGTTTTGAGCTTAGCAGACAGGCGAACACAACGAATCACCATGTCTACTGCGGTAAGTGACTATTTTGTTCCAATTTTCGAGTTTGAAAATTTTGCATGTTTTCTTACATTATTTGTTATGCGTGTGCTTTTGCTGTTTTCTCACTGGTTCCGCCATGATAACTGCACAAATATCGCCACTGCGCTAGCAACGAGCATGCCTTTCACTGGGGGCGTGTAGCAGTTCTCGCCGTAAAGCAAGAGCGACTCTCGCGATGCACGAGACTTCTGAGCCTGTGGGTGCGGGCCGAGGGCTCCTGCAATTGCAAGTACGGTATTTCCCCTACAGACCACCAGGGCGGCCTAGAAAACCTTTGTTCGACCTGAAATGACTCATTTAATCATCCAAAACGTTATGGAACACATTAATTAACTGAAAAATGTTGCATAGTATGCCTTTAACATAACATTTAACTCTTCTTATTCAGCAGTTAGAAAGATTAGGGGCACATAGACTCATCTGGTTATGTCATCAACAAAAAAAAGTTGTATCAGGCAACTGCATAGGTTGCCTAGGTAGACCAGTAACCTTTGGATCTACAGCCTATTGAAGTTGTCATATTACAACAAATAAGCATCTCTTATCCATAAATTACCCACACATGATTACCATAAGGTCTGTATGTATCGCAACCTCATGCTAATTAGTGCTGATCTTGGAAGATCGCTTTGGTTGTTACTGAAATGATCTTGGCATGTTTGTGTTTACATCCACATGTTATTAGCTTGTTGCCACAGCGAATCAATCTCATTTTTCTAGATTGAGGACAGATTCTAATGAGCTTTGGTTAGCAAATCTGTCCAAACGAATCCAAAAGATTTTCTTTTTTTTCTTGTTAAATGTCTCATTCCATACATATATTTCATGCCTTTCTTGGCATCCTTTATCAGCTCTGAGGATAGATATCGTTGCTGGTTCAGGATATGTTTTTTATACTTTTTACCAGGTCTTCTTGTTAAAATTTCTCACAATAGGAATAAAAAATATATTTTTGCTCACAATTTACATACATAAATATGAAAAAAAATCCATCAGGGGATTTGAACGTTACCACTTCTGTTCTCTCTTCTGTCTTTGTCATAATAAGAAACGTGGTATTTGAGATGCTGTCATGTTTCCAGCTGGGGCCCACACTCTGAATGCTGTTTATTTTGTGGAGCTTATGGCAGCCTCTCCGAATCAACATGTAGGAGGGTGACGGGCTGCATGTTCTCCAAAAAAAAATTCATTTGATTTCCTTTCAGAAGCTGCACTCTTCATTAGATGAAGCAACACAGCGTCAGGGTACAGAAATACTCTTTTCTTTAGCAGCTTTACACTATGTTTCTCTCTACAAACTAAATGTCAAAAACAAAATCGTGTTCTGCTGTTTAGGTCACCGCCGGTGCATAACATCAGACAAACAGGAAAAAAAAAAAGTGTGAAATGAAAGCGTGGTGTTGACTCGGTTCAGGCTCATTTTGTGCTTTTATTGGCCTGATCATATATTCCCACAGAGAGCATTAAATTACTGATAAACTGAAACACAAACTTTATTAGCCAGTCCCTGCTCACCACTGATGATGAACAGAAAAGAAGCAAAAACTCTTTTCTCTCTTTTCATAGAAATATCACCAACTTGGTTGATTTTCCAACCCTACATCGACTTCACAATGTTTGTCTTTAAAACTCTCTCTATCTCCATTTTTCATCCATTCTTCTCTCTTTCTGGTTTTGAAGGTGGGCACGTCAAATCCATTACTCAATCTGCTCAATGGAGCGAAGCCCATTTACCAGTTGACTCATTTTAGATGGATCATTTACCCTTTCATCTTCTCCGACAATGCCACTGATGTAACAAGCCACTGGGGCGATGTTATGCTTTTTGATGATTTTTCTTCTGTATTTTTGGGGGGGGGGTAAAGGGGTTTGTGGTCTTTTATGCAACTGCATCAAGCATCTCTGCAGAATCATATGAGCCGTTGTGGAAAACGGGCTCATTTCATCGTACTGCTGTCACACTATTGAATGGCTGCAATGTTACAGTCTAGTCTAAAAAGTTCACAGGAGGTAACGTGATCTGCTATGTGCTTGATTTATCTGAAAGTGATCCACTGGTTACTGGGTGCAGACAATCAATACCAACACTTTCCTTTAGTAATTCTTTCTAAATGCTGTGCAGAAGCAGTTATACTACTTTGTGGACATGTAGTGTTTGGATGTAAGGACTCCTATGCGGTCTTTATCCTGATTTCCTAAAACAAGTTGCTCCTCCAACATTATTTCATACTAATATGCTTACAGGTAAACCTCAACCAGTGTTGGGAGTTACAGGATTACATAAACAGGGTAAGTATCCTCTTCCGTTTTTCATTTAAAAAATACTCTAACTACTTGTTACATATTGGTAATTTCATAACTTAACTTGCAATCTAATAGAGTGCATTACTACAACTTGATCTGTCAAAGCAACTTTCTCTACGACAGGGAGAAACGTCTACTGTAGGAAGGAACAGGAAGCTGAAATGGACACCGATTGGCTGAGGAGCAACAATGTGGGCGGGGATTAAGCATGCCTTGATTACCCAGACTGAGGTTGTGTCTGGACGTCTGCCATTTAAAATGTGTGTCCGAATGTCTATTTGATGAAAAAGAAAAGAACTAAAAATTTCCCACAATGCACCTTGAAAAGTAGCGTACATCGATGGTCAGTAGATGAGCAGACATAACCAAGAATGTTTGCAAGAGCTCACAAAGCATCATGGGACCTGTTTTTGTTGATGGGAGAGAACAAAGATGGAGGACGAGCCGTAGTGATCATCTGCCCAAACGGTCAGTTAACTGAGTTCACTATCAAGTCCATTAAATAGTCCCCGCTCTATACAGTGATGAGGGGTTTGAGGTTAGGGCAGACATTTGGACACAGCCTAAGAGGAGAGAGGAGGCAATGAGCAACTAAATCTCTAGAGAAATGTTGAAACTAAAAGCTAAATGTTTCAGTGATTTAGCCGTTATGCAGAAACAAAATGTATCCAACTGATTTCCAGGCGCAGCCAAGGTGTTGAGGGGATCTGTCTTGGTGGCCTTAGGATTGCATCTCTGTTATTCGCAGATCATGTGGTTCTGTTGACTTCTTCAGGGTTAGATCTACAGCTCTCACTAGATTGGTTCGCAGCCGAGTACAAAGCGGCTGGGATGAGAATCCGTGCCTCCAAATCGGAGACCATGGTCTTGAGCGAGAAAAGAGTGCCTTCTCCAGGTTGGGGAGGATGTACTGCCCCTAGTGGAGGAGTTTAAGTATCTTGGGGTCTAGTTCACAAATGAGGGGAAGATGGAGCGGGAGATCGATAGGCGGATTGGTGAGGCATCTGCTGTGCAGCGGGCCCTGTACCGTCTGTTGTGGTGAAGAGAGAGCTGAGCCAAAAAGCAGAGCTCTCGATTTACCGCTCGATCTACGTTCCTACCATCATCTATGGTCATGAGCTTTGGGTCATGACCGAAAGAATGAGATCCAGGATACAAGCAGCTGATATGAGTTTTCTCCGTAGTGTATCTGGGCTCTCCCTTAGAGATAGGATCTAGTCTAAAGAAGCTCAAATCATCAACGCTGATTGATAGCTGGCTTTCTTTAATAACACATTCTTTACTTGATCAATGTTATACTGAATTCACTTGCATTCTTTTGTTTCTTTTCCACACAGAAATGTGGTGATTATACTAGAATAGTGAGACCCCTGTCTCATTATATTTCAACATCTGTTTTATTTTTGTTAAACTGCTTGCAAAAGCAATATTTCCCAGCTTCATGCCTGTTTCAAACCCATTTGAAGGCTGCCACCTGTACAAAAATATAAACTTTTAAACTATCTCATTGACTTTATTACGCTTTAATGATAAAGAACAAAACATGCATCTGCAGAACTATATTTGATTAACTACTTATGCATTAATTATCATCAATACTATTATAATTGAACATTCAGTTGAATTGAAAGCTGCTACAACAGAAAAGTTTTCCAAATTCTTAGACAATGTAGAGTCTGTTCACTCGATGGAATCAGAGTGGAGAACGACAAACGGCAGCAGAGCCACGGACTGTTTTAGGTCCTGTTACTCTTTTAAAGCACATATGTGTTAATTAAGGGATTGCTTCAATAAAAAATAAAAAAAAACATAAATTTAAATATATGTTTTTAAATTCTTGTTCTGTATCAAGTGTTGTTTTTTCAAAAAGTTCGAGCAATAGGATGATTTGCCGATAAAATAAGATGATTTATCTTTGAAATAGGAATAAAGAACTTTATGATCGTATATTGATTTTTTAGAATATCTCTTTTAGCTGATTAATTAAGGGTGAATACACAGATATTAGGAATTTCTTTGACTTATGTTTAGATCCATCCAGATAAATACATCAACTACATTTCTAATTACCACCAGTAAACCTCAGCCATGCGTAGGTAGCCTCGTGAGACCATCCTGATCTCGCAAGCTTTCAAGGTTTCACTCGCAGATCAGTCTGGAGACTCTCCGTTAAAGAAAATTTGAGGTTGAGGTGTGACGCAACGAGAAGCGCGACAGTTCAGTCTAAAGAACATGGCGGCTTCAGTCGATGAAACTAGCGTTAGCGTGGCTATCGAGCAAGTTTTATCAGAATTACAGAGTATTTCTTCACTGAAAGAAGAGCAAAACACTGCTCTGGAGGCTTTTCTCAGAGGAAAAGATGTTTTTGCTCTTCTCCTGACTGGTTTCGGCAAGAGTAGCCTGGCTTGTGGTTGTGTTTTCATCGTCGCTCTGTTAGTACTCCATATGCTTCGTTGATCTGATTGGTTTATTTGGCCCGTCTATCACCAACATAGGCCAATCAGCTAACCAGAATTTTCGCCCCTTCCCAAAATTACTTCAACGGAAGGTTTCCAGATGGATATGCGGAGCAAATCCATCTGGCGGAGTCAGGTTAACATACAGGAGGATGAGGGCCAGATTACAGGATCTGAAGAAAAACTGCAAGACATCCTGATCTGACAGCTTCAGTTTGGGTCGGATTCTGTTCATATTCTGATCGGTCGGCCAGCACTGACCTGTCTGTTGCGTTCATCGGTGATCCTTTGAATCTGGATCTTTTTCCTCCCCATGGTTCTGCTGTTGCGCTGGGAGGAGTAGGGAGGATGTGTGTGAGGTCACAGATGGCTGTGGATGTGTTTCCCTCCTCTTTCGATGTTTACTTGTTTTCAGTTTGACCTTTCTGTGCACCCTGACTGTCTGAAGCACCTGAGCAGAGAGGCTTTTTGCTCAGACTGGAAAAAACAAAATAATAACAAAAAGAGAGGGACAAGGAGGAGAGGAAAACGGGGTTCTATGCGCCCTGCACCGTTCTCAGTTCATGGTCCCGTTTCTGCGGACAGGTCATGAACGCTCCACTGGGATCTTCTGCCCTCCCCTTCACCTCAGCTGGGCAGCTCCTGGAAAACAACAAAAACACATTCATCAGACTAAGAGAGCGACTCTGGGCCAGAAAGGCCAGAAAGAGGCTGTGTTTGTTTACTGTGACCCAATTTGTCTACTACTAGCACTCAATTTGCCTTAACCTAAACGTATAATAAATGACGCAGCAACACATCAGATCGGAGGAGGATTTGGCTGAATTGGAGGGTAGATTGGGTATGGTGGGGATGTTGTGGTGCCTCATGCAGAGCACAAGGCCCTCAGGGGTCTGCGAGGAGGGAGGCTGTGCTGTGTCAGCTTCATTAGAGGCATCACCGCCACATCACTGATCTGCTGGTCGCCCACGGCTACCGGCTGCCCAGCCTGGGTCGCCTGACACGCCGAATGTGATTCCCCGATCAGAGCCACAACAAAGGAGTGCGTGGATGCTGCACGGTTCCCGTTTTACGAGAACATCTCTGCAGGAGAAGGTTTATTCTGCTTCAGGAGGGCAGCAAATCCTGCATGCATGGAAGTTAGGAGGAGCTGCCAAAAAAAAAAATCTTTTAGCATCTCGGGAGGGAGAAATGAGAAGTCTGCAGAAACATATGAGTGGGCACATTTCCAGGCCTTCCTCTGGCTATTTACATATGAGCTGACCAATGGAACAGCATTATATCTTATTGTCCAAAATGAACACTGACCTAATTCCACAGGAAAACCAGCAGAGAGAAACATATCAAACCATCTAAGCAACCATGAAATAAGGGTGTTTGGAGATGCACCACGGCGCTGGATAGAAAACAGAGCACATCATAAATTTCCATTTTTGAAAAGGCAGCAAAAAAAGCCTAAAGTGTTTAAGAGAAACTCAGTTCACTCCGCAATGAATCAAACAGCGGAGACCAATAAACGGCAGCAGAGCCATGGACCGTTTTAGGCCCTGTTGCTACTATTTGTAGTTCAGATTTAAATATAGAGATCTATATATGCATACAGGCTGTTTGTACACACACAGACACATACGAGAAGCCCGGCGGCGGCGCGACAGCCGAAGCCCCAGGAAAGAGGCGAGCACAGACACAACAGCGGCTCCTCTGCGTTGTTTGCTCTGCGCTCTACCTGGGGGAGCTGCAGAAGAAGAACGCCCTCTATTTACATCCTTTCTCCTGAAACAAAGAACTCCAAACTGTCTGTCATGAGACTGACATTCCTTTTGTGCGGCTGTGGGCGCACTCATTTAGAGAGAAGGCGATTGGCTTGGCTTAGATAAGGTGTTTATGAATAATGCACTGCTGGTAAAGAGTGGAGGGAGGCAGGAAGAAGGTGTTATGAGCGCCATTATTGCTTTATGGCGGAAAACTTTGAAGGGGAACAGGAGCCGCTTGAGCCTAATTCTCACAAGGAACATCCACACATGGCAGCAGGAGATACACATTTTCCCCCTGATCCTTCTGCTGTTCATCTTCTGCCTTTTGACTGGCTCATAGGGTTCGACTAAGGTTAATGGAATCTATCTGGATCACCTCATTAGTGTCCCTACAGAAAGAGCATGTGTTTCTAACATGCAGGTTTCATTTCATTCAGCTTCAAATGAAAGAGGATGATATAAAAAAAAAAAAAAAACAGAAAAAATGGTGAAGATTTTGAGCAAAATATAACAAGGTGAGTTCACAGTCTCGTGGCGCTTGTTAGCAGCCGTGCGGGGAGGGACTTGCTCCATTTGCCGTGAAGTTCAAAGGCAGCGAACTGAGGGATTTGTCTTCAGGCGGTGGTCCGATCACACATGAAAAGGCTGCTTTATCTGCCTGGGGTGGTCAAGTTTCGACCTTTTACCCTTCACGCTGCTGCTGCCTTTCGCTTCCCATGTCTGATGTCAGGCAGAGTCTTTGCTCTCACATGGGAAGCAGAGAGCCTGGAGTGTGTCTGCTGCCTCTTTGCAGGAGCAGCAGAAAGGTTCTGGATAGTGAAAAGATAAATGCTGATAGATAGGAGCCTACCATGGAACCAGATTAGAACCCTGAGGGACACCTAAATGCCTGAAGGCTTTGGTTCTCATTCTGTGCTACAAGCTGCACCAAGAAGACATTTTGGTATCACCTTATTAAATGATATAAAGTAGATGATGATTATTTAATAGTACTAAGCAATAGCTAATAGATTAATTGTTGTTTAAAGGTTCTGTGTCTGAAAAGCCAAAGTTATAGTTTAATATCTGCAGATGACAAAGTGAAGAGGAGGAACATTTCTAGAACCCAAACTACAAGAGAAAGCAGAGATCTGAGGGGGGCCTAAGGAATATTTTCTGTTCTTCATTATTTTCTGAAACAGAAGGATTTCTGTGGCAATAATCTAAAACTCATGCATGTTTGAAGTGCATTAAAGGTATTGCACACTAAAATCAATGGTTCTCTTATCTCATTATAAGCACCAGATGAACATGTTCACATCAAGAGGTGACAGATGTGAACAGGGGTGTCATACGTTTGTGACGCACCTACTGCAAGAAGAAAAAGTACATTTTCTGACTGATTCTGTCACAGCAGCCATTTTTTTAGGTTTTGGCTGCTAAGAATAAAATAATTTTCAGACACAGAATATATAGATTCCTTCCTTCCTTCCTTCCTTCCTTCCTTCCTTCCTTCCTTCCTCTCAAAGCTTCTCAAAGCATCTCAGAGCTTCAGCAACAATCCTCTACATCAGACACAGAATACAGATTCCTTCCTTCCTTCCTTCCTTGCTTCCTTCCTTCCTTCCTTCCTTCCTTCCTTCCTTCCTTCCTTCCTTCCTTCCTTCCTTCCTTCCTTCCTCTCAAAGCATCTCAAAGCTTCAGCAACAATCCTCTACATCAGACACAAAATACATAGATTTCTTCCTTCCTTCCTTCCTTCCTTCCTTCCTTCCTTCCTTCCTTCCTTCCTTCCTTCCTTCCTTCCTTCCTTCCTTCCTTCCTTCTAACACCTCACTCATAGCATCACATCCATCAGCTAATTTTATGATTTAAACATCTAAACTTGTGGAAATAATGTAGGACTTCAGCTGCAACATGTTTCAAACCTGCAGATCTGCATCTAAAGGCATTTCAGTTCAGCCACGACGGGCATCTCAAAGCTTCAGTAGCAATCCTCTAAATCTGATAAAGAAGATCCGTTGTGGCGATGGGTCGATCAGGGGTTAAGTGGTTTGCCACAGGGCCCGTCATCCAGATTTTTCCCAACCAGTCGCAGTTTGTGAACTAGTGACCTTCCCTCTGACAACCTGCCTTGCAGTCCGCAGGCTGAAGCTGCCCTTGATATTACCGATACAACACCTCAGATGCTTCCACTGGGAGCTGAATGTGTCAGGAGCTGCAGGAAAGGAGCACAGAGCTGTGATTGAGTTATGACTGACAAAAAAAATAAAAAAATAAATACAGCAGGGGAGATGAGGGTATTTGGTCTAGACTGGGTCTGCGTCTGTACAGCACAGAACGGGGAGCTGTGATGTAATCAGCTGATAATGAACATAAACCCTAAAGGGACAGGAAACAGCGCAGTCCTGAGGAAGATAATGAGGGACAACTGGACAAGAGGCAGATTTTCACATAATAAGATGTTGATTTTCTTAGTCTGCAGCTGCTCTGTTTGTCAAAATACACTGAAAAAATAAAACATCTGCAAACGTTTTACTTTACTTGCCTAAAATTAAAAATCACTCACAATAAAAAAAGCATGCGAGTGAATTGGTGCTTAAGTCAAAGGCGATGGTGTCATGTGACCACATGATGTCACCCACCTATCTGGATGCTGACACCTGTCCACCATTAGCTTGCCTCAGCAGGGATTTCAGCTGCGTTTGTCATCAGAGGTGAAGAGGACATTCTGCAGCCTCCGTATGACATTGGGGTTGTCGCTGAAGGTGTGAAAGTTCTTAATGAGTTGCCATCGAAGCATGTGTGTGTGCTACGCTATCTGGCTTCAATCTCCAATTTAAGCAGAAACGGTTCATGGAGATAAACCCAAAGAAAATAGAGCTCTTAGTCCGAATCATTCATTTGATCAGTCAGAAAAAACATTGCTTTTTCTGTTTCATTTTAGTGGGGGGAAAAAAAAAATATATATGTATATAAGGGAAATCAAAATCCCAGGATATGATCTAATTAGATTTAACTGTCGGACTGTTTGAACAGTTTGTTGGTCGTTAATCTTGCTAAGGTGTAGAAAGATTTGTGCAGCAATGAAGTCTTCATTGTTTAATTTTTGGGGGACAAAAAAAATGGAGTATTTGCTCTAAAAATGCACCATAAAGAAATGAGATCCTTCAAAGGAGAATTTTTATCTATCTTTATTATATGTGCCAAAAAAATGTAATATTACATTTTTATCAGATGATCTGAGTTTATCTCTGAATTGGACATCATCATGTTTAATCTTCCTCAGAATAGAGATAATGAATGGGGATCATTTTGAATCCTTAAAATTTTGATTTTGTTGGATTTAACTCTATCAAGAAATCAAGAACACTATTTTCTCTGTTCTGCTTTTTAGATGAAATGAAATGGAAAAATAGTCATTTACATTTGTCAAAGACCCTGAAGCTAAATTTAGAATTGATCAAACCTGAGATTAACTAGAACTTCGTACTGGCCAATCAAAGCTGGATTTAGCATTTAATAATATATACTATTGTTTGTGTTTTATTATTTTTTATTTAATATCTCTGTTTAAAAAGTATTGCTCAGTATCACGGTTCAACTTGACTCTGCTATCTGTCCACTAATCTGGGGTATATGTACAGCATCCGGGGCGCGCATCTTCTGCTCACACTCTGTTAACTGGAGCAGACTGGAACAAAGAGGTAACAGAGAGCTGGTATTTTAGTGGAAAGATTGTGCTGGCGAACGCAGCTCTGCTACAACAGAGGACAAATAATCTTTTTTTTTTCAGTTCAGGAGTTATAACTATCTGGTTGAACAAACCACAGCTCACTCCACCTGTATTACATTCTGCATGGTACTGAAAACATTTAGAATAAAAGTAAAGTTTCTTAATTGGGGTGACGGGATATGACCTTTTCATTTCCTATAGAATATCGATATCAATCTAAAAGATATCAGCATGAATGATTACTTTATTATTACTTATTTTATACTGTAGAATGTTAGAAAAAACATTTGAAAAAGTAAGTAAAAAAACAGGGAACAAATGTCAACAAACAAATGACCCATGTAAAATTAACCAATAGGTTACAAAAACTTGTAACAGAAGCAGAGAGTTTCTATCAGCATGAAAATAACAGGTTTTTTATGCTTGCTGATGAAATCTGATATTAGTTTTTGGCTGATATTGGAATGTTATCCGATATTAATATCAGATCAGGACATGACTCGTTCTTAACAGCTATAATGAAGAGAAAGTCAGTGTTAGAGGGGCTTTCTGGAATGTGTTCTTCTTGTGTTGATATCTGCTATATAAAATGTGGTCAGAAAGGTTAAAAAAATCAATCAATCAATCTTATGCTCATGCAATATGGAATAGACAAAACCTTTTTAAATAAGGATATGAAAAGACCAGCTGGTACAAATGTTTGGGTTTTTCTTAGGTCTTTATATCTTAGGTCACATTTTTCATTTCTATATTAAACTCATTTGCAAAAAGTTTGTTTTAATTTAGGGGAAAAAACAAAAACATAATAAACATTATTAGAGACTCAAAAAGCAAATGACTGATGATGGTTTAGAATTAAATTTTCCCTTACTGGCCAAAGATCCACCGTTTTTCAAATGCTGAGCTTAAGCAGGTTTCCGCTGACAAGTACTGTACACTCTTCAGTGCGGACGCTGTTATTGAAGGAGGATGACTTATGTTAGTCATGCTTTACCTAAAGTATAAGAAGGTTTGAGAGGCAACAGAGAGGGAAGAGGCTTTTTTAAAGGGAGAGACTACTTCCTATGGGACATGAACGCTAGACAGGATTCAGGACCAGCTGTTTGGATTAATGGTTTTGAGCCTCAACATCAGAATGTCCTGGGGCCCGCTAGATTTGGAAATGTTATCAGCCTTTCAGGAAGTTAAAGGATATCACATTGTTGTGATGTCTAGGCTATACACGACATTTGCTAATATAAGTAGGGATGCACGATATTGGGATTTTGGCCGATATCCGATATGCCGATATTTTAAAACTCATGTAGCCGATAACCGATATCGATACTGATGTTAAAGCTGGACAAAAATAAGTAGTCATTGAAAATAGCAGTTTTGTTAGCCATTTCTGATACTTTGAAAAATAATATACTCAAATATATTTTCATATGCTGATATCAAATAGATTTTTAAAAACGCGGTATCGATCTATTTTACTTTCAAAATCTCGTGAAATTTCATCGTTCTGTTACAAACTCTTGTGATATTTTGCAAATTCTTGTGAGATTTTGTTAGTAAAATAGATCAATACCGCGTCAATATATCAACATATAAAAATATGGCAACATTTCGTGAATTTTCGGGGGATTTCGTAGCATAACGATGACATATAGCAATATTTCATTAGTAAAAGAGATTGATATGGTGTTTTTAAATGGCAATATATCAGCATATGAAGATATTGTGATATTTTAATGTATCAATATTTTTTCCCTCGTCTTTAGAAGTTTTTAAGTCTGTAAAGTTTTTGAGGCAGAAGAAGTAGTAGTATTTTTTTTTTTTAGACTTTAGAAACTCAGAAGCTGATCAAATATCGGGTTACATATCGGTGGGGTGGCCGATGTCCGATATTCAGTTTTAAGGCCGATACAGGCCGATACCGATAGGGGGCCGATTATATCGTGCATCCCTAAATATAAGTTGTCAAAGCAAGTTTACAAATATCAAATTAGTCATTATTAAGGTTTTGCTTTAAAGTGACGATACAACTCTGTTCCAGGAGGAGTATTTGCTCTAAAAATGCACCATAAAGAAATTGGATCTTTCAAATGAGAATTTTGACCTATCTTTATTATATGTAGCAAAAAAAAATGTCATATTAAATATTTATCAGATGATCTGAGTTTATCTCTGAATTGGACATCATCATGTTTAATCATCCTCGGGATAGAGATAATAAATAGGGATCATTTTGAATCCTTCAAATTTTGATTTTGTTGGGGGGTTAACTTTTTGTTTTAATATCAACTTTAAAACTATTCTCCCAATATCAAACTGATTAACTTTTATTTAATTTCATTAATCATAAAATGTCTCAAAACCTCTTTGACACATTTTACACTGAATAGAACCTGAGTCACAGCCACCATTCATCTGCAGTCAGACAAAGGCTTCATCCTTCAGATATTTACTTATTTCTTTATTCATGTTGGCATGCAGCATTTACAACATTTTGATTCCCCATAAAATTCAAATATAATTTCTAAATCTTTTTTTTCATACTTCTGAACCATGCAGTAAAACTTAAGTTGCTTTATAAGGTTAAAAGGCAAACTTTTTTAAATGTACGACTGAAAAGGTATAAATTATTCCATGATCAATAAGAACATGGTATGAACGACCATGCAAAACATCATTCAAGGTAACAGCGAAGAATATAAATGTTCATATCATATGGCAGGCCTTGCTGGAAAAATATTACAGAAGCAATCTGCAACAAGAGTTCTGGGCTTCATATTTCAAGATGAGGGCAGATTGCCTGGATGAAGCAGCTGAAGCCAAGACCTCTGCAGCAAAGCATGAAAATGACTGATCTCTACCTTAGGCTGAGATTGGAAGATCAATATTTCACCCATAATAATATATCACTCTATTCTAAATCAAACAAGTCTGACATGACATTCAAAACATAAGACAAACAACGCGTTTGAGGCTCCTAAAACTTCACATGAAATACAATAAACAGGTATCCAAGGTTAATGTATTCTGATGAGTTTATTTATCAAAAAAGCAAGTAAACGCTGTGATTAGCATCATCTTGTTCTTACAGTTAAAGACGTTGGGCTTGAAGTATGGGGGGCAGGCATGCTGAAAACCCTCATCTGACCCACTGAGGCTCAGTCTGTGGCCCAACCTTGAGGGTGTTCTGCCAGCACCAACTGTTTGATATTTACAGCCTGTTGCCTCATGTTCCCGGATGATCTTTGAACGAAGTTCACGCCACACTCCAACTTTAAGTCACCAAGTAGGCATGTATGCAATAACAACAAACCCCTATGGTGGAATTGGAGGTGGGAGCTCCAGAAAGGGGAGCGAAAGCGAGGCACTGGAAA
The DNA here is from genome assembly GCF_016077235.1 of Cyprinodon tularosa. Taxonomy (NCBI): domain Eukaryota; kingdom Metazoa; phylum Chordata; class Actinopteri; order Cyprinodontiformes; family Cyprinodontidae; genus Cyprinodon; species Cyprinodon tularosa. The sequence goes on from NW_024039021.1 coordinate 262,436, forward strand.
AACCATGACGGGAGGGAAGCTGCTGGCCTGACATCTGAGGCTTGGCGAAGGATTGGGATTGTGCTCGTACATCTATGCTGCCAACCCTGGCAGTGGAATATGATCTCTCTTTCCCTCTCCTGCTTCTAACCAATCATGGGTAGGACTTTGGAGAGGTGGGCTGATCTATTGCAAGGGCAGCACTTCAGAGGTGATAGTGGTGTTGGTGGTTTGGGGGAAGGGATGGGACAGGAGGGGCAGTGGAGGGGGATATTTTCCTCTCGGCTGCTAATTTATGCCTCCATCAGTGGTGCAATCTGCACCGGCATGTATACAGACACCAATATATATATATATACATATATAGTGAATCGAAAGAAAAACATACCCCTACAGGCTGAACACAGGGTGCCCTTACTGTCACTGATCTACTGTTTGCGGTCATAGCCTCTAGCAAGAAAGCAAACAAAAACACCTGCTAATACCTGTCATACACTCATGCATATGAGTTCACACAATGCTGTCTTTTTTCCTGAGGCTGAAAAAATGTGCAAAACAAAAGGTTTGGTCCACAGGCTGGATTTCCCTATACTTAACCTTGATTGTTGAGTTGTGGAGACTTTGTTGTTTCTCCTGCTGTGATGTAACCTGACTGGTCCAACTGCATAGTCTATGCAGGTAAAGGTGAAGGCAGAAAACACGGCCGCATCCACACCTCTCCTTGTTAGGAGAGCTGAGAGGAGGAGCAAGAGTAACAATGGGGGATACGAAGTGCAAGAAAAGCATACTATTCTAGCTTAGCATATTCAGAGGTAAGGCATATAGATTGATGTTAGAACCACTCAAATGTTCCAATAATAGGGATACAAAGGAAAGTGTTTCTATTCTTTGTAGAGTCTTGTGTTAATTACTGCTGTAAGTAGGGTTTATAGTCTGTGTACTCTAGGTAAGGATTCATTTCGGTTACTAAATTAGTAGATGATTTTTAAGCTTGTCAGAGAAAAGTGACCAGAGTAGAAAATCTTTATTTAACCTAAGAAAGGATTAGATTTGATCAACACAGATACATCAATGTTGAACATCTAATACCAGATACACTGCAAAGTTCACTGTACTGTAGGAATATAAAGGCCAGTTTTTGATATCTTGAACTATATCCTGTCAAGGATAAAGTGAAGTATGCTTTTTTTTTCGCCCGCTCTTTCCCAAATGTGGCTCCTATCTTTCCACAGAGATAAAGGCAGCGCTATAGGGAACTGCTTCATGGTGGGGACTAGGAGTGTGAATCATAATCATTTTGTATCGATGCATCAATCCAACGGCCGACGATCCGATGCATCGATACGTCCGCAAGAGTATCGATTCATGTTTTTTTTTTCCTCCGGTCTATTGTTATCCATTTGCTCCAGGGCGTAATTCTCCCTCCGGTGCTGCGGTGGCACTAAACCTATTTTGCCCTCCTACCTTGCTTCCTGGTTATACTCTTACAGCAGTGTGTTGCAGTGAGCTTGACAGACATTTTTTATTTACTGTATGCTCAATATTGAAGCGTGCTCTGTGCTACGCGCTGTGGGTCTAGATACGGCCGACACGGAGAGGAAGCGGGGGCGAGTTTAGTCCGACGACAGAGGGACATGAGGGCCAAAAAGGGCGGAGATCCAGCTGGAAAAAGGGTCCCAGCGTTCTCGCGCACCTCGCTCTTCTAGCGGGTCAAACTTTACGAGTTGTTTTCCGCAATTTCGGTCATAAAACAAGCCGGCCTCCTGTCTGCGGCACTGTTTGCGGTCAGCTACAATTTGGGAGAGGTGCAGCGGAGCGTCTGTGGAGGGGGCGGGGACGTCTGGAGCCGAGGTATTGCATTGCACTCATTGCACTGATTATTGCAGTATTTTTTGATGGAACTTTTCTACTTCTGTTATTTGCTGTTGTTTCTAAAAAAAAAAAAAAAAAAAGCATAACGTTATTACAGCTTTCATTGATTTATTTCAAACTTGAAACTTTGTTTAGCCTGTAAGGTGCAAAAAAAAAAAAAAATCAACCGATTAATTGAAACGAATCGTATCGTGGTGTATTCTTGAGTAGCGAAAATAATCGAATCGTTGGGTCAGGAAATCGATAGTGAATCGAATCGCTATGATGGATGTGATTTACACCCCTAGTGGGGACCTGGGAAGCCATAAGAACGCGCCAAAGACAGCGTTCTGAGGCACGCATGGCCTCAGTAAAACCGTTGATGTATGCAAAGAACGGTTTCTACTGAAACTGAAATCTCGATTGCAATGTAATTGTAGTTGACAATAAAGTTAATTGATTGATTTTGCTTAACATGCATTTGTCTGATAATCAGTAGGTCTCAGTTACTCACCAGATTCTGAATAATAAATCTATTATAGTCAATTAAAAAAAGTCTTTATTGGTTTGGAATGATACATTTAAAATCAATAGTTGTGGCTTGATGTTAAAATTTAAGTCATAAGGGGGAAAAAAAAGTTTTTTTCCCCCATTACCCTAAAATTTCATGCTGAGAAACAGCAGTTTTATGATGGACAGAAATGCCCTCAATACGCAAGGCTAATGACATCAAAAGTAATGCTTCAGGAAAAAGGGAGGGAGAACCACACAAAAGTATGCCATTACAAGCTAAACATGCTCTACTACTGTACGCCTCCTATAAAAGCCAGACAAGCAAGATCAGGAGGACCTAATGACGCCTTAAAAATAGCTCTTTATCTGGAGTACTACCGGGTTTATTTTCATTTATGCAGGTGAGTGGGAGGAGGAATGTTGAAGTTTTGGCCAAAACAGCAGTACCTGCATATTTATCATGTATGCCACAAAAACGTTTCCTGAACTTTATCCGTTATTAGATGTGAAATGCAGGCTCTGCAAGTTTGTTAGATGTGTTCTGTAACAAAAAAAAAGAGACCAGGCTCTATTGCATGCATAAAAATATGAAATCCTGAACTGATGTTCTCCTATAGAAACATTTAATTTTAATTGCATTTTAGAGGAAAAACAAAAAAATAATCTTGATCATGATATGTGCTTTTTAGGGTTTGAAGGCAAAGAGGAATCCTTTAATCTTGCAACAGGGGAACATCCAGGGTGGCTGTGTTGTCAAGACATGCTTTAAAACAACTGTCCAACGGCAGCTTGGAGACCCAACAATCTGTCCACACATAGTGCTTTAATAAAGCGGCAGGAAATAAAGCAACCCAAGAATACATGATGGAAAAAGCAACTCTCTTTAAACAGTCAGCATTAATCAACAATTTTCACCCACACACATAGCCATGTTGCGTTGCTTTTGCTTCTTTGTCAAGTTTTATTTTTTGCAGATCATCAAGTTAATCTTAATATCAGGTACAAAATGCAAAGAATAATAAAACCATTTCAAAGAAAATAATCTAATCCAATCTGAACCATGTAAAAATATTAACCCCTCCTCCATATTTAATCACTTATCAACCAAGATTAATGAATTTGTTAGGGTTTAACCCCACAAGCCCCTCTCAATGTCGATTAATGCAGTAAGAAACATGTAGAATTGAGATATCTCTAAAAGAGGGTTTCTATGACAACATCAAGGAGGGCAAAATACTTCCTAATGCGACACATCATAGTCATTTCCAAACGTGAACAACCTTAGAGAAACAACTTCTCTGACAAGCCTGAAAGGTTCATACAGACATCTCTACATCATTGGAGCCGTTATTCATAAACACAGAAAACCTTTGGGCTCAAACAATAAATCGGATTAATCGTGATTAATAGATCATTTAATTAATCGTCAACTAATTTAGTAATGGATTGATTGTTAACTGGAGTATAGAGACTGTAAAACATGCCTTTAGTTGACAGATCAAACCACTTAGATCAGTAATTATATCAAAATTGTAAAAAAAAAATTATTAACATTTCGTATTTAAGAATGCTCTATTAAGTACTACTCAAGTGGAAAAGTTTTAGTTTCAACTGGTTTAATTTAGTAAAAATTCTTTAAGGGACTTTTACCTATCCATTTATTAATGGATTAATTGAAAAAATAATTGACAGATGAATCGATTTGCAAAATAATAATATCATTAAACTTTATTGATCTCACATTGAAGAAATTTAGCTCTTGATTTAAACCCACCCCCTTAGGGAGCAGTGGGCTACCATCGTGGGGCGCCTGGGAAAGAATTGGGGGTAAAGGGTCTTGCTCAGAGAACCAGAGTAGCAGTCTCTGGGAGTGGGTTTCGAACTCAGAACTTCAGGATTCCAAGCTCTATGCCCTGACCACTAGGCCGCCCCCAAATAGTTAGTTAAAGTCTACCATTGACCCTTTGCTGAAGTACAAAGTCTACAAAATTACATCAAGAGCACATCAACAACTCATCTGGAGGCTCACAAAAGAACATCTGAGAAACTACTGAGCATCACTTACCTCTAATAAGGTGAGTGATTACTGCTCAACAATAAAAAGAGACTTCGCAAAAGTGACTTCCAAGGGAGATTTTCCAAAGCCAGAACCGTTGCTGACCCCAAAAACCAGGTTTTCTTTTACTAATCTACTAATCTTAATGATCCCCAAACCTAAACCAGGTACAAGACTTAGACTAAGACAGATTTATTTGTCATTTTGTTTACACAAGTGTAAAAACAAGAAGAAATTTCTTTTGGAAACAGCTCTCTGGACAATTTCATCTTTTTTTAAATGACTCTTCCCCCTACCATTCTAAAAAAAGAATGTTTTCAAATAAGAATTGCATTAAGCTTAAGCTTAGTGCGGCTAACTAGCATCACAATGCTTAAAAAAAATAAAATAAAATTTAAAGAATGGCTAAAGGAAAATCCCAAAAATTTCCAGACTGGCCTAAAATCAAACTGTAATATTGTCATGACATTAAATGGGCCTTTCATGTGGGAAAACACTCCAATGTAGCTGACTTAAAACAATTCTGGAAGGAAGAATTGGCCAAAATTCCCCCACGGTGATGTGAAAGACTTGCTGCCAGTTAATGCCGGTGCTTTAGCAACATTTGTTACCGCCAAAGGTGGCACAACCAGTTATTAAACGTAGGGCGTTCCTGCATTTCTGGTTTGGTAAGCCCATAGCTCCTTATAATTTAACCACAAATTTAAAAGCAACTGATTTAATACAAAAAGCATTGCTTTTCTAATATTAAAGGCAATATACATCTACAATGCTTTAAAATGGAGAAAAGCCTTTAATTTAGTTAACAACCTTAAAAAACATTTTCTCTTCATTTCAAGTGTCTGATTCATTTAGACCAAGGGTCTGCAACATACGGCTCCAGAGCCACATGTGACTCTTTGGACCATCTGCTGCGGCTCTTAACAGTACCTAAAATGTATATAAAGAGCTAAATAGTGTACTACAAAATAAATACCAGTCTTAAAAGCTTTAGTGTTTTTTATAAAATGGATAAGAAGGACATTAAAAGAACCAGAAATATGTTTTTAGAGTCACTTTCCTTTTAATTAGCTTGGAATTTATGTGTTTTAATATCATTTTAAAATATAAAATACATACATTGTTGGCTGTTTAAGATGGCAAATAATTTCCTATACTAGATAATAAAAAAACAAACAAATTGTTTTTCTAAAAAGTCATCAACTTTGCGGCTCTAAACAACTTTTACTTGGTCGGACTCGAGGCAAAATGGTTCTTTGGATATGAAAGGTTGCAGACCCCTGATTTAGACAAATGCCATAGTCATAACTAGTGAATAAAATTATTTGTCAATAAAGAAACAGGTAACATATTGTGAGCTAGATGCTTTTGCCAATAAATCACAACAGAAGCACTGCTTCTGCTCCAGGATTTGAGGCCGGTGTCAGCTCGGCGAATGACGATGTTCAACAGGCCACACTGCTAGTCACCTCACACTCCCTACTATCTGCCCTATAAAGTCCTCAAAGGCGCCAGCAGCCCACCACCCAACTGAAGGCTTCAGGGATTGATAAGAAAAGAGAAGAAGCCTAACGTGTTTCTAAGTTTCTTTCCTGAGAAGTTCAAAACAGGCGAAAAAGGGTAGAAAGTCTGGGAGTGCTGCCAAGAACGCAATAGACTGGGAACTTTCCTTTTAAATCACAGTTTTGTTTACGTGTATTTACGTGATGCAGAGTTCATCTCAGTTCAAAACAACTCCATTAGGGGAAACCTGCATGCCAAGAGTCTGTCTTACCGTCAAAGAATGGATTGAACAAAAAAAGATCAGGCTGTCTGGTTCCACGATAGAGGACGTTCTTTCTTATGGTCCAATCATGAAATATTCAAAATCAAATATCACTGAGAGACGCTCTTTGAAAAATAAATGAATAAAGGGTCCAACTTAGAGCGACACATGTGCTTCTCTTCCACCAACTGCTGAGGTGACAACTGCTGGTGAAACGCCGCACTCTGGGCGCCCCAAATTACTGCTCTCACCGGACACCCCACGCCACCATCAAAAACCCCCCTCCCCTGCCGTTCCTGCTTCTTGTTAGCTCCCCCCTCCTCTTGGCAACCACCCATCACAGTCACACAGTACATTAATCTCCACCCGGCTCACCCGTAAGCCCCTCCCAGGTCACCCTCTGCCCTAATATGCCTTCAGCAACTGCCACCAATTCATCAGCGTCCATGAAGGCAAACTGGGAATGAGCGCATGCTCCCTCTAAAGGTACATAAACGCCAATGTACTTAAAGTTGTGTATTTTTCATTGGTGGAACCAGTCAAATTATACTAAAATTGGTAGGATTAAGGTTTTAAACCATCGTATTTAGTTTTAGAAGGATTGATTCAGCAGATCTACAAGAAAGTAACTTGTTTGAGTATTTAACAGTAAATGTCAGCATTTTTTCCATTTCTGTGGGTTTTGGGAAGTTGGCTAAACAAGAACAGGAACCTTCTGTGTATACACGAGCATGTGTGTGGCCTGAGAGTGACAGGAGCAACAACAGTCCCCCTGCTCACTATGTCAGATCCTCGTCTATCCCAACCCACATGTGTGAGCGTACATCTTCCATTTGGATCATGAACTGCTGGCAGCGGGGTGGCAGCTGCCTACATAACTTTTGTTCCGCTGGACCTTTAAAGGCCAGCCCCCCCCCCCTTTCGCTTCAACCTGACCCCCTAAAATTTACACACACACAAGCTTGCATGCTCAGCTGTCGGAGAGTTTGACATGCTGGTAAGGTCTTGTGCTGCTCAGCCAGAACTTTCAACATCCGAATTTCAAAATGACTCCACTTACTCAATCCATAGGAGGCATTCTTCATCTGATGGCGGGAAGTAAGAGTCGCCCTGACGAATTCAGTACCGGCAGATGACCGCTAACAGAACTGTAAAAGGAGAGACTGGAGCCACTTACGACACAGACAGAACTTCCCAAGCAATGAATCTCAGCCTGAGCCCTTTCCTGACCTTGAAGTCTCTAAGGGGGCCTGAAGGGTGTGGGAAATGGAAGGCCAGGAGTCTGTTAAACAGTTGTGCCTCAGAGTTTCCACTCAACACAGCGAATAAACGAAGGGATGCCGGCACGTAATTGCCAAGCCTAATGCAAGGGATAAAAATTCCACAGGCAAATACCGTCCAAAAGCAAAAACATAAGGAGAAATATAAAAGAAAGACCAAAAAGCAATGTTTTTATTCAACTGCCCATGAATGGGAAACAATATACAATACTTCAAAACTCTGCAATCACAATGTCAGACCTCTAAAGACGAAATTGCTCCCATAACAAACACCAGTGCTTAGATGCCCTTATCTCCCTGCACGTTCTCAAGGTTTCCCCCCCTGCCGGCCATTTGTCATCAGAGTGCACGGCTGCCGGGGGCCCACCGTGTTCGACGCAGAGTCTTGGCCGGGAGCCCAAAATGGGGATCTATAAGGGCTACCTCAGCTCACCCTAACAGAAACAAAAGCATTTGCCAAGACTGTGTGGTGCAGGCTACATGTGGTGGGGATCCGGCTCACAGGAGAGGTGGGGGTGGCTCAAACACTGAGCAAGGAAAATCTTTTCTCTCTTTATCAGAGCAGTGAGGAGACGCTGCTCCTTTGCCCACGGGCAAGTGTATTTATGTTGAAAGGAAACACAAGAGCGCATAAGCATCAGCTTTTGCAGAGATAAACAATCCATCCATGTTGCTCTTAAGTCCTCACCAACAGTTGAGGAAAAAGGCAATGAGATTACATTAGTGAAGAGTTTCCCATTGAAGGTCTGCCACCTAAGAGATGGGCGATGACAAAGAGGAACTCAAGAGAGCTTGTTACACACAAGCTTATTTGGTACTGTGTCTTTGTGCATAATGATTGTTAGGTTAGAGAATAAACATGGTACGCTTTTGAGAGTCTGACAGTGAATAGCCTGATTATGCTAATCTGTTTCCCTCCAGAGGATGGGGTAAATTAAAAAAAGTGACAAAGCTTTTCTCTGGTGTGGCACCACAGAGAACATCTCTCTAGCGTGTGACCTACATTGTTGAGGAATCCTCCACATTTAAGTCACCCTCTTAACAAATCACCCAGCATAACAAAGCTAAACATATAAATGTTTCAAATAAAATCATACGCATCCAACACGACAGGGTGCTTCTTTTTCCAACAGTAGCTTTGATTTACTTAAAATTTTCTTGAAGTGTTTAGGATTTTTTGTGAGTATAGAAGAGTTTTCCATTCTTCTTATAACATTGATTAAAAAAAGCAAAGGATGCATGTTTTGGAAATTTAAACAGCACAAGGTTAAATCTTTAATTTCACTAAAAGCCATAAAGAAAACCCAACAGATGGGCTAAGCCTCTGTCAATATCTCTACAAAAATCTAGTATATGGAAAGAACAAACTTCAGGAGCACAGATTTTGCCCTTTTATGTCATGCTTTGAGTTTCCATCCATCATCTACTTGGGGCCCATTAGTGAAGACGGGGTCCTTTTGTTTGATTCAGCCACCGTTTTGCAGTGTAGCTGATACAACAAACATAGACTTGAACTGAACTCACAGAATGTTCCCATCGTAGTCAGCAGAGAGTGAGCCGCAGCAAATCATTATCTGTAAACCTCATTTTTTCTGTTTATTAGAAGTCTGACAAAACAAAACCTCTTTTTTTTCTCAGCTCATTTTTGTCTCTCTTTCCACTCTGACTAACCTTCTATGAAGCCCATTTAACACAAACAGCAAAGCATCAAGTTCTTATTAAAGAGACGTGGACAGCTAACACACCAGGTGAACCTTGCTATTAACGAGCTGAATCTCCTTTTGGCCTTCAGAACATAACTGTTAATGGTCTACAATCATTACCTGTTGGAAATATTATGCATTTTGCGTTGGATAGACCTTATGGCTGCATATTTATCACGCATATCTATAATTTAGCCAAAACCCACACTGCCCCCTGCTAGATTGAGATTGGTGAACTAAGGAGGCAACTAGATTACAATGAACTTATCTTCAAGTCAGAGAAAAGTGTTTTGCAGGATTTTACCTTTGTGACATATTGGATTATCTTGCTGGAAGGTGGATAACAGATAAAAGGCTGTGCATGGCCCGTAATAACTCTGAAGCAGGCTCTGTTGTAGTGCTGTATGTGTGCCAAGAAAACGTACACCACACCATTATATCACCAACAACGTTCTGAACCATTGCTACAGGGCAGGATTGATCCATCAGTTTATGATGCTTCCCAAATCAGAACAAATCAAATCAGGTACATACTTTACGTTAAACTGGGCATACACTGTACAATATTTTCAATTGTTTTGCACGCAGCTAGCTAAAACTGTACGATTAAACCACAGGGTTTAAAAGTTCGCAGATCACGATGCATGTATTTACACTGGACGGCCCAACGCTCTGATGCAATCTAACTGCTCACACTGCACGTTCAAAGATCTCTCTGAGCCGAGAGATGGCGCTGGTTGGACTCGTCAATCTGGAAGAAGAAATCTGTTGTTTGCGCGTGCAGCGCTTGAGGTTCTGGTAAATGGGCTCGTAGCTCTGCTCCAACAGCAGGATTTGTCCATGAACACCTCACAAGGGCTGACTTGATTTCAAACATGTTTGATTTTCTTCCAACCTTACGATTCCTCATCGGGAGGTGATCGTGAGTGGCTGATCGTCCCTGGCTACCCTTGGTATACTACAGGATGCACTATGAGGCTGAAACTCTGCCCCTCCAAAAAACTTATCGCATAACTGGAGAATCGACCTGAAAAGGGTAAAAAATCGTACAGTGTATGTCCAGCTTTAGCCATTGCTGCATATCATAGTATTTGAGAATAACTGCTTACATTTTTATCTTCTGTTTCTGGAAGTTTACTTTTTTTGGCGTCATCTGCTCCAATGCAATCATTTCTGGAAGGCTGCAGATGAAACAGTTGCTACCTTTATGGATGTATGGGAGAAAATAAACACCTAGTTATAGAGGAGGAGCTAAATAAGTGCTCAAGAGGTAGTGAGTTGGCTGATCTGACTGACTGAAGACTCACAAAACGTGCCATGTTTAGAGATGGAGTTTGGGGCAGTGGAGCTGTTAGCAAGAAGCTAAGCAGGTGTGCCAAAAACAACTAGATCAACTCCTTCTCATTCTGATATTTGCAACTGGAAAAAAAAGGAGTAGTTCTGTAATAAAGTGTCTGCAGTGATTTTGTTTTTGACCAGCTGTGAAGCGGTGTCTGATTCACCCACTGGCCAGTAAAGTTTGGTTACCATAGCGAATGAACAGCAGCCAGAAGGGAGAGGAAACGCTGCTGACGAAGGAGCTACATTCACCTCTTAGACTGACAGGCTCTGGTGCTTGGACATGAACTAATGTGACAGGTGGACTTCTCTCTCAGGTGCTGTTTCATATCCTGACATGAGGAAAGATGATAGTCATCAATATCCTCCACGCAACGAAAATGGAATTCTCCTTAATCCTAATCTTGATTTTTGATATAAAGGTTCATTACCAGTTACAAATAAATAAACAAATACTATACAGTTCAACAGGTAACATAATTGATTTTTTTCCATACATTGATAGAACAATTTTGAAGCATTAAAATAGAGAAGAGTTCACCTTGCAAATGTTTACAAAAGTCAAAGTCTTGAGGAAGGTCAACTTTAAACTTGTTTTAAACCTAAAAAAAAATGTCAGGAAATTTCCTTTTCTCCGTTTCACTAAGTCTTCACTCTCCCAGTCTGTGTAGGGTTGGCATCTTCCAGCCCCTGGAGCTGTCAAAGTTAAAGGCTAAAGGTCAAGAGCAGCAAGACGAGCCACAACAGACGCAGCAACTTGTTCCCTTCAACTGTCTCCTTCAATCAGCCGCCGCCACAAAGGCTCCAGCCTGGACCCGCATCATTAAGAAGCTGCAAGGCTTCCATCTGTTGCTTCTTTAATTCATCACAAAGAATTCATTATATTTCATGTACATTATAACACCTAATAAGAGTAAAATTAATAATACAGTTGTGACTTCAGACAAATCCCAATCTATGCAGACAAAATAGAGGCTCCCTTGTACACAATTTGCTTTTTAGATGTGTTAATTTAGCTGTAAGCCTTCTGTCTTCATGCCAAGCGAGTTTAAGTAAAACAGAAGCTTGCTGTGTTCTGCTAATTAAAGCTCTGTGCTTTTTTTCTTCACCATATTTTAATCTATCAACTAAATTAAAGCTATAAATCACTCAACACCTGCGACTCCCACGCCAACCTGACTGTCTGGAGTGTAGAGAGATGGGCTTACGCTGAGAAAAATAAGAGCCAACATGTGAAATCGCATTAAATCAATGTCATTTTTACAAAAGTGATGAAAGGTTTAGAGGCGAAACTTTGTTATATGGAAAGTTTATCCAGCAAGACATCTTAATTATTATTAGGAATGAAACAATTGATTTAATTGTGATTAATAGATTATTGAAATGATCGTCAGCTAATAATCGATTAATCATTAACTGGAGTATAGAGACCTGAAAATATGCCTTTAGCTGACAGAGAAACCCACCTTGCGCAGCAATTATACCAACATTCTAAAAAATATGTAAATATTTAGCATTTAAGAAGTAAAAAATATTTTGTCTTTCAATATGCTCTATCCAGAACTCCTTAAGTGGAAAATTTTAGTTTCACTTGGTTTAATTTCATAAAATGTTTTTTTTAAGGAACCTTTTGCTACCTGATTATTAATCGATTAATCAAAAAAAAATATCTAAAGATTAACCGATGTGCAAAGGAATCGTTATTGCTTATTAATATTATTAACTCTGTTCTCACTGCTTGTTTACCTATAGGTATCTCTCATGATGTGTCTTATTGGTTGGTAGTATTACTGTTTTGCAGAATTTCAATTCATTATGTTAAAGCAATCAGTGTAAACTAGCATATTAATTAAGATTAAATAACAGAGGGGAATGCTGGCCTAGTGGTTAGAGCAGTGAGTTTGTTTTCTGAGAAGGTTAAAAGTACCCGGTTTGATCCCCACAGACTGCTACTCTGAGCAAGACCCTTAAGCCCACACTGCTCCCCTGGTGCCGCACAATGGCAGCTAGCCCACTGTTAGGAATCCAGTGTGTGTGGGCTGTGTTTGTTTTTGTGTTCTCTCCCTCCACCACCAGGTCGCGCCCTGTTCTTGTTGGTCCTCTCGCACACCTCCGGCTGGTTGGTTCATCACTGAGGACTACTTAAGCAGTGGACTGTCACCATATCGACGCCAGAGTGTTTGCCAGTTTTGGGTACTCTAGCCAAGCTGAGTTTAGCCGAGTCAAACTGAGTCTTTGTCTCTCTGAGTTCTAACCTTGTTTTGTCTTTGCCTTTTGGCAGGAAGTAATCCTGCAAACTGGATTTTTGGCCTTCTCCCCCTGGAAGGATTGTTTTGAGCTTCATACTGAGCAGGGGATTAATCTCCACACGACCCGTTCAAGTTCTCCTGGAAATCTAAGTGGCAGTCCGCTCCATTGCTCCTCAAGGAACCAACCAAACCTAAAACCTGTCCGCCCTCCAACGAGCCCCCCAATCTCTGGATAAACCCACACCGGCTGGATTCCGGGAAGAGAACCTTTTTCTGCTAATGTGAGTCCCGTTCCTCTCTGATTTTTGCAAGACGTTGTTCAAAGTTCCCACAGACCCTGAACTAACCTCTGAACTTCCCTTTTCACTTCCAGTCCTGGTTCACCAGCTCTCTGAGTTACTCTGGATCAACCTTATTGATTATTTCAATAAAACTCTTAAACTTTAACGCTGAATCTCTGTGTGGTTTCCTGCATGAGGGTCAGATCTCTTAGAACATCATGACACCCGCTGCTCCCCAAGGGGATGAGTCAAATGCAGACATGAATTCCTCCAGTCTGAGATTAATAAAGTTATTTTTTTTTTTTATGTGACCACAAAGTGAATGAACAGGTTGCATTTAATTAGTTTTGGAAAATTAATTTAATGGAGAGAAAGTGAAGGCATTTTTTTTTGGTGAAGTGGTTTTATTATAAAATGTACAAAATAGGGGCAAGTTCCTCTAGTAAGTCATTGGGAAGATCAATATTAGACTTGTTTTAAGTGCAAAATGTCAAGACATGTTCTTCACTCCATTTCGCTGAGTCTTTTGTCTCCCAGTTTGTGGAGGCCTCATGTCTTCCACTCTGTGGCACAGTTTAAGTTTAAGTTAAAAATTGTTCCATGCTAGCCTGAAACATTGAAACCATTGATGGTATCAGAGGGATGTCCCAATCTTATACTGATACTGAAAATTAATTCGATATAAGCCAAAAACAAAACATCTAAAATGACAAAATAAGTTATGAAATTATATATTAGTCGTACTGCTATCATAATGGATCAATATCGGTGTCAGAAATTAAAAAGTTGTATCGGGAAATCCCTGGTAATCAAGAGTCGTTCATCAGCTGAATGTTCGCAGGGATTATTAGGATCCTTTGCTGTCTCTCTAAACTCAAAGCAAAGTGAACCAAAAGCAACTTATTTTGCTGATTCCTCTACAGGTTAAAAAAATTTAAGGATTTTTTTTTTTTTTTTGCATCTGTTAAAATGATTTAAAATCAATTTTTTCTTTTTTTGTTGTTTTTTTTTTTTATCTAGAATGGGCCCTATGCACCATTCCACTACATCCTGAACTTAGGTCAGCTCCTTTGTTTCCTGTATTTTTTCCACAGGATGAACTGATTAATCCAGGTGTGTGTTTGGTCATGGTTACGGGGGGGGGGGCAGGGTCAGGCACACCTGGATTAATCAGTTAATCCAGTAGAAAAATACAGGAAACAAAAGAGCTGCCTTAGGTGCAGGAAGTAGTAGATTTATGCTCAGAGCCCTTTGAAACAATTGATCACCATTCAGAGCTGATGAAGGATAAAGAGGTTGATCTCGATCAAGGAAGGATGCCACTACTGGAGTACTACTAGGAAATGATAAAAGCAAAGGCAGCGCAACATTTGGTTACCAAATATTCCCTACAGAGCATAAATGCTAGATGTTTATTTTTTATTTTTATCATTTTATTTCATTTGAATAAAAGACGTAATGTAGAATATCAACATAATTGTCTTGTATTCTTCAACGGAGGACTTAAATAATCTTTTATGTTATATTTAAGCAATTAAGCTTTCTGGGAAGTTTGCTGAAAAAAGATCCTAAATGAATATGGCAGCTTCTCTTATCTGTTTATAATAAAACACTTTAGGTTTCTTGCTTTGTGATTCTCATGACCAACAGTGTGACGGGGCTCCAGTCAAGCAAAAGGTGCTCAAATCCCCCACAGGCGAAGGGGCGTTTGATGTTTAAGGCTCCGTGTGGCCCTCACACGGCCTGACTTTGACTAACAGACACGCACAGACACTTCTCCTCGGAAACAGCTGACGTTTTAACAGGCTTACAACGACAGCTGACGGGCTACAGGTGGGGCAGAGGGGACCCTTCATAAACCCTGCAGACCAGCTCATAATACCTCTCTCCAATCCACACACACACACCTGTCGTGGCTCCAGAGGAATTGTCCTCAGTGAAAAGCCTTCCTTTATACTGGATCCCCCACCTACTCGCATACACACTCTCGTCTTCCCCCTCGCCGCATTAGAACATGGCTTCATGATCCTCCAACTTGCGTTTGAGGGGTTGAGGCGTGCGTATGCCGTGTCCGACTACAACAACAGATGCTACTATAGTCAGGAACTACCAGCTAAAAGCACTAAGCTTCTTTCTCTAATTTCAGTGAGGCTGGTGGAGGCATTGAGAGGGAAACGGTGCCGTCTTTTTAATCCATAATCATTTTAACCTACAATTCGCAGGTTTTCAATTCAATCACCACTGTGCACAGTCATAATCACAGCTTGACCGGCTGTAGATCTTATAATCCTAAAAGGTCACAATTAAGTCAATCCACCATTTAAAAAGCCGTGTTGTTCAGAAAGAAAACTTTTTTCTAATCTCAGGCGCTATTAGATTCCTGCTTTGATGTGAACAGACTATCGCAGAAACCTTTTGCAGGAATTCGGAGATACCAGCAGCTCTCATGAACATTCTCCAAATGCTTTTGTCAGACAAAGTTCTTTGCAAAGTGAATTGCGGTGAAATGCGGGATATTTGGGACGAGCGGTATCTGTTTGTATAAAAGGGAGCAGAGCTGAGAAGAAGAGAGGGGATTTAAAAGCGCAGCACTTCTTTTGACAAAACCATCGGATGAAAAGGAAGGGGGGGGTAAACATCATTTCTGGATTATATTTTCTTGCTGTGTGTGCAAAACGGCAAAAATACGACTTTTGTTTTTTTTTTTTTCGAACTTCTACTGTGGAGTTTATAACCAAAATTGATTTTCTCCATTTCTCCTTTGTGATTGAAATGAAAGTTGCAGGAATAATTCATCATGCCTAATTTACACTTGGCAGTATGGCACAGAATATGTGCAAGTTGGTGTGTTTTTCTCTTCATTTAAAAAGGGGCTACATGTATTTGTGGATTCCACCGGGGGCAGCTGCGGTTTATACCAACTGCACCACTGCTGCTGGGACAGATGGCTCAAGAAAGGGCTTGTAACTCAAACACATGTGTTAGGGGGGTATTTGAGAGGCAGACTAGTCTAACACTTTACCCATTAAAATACATGCAAGTTTTTTTTTTCTTTTTTGGTTTAACCAAAGCTGGGTAATAAAGTAATGTGTCTGGATCAACCTTTACAAAGCAGATGAATAAGCAGAGCCTTCAGTATATTTTTATGAAGATTTTAAAATGATTCACGATCTGCTATCTGAAAGAGTTGTAACTAGGACTGAAACAGTTATTGTGCAATTATTTTTGATTCAATCGATTAATAATTAGATGGAAAAAGGTTCCTTAAAGATGATTTTTTTTTACATAATCAAACCAGGAGAAAGTAAAACTTTTCCACTTGAGAGGTTCTGGATAGAGCATATTGACAAAGTTTATATATATTTTTTTTTACAATTTTGCTATAATTGCTGCTCAAGATTAACCTGAGTCCGCCAGATGGATTTGCTCCGCATATCCATCTGGAAACCTTCCGTTGAAGTAATTTTGGGAAGGGGCAAAAATACTGGTTAGCTGATTGGCCTATGTTGGTGATAGACGGGCCAAATAAACCAATCAGATCAACGAAGCATATGACGTACTAACAGAGCGACGACGAAAACACAACCACAAGCCAGGCTACTCTTGCCGAAACCAGTCGGGAGAAGAGCAAAAACATCTTTTCCTCTGAGAAAAGCCTCCAGAGCAGTGTTTTGCTCTTCTTTCAGTGAAGAAATACTCTGTAATTTCGATAAAACTTGCTCGATAGCCACGCTAACGCTAGTTTCATCGGCTGAAGCCGCCATGTTCTTTAGACTGAACGGTCGCGCTTCTTGTTGCGTCACACCTCAACCCGCCTCAAAGCCAACGCTGATTGGACGTTCGTTTGGTGAACGGCTCCAAATTTTCTTCAACGGAGAGTCTCCAGACTGATCTGCGAGTGAAACCTTGAAAGCTCGCGAGATCAGGATGGTCTCATGAGGCTAAGTAGATAATGCTTCTCTTTAGATCTTTATGTCCACTAATCATGACAGAAAGAATATTTTAGTACAAATATTGATGTTTAAAAGGGAATTATAGGGGACCAGCCAGTGACCCATCAAGGAAAGTGGGGACATTTTGAATGGCTACTACTGCATCTACATGTTATGATGCAAATCCATTTACTGTTACTCTTCAAGCAATTATTGCAGCTTGGCAGTCTTTACTTACTCTTATCAATCAGTTATTAAGCTGGATCCTGCACTGGAAAAACGATCTAGAAATAAGTAAAAATGTCCTAAATTAAGTGTATTTACCCTTAATCTGAGTAGGTAAATGAGAAAGTTTGCCAATGGAATTAGTATTTTTACTCTTAAAATAAGATATTTAGATAATATGCACTTGAACTAAGACAATGCAATTGTTTTATTCTTATTTTAAGTGTAATTTGTCTTGTTCCATTGGCAAAATGTCTCTTTTACCTCCTCAATCCAAGAAAAATTCACTTATTTTAAGAAAAAATGACTTATCTAGATTTCGATTTTTTTTTTTCCAGTGTAGAGCTTTTAGTAAGATAGTTGCTCTAAAGAGCTGAATGATTTTTAATACAGTAGTGGTGTATGTGCACTGGGTGTCTAAAGATAATGAAAAACGTGCGACTAGAGGTCAGTTTGTGTTTAACCACTATTTGTTTTTTTAGGTAGAAAACACAGCAAAACCTGTGCGGTTTTCATTGGTTTTGAACTCTTTGTGCAAACAATTTCTATTGACATTTAATTTTTTGCTCAGGAACTTAAAGACTAGGAGGAAAAGATAAACTGTCTTACAAAAGCATGAACTGATATTGTTTAGGGCAAACTGGAATCTGCACTGCTTTAACCATCCTTTAAAAGTTTAATGTTAGCTTGTCACCAGTCACTAGTGCAAATTTAGTATTATCTGATTTTTTTTAGGCATCTTATAAGGGTAGGAAAAACATTTGTTTAAAAATATTTGAAGTAGATCATCTATGCCCCGGAAGTAAATGAGTTCACTGAAGAATTAGTTAGAGGCACGGTGATTCTGAGATCCTGAATAAAGAGTGATATGTTTAAGCATATGCTTATCTTCGCCTCCTTCTGCTCCTGCCTTTCTTTTGCACTTTTTTTTGTTGCCTTTTCTTCCTTCTTTGACAGAGCGGCAGGAGTCTTTCTCTCCAGGTCTGGTGGTGTTCCAGCTCTAATGTGATAACCAGTTCAATAACATAAACAACTGCCTGAATCCTCCAGAGGAAGGATGCAGAGAGCGGGAGAGTGTGTTTCTAAGAGTGCGAATGTGAGTCAGTGGGTGGATGTCTGTGCGGTTCGGTTTTTACATGGGAGCGCATGTGGGCTGAAGAGCAGGAGAGGCCTGGGCGAGAGGTGAGGACGAGTCAGCCATTGAACACCATGAAATAAAACGTTATCTAATGCCTGCGCTGACACGGCCGGCCAGAAAATAAGTGCACTCTCTATCGACTGAAAGCTCTGCTGTGTTTTTGCTCGCTAAAGAAACACTTCTTGCTGATGCCGTGAGCTGGGTTTGTACATTGAAGCAGAGAAAGGCTTTTCAGAGGCACTTTAAAGAGCCATCAGGGCATCTAAATGCTCTCTGAGCTCAAATTTAGTCCGGCTGAAGACCTCTTAATAATTCCAAAAGAGAAGAAATAGCCTTTACAGTTTCTTAGACTAAAAGGTTTATATACTTCAAGCAAACCTTAAATATAAGGCCAATAACAACCACCCACTTATCAGAGTTTTATTTTTCTAAATTACTTCTACAGATAAAACAAAGAATGTTAAAATTTATATTTATATTTATAATATATTACAGATATTACAGGCTAACGATGGAACTAAACGACCCATTCATCGGTTACCATTTGCATGTTTCCAAGCAATACAAGGCCTTGTCCATATAAGACTCAAACTCACTGCGGATCCAGACATTTGAATTGAGAAAGCTTCCTGGAGAGGTGGCGAAACGTCTTCAAATCTTGAAAACCAAGTCCAGTGGATATTTTTTGAAATTTACGGAAAGTTAAAATTTATACAGAAACAGTTCTGTTTTTTTGCAAAAATCAAGTATTTCTTTCATTAATATAATCTGCAAAAGTCTAAAAATGGCATAAATGAAAGCTTTCCAACAGTTTAGAATGAGTTGTATATAAATGCTTAGGTTGGGCTCACCCAATGGAAGACGCAATGCTGCATCTCTATCTTTGATTATAGCCCCATTTACACTACCCTTTTGAAACCAAGCCAGCCAACCACGGTAATCGAGGTAACTGTCATCTTCTATTTAAAGTCAGCTGGCTCATTTTTCGGATTTTCCGGCATGTCCGACTTTGCAATTCATGGATACCTTTACCTATTAATAACACAAACTTCTCTTCAGCCTATTAACAATAAATTGCATCAAAAAAGCGTGGTGCAACTTGGGATGATGCAGAGGCCGAGGGTCTCATCGAAATTAGGGCAGAGGACGTTATACAGGGACATAAGTTAATGAATGTTATGGCCGCCGTCATTTTTGTTCGCATAATTCCCATCTTGAGAGCTGCAGTATCGTGGACCGCCAATAGAAGGCCAGGAATTGCGCTAGCGTGATGTGTTAATGTTCATAAGAACCAAGCTCAACAGTTAACTGATCCAAGCTTGGGCCAAACTCTGCACGGATCAGTTTTTAGGAGGCGTATAGTAAATGGGGCATATGGTATCCAGAAGGGGACAAACTTGTTAGCCCTGAGGGTTTTCTCTGTAAGTGAATACAAGCTGTTGCTCGAGGAGTAAAAATAAAGCAAAGATCAATGTAAATCTTTCCACTTGCTGTTTTCTGTTGAAACAGAGGACCTTCTAAACTTTTTGGCCACACAAGAGGGAAGATAATATAACCAGGAAAATAAAAAAAACGTTTTTATCAGGTGCTGGGGTCAGGAACCGCTGTTCTGTTGGACACGTAAGTAAATTAGAGATGTTTTGGAGTTTATTTTGGATGTAAAGGTAGGTATGATTTTAGGCTAACTTTGAGTAACGGAGAGATTTAGCAGGGGTGCTACTGAATAACTAAAACTGGTTCATCATATTTAAACCCACATACTTTTTAGATGATGCGACATAAAAATAGCATCAACAAATATTAGAATATTTCTCTCCATATTGTAAAAAAAAAAAAAAAAAGTAAATCTAATCAATAGTGGAAAACTATGAATTCTAAGTAATGCGCTCACACAGGAACAGACAAAGTGTGTGTTTTTAATGAATTTCCAAACACTGATATACGGAGTTGGAGCTGCATAACACCTCAACACAAAAGCATAAGACATTGTGCAACTTCCAAGGGGTTGAAAAGGATTGAGATTCTTCCACCTCCTCCTACCACTTCTCCTTCACTCTCTGGAACCTTTCCCAACTCTGAGTAATTGCTATTGTACAACAGAAGAGGAACGAGGATGAATAAGCAGCTTCCTTCTTACAGCCCCGTCTCTTCATTTCCAAATACTCTTTCTTCACATTAGCTTGTGGCTATCTTAATGAGCCCTGAAGCAGATGGTCCCATAACAACGCCACAGCTGTGCAACTGTAAAATGATGCCACGCCCCAGCAGGGAAAGGTTCATGTACATTCAAATATTCAAATGAGGCTGTAACCTCTGTGAGATTTACTGAAAGTTGATAAAAGGTGTAGGAGGAATTCTATGGAGGAAGGCCAGAATTGTGAGTAGTGAACGATGAGGACGGACATAAGAACTTGAGATAAGAGGAGAGCAGGGAGAGCAAAAAGACAGGAGAAGAGGAGGTTGATGAGATGTGAGAGACTCGGGTATAGCATTTCAGCTCCTGGCTCTGCTGCTTGCTATTTCAGCTGTGCAGGAGCTACGGCCAGCAGTCCCTGCTCTCACGCCATCGTAACCCCGTAAGTATGGTAGCAATGACACGTGGGCCGTCCATAAAAGTGACAACTGCTAAATTTCCCAATTTTTTAATCACATAATCTCTTCTTTTCTCCCCTTCTCTCAGAAAGTTCACAATTATACCGCACAAAATGTTAAAATGCTGAGATAAATCACATTTAGTTCCCAAATCTAATCCACACCACATGGTGGTGTGACTTTTACAAGACTTTTGTTGTCAGGGCTGAAAAATCCCTGTGGTCACCGAGTCAATCCCGCGTCATTTATCAGCCATGAGCGTCATGAATTTTGGCACCACAGAGGTGTAGCTGAGCCAGCATTACTATGAGAGAAACAAGGCAGGCAGGGAAGCCAAAACGTAAGTCAGTAATTACTGAGCTGCGTCAAGGACGACGACATCTGAAGGAATGCGGTGCCACTGCCTTCGAAATGTGTTGGAATTCCAGCAAGGGAAAAGGTTCCAGCAGTGACGTTCATTACTTATGCATGCTTCTTGATGTCTTTTAGAGTGCAAGAAGGAATAAGGAGTTACAATGTATAATAAATCAAGTTATTATAACCACAGAAATCAAAGCCAGCAGTGTGAGAATGCATTATTTCGCTTACTTTCTAGCCTCTCTTTCTGGATAATAGGAATTTAAGAATCTGGTATCTGGCTTGATATATGTGAAATAAAGTCCAGGTTAACATTAATAGTTAAGACTTAAATTTGAAACATTTCTAAATTTCAAGATTGTGTTTTATAAATAATGGGAGCGGTGGAAGGTTCCCCATTACAGAAGTGTGG
Source organism: Cyprinodon tularosa (assembly GCF_016077235.1). Lineage (NCBI taxonomy): Eukaryota > Metazoa > Chordata > Actinopteri > Cyprinodontiformes > Cyprinodontidae > Cyprinodon > Cyprinodon tularosa. The sequence goes on from NW_024039021.1 coordinate 284,107, forward strand.
TATTTTGAAGCAAGAAAACTATCAATCTTGTTTCTCTTGAAGATTTTTGCTATGATGTAGGTGAGCAGCACATCTTCTAACTGCTATTTTTTTTTTTTTTTACTTCAGAGCTCTCTGGCATGAAAAAAAAGACAAACCTACAAAGAGGAGCTTGAGTCATTGAACACCCGAACCTTAATCTAAGCTGAACATAATACTGTCCATTCGGATTCTCTGTAATCCTCCTGGTATCTGCGGCTCTTCCTGGATTTCCTGCTGTGTTATAAAACAATGACTTTGCATTTACAAAATGTTTCCCATACATTTGATGCTGTGTAAATAGCATTGTTGCTAATCGACATATTGAAAATAGTGCAGGTTAAGTGTTTGTAAAAAAATCTCAAGAGAATGCAGTGGATTATACAGTATTGCTTGTAAATTTTGCAATCAGATGCTTAACCTGGAAGTGCATGATTCTTTTTACTGCTTTTCAGGAAGATGTTAACAATGAAGTGTTATTGTAAGACTGAAGCATCTATGTGAGCTGGAGCAGATGATACAGGAATCGCTCGTGGGCAACTCAAAGTGTGAAGACAAAAGAACATGTGGAAAAATAATACCACATGCCGTCTGGATCTGATGATCTGTGATGCTGTGGCTTTGATTGTCTTCCAAAGGCACTAGAAAGCTTTTTAGAGTAAAAATGCTGTTACCTGTTTTTTTTTAAACCTAGAAAAGTGAAATAACGGTCATCATTTTCTAGTTTTCATTTCCCTCATTTGTGGAACCAATTTTTAATTTTAAAACATTCTTTTTTGATAAAGCTTAACGTTAAATGCTGCTATAAGCTTCGGCTGCTGGAGGACCCAAAACGATTTTTCTTCCACTCTTTAATTGTGCACCATTTTTTTAATTCTTCTTTTTCTTTAATATAAAAAGTACTCCTGACTCATTACTTCTCTGTGTGTTTGCATGTCTACTCTGTAGGCTTGTCCCGATCCGATCCACGTATCGGATCGGACGCCGATATTGGCAAAAAAATGTGTATCGGCAAAGCATGTAAAAATGCCGATCCAGACTGCCGATCCAGTTTTTAAAAAAATATCCGGTCCGTATTTTCCAGTTTCGCCGATTGAAACAATCCATTCCACTATTTTGCGCCAGTGTTCCCCGAATCCGGTCCGTATTTTCCAGAACACCTTCAAAATACCCACAGGTCTTTTTGGGTCTGTCTCCCGGCCTAACCATTAAAACAGGTGAATTGGAAGATAGCGGGGAAAATGTCAGCCGTGTGGGATTATTTTATCCTGCACGATGTGTAGATGGAGACTAGGTGTGGAGGACATTGGGGAGTATAAGGCATTTTTGTGTAACTATTATTTGCACTGATTTTTTTTAAGCAGTGTCTTTTTTCAAGAGTAGCGTCCTGATTCTAAGTTAATAGACTATTTTCCACTCTTGTCTGTTTTGCATTTTTATTAAAACTTACAGTAATATAGCACCTTTAACTGTTTACGGTTTTACTGTTCACTGTGCAATATTAGATCGCTATTCATAATTTTGTCCAGTTTGTGTTTATCTCTTAATAAACAGGAAAGTTTGTTGTTACCAATCATTGTGTTTTATTCAATCTCACCTAATTCAGCTGGCTAGATGTTATCAAGAGTACTAAAACCCTTTTCAACACGAGTCTTACAACTAAGGCTAAATACTTAAACTTAAATACATGCTCGGATAGGCTGGTATCGGCCAGTATCGGTATCGGATCAGAAGTCCAAAAACAATATCGGTATCGGATCGGAAGTGCAAAAACCTGGATCGGGACATCTCTACTACTCTGTCTTCTCAATTCCCCATCAGCCATGGCAGACATTGAAATTTAGCTAGGTGCTGGTTCCGCTGCCGGTATCTTTCTGTTAAGGGGAAGTTTTCCTCCTCACTGTCAATGCATGTACATTCAGTATGAGAAATTGCTGCAAAGTCATAGATCCAAAGCCAGTGATTGTCCACTAACCTTGCCTACATTGTTTGATGGTTAGGAGTAATTCAGAGTGCATCTACTAGACTAATTTGTATGCATGGTTGGCCTCCGATTTGCCTTAAATGTCTTAGTTGTTGTAAGATGTCTTGAAACTGCATTCTATGGGAATCGGTCATAACATTACATAAATAAATTAAACTGAACCGCATATCCTTGTTTCTTATATAAACAATTTAATGTAAAACACTCTCTTTCTGAAAACCAAGAGAAAGTTCACTAAACAGATTAAATTTATAGCTAAGTGGATTTTCATACATACGTAGTCATGAGGGTGCCGTTTTAGAAACTGCTCAGGCTACGGTGTGTTGATTAAGGTTAATGCTCCAAATTGTGCTGGGTTTAAGTTGCATTTAACCTGGATTGATGCAGTGGGTCTTGATCCAGAAGCAAATGCTTTTGATCGCACCATTCACCCACTATAATGTCCATTTGCTTGGCTTTTTATCAGGTGACCTTTGGTTGGTAAAGATTATACTATAAGACTTAATCTGGATAAAGTTCAGCAGCAAAAAGCTCAAATGACACAAAGGAGGCAGGGAAAAATCCATCAGGAAAGAAAATCATTAAAACTCTGAGATGGAATGCATTAAGAAATTGAGATTCTAGAAGATTTTATGATCAATCTGTGTTTTATGTACTCATGCCTCACCACCTAACAGAGAAAACTGGGCTGTATTTCCATTCTAACTCCAAAGCCGGTCTTTCCAATAGATTCTTCTTAGGAAATTGGATATATTTAGCGCTAAATAACATATTTTTGGCACATAAAAAGAAATAAATAGGGATTAACCACTTTATTCATGTGATCTTTTTATATATATCTGCTCTGGTTCTACGTACCATATCTTGGTAGTCTTCTAGAGAGAGAGAATCAAAGAAAACGACTATTTATTTCACGTATAAGTGATCAGCAAAAACCAGTAATAATTACAGTATTTTATTTAGTCTTGATGGGAAGGTGAGGCTTCACTACAGCCTGCCACGCAGTCCTGTGACCTTTCAGAGTACAACGCAGTCTCTTTAAAGTTCAGGCCACCCTGCCCAGAAGCCATCATTTCAGGACACAGGGGAGGAGGACATTTCTGCAGCTGTCTGTTTATGTGGCGAAAGAATGGAAATTTCTTGGTTAGCCGCAAAGGGAAGGATTCTAATTGAAGCTGAATTGACGGTCAGCAGAGAGAGCAAATTTAGCCAAACAGGAATTTGGGATCAAACGTTTTGTTTAAGCTAGGAGGCCTTGTGCTGCTCTTATTGTGTAAACCGAGACCAGCAGTTGCCGCTCGCCCAGGCAGCAGAATAGATTTTTTTTTTTTTATTGCAACTGAACTCTTCAAGGTTTCTAAATCACATTTTTAACATCAAAATTTAGATTTTAAGTGAAATTAAATGAATTACATGATATTTCCTTTTTTAATCCACACAAAACACCTGCTGCATTACGAATTTCAATAGATGGACTATTTTTTTTAATAAATAGTCAGCTGTTCCATCAAATTTCCCTCTCAAAGTTTTAAGATTTGCATTCTCTGCAGAGGACTCTAGTCAGTCTAAAGCAGCAGATTATAAAAGCACATAGTTTACCAAAAGTTGGCACTGAATATATAAATGCATTCATTAACGTTTTGCATTTCGCTTTTTCTCATCCAGCTGTGTTCATTTTAATGAAAGTAAAACTGCAGCTAATTAGGTACAGATGATTTTCCATCCAAAGCCTGGTTTAAGGTTCTTCTTCAGATCGACACAGAGCTTATGGCGAGGCCCACGCAACTGACCCATGTCTGGAAGGTGTCAGAGGAGATGTGTCTGACCAATGAACCGATTTAATCTGCATGTTCCAGCTTTGCAGATGAGAAAAGGGCATATAGCTGCAGGCAGTGTACTGGTTATTTAGCATTAAAAGCAAAGCTGATGCACTGACAGCCTGCTTCTTTCAAACGGATGTCACATTCAAGCAGAGAAGCTTGTTCTGCAAAAGAACCTTCACAGCTGATCAGTCCCAGGTGCCACTGTCTGTTTTGTTTCAGGCAGTTCTTCCACTCCTTCTGTTTCTTATGTCTGTAGAAATATAGGCAAAACTATTACTCTCTTTATCAGGTAAATACTTGTTCATCAAGATTGCCCTTAATTTTAAGTAATGTAGTTAAAGGTATACTATGCAACCGGTGTTGATTTTCCAGCGAGGCTCCCCCCAGAGGGCGAAAGTAAAAGTGCACTGTTGTAAATATGCTCAGCTGTTCTCCTGGTTTCTCCGTCAAGCCAGGCGCGGTTGTTTTGAGCTTAGCAGACAGGCGAATGCAACGAATCACCATGTCTACTGCGGTAAGTGACTATTTTGTTCAAATTTTCAAGTTTAAAAATTTTGCATGTTTTCATACATTGTTTGTTATGCATGTGTCTAAATAACAAAGATTGTAATTAGCCAAGTTCTTGCCATAAAGCAAGACCGACTCTCGCGATGCACGAGACTTCTGAGCCTGTGGGTGCGGGCCGAGGGCTCCTGCAATTGCAAGTACGGTATTTCCCCTACAGACCACCAGGGCGGCCGAGAAAACCTTTGTTTGACCTGAAATGACTCATTTAATCATCCAAAACGTTATGGAACACATTAATTAACTGAAAAATGTTGCAAAGTATGCCTTTAATTTCCCTGTCAAAAAATGTGTTTTCTTCTTTATCTTTGCAGTTTACAAAGCCAAACATTAAAATACAAGTTGCCATTTGACCTGAATTGATACTAGTTGTGAGAATAGCTAATATATTTGATCAATTACAACATGTAGAGTTAGACTTAGATAACTTTTATCGTTTAGTACAGCTTTTCAGACAGTAAATGAACATTTCCATTCCATAAAGTGCAGCAGTGATCAAATATAACTAGTGTGGGTGAAAATCTTTATCGTTGCTTTAGAGCAAGGTATTGGAAATACTGAATTTCTCAGCACTAAATAACTGAGCTTGAACCACCTACTGTAGACAATAGCTGTACACTTTCCCAATGAACCACTTTGGACATTTATAGTCACTTTGAGCCTCACACTTTTGGGTCCAAAGAGACTTCTATCACCATACTTTAGATTGTTTTTTTTTTTCATATACCTATCATCAAGCCATTTTCCATCCACTTTGACCAATAACAGATTCTGTTTCAGGACATAAAGGTTTTTCTGATTCTGATACTATTCTAATTGACAGCGTACTTATTTTGGTCTTAAACATTACTCAGTTTTTCATTTGGCAGAAATTTTCTTTGTCATTTGGTAACCATAACTCTAAGTAAAAGAATCAACTGTGGGGTCTCTCAAATGTCAGTAGTTGGGTCACTTGGGGTCACACTAGAGTCACTGAGTGTTTGTCTCCATAATATCAGTTAATGTGTCTCAATTTCCTGCTGCTTACTGATGATAGATAAATAACCATAGTTGTTAGTTGAAAAAATGCAAACATAGGGATCAGGGCTCAACATGACTAAGCAGGGCAAAAACAAACAAAGATAATGAAAGGAACCTCTGTGCATGTTTTGTTTTTGTTTTTTTAACACCTGAATGCTGTCACATAAAGTCTGTTAGAAGACTGCTTCCTACGTAGCATCTAGAAAAAAAATTTCTATTTAAAACAGGACACAATGGTACTGCAGTGATGGCGCTACAGATCACTGTAAAGAATAGGCATTATGCAGCCATACATCATCCAAAATACTGCCTGACCAACAGAAGGAAAATGGAGTAACACATTTCATAATTATGCTATTACCGTAATTTTCGGACTATTAGCCGCACCGGAATATAAGCCGCAGGAGCTAAATTGCATGATTTGTACATATACAAGCCGTACTGGACTATAAGCCGCAGGTTTTTTATGTTTAATGTCCGTCTTTCTCGCTGTCATTCTGTCTCATACCACTCGCAGTAAAAGTCTGCTTCCGGAGGTCCTCCGCATTTGCCCGTGCGCGGCTACCGTACTTGTGCGTTGAAGCAAATGTGACGTCAACATGGTGGATGGTAAAATCCACAGATTTAGGTATTACCCTAGTGGCCGTTAGCTGTAAAAGTCCATAGGTAAGGCGAATTGTTATATAAGCCGCAAGGTCGAAAAATGGGGGAAAAAGTCGCGGCTTATAGCCCGAAAATTACAGCAGTCTCTAACGCACTAAACAATCTTGTGTCAAAAGACTTAAATGTCGGGTTTGAACCAGAACTGGAACCAGAACTAAAGAATAGAAGACGTTTTATTTCTGCTCCTCAGCTCTGGAACAAATAACCTGAAAATGTGCAAAAAATGTTGGTTCTTCTCTCTCAGGAAAAACAGATGAAAGTACTAAAAAGATCAATACCACACAATCTGTTTATCACCATAAAAGCTCTTTTGATAAAGATATTTACAATGAATGAACATTGTTTGTCAAATCATTTTAAATGAAAGACAGCTGAGATGTTTTAGATGTTGTTGACTTTCCTCCAAAGTGTTACAACACAAATCTTAGAATCTAGTCAAATTAAAACAAATTGCAATTCATTGCAGCTTCAATACCCAGAAAGACTTTCATGAGGTTTAAGTTTGTCAGCTGGTAACTCTGCTACAACAATAAAAGGCATCACAAACGCTGCTTGACGACTTCCTCTTTTGATGCTTATGGTTTATTTAAAGAAACCAACTGAGTAACTCTCAGGAGACGACCATTACTCTTAAACACATCATTTTCTATAGAAGAAAGCGTTTTATGCACATAAGGCAGCACAAAGCCTTCATCAGTTCCTTGGGCTAAGATGAACATCGTCTAAAATAACATTCTTAGTAGTCTTTTGTTGGTTTTTTCCTGCATATGGTCATCAGTTTTTCTTCTAAGCACTTGCGGTTGCTGACTCATGTCATTTAAAGAAAATTACCTGTCAAAAAAGCAGGTTTGGTGAAAATAAAGGTTTTGCAATCTGGATTTTCCATTTCAATTAAGGTCTATATTCTAAAAGTTGGTGAACAACTGTTATCATTGTAGCCTAGTTACACCAGTGAAAGGTTAATATGTAATGTTGTTTGGTTAAGATAATGAGATGGCACAATACACAGAACCAAGCTGTGAAAAGCTGACACAGGGCCAACCAAAGAAAGAAGCACCTTCTTTATTTCTCGATTTACAAGTTTTAAAATTGTAGTAATACATCCAAGTCTCTGGATGAGTCAAACTAAAAATCCCTACTTTCTAATAAACACTTAAGACTTACAGATCCCAAAGACGTTCAAATCCTCTGAACAATAGAACTACTGTACCTCAGCAAAGACCGAATACAAATGTCTTGTGGTAGCTGGGTTAGAGTATATATTAAGAAAGATGCATTTCAGGCAAAGTTTCTTTTATGGAGAGGCAGGTAAAACCACAGCAGGACTGAAACAACTAAAGCCACGTCCAATTAAATGTGGTAAGATCTTGGTAAAATACAGGAAGGGTATTGATAGTGAAATCATACATTAAAATGAAAGATAAAGAACCTTTTAATTCTAATAAGAGATGAAGTGATGCAGGCATTTTAATGCCGATGCCATAGGGATTTTTTTTTTTACATCAGTCTAATTGACCGGGTTCCTACAGCATAAGGCAATTTAATTCAATACTTTTTAAGACTTTTTAATGCCACTTGAAATAAAAATTTAAGACCAAATTCACAACAAAAACAAGAAAAACCCGCTTACGACAACTTTACCCAAAGGTTTATTTTAACATAAACCACTGCACTAATGTTTCAAATTTTGAAAAGCTTCCCATACAGGAAGAAAGCTAAAAATACACAAATGACAGATATATTTTCACAATTATTTAACTGAATTCACAAACTTTGTTTTAGTAGGGAACGAAACAAATCAGTTTTAAAGCCACAACATAACCAGTGCTAAGTCTTTTTTGCAGCTATTTTTCTTTGTATCGTTTTCTTAGTATGTTTGATTTGGTGATAAGTGGAGGCGTTGCAGAGACAAGGGTGGAACAAAACTGAGAAATACCGGCTGTTTCTCTGTAACTCCATTTTGACGCTTTGTGTTTCGCGCTTCGCATGTGACTCCACTGCGTTAATTCCCATCGTTCCGAGCTTGAATGACTTCTTGCACAAAATCCACTGAGCCTCATGCATGTTCCCTGGTTTTAGCCGTGGAGAAAACTCTTGGCTGGAGACAATTTTGGTTACATTTACACTTGCTCATATTTTCCAGACAAAAAGTTAATGGCGCATCTCCCAAATGTCCCGGCCGCAACAACGCTTTTATTGGTTCCGCTATCGGGACGGAACCAATAATGGCGAGCCATTATTTTTTTTAAATAAAAAAAAACTGTCAATTTTAATGTTTTATTTAGATTACAAAAATAAATCGTAATAAAAATGATCCTATTTATGATGTTTTAAAAAAATAAGACCTATGAAAGACTGATTTAAGACATTTTAATACCAATTAAGGCCTTAGTTTTATTTTAAAGAATTAAATGCCTTTCAAGACTTTTTAAGGACCCGCGGGAACCCTGATTGATCACGAAATGTGCTGCCAAATATTTAGGGCCAAGTTTTTAAACTGATATTGCTTTCTCTTCCTCTATTTACGTGATAAAAATGACATAATATTGACAAATATTACATAAGTCTCAGTTTAAACAAAAGAAATGTTTACATTGGAAGGCAACTTGAGTAAGCTCAATACATGAATCAGTGAATGCTTGCAGGTATTGGCTATTACTGATACTAGAGAAAAACCTGCCAATATCCACCAAAAACCAACAGAACTTTAAGTATCATTCACTGTAACACTCAAAATAGTAAACAATGCAGTATCGCAAATCATGGAAAGGTAATTTGATAGCGCATTAATACTTCCTGTGTCTCACAATGGTGTCACTATATACATGTACTACCAATCCAGGTATAGGATGTCCTGACTGTCATTTCATTTGGATGACATTCGGGTCTGGATTTGCATTTGTTCACAGACGGCCTTGTAGAGCTAATTCAAGAGATTAAACAAATGACAAGCATGATACTAGCAACCGTATAACTGTTGTTGGTCATCATTTTCGTTTCCATGCAAACAATGTGGAAGTTTCTTATATCTAACCACTCTGTGCCATACTGGGATACCAATGATGAGTAGTTACAGAAAAACTCCTCTGCTTCACTTGCGCCTTAACTTCTATAGTATAAAATATAGTATATGTATAAAATGACTCTCGATGCATTAATCTGGATTGGATAGGGGTCAACAATAGTCCAACATTATATAATCACAGTATAAATTGATTCAATAAATGTTATGATATTTCCTACATTACAGCCTATGATTAAAGCATTTTTCACTGACTCACATATTTTAATATTTATGTGTTGTTTTTTTTATATGTCTGAAATGTTCTACTGGAGGAGTTTTATAAACATGTTAAAATATTTGCTTGTACAGGATTCTGTTGTGGGTATTCTTAGCAGTCTTTCTGGGGCTTTCATATTTATATATCAATATCAAAATTAAACTGCATAAACCAAAATTAAGGAAAATGTAGTAATACAGGTTTTAGCCATATCTTCCAACCCTAGGAAAGGGATTTATGGACTGAGTAAACAGTAACTGGTCCCAAAACATGTTATTATCCAAATGAATCTGTCGGTTGACATTTTGAACAATTACCTAAGAGTTTAAATAAACAGAAAAAAACACACATTATGCATGAATAACTATTAGTTATCAGTTATTGTTATTTTAAAAACTATGCCAAACAGCCTCCTGACTGTAAAGCAGAGCAGGATGACCGATACACACAGAGATTAACCCCTTAGCTCCCACCTTTTTATATCTGTGCACAAACGACTTACATACCCGAATGCCATCGGTCAGTAAAATAATATTAGAAATGCCACATGCTGGAGATGTATCTCATTTGAAAGCTGAGATGATCTAGTTTCAGGAAATATGTATTCAAACAATGTAAGTTAAACATAACCGGAGCTATGTAACTTCAAACATGTCCAAAATAAGCATCAAAGCATAAAAATCTTGTAGTGTTTAGTCAATAGTCGACCTCTCTCACTACATTTGTTGTTCATCTTATGGACAATAACTGTGTCAAATTTCCGATCTCTAGACATAAGCATTGTAAAACTATGACCTTTCTTGTATGCAAAAGATTCATTTGGCACAATTAATCCAAATTAGAACCAAAAGTGCCAAACTGGATTACATTTTTATTGACTAATTTGACATATAAAACACATTTCTCAATGTAGCTTTACACACAAGATCTTTCTTTAATGATATTTCAAATTTTCAAGAAATGTTCAGAATTTTGTCAATGCATTTCCTGTGCGTATCCAGTTACTTCTCGTCTCCTCTCACTCTGTACGCACATAAATAATACTCAATACTTTCCAGCCCGCCCCTTCACTTCCTATACATTGAAAAGCTTATCTCATTGGCTAATAAAATATGTCAATCAAGGCTTGATCGGTCACTGATTTTGGAGCATTTCTTGCATGCAGGATATGCTTGTGATGTATTCTGGATACTGAATAAGGAACTTAAGTTCAATTTTGGGAGTAAACACATCGGTGAATAAGCCCACGTAACGTAGATAATCAAAAATGGCAGATACATACAACGTGTGAAAGAGGAAAAATTAGCTTTTTATCAACTTTACTTTTACTTCATGATGGGAAAAATTATCTTTGGTCGATTATTAGGAGATGTGATTTTATTTTATGGGAAATACAACAGGATATTACTTTTCTGTGAATTGTTACAGACAAAATTAGCCCATTTATGACAGGATAGAGCCTGTTTTAGATGATAAAAGTAAGAGGTGAGATTTATTAATTCTAATTTGAGGAAAGATAAATACTTATTGGTGTTTTTAGAGTACAGTTGGCTTACAGTTGAGTTTATAATTGTTTCTACAACATGATTCATTTTGTTTAAAGTTAGGCTGCTGTTAGGTGTGGATGAAAAGGTCCCAGGGCCGGGCAGTGGGAGCTAAGGGGTTAAACAACGAAAACAAAAACAAAAACATGATCAGGCTGTTTGTGGTGATTTCTATCCTGCACCAACATAATCATCATCCCTCTTCACACACAAAAAAACACTCAAGTTACCACTTCACAGGAACACACACCATTCCCTGTCTTCCTGACAGTGGGTGTACGTCCCCTCCCAAAACTTTGGTATGAAGAACCCCCTTCATATCTTCCTCTCTTCTCAGCCTTTGCTCATTAGCCTAATTGATGTTTAACCTGTTGATCAGCATCTGATGAGAGCTGAATTAAGAGATTCCTGAAATACAGGATTTCATTCTGGAAGAAGTTTTTTTTTTTTTTTTTCCACTTTGACGCCACAAATTCTTCCTTTGTTCCCAATCGTCGGATAATTAAAGCTATGCTGTTGACCCAGCTACATTTACAGCTGGATATCCTGCCTGGGTATGACCAATGATTGTTTTCATTATCAATAATTGACAGTTTTCTCAGACAGCATTAAAAGGTCAACAAAATGCCATTAAATCCTGAAAAACATCCAGGATTTCTTTGAACAGATGTGAAAATCTGTGACAGTGGAATCCAAGCACAGGAGATAGGATTACAACTCCATTCCAACCGGAGGGATGTTTGGATCATTTTTGGTACCAAAATGCAAGTTGTGAAGGTAGATTAGAGCTTGATGTGAGGCAGGATCACAGTCAGACTGATTTCTTACAACTAGTAGATGTTCTTGACTGAAGAAGAAAAAAAATTTTAGAGGATAACTTGAGCTATAGTCATTTCAACTTTGGTGAATGACTATAAATACACACCAGACGGGTGTAGGATCCTTTCATGCATCCAGACAGACACTTTACTCTTATTCTGAAACTCAATGGATCACCACCACTCCTTCCATGTCTGACTTCCTGTCTGACTTGTCTGTTTTTTTTTTTTTTTTGTTGACACATTCTGCTCTTTTACCCATATAAAATCGATTCAGTCTGTATATCTGATGGCCAATCGGGGATCTCTGTTATACCACAGCTCTACAGAGCCGGTGGAAATTATTACTACATATTTTCGTGAGACAGAAACACGAAGGCAGGATGGAGTCTTTGTGAAGGAGGGGTAAGGCTGCTGGATATATTTAAAGGGGAGAAAAGGTGGGAAAAAAACACTGATTCTAACTTGGACTGTACTATTTTGCAAAGCTAACTCGCTCTTCCCTTTAATTTTGCAGTTAACCCACAGTAACCATATTACTTTTTCTTTTTTTTTTCTTCCAGCTATTTTTATTACACTGTCACAAGTACGGAGCAATGAAATTCACTCTCTGCATTTAACCCGTCCCCTTGGGGAGCAGTGGGCTGCCATTGTGTGGCGCCCAGGGAGAAGTGTGGAGTTAAGGCTGAGGCTGAAGGGACCCAACCAGGTACTTGCAACCTTCAACCTTCTCAGAGTACAGGTGCACTGCTCTAACAGCTAGGCCAGCGCTTCCCTCCTTACTGCCACCTAAGGGCCTGTAGCATCAAACTTAATGCTAGTCTCAAATTTTAAAGGACCAGAAGTGGATTGTCTCTGTGACATGGAACATACTTTTCTTTAAACGGCAATACATCGCAAATGCAATTATTTTAAAGCCCTAAGTTAAACTATATTGTGTCATTGAACAAGAGGCACACACAGTGCTTTAATATCTCTAAAGGGGAGCTGTTTTCTTACTGTTTGAAAGCATAAACTGGAGGTACATTTGTAATACATGGCAAACTTTAGCATCATCTATTAATTAAATATAACTTCATTCATGAATCAACTTTTACAGCCATACACAAAAAAATTTTAAACTTGTACATAGAAGAAAAACTATATAGACTTTAATATAGAAGAAAGGGCTCCATGTGATATTCTCATACTAGAAAAAATAAAGTAAAAACACAAGTTTCATTTAGGAAAACAACAACAAAAAAAGGATTAGCCCGAGCTACCTGGTTTTATTCATAAAAACCAAAGAAATATAAAAATATATATATTCTACAGTGTTTAACTGTTCATTAATAATTAGATAATATTTTAATAGCAGCCTCATGATTGAAAGACAATTAAAAAAATGTAGCACTAGTTATGAAGTAAAGATGCTAATTGCACTATTATAGCATTTTATAAGGCAACACTAAAAGTCACATAATCTAACATTGCCTGGTTTGATTAACCCCAACTAACTGTTTTAAACCTTGATCGGCCTTTAGGCTAGTAACTAATCCATACCTGGAGGTTAGACTGGTCACTTCCCTCAACAGGAAGCCAATCAATTGGAAAATCGATTACTATGTTGATTATTTGTTTAATCAATCAGTTATTAATCGGATAGCCAAAGGTTCCTTAAAGAAGACTTCTAACTAAATTAAACCAGGTGAAACTAAAACGTTTCCCCTTGAGGAGTTCTGAATAGAGCATTTTGACAGACAGAAAAGTTTTCTTTATCTTAAAGGTAAAATATTTATTTACTTATTTTACAATTTTGTTGCTCTGTCAGATAAAGGCACATTTTAGAGTCTCAATACTCCAGTTAACAATTAATCTATTACTAAATAAGTTGATGATTATTTCAATTATCGATTAATCACAATTAATGCATTTAATTGTTCCAGCTACTTTTGAGTATTCCTCTTTTTTTGTGACATTCAGAAGAACAGGTTAAAGAAGTAAATCTTACTGATTACCTAGTGGGATAAACTGGATAAAGTTTGCATTTCCAAGAAGCTAATGAAATTGGCATTAGTCCAAATCTGGTGACTCATCTAAATTTATATTTTCATCAAAAGAGTAATTTATCACAACATGTGCTTTCATTATAAATATATACATATATATTAATTCTTCTCTATTTCCTCGAATCAAACAAACTTCCTTTTAAACTTTTACTGCATCTTTTACTCCCACCCACCTTATGTTTGACTGCATTTTGGAGTTTTGACCGCGGGTGACAGAAAACAGTGAGTCATGTGTTTTTAGTCAACAAGCTTCACTTTGTTTGCTTCTAATTTGAGCCAGAGAAAGTTTAAATATGTTCTTAGGTTTGGCTTTAAAAAGAGAAGCCATATCCAAGGATGTAACACAGTGAACTTTTCACCAGGAGAGGCGTATGTCTTGCCAGGTGCGGCGCCCTGCACCTTTTAATGGATCTCGTCTGGAAATCACAGCAGGGGGAGCGAGGATTGTGAGGCGAGCATTGCTGCAGCTACTTCTCACATTAAGTGGCTGATGTCCTCCTCTTGGTTCACAAACACCTTTGGCTTTAAGCTGCATTAACAGAAAGGCAGGTGAGACGTTTCTTCCCTGTTTCAGTGTGTCGGGGTAAAGCGTTACCCTGCAATGATTGAATCATAGCCATAATAGCAGAAGGTAGAGGCCTGCTGTGTTGCTGAGTTCTTCCTGTTCTCCTCGCTCAGCGTGGGAACAGCCATGGACAAAATCTGCCCTGGAATCAGCTCACAAAAGGAGGCCATGAAAGCAGCACAAGCAGAGCAGGTAGTAATTGCTCCTTTCTGTTGCTTTTTCCTTGCCATACATTTAAGCGTGACTTGTGGTGCGAGGCTTTTTAGTTTAGCGTCAGCGAAGGGGCCAAGCTTGTCTAACCTGGCATACGAGTAAGGTTTCACTGCCGTTGTTGGATGAGTGCACGGTGCAGGCGGACGCCCAGAAAAACACATCTCCAACAATGATGCTGTGGTATTGGACATGGCTGAGGTTGAGCTGCGAACGTAAACAGGTAAATCAGCGAGGTGGAAGGTGACTCACCCTCAGCAAGCTGCATTAACAGCTCGCCCTACATTCAGAGCTGATGCTCTTCAGCTTCCATTTTCACTTCTGTCTAGATTCTATTTGGGGGGAATAGAAATATAAAACACAGATTACAGCAATTATAAAAGCTCTTTAATGTCCAGCCTGACTAACAAATTAATTAGTGAAATTCTGACCTCAATTAGTGCTCAGAGTTCCACATGATGTGATCTTAACTGTCTACTTGACTAAATGAAAGCCATGGAAAATCTGCCAAGGAATGAATTTATGAATCTTTACTTCCTTATGCTGATTAATAGTGCACTGTCTGCTGCATTGGCAACTGTACTAGGTAGTGGGATTTGATCTATTTTACGCTCCAACATGTAACCAGTTAAAACTAAAGCTCATCCCAACTGTTTAGATTTTAAATCGTTTTACCCTTTTAGCCATGCTGTCATTGTACAAACCCTCCTGGGAAATTATAACCCATAGTTTGGATGACGATTACATCTGGTATTTGTAAGGAAGCTCTGTTTTGGGGAGACAACTATCTACTCTTTTAACATAAAGTACAGAAGCTAAAAAAAATTATTTTACATCTGATAAAGCAGTGCACTTTATGTTTCTAGTCTCTGTGTGGCCAGACACTTAAAGAAGGGACTAATCAGTGGACTTTTAGAGCTGGCAACCATGAAAGCCAACAATGGCCATCTGTACTGTATAGCAATCTTCAGTTAATTTTGCTCAAATAATGCCATAACCCATTATATCAACAAAATGAAGCCACATAAAAGTGGAACAGTTTCCCTCATTATTTCATTAGCTAAATTAGCTCATAGTGAGAAATTTACTTGGTGCATATATTTTGTTTCTACATGTTTTTATTTGAGGAAAATGTGTTGCTTTTATCTTTAATTTACCAGTAAATTGAAGGGTATTTCTATTTAAAGAGAGTTTCCAGAGGCCATTTGTTTCTCTTCTTGCTTTAAAAGACATTTTGAAGCATTTTTACTTACAAGCTGCAAAACCTAATTTGTCTTTTTCTATTGTCACTTGAAAATAAAGCCTCCTTTTTACATCATCCCTGTTTCAACACAAACACCCAACTCATCTTAACTGATGCATTATGTTATTTTTGTTCTTTTAAGAAAGGAAATGCAGCTTCCCAAATCAGCAGCACATATCAGACATAACTGTCCCGAACATCCATATGAACAACATCCCTATAAAGGATTTCTGCCACATAACGGTCAGGAATAGTGTTTTTGTTTTTTTGAGTTTTTTTTGAGTTTTTACGGCACTAGTGGCTCGTTTTTTCGACAGTATTCTGACAGGAAAGGGGGCATGCGAGAGGGGGAAAGACTCGAACCCTTGTCGGCCGCGTCGCGGACTAAAGGCCTACCTTACGTGGGTGGTGCTCACTAATCACTGTTCCACCTGCACGCCCCAAAAACTCCTTTATTCTGCTTAATTTTAGCAGAAGGTATTTATATTTATCTGCTGCGTTATTTGAGTTATAGTTCAATTAAATTCGTACAAAAACTTTAAAAACCTGTTTCATTGCTACTTTTTATCTATATTTATTCAATCCAGTTGGAGAGCCGTATATCAAACAATAGGAATCCCAGTAAAATGTTGGTAATACTTTAGAAAACGCTAAAGTTTAGCCATAAGAGATCATAGAGTTAATGCAGAGAAAATCCGTTTCTAACGAACTCTGCATTGAGATTTTTCTGTTTAGATGTAACAAAAGCTTCAACATTTTATCTCAGTAGTAATAACAGAACTGATTCATTAAACAAACAGAGCATTCAGATTGTGCCAAACAACACCTAACCCCATGTGATCGGATCGATTACTTTGTCTAATGAGAATAAATGTCTTACCAGATCATCTTCACCATTACATGATTAAATAGAATAAACAGACAGCATTGGTCGCCCACAAAAGGATTTATAACAGTTACTAAAACAGAAATAATCAGCAGACCAAACATCGGTATTTATCTGCAGCCTTAAACTCCAATCCAGCTGCTACACACAGACAACAGGAGACTCTGCACAGGTGCGTGTCTGGATACGCTCGCTCACTTGGTCTTCCCATGACAGACCCTGACCATTGCTAACATCTGCAGAGCGCAACTCCTAACCGCCTGTCTTTGAAATTCAGCAGGAAGCGGCACAGGGAGAGAATGATTACACATATTCAAATGAGTGTTTTGACTGAAGTCACCTGGCAGCCACAAACGCCTCTCCATTTCTTCATAAAACCTTGAATTTAATTTGAAGAATATTTCCAAGAGAAAACAGTCTCTTTCTGCTTTGCCCTCCATGAAGCTTTTCTCTATCAATAAGAAGCGGAGTACAGCTTTCCTGCAGTCACGCTTCTCAGGGACACAAAAGCCCATTACTCAAGCTGAGCCCATAAGTTATCTTGAGCTTAAGCCCTCTTTCACTGAACAAGTCCAGCTACAATATTTAGTTCAATCTGTGGGCTGTGACACTGTGTGAGTATACTCTTTGAAGGGGAGAGCCCTGCAGAGATTTAGATCCTCTACCACAGGAACATCATATAAAGAGAGGTATCGGATTGCACACCTAAGTGCACCATCAGCTTTCCGTCCATCCCTCCAAGATGCACCAGAGATGCACCAGCTTAATCTCAAGGAGAACATGACGGTCACGCAGGATTTGGAAAATCTCAAGAAATGGGTCAATATAAATGAGCATCAGCGATGACTCCTCTCCCAGTTCCACGTAGAAAGAAAAGAGGAGATGAAAAAAGAAACAGCAGGGGATCAGCGCTCCCAGTAGCTTTGGCAGAGACGAGCGTTGAATCATCGGACAAAACCCGCTCTGTGTTCGTACCTCTGACAAAAGGAAACCAACGGGCGTTTGGTGTAATCCTCCTATTCTATGTTTTCTAAATCAATAAATTGTTAATTTATGCCTTTACTGATAAAAGTAATGTTAAATAAACAAGCGATAAACAAGCGTTGTTGATTTTACTGAAAACCTTCCATCAGGAGCTTTAAAATGCTGAAAACTTGAAAAAAAGGTCTAAGTCCCGAGCAGGTTTATCCTTTTTTAACTTTTTATTTTGAACTCTGAATCAAAAGAAAACACGAGAGACAGCAGAAGACTGGAACTTCACACATCTGGATGACGTTCTGACACCATCTAGAAGTTCTTCCTCTGATGCGTTACTCCACAGACTGCAGCTTTCCCTTTCAGAGTCCGGCTGGTCGAACAGAACGGGTTCATCTTCCTATTTAAGGCGTAATCTGTAAATCTTGTGTAAATATGAACAGATTGAGTTTATTTGCCTTTCTGGGGTGCAGCGATTTCATGTGAGCATGTGATCATTGTATGGCATTTATGTCTGAAGTTCAACCAATGTGTCGTGTTTAGCTTTTGGACCCCCTTTGACTTCACTCAGTGTGCTCTATACCATCAGTGGCTATAAGGTTTAGGAGAACTTCAAAGTTAAAGGGGTCATAGAATGCAAAACCCAGTTTACATTGACATAGATGAATAACGATAGTTCAGAGGGTGAAACGGACGTACAGAGGAGTTCAAACCCCATCGACACCTCCTTTCTCTTTAAATCTCACCATAAAACAGGCGAATTCAAACAAAGCACCAAATTGACGTCAATTCAGGGATGTTGCGTTATTTGGTTCTGGCCTGTACTTTTGTCATGCCCAGAAATTGACATACAGACCAGTTCACTGGTTCACTATCGTAAATGCAGTGTTCCAGGCTGCACAGAGAAAGGGGAACATTTTCACAGTCTTCCCAAAGATCCCAATACTCGACAGGCGTGGATTATTTTTGTGTATCAGTAGATCCCTGCAAAGTTTGATGCTCAGCTGTTCATTTCCTCTGCCGAAGACAGCTTTCAAAATCTTGAACAGAAACAGGATTAGCTAAACTTCTTTTACTGAAACGACGCCTGCCTGTTTTCCAGTGTAGTCCTGTTTCTCTGCCTGTGACTGGCTGGATGTGCTCTCTTCATCCTCTGACATGGAAGTTGGCTCAGAGCTTGTCTGCCTGGCTGTGGGTTTCCTGGACAGGGCCGCCTTTTACAGCTGCTTTTTGTATCTCTGCTTCTGTCTCCTTGAACCCCGGTCGGCCTCAGCAGATGGCCGCTCACACTGAGCCTGGTTCTGCTGGAGGTCTCTTCCTGTTAAAAGGGAGTTTTTCCTCTCCACTGTCGCTACAAGCATGCTTAGTGTGAGGGATTGCATTCGAGTCAATAAGTCGATGCAATCAATTGGTTTTGCTTAGATAGAAAACTTTGAATCAATTTGTCTATATGATCTGGTGAACTGTAAAGTGCCTTGCTAGGCATGTGTTGTGAATTGGCGCTATAGAAATAAACTGAATTGAATTGAAAAAGAGGAATTCTGGTCACCCTACCATATCAACAATTTGATGTTTTAGTGAGTGAGTGCTTGTTACTATGCTTTGCTCAGCAGCTTCGCTCGTTGTAAACCAACCAATCAGTGCACAGCTCATCTAAATATTCATGATCATACCATAAAAGGAAGAAAACCTGTCGTTTCATTCTGGGGCTTTTAACCAGGCTTGCATTAGGGCTCATAGAACAGCAAATGTGCTATTTTCAGCCCAACCACTGTTACACACCCTATTCAGAGACCTTAAAGACCAAATACCCTATACAATCGTTCTATGACCCCTTTAAAGTAACACTGTGCAACTTTTAACACAAGTTGTCATGGCAACATTAAAACACTTGGTGTATATACATGCTCTTAGTGGGCGGCTTTTTCTCAGAAGCTACCTGATGTAATTTGAGCGATCTGTCACTGAATGAGTTAAGTGACCCAGACTCCCTGCTTTAAAGCAGCCTGAGCTCTAATTAAGAACTAACGAAGCTAAAAGCTATGTCAACAAAACAGATATGAAACTTACCTACCTGAGCAGACATATGTTTGCTTCTCTGATGTAGGATTTATTCTAGAGGGGTGAATGTGGCCTTGAAATTACAAGAAACTTCATGACTTCTCAATCAACTGCTCTAAAGTGTTCTTCTAGTAGATTACACAACACTGCTGGACAGCGGCGGTTCTGGACCATGTTTTCTGAGGAAGGCTAGTGCAGGCCCAGCTTTTCATCATGGGGGCAAAAAGCAAACGAATGAAATAATCAAGAAAAATATATTGCTTTGATAGCTCATCTTTTTTATATATTAAGAGCACCATGTTGGCTACAACTCTCTCTTCTCTTCTGTGTGATGGAGAACCCACTTTAAGTGTTAATGCCACCTTGACGGCTGGAGTTAGAAATGTTGTGTCTTTCTCTTATTAAACATAATATGACCAAAATTTTGTGTCTGTGATATAAAATTTGTAAAATGTGTGTTAAACTGCAATTATATTGTAGAAACAATAGATTGCCTCGCCCTATTCAGTACAGGGGCCACAACAGGGGCCAGATCTATAGGGAAACTGGCTCCAGTCGGTTCCTGCCTAGAATCACCCATGTGGAGGGAGACTGTGGCCCAATCCCAAACTGCTTGCTGATCACAAACACTTAACTTTCAAGTTCCATCTGTGGGCTGATTGATGCAGACTCGTTATTTAAGGGCTGAAAGTTCCACTCGCCCTACCCACTACCAGGTTCACTGGAAAAAATCGAAATCTAGATAAGTCATTTTTTCTTTAAATAAGTGCATTTGCTCTTGGATTGAGGAAGTCAAAGAAACACTTTGCCAATGGAACAAGACAATTTACACTTGAAATAAGAAAATGCAATTACATTGTCTTATTTTAAGTGCATTCTATCTAATTATCTTATTTTAAGAGTAAAAATACTCGTTCCATTAGCAATCTATCTCATTTACCTACTTAAATTAAGGGTAAATACACTTAATTTAAGACATTTTTACTTATTTCTAGATCGTTTTTCCAGATGGCACTTACACTGGAAAAAAATGGAAATCTAGATAAGTCACTTTTTCTTAATGTAAGTGCATTTGTTCTTAGATTGAGTAGGTAAAATAGAGACACTTTGCCAGTGGAACAAGACAAGTTATACTTCAAATAAATAAACACAATTGCATTGTCTTATTTCAAGTGCATATTATCTAATTATCTTATTTTAAGAGTAAAAATACTCATTCCATTGGCAAACTCTCTTATTTGCCTACTCAAATTAAAATTTTCTACTTATTTCTAGGTCGTTTTTCCAGTGTAATGTGGCGGACCCTCGCTGGGAGCGTGCAAACAGACAGTTAATTGTCTTAAGAGGCCTAAGGCCCTTAGTGGCTAAAAGTTACACAGTGTTGCTTTAATGGTTTCTTTACAAACTTGAACTTCTTACTTTCATTGTGTAACTTTAAGCTTTCTTTCCGGACGCCGTGCGTCATGCACAGCACAGTCAAACAAAAGTACTGGTTTCTTTTCTTAAAGACCAAATCGATTTGTTTAGCCAACATATTTAAAGAGACAAGAGACTTTATCCAGAGAGAAAAAAACACAACACTGGACTTTAAACCTTAACAGAAACATTTTTTCTCGTATATCAAAATAAAACACTGTTTATGTTATTGAATGACATCATAATGAAACATTTTCAAACACACTCACTCCAGCCTCAAGCTTTTCTTTTTTTCAGTGTTTGCCTCTTTTACTCTGCCAGGATAATTCTTACTCCAATTAGGGAAAATTCCTGCACGCAAAGCTAAACACCTTTTATCCACGCCGCTGTTTGTTATCGATCATTCATAGTGCTGTGCAATTATCACTGTTTTGATCTGAAGCTGGGAGTGAACTGCTTTCTTAAGCACCGACATGCCACGTTAGTATGTATACAGCTGCAGACATATTATCCAGCACCTAGGTTGTGGTGTCACTTAGTTCTACACCGATCAGACTATCATACTCATCTAAAGCCAGGTTCACACTCTGTAATATTTGTTCTGAATACGAGCTTCAGTCGGGGGTCTCTGGTTTTTCGGCGTGAGAAGATGCACTGAATTAGCATCTCACAAACAAAGATGACTGTTATGACAAACATCGAACAACATCATAAACTTCCAAGCAAATCATGGACTGTTTGCTGCCGCCTTTTCCTCATTCCCCTTTCTATCTTTTATAGATTAATAATAAATGCATTCAGGACCAAAAATTGCTTTCCACTCATTATTGCACTGATGTATCAGTCGGGTCTGTCTGATGCGATTCTGCTGCAGCAATGTCTCATACAGTCTTGCATCTTACAGATTAACATGAGTTTCTCTAAGGGTTTTCATCCATTGGAGTTCTCACAGTGTGATGTGTTCGAGTCCAGTACGATTTCTGAAATCATGCATGAGCTGGGCTTATATAACGAGGCTTGGAGATCAAACAGGAAATCCTTTAGCATTTTATTCATCAACTAAATCCAGAGAAGTTTCAACATTTGCATACTGTCCTACAGGTCAATGCCAAAAAGTTCAATCACAGGAAAACAACACAAAACATTGTCGGTCCCCCGACAGCTGCATGTCTGGTGACACCATCATGCTGTGTTAGCGTTGATGATGTCACCAGTGCGAAATAAATCAGGAGAGTAAACAATGGAGAGCAGCAGTGAAGGAACCCAGGGTCTAGTCAGTGATTTTTTTCCCCACTCTATTATCTTTCTGAATTCCCGTTACGAGTGCTAGGCCATGTTTATCGAATGTAAACCAAGGTTGTTTCAGCTTGTTAGGCCAGAAGTCACGTAATTTGGTGTTTCTACAGCATGCAGATCAGAGCCGAGGCAATTTTAACTAGTGTTGCACCGATGCCATTTTTTTGTGTATATATGAGGTGGAACGGTTCACAATATCCACGGTTCAGTTCGGTTCACGGTTTCGTGGTCACAGTTTTCGGTTCGGTATATGTTGATTGTTAGCCTGACATGTTGGTCGTGTTGCTGTTAGCATAAACAACACGTGTTGCACAATGCTTGCACACTGTTTTTATCCACAACTTTCTTTCCGCCGTCATCGTAGGTCACTCTAAATGCAAAGTGGTCCCATACAGCAGACCTATAAAGTGCTGCTGGCGCGTCTTCCAACTCCTGTTCTTTCCCACACGCCATACCCACACAATTCTCAACAACTGATTTTTTTCTTCTACACCCGGCTACGCTGCTTCGCTTCTTCTTCTTGTTTACTACTGGTGGTTGGCTTTGGTCGCAGTACCGCCACCTTCCGCTCTGGATTGTAAACACTTCGCCTATGAGAAAAAAGAGTAGCGCATGAACCGAACGCAACACACGTGAACCGAGCTGAGACAGTCGAACTGAACGGTTCGGACGGTTTTCATAAACAATTCCATCCCTAGTATATATGAAGTACTGCATACTGTCGCTTGCCAAGTGGTCTGACCTAGGTAATAAAGTGTCAGCGAGCTGTTCCCACGGCCACTAAAAGCCGATTGTTCCCGGGTTTAAATTGGTTTTTGGGCGAGTGGGAAAGCAACCCTTTTTTTTATTTCTTTTTTTTACTTGCGTTCAATGCAGTTGGCTCATCAGTTGAAGCATTTAACAAATATGTAATTAAAAACTAACTTAATATGCATCTTCTACTTTTCAAGCTATCTGTTTTAGTGGTTCCCTTTAGCAGCTGGTGGTATGCTGAATGGTTGCAGGAGCAACCATACCAGGACAGGGAAGCACTGCTCTGAAACACATTTTTAGTCACCTGAACGTCACCTGCAGGTGTAGCTGAAGAACTCATCTCCTCCTTCAGCTGCTCTGGTTAATGATGTAATAGATAACTGTCTCTCCTGCCTGCCTGCTGACATGCAGGACTTCTCTCTGGAGACATTTTCCTCATTGTCTCGCTGTCCTCTAATCCCAGTCACCTGTCTCTGTCTCTCTCTCTCTCTCTGAGACGCTGGAGGAAGGAAAAACGGACAGGATGTGCTTTTCTGGCTGACAGAAAACAATCTGACTTGAAAGAGGGTGTCAGGATGGGGGGGCTTTATTTAGGTTTATTGATGCAATTAATACACGAGCAAAATGGTTTCCGGGTTTAAGAAGGAAATTGGGAGTTTTGATGGCACTCTCCTGGGAGAGAAGCAATTAAGGAAAGCAATGAGAGCACAATAGTCGGAAATGGGCTCCAGAGAGACAAAATACTTTTACAATTAGAGGGATGTGGGGAAAATGTGCTTTTTTAAAGAATGACAACAACAACAAAAAAAAAACATAAATTCAACTGTTCTATATATATATTTGTTGTATTCCTAGAGGGCAAAAAGTGTGCTGCCTTGTTTTGTCTGCCCACTTTCTCCGCACAGAGTAAAGCTGTCATTTTACGCGTAAAATAAATTCATGGCGCGGTAAAAGTTCCCAATAAAGTGGGCTGAACGGGCTTTTCCCTGAGATCAAATCCGTTTGTAGGAATGAAGAGGAATCGCGTCAGAACCAGGCTGACACTCGTCGTAAATCGTTTCTGACAGCTCCTAATGGAGTGTTATTACTGTCACGCACAGCGCGCAAACCCCACCGGCTGTGGAGTCTGAGACGCAAGTAAAAGGTCCGGGGCAGACAGCGAGGAGGAACCCGGCGTTAACTTAAAGCAAAGCTGAGGTCTGACCGCTTATAAACTCCGGAACAAACATGCAATAACTGTGAAAACACCAGAACAGCGTCTGGATACGCAGTTGCCAGAACTGGCCGAGCAAAGCACAGGAAGAGGCAAATGTGAAATGCAGAAACAAGCTGTTGAGAAGAGACTTACCCGAGCAGTAAATCCACATCTGTTTGATGAGACTGAATGTTCGCAGCGCACACTTTGCTGCATTCAAAGCCTGGGATAATTTCTAATGAAAACGAACCGTGACTCTCCCAGACTGCGGCGGCCACCAATCAAAATATTTCTTCCTACTTGATGTACAATGTAACTATTTAGTTATGGCAAATGGTGCCTAATCTGTCCTGAGTGGCGTCGCTCGCGTGAGTGACAGGACGGCACAGCCAATCAGCGACAGCCGGCTGAGCCGCCTCGACCAATCGGGCTGTGAGCGCGGAGTCGGTGGAAGGTGAGCGGAGAAGTCGGAAGAGCTTCTGGCGACATGTGTTCACGACTTGTATTCATCCGCTGGGGATGTTTTCAGAGCTTCGCTTCACTTTCGCTGCTCTTCCACAGAAATTTACAGGAAACAAGAGTCCATGAATCCCAAATGAGTCTTGAAAACACCCCAGTCAGTGTGGCCTACGGATATTTAACCCATACAGACAATCTTTTATTAGGGAAACATGGCGAGAAATGACCTGGGTTGGACATTTAACTCGGATGTTTACTAAGTAAAGGTGCAAAAAAATCACTACTGATCGGTTTTGTTTCCCATTCATCCTCTCGTTATTATTTGGCCACGTTTTGGTTTTACACTATCTTGACATGTCGCTCGTTAAAATAAGGATTCCAATATTAAAGTCAAATTGCTCATGCGGTCACTTTTATTATAGGAAGTGTGAACACGCGATGGTCTGCGGTTCTATTTTCGCTCTTCGCGGCGGAAGAACACTGTTTACAGTGTGGAGTAACAGGGGCGTCACTGTGACAGATTGCCGCGTGAGGCATTATGAGAGTAGCGACACCAGGAAAACAGTGACTGCTGCTGGAGTCCTCGAGTTTTGGGGAAATTCAGCTGATATCTCCTTTAAACTACTTTAATATCGCTGCTCTGAAAGGGATACGTGCGTTTTTAGGCTGCGTCACGTGACGTCAGCGTGGCAATGTTTTGGCTGGGAGATTTAAAGTAATAGCTTTAAGTATTTTCAATTCAATTCGGTTTATTTCTATAGCGCCAATTCACAACACATGTTATCTAAAGGCACTTTACAGTTCACCAGATCATACAGTCAAATTGTTTCGAAGTTTTCTATCTAAGGAAAACCAGTTGATTGCAACAACTCATTGACTCTTCAGCAATCCCTCACACTAAGCATGCTTGTAGCGACAGTGGAGAGGAAAAACTCCCTTTTAACAGGAAGAAACCTCCAGCAGAACCAGACTCAGTGTAAGGCTGACTGGGGTTCAATGAGACAGAAGCAGAGATACAAAAAGCAGCTGTAAAAGGTGTAAAAGTATTAAAGGGATAGTTCGGGATTTTTGACATGAATCTGTATGGCATCCCCATCACCAGTGTCATGCAATCACACTGACTTACCCCTGGCAGCATCCTGTGAGCAGAGTTCTCGTCCAGCTTTGGTCAAGCCGAAAGTAGTCCGGCAGGTTTGCTAGACCCAGCGAAATAAAACGTTTCTCTTCCCAAAACATTATGTGTTCAAAAGAGCGATATTTTTGCATCCCAAAAACATTGTAGTGGAAAAAGTCACACGTCGTTATCACTTGGTCCTATTTTCTCTCTGTTCGTATCAGTGCGCGCGACACCATGACCTGACAGCTAGGGCCTACTAACCTGACAACAGCCAGATGCATGTCTCGCTCCGCCTAGCTCCTAGCTAGGCGGAGCGAGACATGCTTCTGGCTGTTGTTGAGCTCGCTGTCAGAATGACGGCGCGCACTGATACGAACAGAGAGAAAATAGGACCAAGTGATAACGACGTGTGACTTTTTCCACTACAATGTTTTTGGGATGCAAAAATATCACTCTCACATTGTTTAAGTTCAGAATATGTATACTTCCCTATCAGTTCTATCGAAGATTTATTCACTTTGTACCAAAATCCACTTGGAATAGTGTTTTGAAAGCCTATAGAATGGCCTAATTAAAGCATATCACTTTCTGTATATCTTCTGCTGGCTCATGGTGAAGCTGAAGCTGTGATCTGATTCAATTTTCATATTGGTGGTTAGAGTTATGTTTTATTTTTGTTAGTTTAAGTTAAACTGCGTTTATCAAATCTAAAATCATATAAATCAGAATCAGACTCCAATAAACACAGTTGGAGATTTGAACTTTTTTATTATTAAAACCACATTTTATTAAATGTAATTCAGTTTATTCATATAGTGCTATTTCACAACAAATAGGCACGTGTTTATAATTGAAAAAAACGATTCTATACATTTGCATTGGTTCTAGTTATCAAACTAGTCAGTCTAGTTTGTCTTATTTGTCTAACTGGTTCAAAAGTTTTCTATTTACGGTAACCCAGCAGATGACTTTTAGTCAATGTCTTGCAGCATTCACTCTTCAGTCATGAGCATCACACAACAGTAGACACTTGCTTTACAGCTGTTGCTCAAATTGAGCATGTATGTGGTGAAGGTGGAAAGGAAAACTCTGTCAACAGCAAGAAAAAGCATACATTCAAAAACAAAACCCAGAAGCACTGATCTAGGAATACTTTCTCTGTTAAAGAAAAGCAGCAGGTTAACAGCAGTAGTAGCTACTGTAGTGGGTTTCTATAAGAGAGAAACACAACTAAGTAGATAAATTCTGAGCCACTTTTCTAAACATGGTCTCTATATAAAAATATAAAATTTTCAATAACTTTGTCTAGGAGAGAAGCAGGGTTAATTGGGCATGTCACAAAAAATCTGACCTGGAATAACATAATTCTTACCAAAATACCCTAAAATAAAATGGTGTACAACCAATTCTTTACAGAAGTTCACCTATGCACAGTCTAACCTATAAAAGAAGGCAACTGCTCCGTGATAGGCAGATTTGGTTACGTTTAAAAAGGATTTGGTTATAAAACAACATCTCGGTTTATAACTTCCTCCCAGAGCTCTATTCATTCCATTACATCAGAGAGAAACATTTAAATTTACGTATATCTCCGGTAAGAGATTGTGTTGACTAGTAAACTATTAATTATGCTCTTCACAAATCTGATCTTTTTCAATATACAGGCATTGCTGAAAGGACATGAAAAGGTCCCATTCATTGTTTTATGGTAAGGAGTATTTTTTTTCTATTATTGCTAAAAGCAAAGAACTTAGTTTGCTTGAAAAAAACAACAGAAAGCCAGCAATAAAACTTTGAAATACTTCTTCATTAAAAAAGGTATTGTAAGTCATTTAGAATTTCTTTTTGAGATTTTTTTTTCTCTAATTATTTTTTTATTTATTCTTATGTCATTTCTTTAATTTTTTTATTTTTCAAATTTTATTTTTTTACACTTTACTTTATATTTTCAAATAATAATTTTTATAATTAATCTTTGTTAGATTGAGTTTTAAGAATTTCTTTCTTTTCAAACTTCAATTCCCCCCAAGATGCTGTTGCTAACGTCCTTCTCTGCTCCTCATTCCAGAGGGAAGCCAGACCCCAAAAGTGAAGAAAATGAATAAAAAAAAAAAAAACGAAATTAATAAAACTCAACCTAAAAAAAGAGAAATTTGAAAAATAAAAAACTAAATAAATATACTTATTAATAAATGAAAAACTAATTGGAAAAATTAAAAATCTGAAACAGAAAAATACTCGAAAACTTTTTTTCTTTATTTTATTTCTGGATTGCATTATTTTTATTTTCTAATTACAAAACATTTACTGTGATTGCACAATAAAGAGAACAGAATTGACTCATACTGTTAGCCACAGACAAGCAGGAGACAAATAAATATATGCGAAAAATTTTATTTTTTTATCAAAATAATACAACACAATAAACATGGCAGACAGGAATAAAGCAGATATTTTTTGGCATGAACACACATCAATTTTCAGAGTCAAACATGGTGGTGATGGAAGCATTAACGTGTGCTACTCCTTTTTATTTATCCTTTATTTATTTATCTAACTTGTTAAGTTAGATTTAGAGTGACAAGTAAATAGTAATCAGCCATTCAAGTAAATCAGTTATAGGCCAAAACAGACTTGAAGATTTGGTGGATGTTCACCTTCCAGCAGGACAATGACCTGAAACAGTCTGAATAGGATGGACTGGTTCTATCAAAGCACGTTAATTTGGTAAAATGGTCCAATTAAAGTCTAAACCTCAATCCAACTCAGAATCTATGTGAAGATTTTGAAAATTGATCTCCCAGCCCAGACGCTCTATTCCTGATCCAAATTTTCCTTCAAGTGTCAAACTTCTAAACTAAGTTCTTTTAGTCCATTACATAGCATCTGATTTAAATCATTACGTTGAGGGTTTTTACATGACAACTTTAGAAAAGTTTAGAAGGCTGTGGACACTTTTGTGGGGAAACAGTAATGAGTTTATAATAGAACAATGAAACAGAAGGTCTAAAAAAATTTGAGCTGTCATGTCCTGCAGAATTAAAACATGTGAAAACAGCAGGAGTCAGCAGGGAGCAGACAGCTCGCTCCATTCTCAGTCTGCAATATTAAACTCCTCTGCTCAGGTCTGCAGACTCAAGTCCTGGTATTTGTCATCTGTGTTTTACCTCAGTTTGGGTCCAAACAAGCTCAGTGACTGAATCTGCTACATGAAGTGGGCAGGGCAGATATATTTCCTCCTTTTACGAATTAAATCTGTTTTTAATCTGATTATCGTGTCTGGGAACACAGCGCTGCATGTCTTATCTGGTTTGCTGATCAAGCAGCAGCCAGAGCCAAACCGAAGTAGTGAATTAACTGGTAGTGCTAGTAATAATAGTGACAAAAGCTCAGACACAGAGAGGGAGTGACAGAGAGAGAGATTACACAGTGTTTTCTGCTTTACATAAGAAGCTTATACCATTGGGGGTTTGGGTGGAGAGCTGCAGCAGTCAGATGGGCGTCCTGCTGTTCTCCTCTCTTACAGCTGGGTTGTGAGGGGGTCAGCCACTCAGCCAGGGGTTAGGGAAATGCTACGGGAAAGATGATAGCAAACAATCACAAACTGGTGTGAGGAATTAAGATCAAGCAGACAGTGACGCCACTAAGTGTCAGGAATAAACTTAAGGAGAGGCTAATGGCAATTATTAAAGGGAAATTATATTTTAATCCACAATTATTGTAAGGAGATACATTGATATACATTTCCTCTAAAAATTACATACTCTGCAAAGAGGTGTCTTTCAGTTCAATCAATAACAGTTTGCTGCCCCCTGCTGAAACTGAAGAGCCTCCTATGGCTCGGTTAACAGCACTTAATGATATATGTTATTACTTCAGGTCTTAATTAAATCTCCAAGCTGATTAGGCAGAAGCAGGCCTATGAATTGCATTGCTGAGACAATGTTTTTTGAGCACTTTGTGTTTTGATATGATGAAGTATAAAGTTAGAGCGAGACCCAGAGGGTTGATTCATTTGCCCTTTCAGAAAGATTGGATGTTGGAGGATTAATGAAGAGCACGCTGCTTCAGTATCACCTGTCATCATGTTCACATCGATCCCCCTCTATACTCCTTTATTCTGAGTATTTATATAAAGAGAAAGCAAAGCAGTTTAGGTTTATATATGTGGGACTGCTTTTTGGTTTAGAGATTGGTTTAAGACCTTTTATGTAACAGCGGTTCTGTTGCATCTATCACAAATGCTTATCTAACTACAACATGTGTCTGTGTAACCTTTAATGCTGTCATTTTCTGATTTTCAATGAAAAGGTAGTTAAAACAAAAAATAAGTGTCAATCTCAAATTACTTTATTCTCGTATTTAACTCCTTATGTAAAAACAAAAAGGTAGTCAAAGTGATTGTTAAGCAAAAGCAGAATAATTCCTATCTTTTTAGAATAAAATCAGAAACGTGTGGCGGGGATTTGTGATCAACCCCTCGGAATACATACTTTATGGAAGAACCATTTACTATATTAACAGCAACATTTATTGGACAATCAAACCATATTAATGTAATACTTTATGCTCACAAATGTTCTAAATGTCCCTGATGCTCTCATCTACGTCTTTGTCCCTGTGCTGCCTTTGGATATGAGGGGCCCTGGACCTCTTTTGGGGTCCTGGGCTCTGCAGGTCAAGTCTGAGGCCGCCCACACCTGCTATTGAACATATTTTCCTTTTTAAGCAGCCATGTAAACCCATCATATACAAGCATGCTCATGTATATACATGTATATCACAGGAGTTTGGTTCCAGGTGTGCACAGATACAC
Organism: Cyprinodon tularosa; assembly: GCF_016077235.1. Taxonomy (NCBI): domain Eukaryota; kingdom Metazoa; phylum Chordata; class Actinopteri; order Cyprinodontiformes; family Cyprinodontidae; genus Cyprinodon; species Cyprinodon tularosa. The sequence continues at coordinate 314,862 of NW_024039021.1, forward strand.
AGTAATACTCAGCGTTTTATAAAGTATTGAAATCTCAGTGTCAAGTAAAATTATATGTACCTCCCCAAAAAAATACTAAAAGTCTGGGTCCGACGTCGAGGTGCTAACGTCTCTGTTAAACACTTTAAAAAACTCTGAAAATGGAATACGAAAGGTGGATTCTTGATTCTCGACGTCGGAGTACACAGAGTGAAGCGAAAAGACTACAACTGTGTAAACAGGCCCCATTTCCGTTTCCGGTGGCAGCGGAATATTGACTATTCCAACAGAACTCAATGGGATTTACAAAATGCTAAATAAAACACTACAGGAATGTTTTTTCTTCACAAAACTTTTTTTGGAACGTTATTGAACAGCGCTGACGACCCGGTGAGTAGCATATTTTTAAAAAAGAACGTTTAAGGTTGTTTTAAGGACATTATCGGACATGCTCTATGGAAGCCATTCTAAAGCAGCCAGGGGTTGATTCTAAATGAGCCAAAAAGCAGAGACACGAGCAATTGTCAAAACTTTGGTGTCGATCATTCGATTTCATCCTGGACACTACAGAAAATGGGCTTAAAGTGTTAAAAAGTGAACTTCTCCTTTAAGAATGAAAATTTGTGTAAAAATAGATGTACTCAAGTAGTGTAATGAAAAGTATGAGTAAAAATTAAAACAAGGAAAATGCAGTTTGAAAGGCATTTTTTATATTGTGGTAAATTTTGAACTTCAAATTCGCTTAAAATAATATATAGATAGTGCAGGATAAATTTAGACCAAGTTTAGACAGAAAATACAACCTTTTTGTCAGTTTTCCTTCTTCAAGTAAGGTCAGTGCTGTACACTTTAAATTTGTACATAATCATGTGCAGACAAAATTTAGACCAGGGGGAGTATACTAAGAACATGGTTAAGTGATAAACCAGGCTTAGTTAAACTACAGGAAATGGTAAACCTGCTAATAGATCCACCTGCAGCTTGCAGTCGCTGTCGTCTCCTCTTCCATGTGGCTGCTTTTGATTGTGAGCCTGGCTTTGTGTTTAATGGGAGAAGTGAAACAGGTGAATCTTATTGGTGGTGATGAACAAGTCCAGGCAAGTCCCGATTTTGTTCCAGTCAATCAGTAGGTGGGGTCAAAATACTTGTGTCTCTCTCGCTTTTTTGTACGGAGCCCCTAAAGGGACATGGAGGGGAAAAAAAGAACTTTTGCGAGATCCCGCAATACTTTTGCGAGATCCCGCAATAGTTTTGCGGGATCCCGCAATACTTTTGCGAGATCTCGCAAAAGTATTGTGGGATCTCGCAAGCGTTTATTTTTTTCCTCCATGTCCCTTTAGGGGCTCCGTATTTTTGTAACCAGTAACTAAACCAAACATTGAAACTGAAATCTGAGTAAAAGAATGCAATTAAGTCTGGAAATATAGTGAAGTAAAAATTACATTTATTTAAAAATGTTACACTTGAGTAAAGCATAAAGTACTCCAAAGTATACTTAAGTACATTAGAGGGGTATTTTTATTTTGTTACTATACAAAACTGGTAATACTAAATAGTAAGCGGCAGCTACAGATAAATATAATCCTTAATAATAATGTCCAATCAATATAGGTTTCGGCTTCCATACACAGCATCTAAGGTATACTAGCTACTCTACAGTTACTGTGTATCTTACATGTTTATTTTGCTGTTGTTTTTTTCCTCCTTTTTCTCTCCTCTTTCATTGTTTCTTAGAGGAGAAAATGACACATTTAAAGGAAGTATTTTTTAAATGTTTGAGATGAGTAGAACATGATGTAATAATGTAAAATCAAGGGGCCAATGTAAAAAAAAAAAAAAAAAAAACAGTGTTCCCCTTTAATAGCTGACCTCTGCTGCCCGTCAAAAAACTCATGGCGAGAATCAACGGGAAGATTCACCCAATAAAAAAGATACTCACTGTATTTTTTCGGACAGCTCCTGCATTTTTGGCCCACCGTCTTTTCTCATAGATTGTTTCTGTGGGAGACGCTCATGCAGTTAACAATTATGGATGATAAAATGTTTGAGCAGTTGATTGGCAGAAGTAAATTTAGAAATGATTCTTCAGGGTTCGGGAAGAAATAAAGGATGAGACCAAGAAGGGGAGGTAAGTGTTACTGAACGAAGGATAATGTGTTTGATATGTTGATGAAATGGTGGAGTTTCCAGGGAGAAGGTGAGTTTGGCCACAGAGGCTAAGATCAACAGTTTGCTGTACTTCCTTCCAGGATAAGATGCAGATGGAGATGATGAAGTGTTGGAATGTGGACTGACCGGTACGTTATAGAGGCGGGATGTGGAGGAAACCAGACAGTAAGTTCAGCCAAGGGAACAGCAGTTTTCTATTAACAAGAAGTAGGCAAACCCAGGAACCAGCCATGAACTGGAAACAGTCTTTCCTAGAAAGGGCAGGCGGAAGTAGGTGTGGAACATCAAAGAATGCAGAAGAAGAAAAACAAGTAGAGGCCTGGCATCTGCCCCAGGGAATCTGGTCTGCTTTAAGCTTCTCCTGATTGGGTTTGACAGGCTCCAGCTGTGAGGACACACCTGGCGGTCACACTGTGCAATCAGAGGAGGTAATGCACATGCACACAAACACGCACACATAATGTGTCACAATATCCTTGTAGGGACTTTCCATTGACTTCCATTCCTAACCTACCCTAATCCTAAACATTACAAATACATAGCTATAGCTAAATCTAACCTAAACTAAATTCAGACCTTAATCCTAGATCTAAAACCACCCCAAGAAGAGAAGATTTCCTTATGGGAAACAGTTGCTGGTCCCCACAGGTAGCCTATAAATCCCAAAATGTAGCAATTCCTGGGAAATTATCTGCACAAGGTAACAAAAACATGGTCACATTAACATGTACCCACATAGACCTGCACACAGATCTGTGCACATTACGATAGTGAGCACTGATAGCATTCAGCATTGCTAGCCAGAGATGGGAAGTAACGAAGTACAAATACTTCATTACTGTACTCAAGTAGATTTTTCTGATATTTTTACTTTACTTTACTACTCATTTTTATGGCGACTTTTTACTTCTACTCCTTACATTTTTACACAAATATCTGTAGTTTCTACTCCTTACATTTTAAAAAATTGGCTCGTTACTTTAGTTTTGAATCATTTCAATGGAGTTACCATTATTATTTTTCACGTCATCAATACCAAATTCAATCTAATTGGATGGGAATCTACGTTGCATTTGACGCACCACTACAAGATGAATCGACAGATTCGGCGGTATTCATTCACGGCAAATCATTGCAGCTTGGTGGCGGTGGCGTTAGCATAGTAGCATGGACGACGAGATGATTGAAAATGAACACAACGGAGATCTAGTCCTATTGGCAGACATCCATTTAAAATGTAGGCAACGGCATGAAAAAAGTGGTTTCTACTTTTACTTTTATACTTTAAGTAAATTTACAAACCTGTACTTTGTTACTTTTACTTGAGTAAAGAAGTTTAATCAGTACTTAAACTTTTACCAGAGTATTTTTTAACACAAGTATCTGTACTTTTACTCAAGTACGGAAAGTGAGTACTTTTGCCATCTCTGTTGCTAGCATTAGGTATAGGGGATTATTGCATCTGTTCTGGAGCACAGAGCTGAAGTTTTATCTCCAATAAATAAAATGAACAATTTCCTTCTTTTCTAGTGAAAACGCTTGCAATTAATTGTCTGATGGCAACTTTAAGTATTCATTTCTATGTGTTTTTATTAGATAAAAAGAAAACATTAATTCTAGAATATCTTTTCTTGTGTTTCTATTTTAACTCACATATTATCCCTTTGTCAATCTGTTAACCTTCTTGCGATAAAGCAGGCCAGAGTATAGAGGTTGGGTGAACTTGAACATTGGGTCTGAAATAGTGGCTATAAATTTTGTAACAGATGCATTCTGTTTGATGATAATCTATCTTATAGATGGAGACTTTTTTGATTAACTAGGCCATTTCACAGTCACACTTATGCTTTCAAAACTTACTGCATATTGATAAATATTAGTAAAAATCTTTATCATTGTTTTAGTTTATTTGTGTCTATTAGTTTTAAAGGAATAGTACTGTTTATGCTCTAAAAACATTCTAAATGACTTCGTTTCGAGTAAATTCTGGATGCTACCCACTCAGGACACTTGGAATACATTGGACGAGCAGTATGGAGGAATATTGACACGTTTTTTGTGGACTTTTATGGACCTTTCTGCCTCGGGCGCCATAGACCTCCATTATTTAAATGTCAGCAGACAGCAAGAAGCCTCCCAGATCTCCAGATGCATTTGAGATATCAAAAAAGTACTCCAGAGTGTTGTTCAGCATGGGGGTGAGTAGAAAATGAAGGCTAATCATGTTTTGGGTGTACTATTTCTTTAAATACCTGTTATTTTGTATTGCTTTGTCATCATTACTTTATGGGCTGGTTCTGTATGTTTATAACTTTTTTCTTTATTGCGTTCCTTAATGTCTCTCGAAATAAACAGCAAGAAAATAAAAAATTATTGAGATGTTAGAGATTTGAATCTAGTTGATTGTTTTGGAAAATTGTTCTGGATAAACTGCATTAATAACGCACTGAGAGGGATATTATTGCTGCAGTATTTTTTTTTTTTTTTTGTTTACATTTATTTCTCATTCAGCAACAAAGAAAACCTAAGGTTATTAAAAGTGATCCACTGGATGGATGGATGGAATTGAATTTTTTTTTTCATACTAGGGATGCATGATATATTGCAGTTGGCATTGGGTATCGTCTGTTATTTGTCATTTTTTTATACATAAATGTTTTTGAATTCTTTATAAATAATACACTAAAAGGCATCTGTCTAACTATCTATAAATATAAAGATCAGTGTATTGTGGTACAATAGGAAAGCATTCAATAAATAAATGTTTTAGCTCATTTTTGGAAAATACAAACCTTATCTAAAGCATTCGGGTTGAGTAACTGTAGGTCCATCAGCCACCACCCTTAGAGCGTCCCCACCAACTTTCATCACAAAGTTTCACCCTTGCTGTAAATAGTTAAATATAGAGAAATAAATAAGTTTAAGCATGATAAAATAATACATCCCAAGTGGCTGTCCTAGACTAGTTGAGATCTCATCTTTTGGGAACTGTGAGAATTTATTTGTTCATAATAAAACACAGTTCAACATTTTTGTTCAAACAATTGTACTGACTTAGTCTTCAGAATGCAGAAGTTCTTAATCAATGGTAATTTACTAATTAACACCAAGGTTATAACTTGGTTATAATTTTACTTTTTGTTTCATGTTAATGCAAAGGGATTTAAATTGCGAACAATGAAATGTCGGTGGAACAAAAGCCTCATCATAAAAAAAAGGAAATAACAAAACCTTAACTCTATTTAATCCCAATTAATAAATCAAGGCAGTTTGTTGTGATTAATGCATCATAAAGTAATTTGATTCATTTAAAGGGCTCATGTTTCTCTGCTGTAAGACATTCTCCTTTCCACCGAGCTGATGTCTAATTCTTCAGACCCCTGAACCATCACCGTTGTTTCTTCACAGCTTCATCTCCGCTGCTGTCACTGAAAACCAAAGACTGTATTTTTGCATAAGCAGAAGAACAAACTCAGCGTAGACTCAAAAACAACTGCAGTGCAGCCTGTCTGATCTGTGCAACCTGCTCTTAGTCTGAAGCTCCACCTCTACATTCCTTCTGTCTCTTTTTAGCTCTTATCTTCTTTCCTACTTTGTCATACATCATCTCTCTCTTTATCTTTAACTAGTCTCACCTCTCACATTTTCCTGTTTCCTGTTTGGGTCTCAGTCTCATCTGTCTGACATAAAACTCTTCATGCAGAAAGACCTTTTAGATCACAGTGTTTGACATGATATGAAATGTTTTAAATGAGGTTTATTATCTTTATGTGTCTTGCTAAGTTGTTCATAAAGCTTGAACTTCTCACATTTTTTATGTTAAAACTAAGAAGCTACTTTATTCAGTTTGAAGTGTATATGATAAATCATAACTAAGAATTTAATTGTAAACTGAAGGGGAAATACTCACTGGCTTGTGGGGTTGCACCGTAATTGATCATTATTTTTAATTTTACGGCACATTGTGGTTTTTGTTAAGGTTTTGGTTAAAAGAAAAGTCCAGCAAGGGATTATCAATTGATCATTATCTATACCTTAAACTAATACGTACGCAGTGATTTAATGAATTTAGAAGAAAAATAAAAAAAACAATAATTTTTGTTGTGATCACTGTGTCTGGTAGCGGCCATATTTTCCCAAATATAGTAACACCTCCCTCCTGCCATCTTCCAGCAGTGACGTCACGGTGCGGTAAGCCTAGCGCCATTCTCCCCGCTTTACAAGCAGAATCAATGGGAACTACTAGACACATCTGCAATCAACAACAATTATTGAAGATTTCCAGAGGACTTCACCATTGAAATTCACCAGAGCTATGGTGAAACTGACAATGCCCACGTGCATGGCAGTTGGATGTTTTACTACATTGGGTAAAAGTGAAAAGAAACAAGTTATTTCATACTGGAAAAATCTAAATCTAGATAAGTCATTATTTCTTAAAATAATTGCATTTGTTCTTGAATTTAGAAGGTAAAAGACATATTTTGCCAATGGAACAAGAACATTTACATTTAAAATAAGAAAACACAATTACATTGTCTTATTTCAAGTGCATTTTATCTAAATACCTTATTCTAAGAGTAAAAATACTTATTCAATTGGCAAATCATCTGAGTTACCTACTCAAATTAAGGGTAAATTCACTTAATCATTTTTCCAGTGCACCTTTCTGATTCATGATCCTCCACGGAGAGGTTCATCGTTGGATTGCCAACTTGAAGAGGAAGGATTTGCTACCGAAGTTCTGGCCAGAGAAAAAAAAAAACATAATATGTAAGGCAGGCAAGGCAAATTTATTTGTATAGCACAATTCAGTGCAAAGACAATGCAAAGTGCTTTACATGATTAAAATATAGGTAAATAAAACAGAATCAAAGCAAGTAGGAAAAAAATAAGAAAATAAATAAATAAAATAAAATAAAGCCAAAATTTGGAAGAAGAATGTTTTCAAGATGACTTGGATAATAGTGCATTGTTACAAACACCAGATGCAGCACTGGGACTTGATCAATAGCCGATACCGCACCGTGATGTCACAAACCGGTAGGTGGAAGTTGGTGGTCAGTGGCAGTTTTCTTTGATAAACTTTGATGTCTCCAGTAAAGCATATTTAAATGAAATTACTCTTAATTAAAAACACTTATCATTTATTGAACACTATGTAATCATTTCATATTTCAAGTACTTTCAAAAGTTTGAATTCTGAATAAGTCTGGATTTTTCCTTTAAATGAGATGTATTATCTTTATGTGTCTTGCTAAGGTGTTCATACAGCTGGAACTTTTCACATTTTTATGTTAAAACTAAAGTATTTTATTTGAACTGTACATGATAAATCATTACAAAAAATTGAAAAACTGTAAACTGAAGGGGAAATAGTCAATAACTGGCTTGTGGTGCTGCACCGTAATTGTTTTTGCTTAAAGTGCCAGGCTTGGTTTCAAATTTTTCGATTTGAGATAAAACAGACTTGCATGCACTAAGGGAAGCAGGCAGCTTGCAGAAACAGGTTAAGTTAGCAGACCTTGGATCATTCATTTGGATGTTAAGTTAAAAGATCCACTCTCCAAAGCTTTGCTGCTGGTCAGCTGTATCCTTTCAGGTAAACAGTACTCCCTAGTGGCTGTACCTTTTTCTACCAGGATAATGCATTACAGTACATATTCTAACAAGTTTTCGGTTAATTTGAGAAGCAGTATGTTAAGTTGCTGAATGGATCTTCAAACTTCCAAAGTCTCAGTCCAACCTAGAAATTATGAGTTGCATAAAATGAACAAATCCAATCCACTGAGGCCCCATTCACAATCGGCATGATTTTAAAGGGATCAAAAGAAGAGAGTAATTTGGATGCAAAGAGGGAACAACATAGATCATACTGTCATGGTGACTGTATTATCTTAACTGTAATATTCTATAATGAAATGACTGTATTGTTTTAAGTAAAGGGAATCTTCATAATATCAAACTGTATTTGGAAATATAAATCTCACATGTTATTACCTTCAAAGTTTGCTTAATCCTGTCAGATTACTGAGGTCCAGTGGTTATCTTCAGCAGACAATGGGCAAGAGGCATGCTACACCCTGGACAGATTGCTATCGCAACACAAGAACTTACACAAGAAAGGCAACCTTAAAAGGACAAATACAGGTAGTTATTGTTTGTTGATACTTAGGTAATCCTAAGAAGCAGGTTTTTGGTCAAAGAAGAGAAGGAGCAGCCAGAGAGAAACACAGATGCACAGAGAGAACATGAAAACTCCACATGAAAAAGATTTCAGGACCATCTTGACTTTAGACTATAAGCCTAAAACATAAGACAAAAAAGATATACGTAACATATGTGTGTAGAAAATATTGCCTTTTTCTGATTATATTTTCACTAAAAACATTTTTTTCCACTAGCACTTGTTTGAGTTGAGGGTTTCATATTAATTACTGCATTAATGTTGGTGTTATGGTAACTGATCTCTAGGGACTCTCCTCATTAGAGAGCTATTTCTCCTCCTTTTTTCCTGCTCTGCCTGCTCAGATGTGTTTGCCCTCTTTCCCCTGGGCCTTGATCTGCAGCAGTCTTGTCTGTAACTGCTGTACACCTGTGCGGTATGATTTCTGTACAAAAGCACCGGTCCATTGTTACAGTAAGGATGGTAGGGGTTCTCTGCTATATTTGCTCCAGCCCCTTTTTTCTCCTGCTTTGTAATTAGAAAGCTAAATTAGTTAAAAATCTTAAAAGACAGAGTGTAATTTGTTCTGGCCTTAGCTTAAAACTTTACATTCTTTGTTCTCTTTGTCCTGTGATTGGTTGGCCAGCCTTTATTCCATCCATCTATTGTCTATACCTATGTGTCTCTTTAATATAGTGGGGGAACTAGTTTCTGTCTCCAGTGGTTATTGGGGAAAAGTTCACCGGGGACAGGTCAACCATCTATCACTGGGAACACAAAGAGACATTGGACAAACAACATCCATGCAAACGCTGATATCTGCAGGCTAATTAGAGAGACCAGTAAACCTAAAGGTCATTTGCTGGACCATGGAGGAGAAGTGTGCTTGATTCAAATTTGTAAGTGAAATTTCAACTAGAAAGCCAGTGAAGGTTGGCAATAACAGTCAATCTTACCTGACTTTCACATTCAAGATGGCTGCTACTCACTAGCCTCGTAAGACCATCCTGATCTTGCGAGCTTTCAAGGTTTCACTCTCAAATCAGTCTGGAGACTCTCCGTTAAAGAAAATTTGGAGCAGTTCACCAAACGAACGTCCAATCAGCGTTGGCTTTGAGGCGGGTTGAGGTGTGACGCAACGAGAAGCGCGACAGTTCAGTCTAAAGAACATGGCGGCTTCAGCCGATGAAACTAGCGTTAGCGTGGCTATCGAGCAAGTTTTATCGGAATTACAGAGTATTTCTTCACTGAAAGAAGAGCAAAACACTGCTCTGGAGGCTTTTCTCAGAGGAAAAGATGTTTTTGCTCTTCTCCCGACTGGTTTCGGCAAGAGTTTGATCTATCAATTGGCTTGTGCCTGGCTTGTGGTTGTGTTTTCGTCGTTGCTCTGTTAGTACGTCATATGCTTCGTTGATCTGATTGGTTTATTTGGCCCGTCTATCACCAACATAGTCCAATCAGCTAACCAGTATTTTCGCCCCTTCCCAAAATTACTTCAATGGAAGGTTTCCAGATGGATATGCGGAGCAAATCCATCTGGCGGAGTCAGGTTAGCTACTCACATCAGCAGAAGCTAAAGGTATATTGGAAGATTTTTGCTAATTTTTGAAAAGAACTACCCACTCCAATTAGAGAAAAAAAAATGCACTTGCACAACCCAGTACCCACTTTTGAGAGGGAACACTTATGAAACGCGTTTGAGAGCATGCACGAGTTTTCATCGCTCATACAAGCCTACTTTCCAAAAGAAGTTTTGTAATTTTTCCACTATGTCAGACACTCCACCGGTAAGAGAAAATGGGGATGAGCACGTCGGGTGGCCGTACATAAATATATTACCAGAATGATGGACAATTAGGAAAGAGCGCTTATTTTGATGATCTACCCGGAAAAAGAACATCCTTCGCTATAGCTTTAAAATTCTCCACCTGCATGGTGGAGCCGGCAAACTCTGCCCAGAAAACACAAAGCAGGTTTAAATCTGAGGCAACCAGACTTTTGCTCAGTTTTAATCAAGATATTTCAGCATCTTTCCATTAGACTTTCTCAATTCTGTTGACTAGAGTATAGCAAGTTGTAGTTTTAAGTAGTTTTTAAGCAACATGAATGTGCTTTCTCGTAAGCATTCTGTTCTGTATGGATTCTTTTGTTTGGCCATTCCAATTATGATGAGTGTGTAGTAAGAATAAAATTCTTTGGAATAAGTTTCATAGCCATTTGTTTATGCTTGGAAGCTGAAACCACAAACCTCTGACTCTTCATTGATAGCTTTTCTATTTCTAACAAAGAAGGCTTCCTTCACTCCTCTTTTAAACCATCTGTCCCATCTGTCCAAAATCTATACCATGGGCGTGGGTTTGCATAGGGACCATAGGGACATGTCCCTACCTAAATGTTGTATCGACCTATTTGTCCCTACCGATAATTCGATGTGAACAACATGTTTATAATGTACAATCCAGTGTTGTTGCAGCAGTGGCTGCTCACATTAAGCATAAAAAAAAGAGCATGCATGTTTTTGCATAGGACCAATGACATCAGACCAATGAAACTGAAGAGCAATAGTGTCCCTACCAAAGTTGAAATCAAACCTACGCCCTTGATCTAAACATTTTGGTCATCAAATCCAACAAAATGAACGAAAACTACTGGATAGGTGTCGAAACTTCTTCAGGAAAACTCAGTGAAAATCTGTTTGCCTCTAATTTTAGCCTGTTTTGTTGTTGTCATGACAGAGACAACTAAAAATGTATGCCAAAAAGACATCAGGCCAGGATTTAAACCCAAGACTCCAAAATGCTGCAGCCAGAGTTCTAATGAAAATTAAAAAGAGAGATCATATCTTGCCTATCCTGGCTTCTCTTCATTGGCTTCCTGTTAAATCAAGAATAGAATTTAAAATCCTCCTTCTCACATATAAAGCCTTAAATGGCCAAGCTCCATCTTATATCAGAGATCTGATTGTTCCTTATGTTCCTAACAGAGCACTTCGCTATCAATTTGCAGGTTTACTAGTGGTTCCTAGAATTTCTAAAAGTAGAATGGGAGGCAGATCTTTTAGTTATCAGGCTCCTCTCCTGTGGAACCAACTACCAGTTTTAGTCCGTGAGGCAGACACCCTGTCTACTTTTAAGGCTAGGCTTAAAACTTTCCTTTTTGATAACGCTTATAGTTAGAGTGGCTCAGGTTATCCTGAGCTATCTCTATAGTTATGTTGCTATAGGCTTAGACTTTTGGAGGACATAGGGACCCCCATTTCATCATTCTGCTTCATTCTCTCTCTGTTCTCCTATTCTGCAGAATCTGTTAGTTCAATCTCTAACCTTCTGCTCTCTCTGCTTTTCCTCAGAGTAGCTTTGCCTCGTCTGTTCCTGTTTGGCTGTGACGCCATCCTGGAAAGAAACATCAGCTGTGCTGCTTCCATCAACACCCTTGTTTATAGATGTTGGAGATCGGCCTGTTTTCCAGTGTGGTCCTGTTTCTCTGACCGTGACTGAGTGGATGTGCTCTCTTCGTCCTCTGGCATGGGAGCTGCCTTGGAGCTCGTCTGCCTGGCTGTGTGTTTCCTGGACGGGGCCGCCTTTTACAGCTGCTTTTTGTATCTCTGCTTCTGTCTCCTTGAACCCCAGTCGGCCTCAGCAGATGGCCGCTCACACTGAGCCTGGTTCTGCTGGAGGTTTCTTCCTGTTCAAAGGGAGTTTTTCCTCTCCACTGTCGCTACAAGCATGCTTAGTGTGAGGGATTGTATTTGAGTCAATGAGTCGATGCAATCAACTGGTTTTCCTTAGATAGAAAACTTTGTATCAATTTGACTGTATGATCTGGTTGAACTGTAAAGTGCCTTGAGATGACGTGTTGTGAATTTGGCGCTATATAAATAAACTGAATTGAATTGAACTTATTTGCTGCAAGGAATGTTCCACCATGTTGCCCAGGATCGCTTTGATTGACCAATAAATACCACACTGCAAAAAATAGAAATCTCAATAAGTTATTTTTTCCTAAAATAAGTGTGTTTTTCCTTGATTTGAGCAGGTAAGTAAGACACTTTGCCAATGGAACAAGACAATTTCCTTTTAAAATAAGAAAAAACTATTTTATCGTCTTATTTCAAGTAAATATTATCTAACTATCTTATTTTAAGAGTAAAAATACTCATTCCATTGGCAAATCATCTTATTTACCTGCTCAAATTAAGGCTAAATATACTTAATTTAAGCCATTTTTTACTTATTTCTGGATTGTTTTTGCAGTGCAGATTTCTATTGATATAAGCTTTTCAGTGGTTCATAGTGTTTTTACCTGTTGCTCTCTATCAGACGACGTATTTGTGGTTTAGGGGGCTGTAACAATTATCAGCTGGATGTAAGTGTTTCTTGCATGCTTCTTAAGTATCCCTTCCAGCTTGGCCTTTAGTGAATTTATTGTGACACTACTTTGAAGTAATTCAGATTCACAGTAGGCGCTCGTTCATTTTCAAGGTAGAATTCACGCAGCTTGTCTCATCCCTTCTAATTTGTCTTTTCTTGCAGATTGTTTCCCTTCTCTTTAGTGTGTGGGTGAACATCACTCTCTCCACAGTGACCCATTGCTCCACTTCCTCAGCATCCCACTGGCTGCTTAGCAACGCACAGTGTCCATGGCAACGGATCCAACAAACACCCCCGCACCTCCTCTGCCTCGACCCTTAATCAGGGCTAAAGTGTGCAAATCAGGAGGGAAGAGTCGCAGAGCCAGGGTGACCCAGGAGGAGACGGAGTTTGGGGGTTAGAGCCCAACAGGTTTTGGGTTTTCTCCATTGATATCTGCTTCTTTTTCAAAGATGTGCCCGTTTATATTTGAGAGAGCTCAGACATGGTGAGGAGGTCAAACATCTAAACATAAGCGGTTGAACAAGAACAGCTGCAAAGCAAATGAAGCAGCTGATTGTGTTCATTGGCTTTGTTCCTAGAACAGATTGCTTCGGTTATTATAAAAAAAAGTGAGAAATATAAATGATCACATTTCCCCATGATGGACAGCAAAGTCTGAATCCAAAGTAAAACATAAAAGCTTCATGACATTCACTCATCTCATTATCACATTAAACACTTCCTTGCAAACTTCAGAATATAAAATAGTGGGAACTTTTGTTCAGCATCTTTGATTTTAAAGAAAAAACAGTTGTATGAGAGATTTTCTGAGAAGCAAAACATCAGAGACACTTAGATATTTGGCTGTGTCCCTGATTGACTCCCTTTCTTTGAAAGATTATTTTTTGGACACCATCAAATCTTTAGATCTGCATCAAAAACCTGCTTTTTTTTTTTTTGGCAAAGAAAGCATTCTTTTGTTTTTTTATGCCGTGGTAGCGAGAGCCTTGGATATCATGGAAACAAAAGGAAAGGATTTGCCGTAAGATTTCTTTACAAAAATGATTAGGCTTTGTCACCTTATAATCACAAAATTAACAGGATTTTGTCTGATAGAAAAACCCAGAAGAAGTGCATCTTACCAAGGGTTAGGTAAAAAACAAGTAGTTTTATATTCAACTTCAAAAATGTTGATGTCCATTTTCCGTCGTACCCCTGGGTGATTATAAAACCTTTCTCTGAAGTTACACTCCGAAGTTTATGGACAATGTTTTCTACCAGCTTTGTACAACTTAGTGGGAATAGATATTAGTTTTCACGCCTGCCGCATGGTTTAAGCTTTGACTTTGACTGGACTATTCTAACAAAATTCAATGCGCTTCTTCAACCCCTTCTGTTAGAGTTTGACTTGATGTCTGCTTTTTTGTTTGAAAGCTAATTTTCACCCCATTCTTAATCACATGAAAATCCATCCATCATCCGTCCATCCCTCCCTCCCTCTGTGTGTGTCTACGTCCGTCCCTCTGTCCATCCAACCACCTGTCCGTCCGTCCATCCATCCATCCATCCATCCATCCAACCCTCCCTCTGTCTGTCCGTCCATCCATCCATCCATCCAACTCTCCCTCTGTCCGTCCGTCCATCCATCCAACCATCTGTCCGTCTGTCCATCCAACCCTACCTCTGTCCATCCATCCATCCATCCAACCACCTGTCCGTCCGTCCATCCATCCATCCATCCATCCATCCATCCAACCCTCCCTCTGTCTGTCCGTCCATCCATCCATCCATCCAACTCTCCCTCTGTCCGTCCGTCCATCCATCCAACCATCTGTCCGTCTGTCCATCCAACCCTCCCTCTGTCCGTCCGTCCATCCATCCAACCATCTGTCCGTCCGTCCCTCCATCCCACCATCTGTCCGTCCGTCCCTCCGTCCATCCAACCATCTGTCCGTCTGTCCATCCATTCAACCATCCATCCAACCCTCCCTCTGTCTGTCCGTCCATCTGTCCATCCATCCAACCAACCATCTGTCCGTCCGTCCATCTGTCCATCCATCCAACCATCTGTCCGTCCGTCCATCCAACCCTCCCTCTGTCCATCCATCCATCCATCCATCCATCCATCCATCCATCCATCCATCCATCCATCCAACCGTCCGTCCGTCCGTCCATCCAACCATCTGTCCGCAACGCAAAAAAAAATCGGATTTCACATAAAAATCTGAATTGAGCATCAAGACCTGCAACGGGTAACTGTAACAGTGAGTGGAAAACAGAGAACACAGACACAGGATTATCTAATAAAGATATGACTAACAATGACTGATTGTGTAATTTCATAAGTGAGAGACAGCAAAACCCTTACTTAATTTTAATATTTGGGTTACACAAAACAACCCACATCCACCATCACATGACCCATATTTTAATGTTTTGTTTTCTGGAATCTGTAGAAAAGTCCCATTAAGATCTTTATAATCAGTCCACATCCGCATTATAACCCATCCTCAGATTTTACATTGGCTTTTGTATGAGAAGTAAATATTGAGTCTTTCGGTCGTAAGAAATTGTTTTTTTTTTTCACAGAATGTATGATGTCTGAGTTAGTTAGCTATGCAGCTACTCTGTAGTTTCTCTGATCTCTGTGAGCAAACTGATCTTTAGTACTTTACATAAAAGAAAACAGGTTTAATTTTATCAGTTTTTTATTGATTCGCTCTAAACCTCATAGTCTGACCCTACGAACATAGAGCCGGATCTTTAAAATATTTGTGTATTAAAACATTTGCAAACTTCTTTTCCAGGGGTGGAAAGTAACGAATTACATTCACTCACGTTACTGTAATTGAGTACTTTTTATTAGTAATTTGTAATTTTCTGAGTAGTTTTTGAAATATGTAATTTTTACTTTTACTCGAGTAAATTTTAACCTAAATAGTTTTACTTCATTACATTTAAAAAAACCCTCACGTTACTGAGTAAAAAGAAAAAAGAAACTTCAACCCCTTCTGTTAGAGTTTGACTTGATGTCTGCTTTTTTGTTTGAAAACTAATTTTCACCCCATTCTTAATCACATGGAAATCCATCATTTAAAAACCCCCTCACGTTACTGAGTAAAAAGAAAAAAGAAAAAATACTGATGATGAAAAAAATGTAAATTTAAACCCCTGTGTCACCGACACATAATCGCCATTAAAAAATAGAAGAAGACTTTTGACTTTTAACAGCACTTTATAGCACATATAAACAATTGATGTAAAAACAAGTGTCAGTTAAAATCATTAAATTAGGAGCTTGTTAATAACAGTGGCATCCTGTTGCGTTTTAGTTTGATTTCCGGTATCTTTTGGGCATTTAATTTTGTGTGCATTTTGAAAACTTTAAAACGTAGTTTAAATTTCTTTATTCCTATCATGGTGTTGTCTGTTGGACATTAGGGTTGAAAATTGTTTGCACTTTATGGTTCAGGTTGTGACTGTCCTGCTGTGAGGAAGTATGTTCTTTAGCCCAGCTGATCTTTTTCAAGTGTGGATTTCCACTGAAATACGCCTTGAAATCGATTAAAACACCTTGTGCTCAATTCGATTCATGACTCATCCTTTTTTTTGCAATAAATAACTCAAAGTAACTAAGTAACTTTTACTCAAATTACATTTTAAATGAAGTAATTTTGTATTTTATTTACTTGAGTAAATTTTGAGATGGGTAATTTTACTTTTACTCTGAGTAAAATTTAGGCAAAGTAAAGATACTTTTCATCAATTACATTTTTTTAGTACCCTTTCCACCTCTGTTCTTTTCACACACAAATCGTATCTTCATACAAGCTGCAAAGTGATTATTTGTGCAATATAAGTGTGAGCAATCGGCATGTGTGATTTCATGAATATGCAAACCATGTGTCAGGATCCGGGACTTTGCCCACCAGAGGGCGCCGTGGATCCAAGCCTGGGGAGCTTGGACTCAGCTTGATCAGCTGTTTCCTATCTGCTGATTAAGGAAGCTCCCTATTTAAGCTGTGTGTGAATTTCTCTCTGTGCTGGATCGTGTGTCTTACCTGTGCCACCATGCCTGTCTGAGCCTTGAACCTGCAGCTTCTTCTGGTTTCCAATAAATATTGGACTTTTAATCCTCCCTCTGTGTCTGTGAGTCTGCATATGGGCTAGTAAAACCATTGCA
Organism: Cyprinodon tularosa; assembly: GCF_016077235.1. Classification (NCBI taxonomy): domain Eukaryota; kingdom Metazoa; phylum Chordata; class Actinopteri; order Cyprinodontiformes; family Cyprinodontidae; genus Cyprinodon; species Cyprinodon tularosa. Next base: position 331,711 of record NW_024039021.1, read on the forward strand.
TCATGACACCATGTTCTAATGACCACTGTGTGGAAGATGTTCAAATAAAGGACCAATTATATTGAACCTGAAACTGACTCTTGGTGCACTTTTAGTTTCTGTTTTTAGTACGTCAGAAAGTCAGGGACAAACTCTTACACAAAAATTGAGTTAATTGTGGCCATAAAGGAGACATCGGCTGACAGATGACAAGGAGAGTCTGCGTGGGTTAGAACAGATTTAGTCTGCCAGAAATGAGAAAAGGAGAATAAAATTGGCTGGAAATATACATATGTTATTACATTAAAATGAAAAAGTTCATGAGTGAACTGAACTATTGTAGTTTGTTTATATAGAAAATAGAATATCACCGGCCAACACAGAATAACCATCATGCAGCATATAACAGGACATAAGGAGGAAACACCTGAAAGTATGAATCTCTAACTTGTGGTAAAATATATTTTTTCTCTCAATATCTTTTATAGGTTCTGCATTAAAACACAGTAATGTTGGCTCAAATCATTACTTTGCCTAGGTAAGTTTATTTATATAGCACAATTCAGTACAAGGAAAAAACATAAAACCAAAAAAAAGCAAATAAGGATAAAACATGATAAAAGCAGTTAGTAAAACAAATAAAACAGTTGGACCACAACTTTGCAGTTCATCTTCAACAGTCAAAGGCAGCTCTAAACAAATGGGTTTTCCACTTTGACTTAAACGAACTCAGGCTTTCAGCAGTTTTCCAGTCTTCTGGGAGATCTAGATTAGTGGAGCATAGAAACTTAATGCTGCTTCTTCATGTTTCATTCTAGTTCTGGGTGGACAGAGTAAACTGGAATTCAAAGACCTGAGTGATCTGGGAAATTGTTCCACTGACAACACTTCTGTTGCATTGAGCTGCTGATCTATTCAGTGATTTCTAGACTAACATAAGGATTTTAAAGTCTATTCTCTGAGCTACAGGGAGCCAGTGGAAGGACTGCAGAATCAGGCTGATATGTTCTACTTTCTGATGTCCAATAATAGCATCGCTGTGGTTCTTCCAATACCTGAATTTATACTGATGTAACTGAACATCTTGAAATATTTTGGGTCAAGCAGGTGTTTAGAACAGTTGGTGGATGTAAATCCAGCTGTTTAGAACTTGGCTTTGCTGTGAATCACATTTCTCTGTTAGAGAGAGTCGTGAGGATAGGGAGATAAGGTCATCATTTCCAGATTTTATGACTGATATTTAATCTTTTAAATTCCAGTTTTGAGCAGGAGATAGGCAGCATCACTCCTCTCGACCCCAGCTAAGACAAAGAGTGAAGGAAAATGGATGGATGGAAATTCCAGTTTTCTTATTTTCATCATTTTATTAAAGCCACCCTTGTTATCATAGCATTAAAAAATAATAATAATTCCATCATTTTTAACTCTAGCTCCATGGCAATAATTAATCTTTTTTTTTTTACACCTATTCCACAAGCACATTTTTTTCATGTATTTAATTTTTTGCCCACACAGTTTAACTCTCCCTTGGAGATCAGCCCCACAGTGTAAGATTTAGTTTGGCACATTTAAAAGAGTGTGAGATTTAGTGAGATTGTCTATAACATATAAAGGATGTCCCTTACAGTTACATTTTCAACCAGGCATTTATCTGTAGCCTACAGAAAGGTCCTGCTATAATCCTGACCAAATATTCGGTTTTATTACATATACCACGAGCATATTCCACTAATTAAAAAAGATGTTCAGTAGGTTAGATTTTTGTGAAGGTACAAGATTTGTATCAGACTCTTTTATCCATGTCAAAGTTACTATGGGAGCAGCAGCTCTGAGTTGTGGAGAGGTTGCGTTTTTTGCCCATTATTTACTCAAACTGTCCCTTTGGGTTCATGAGCAAGACCCTTAACCCTAAAATTATCCCAAGGTCCTACTTAGTAAGGCATCCCCAATACTCCCTCAGAGATATAGCTTAAATGCAAAGGACTATTATTGCACTTTGGAACTATAAAGGCATATCTCCTTTCCTCTCCTCTCCTCTCCTTTCCTTTCCTTTCCTTTCATTTAACCTTTCCATGATAATAGTTAATATGAATAATTTAATGCCAATTGTTGTTCTACTGCATTAATATAATGGTTTGTTTGCATCCTGTACAATGTGCTGTTTTTAATCTTTATTATTTGAGATTTCTGATTAATAATCTCAATGGATTTTTTTTTCCTGGAAAAAAAAAGATTCTGCTGCAAAAGGTTGCTGTAAGGCCTCAACTTGTAGCAGAAAGGAAAATATTAGCTGTGATGAATTTATGCTTTTGATTGAAAATGTAGCCTTTGTTCTACTGATGTGTTTAGAACAGGATGAAATGACAATTAGCCCAGAAGTTTTTAAATATTTGTGAGGTCATACTTCATTTCTTGGAAAGGAGAACTCTTTATCTAGTAACTGGAGGGGAAATAAACTCAGAAATAAATCCAATATAAGGTTCACACATTTCTTTTTTTTATCATAAGTACTGTTAAATAGTAGAATTTCAATTATATGAAAAACTCCAAGAGGTTTAAGGAAGGTCACAGTCGTAGGTTAGTAATAAGGAATTCTACAAGAGCTGAGCTGTAGTGAGAAAAAGCAGCCACTAGAGGGAGACATACAATCAGAAATACGTTGAATTGTTAGGAAAGTATAACATCCTGTAGGGGGCGGTATATCTCTTCTATAAACTCTCTCTGCAAGACCAAGCAATCTGGAGAAACCTTCATCATTCATCGGAAATGTATTTGTATCCGTTAATCACTCCACTTTAGCCTGACAATGAAAGACAAAAAGTGATAAAATTTCATGAAATAAGGATTCATTTGTCTAAGTTCTGCTCATGAAGGAAAATAGAAGGCCACAATTGCCTTTTACTCTAACTCCTGTTTGTTTTACTAGTAATTCAAGAACAAGGATGGATGGATGGATGGATGGATGGATGGATGAACGGACGGACAGTAATTGGGTGGATGGATGGATGGATGGATGGATGGATGGACGGACGGACAGTAACTGGGTGGATGGATGGATGGATGGATGGATGGACAGTAATTGGGTGGATGGATGGATTGATGATTGATGGATGGGTGGATGGATGGATGGATGGATGGATGGATGGATGGATGGATGGATGGATGGATGGATGGGTGGAGGGATGGATGGATGGATGGATGGGTGGATGGATGGATGGATAGATGGATGGACGGACGGACAGTAACTGGGTGGATGGATGGATGGATGGATGGACAGTAATTGGGTGGATGGATGGATTGATGATTGATGGATGGGTGGATGGATGGATGGATGGATGGATGGATGGGTGGATGGATGGATGGATGGATTGATGATTGATGGATGGGTGGATGGATGGATGGATGGATGGATGGATGGGTGGATGGATGGATGGATGGATTGATGAATGGATGGATGGATGGATGGATGGATGGATGGATGGACAGTAATTGGGTGGATGGATGGACGGATGGATGGATGGATGGATAGATAGATGGATGGATGGATGGATGGATGGATGGATTGATGATTGATGGATGGATGGATGGATGGATGGATGGATGGATGGGTGGATGGATGGATTGATGATTGATGGATGGATGGATGGATGGATGGATAGATGGATGGATGGATGGATGGATGGATGGATGGATGGATTGATGATTGATGGATGGATGGATGGATGGATTGATGATTGATGGATGGGTGGATGGATGGATGGATGGATTGATGATTCATGGATGGATGGATGGATGGATGGATAGATGGATGGATTGATGATTGATGGATGATGGATGGATGGATGGATGGATGGATGGATGGATGGATGGATGGATGGATGGACGGACGGACAGTAACTGGGTGGATGGATGGATGGATGGATGGACAGTAATTGGGTGGATGGATGGATTGATGATTGATGGATGGGTGGATGGATGGATGGATGGATGGATGGGTGGATGGATGGATGGATGGATGGATGGATGGGTGGATGGATGGATGGATAGATGGATGGACGGACGGACAGTAACTGGGTGGATGGATGGATGGATGGATGGACAGTAATTGGGTGGATGGATGGATTGATGATTGATGGATGGGTGGATGGATGGATGGATGGATGGATTGATGATTGATGGATGGGTGGATGGATGGATGGATGGATGGATGGATGGATGGATGGGTGGATGGATGGATGGATGGATTGATGAATGGATGGATGGATGGATGGATGGATGGATGGATGGATGGATGGACAGTAATTGGGTGGATGGATGGACGGATGGATGGATGGATGGATAGATAGATGGATGGATGGATGGATGGATGGATGGATGGATGGATTGATGATTGATGGATGGATGGATGGATGGATGGATGGATGGATGGATGGGTGGATGGATGGATTGATGATTGATGGATGGATGGATGGATGGATAGATGGATGGATGGATGGATGGATTGATGATTGATGGATGGATGGATGGATGGATTGATGATTGATGGATGGGTGGATGGATGGATGGATGGATGGATTGATGATTCATGGATGGATGGATGGATGGATGGATAGATGGATGGATTGATGATTGATGGATGGATGGATGGATGGATGGATAGATGGATGGATGGATGGATGGATGGATTGATGATTGATGGATGGATGGATGGATGGATGGATTGATGATTGATGGATGGGTGGATGGATGGATGGATGGATTGATGATTGATGGATGGATGGATGGATAGATGGATGGATGGATGGATGGATGGATTGATGATTGATGGATGGATGGATGGATGGATGGATGGATGGATGGATGGATGGATGGATGGATGGATGGATGGATGGACAGTAATTGGGTGGATGGATGGATGAATAAATGGTGTGATGAAATACTGGTATTCAGTTTCCTGCTCTGTGGATTAGCTCAATATATTCTTTGTTTATCTTTTTACAAACAATATTAATATATTTGAGTCTGACAACTGATAAAAAACCCAACAATTCATATTTGAAGGAATGTTCACAAAGAAAGGAGGATAAGTAAAACTGTGGCGTGATTCCTGCGTCCTCTCAGTCAGGATTTGCAGCATGACCATTATAGTGATGTGTGTAATTAGAGGCCCTCACTCTGACACACGTGAAATTGCAGAGACAGAGTGATGCAGAAGATGACAGGGCTACCTGCTGGAGTTTTGTTAGTTAAGCTGATCCACCTCTTCATTACTAAATGTTGAGCTGAATCTTTCATTTCAGATAACCAAATTATTCTAAACCTGGATTTTAAAAATGAACCACTACATTCATTTCCTCAGTTTTTTTTTTACATCCTCCATCATTTCCCCTTTATGTTCTTCCCCTCAAATCTTTCTCCTCTCCATCCTCATTTCCCTTCTCTTCCTCCATCTCGCCACCTTCCCGCTCCTCTTTTTTCCCCACCTCCTCTTCCTCATCCTGCTGCCTGTGTCCCGTGTGAACAGAGGCTCCTTTTTCTCCTCTCCTCTCCTCTTTGGATGACCGCCTGTTTCTGGAATTCAGAAGCCCCTCTCACTTTTAATTTATGCGCATATTAATTGCTCTCCATTGTAATTTCCACCGTGGGATACGACATGCAAATGCGCCGTGCATTTGCGCGTGCGTGCGTCCGTGTGTCTCATAGCGTGTCCCTGTGTGTGCGCGCTTTTCCACTCCAGTTATGCACAGAATTGTTTTTTTCCCCCAAGTCTAAAATATCTCGAAATTTTGTAATTGTGCTGTTAATTTCAACAATTAATTCATGTGTTAGCACTGGTAAAAGGAAAGTAAAATATTCTATGGCTTATATTTAAATTAAGCTTTATCATGTTGTGCTATAAATATCAGGCTACTATAAAGAATTTTCTTCTTCAAAAACAAACAAAAAAAGTTTTTTTCCATTTCGGTTTTTGTACAGTTTTAGTTATTTATCTTAAATAACACTTTTTATCATTTAATAAGCCACATAAAAATATTCTAGCGATACTTCATTTCTTTCTCTGGGCCAATTAAATTCTCCCAAAATCCGCCTTAAAGGTAGAAAAATAGATTGATTTTTTTTTTTTTTTTTTTATGGAAAGATTCTCTTCATGTTCAGAATATAAATTTATTAATTATGATCAGATTTTCGTATTATTTTTTTTGTCTCTTTTTGATAATTCCCTCAGGACTCAGTCCAGTGTCCTTCCCCAGGCTGTCCTTGGGGAGTCTGGCTGAGAAACACGCGCTCCAAGCTTATTATTAAAGCTGATCTCCGGGTGTATCATTTCGTGTTTATTTTTCCTTTTTTTATTTTTTATTTTTTTGTGGTTATATTTTTTTTAATCCAATTTCCACTTTAAATTACAAAGATAGCAGATTTTAAATGTAGGCTAATCTAAATAAAATCCACCTGTTTTAAGCTTTATTCCAGCAGGTCGCTTTATCTCCTCTCAATTTTCAGCTCCGTTTCTTATTATTTATTCTTTAATTCCTAACAGATGTCAATTCAGGTTATAAAACAGTTGTTTCTCAACAATTTCCATGTATTTCTTATTTATTTGTTTATCTATTTATAGGCTATTAATGAACGAGATCTAAAGCTATAGTAACATTTGAGACCTTACCTAAACTGATTTATTTCTATAGTTACAACAGGTAGATAGACTGATTTCTGCTGATAGAAACATCCCTCAAAGGGCAAAGTAAAAAAATTTGCAGGTCCGTGAGGACTGAACTTAGTGTAGAAAATATAACTACAGAGAACAAACAAGGTCTCTCATTTTGTGTTTTTAGGATCGCCGAGAGAACAAAAAAACACAAGAACTGTGTCTGAGAAAGCTTTTTTTTTCTTAAAAAAAAAAACTTTGTGTTAAAATTAATTATTATTCTTTTTATTTACTAAGAAAGAAAGAAAGAAAGAAAGAAAGAAAGAAAGAAAGAAAGAAAGAAAGAAAGAAAGAAAGAAAGAAAGAAAGAAAGAAAGAAAGAAAGAAAAGGAATCTCTAACAATCAATTCCTTCACACTGGTCTTATCACGCAGCTTCACTGCGCATGTCCGCGTTGCAACGGAGTAATTAATTTCTAATTAAAATTCATCTCCACATCATCATGGCTGGAAAAAAAATATCTCCATGCAAATAATCCCAGACCTTGAACTGCAACCTGCGACCTGCAGCAGATTCTGCTGCAGGTCGCTCCAAGTCAGCAACTGCTAAATTTACCGTTTGTTGGACGCGCCACTGTTTGCTTTGAAGAATAAACAATGAGCCCCCCCCCCACCCCCCTCTTTCAGCTTAAGGCTTCAGGGATGGTTTTGCTAAAAACGATAAGAGTGAAAAAAAAAAAAACATAAGATAATAAAAAAATGAAAAACAGAATATTCCTGGTTTAAATAGCGCGAAAGTATTTTAAGATATTCCAGGTCAGAATCATCCAAATTATTGGATCAATTAATTTAGAGGGAAAACATGGAGGAAAATCTTCGCATCAACAGTTTATAAAGAAAAGTGTGAAATATTGCTGTCCGTGAATAAAGTAAATGAGGAATCCCCGGAAGAGCTCTCACTGTTTAAACCGACAGCTTACAAATGATGTGGATGTGACTGTGAAAAGGCGAATAAATGGCTTTTTAACCTCCAGAGGATCCGGGTCTCCATTGCGCACAGAGGATGAGTCAGAATCAAGCGGTGCCAAAAGGTTAAACCAATACCAAAAAACGATGCGTCATGAGGGGAATAAACAGTGGACATAAAATAACAGAGACATTTTAAAGACATTAATATCCTTCCTATTATTGTTACTGTTGTTTATGCAATTATAATAATGATTACAGCGTGCATTAAAGAGGTTTTTGCTGAAAATATTGCATTTATTTTCAATAAATAACCCACAGAAAATGTGTAATCATGTGTGCAAACACTTGTATGCGTCCATGTAACATGACCAATTTAAAATGACGGTAAATTCATCTTGAAGCGTTTAAATCATGTCTGCGTATGCAAATAGAATAAGACTTTTAGGCGAATAAAAGCCTCCTCAGGCCTTCTCTGCCCGTGAAGAGTCAGTCCTCTGCAGGGTGAACATGTGAGCAGATTAAAGATATGGGGGGAATGAAATCCCAGCTCGTTTCCCTCGAGTGCAGCCACGAATTTCTCACTCATTTGCATTTATGCAAATGACTTTCTAATTGCAGGCGTAATGACTGTGGCGTGGGAGATTTCTCTACCCGCCATGTTTTTTTTGTTTCAGGATGCAGGATGCATCTTTTTGTCTCTTCATTTCACCAAAAACATAAAAAAAACAATAGAGGATGTTTCTTTTATCCTAAACTGCTCACCGACAGGAATTCAGAGAGGGGGAAACTGAAAGAGTTATTTTATTTGTTTTCACCAGGCCGCGTTTTTACGCATGACATCGATGAGTGGCACTATTATTCAGATTTTTTGATTTTTCTTTTCTAAATGGGTTTTTTTTCTTCTGCTGGCTGCATTTTTAACACTGAAAGGAACTTGGATAAGAAGCCAACTTGGAGGTGAGTTTGATGATGTGCCGCTGCATGATGCCTGTCAGTCTGCAGCTTCTCTGTGCTGCAGGACCGATGCAAAATGGCAGCACATCACCGAGGTAGCATTTTCACCCAAATTCAAATATATATTTTTTTTTATTCAAGAAAAAAAAAAACTATCAAATGCAAGAAAATAAACTGAGAAGGAAAACAGTTAAGATTTATTTCCTCTTATTGGAATACATGTTTTTAAATCTAACTATAATATTCTATAAATATAACTTGTTGCTGTTCTGTTTTAACTTTTCCCTATTCTTTTAATTTAAACGGCATCGCTTATTAAGCTGCATAGAAGGATGCTAGTATGTGTCTGTACCAGTGTCTGGGTGTGCTGTGGTGGTGGGGGCTGTCTGGTTTGGCACAAGGAGGTTGTTTGGCCCCCACAGAGCTCCAACAATATGGGCAGATTTGGTTGGACAAAAGATCCGGAGCTTTGAGTTGCTGAGCACGTCTCTGGCACAGGGGCACCCATGTACTGGGGATGCTGGGATGTTCGACTGGGAGATGCTGAAGCAGAGCTGCAACAGTTTAAACGTGGAACGTGTACAACAGGTAGCAGTAGGTTCAAATTAAGGTTCTGACTCATGATAGTGAGAATGGATTCATGGTGATACATGGAAGCTGAAAAGTGAAATCGGAGCATATGTTTGAGGATAAAACATGGTGGGTTTCCAAGATGATGTCATGCTTCTTTGTTTGAGCCTCTGAGATGTTTACCTCAATTGGTTGGCTGATTCTGTGGAAGGATTTCTTTAAAGTGCTTCAATTATTGCTTGTATTTATTTAGGGAATGTATTAAGAAACAAAGCCATTATAATATAATTTTCAGACACAATTTTTTATTTGGAATTTTTTCTGGAAGAGTTAAGACAGATTACACTGAGCTAGTTTGTATTTTCATTCATCACCTGCAGAACCTTGGAGAAGATTTCAATGTTTCTTGATGCAACTTAAGCTACAATTTTAAAATCCTGCTGCAAAGGGAGAAGCGTTTATTGATAAAGCTAATTCATCAGAAGTGGGCAAACATGTGAACAAAGGCAGCCCCATGATCAGTTCTGACCAAGCTGAATGGTACTGCTTCAGAAGACAAGAAAGGTTTTAGATTGAATGTTTAAAGATGAATCATTTTTGAGATTTAAAAAAATCTGATGATGGCAACCAAAAAAAACATGGAGGAAACAAAGCCTCATGTTTTCGGCTGCTGTGTTGAGGGTTGAAATGTCGGCCTGTTTGTATTTATCCACAGTAATTAGAAAAAGAAATGACCTAGATACTGATCTGGGATGTTTTACAGTAAAACCTTAAATATTTGTATTTATTTTGTGATTACTCATCAAAATAACACACTAAACCTACATAATATTACATGGAAATTGGAAATATAATTATATGAATTTAGCTTACAATCAAACAAACACAGAAGCCTAACATGTAAACAAAGCTGTCGTCTTTCCCAATTTAGAAAGATTTCTGCCTTTTTATTGCCGTCGTTTCATGCCCACCTTCACTTTTCGGTTTGTTTTTCCTCCTTCTGCTCTACGTCCTTTAAATGACAGTCAGCAGCAGAGCTGGCTCGCTAAGCAGGTTTTTAGGTTTGCTGTAGACCGTGTGGGTTGGAAATGTATCCGTCTGCTTGTTCTACGCACAAAATCAGAGCTCCAAATATCAGCAAAACAAACACTTGTAGAAAAAGAAACAAAAATGGATGCAAAACATTAGATCTAAAAAAGGATAGGTTCAAATTCTATTGCCAAATCTCTTGTACTTGGATTATATATACATAAATATATGTGTGTGTGGAGTATAGCATATTTTATGCGCCATTGCATAGTAACATATTGACCCTAATTAAAGTATTATCTTTCAGATGAAAGCAGCCTTTGCTGTGTTACACATTCCTTCATATTAGACAGCGTCACTCATGTAAATACTGTTGGTTTTGCAGCTTGCTGAGAGTAAAGCATTCATATTTTTTACCAGGTCCATCTTGATTGTCTGTTCAGTGTTGTGCTGCCAGAAATGCTGTCATAGAAGTGCTCTGCAGTTGCAACAAATCTGCTAAATATATTCTTAGCGATTTATTAGGAAGCAGAGTGGTTCTTAACAGAAAGCATTTCAACACACATCCTGATCCAAGAAGCTCTTCCTCTGTGTTATTTAGATTTTTACTTTAACTAAAGTATTGATGCAAGGGTTATTTTTGGTTATCCTTTTACTATTTTACCTGTAATAAATCTAATAGAAATTAGACTTTTTTCCCCCCTTTTCAATTACATTTGAACATCTAGACTGTTTAAAATATCTTAATATTTTGTTTTTCAAATATGTTTTGAGTAACTTTGAAATTTCGGAAATTTCTTTAAGTGCAAAATAATAAAATATACAATTTATTTTGTTGTTTTTGTATTAAAATTCCAGTGAATTTCAAGCCAGAACTTGTAATGTTTTTGTGTCTCTGTAGAGATAAAAGAGACAAACACCCCCAGAAGAATAATCAGACCAATACAGGAACTAAAAAGGCCTATTTTTTATTTATTTTTTTGGTAACTATGACCTTCTAGGCTAAAAAACAAATTAGATTCTGCTCACATAACATGTAGTGTGTAAGTTTAATATGTTGCTTCTTATAATGATTGCATGTGAATGTTAAACAGAGGCAGCCTGAGATTATGTGGGGCCCTGAGAGGAAATTGGTTCGGGCCCCAAACAAAGCTCAACTTTCTATTAAAAAGATAACAGTGAAATTAAATTGGGTAACATTTTATTTGTTGGACTTATTGATTTGTTAAGACAGTTCTGTCAAGAGTATAAATGTGGGGTTGTAAAGGTTTACATTTGTTTTTGTTTTTTTGTTGTTTCATTTTCGATTTTGGGCTAGGACAACTAATCTGGATAATCATGAATAGTCAATCAATGAAATAACTTGCAGCTAATTTGGTTACCATATAATGATTACCTAGTGTAATGGTACACAGACTCCAAAAAAACCCTTAAAAAAAAAGCCTTTTCCGTTTAAGATAAAAAAAAATCTTAATGTGTGTATTCACACGTATAAAAAATAAATGTGTAATAACGTTTTTTATTAATCCGCTGAAAATATCTCTATTTAGGTTGATGGTTTGATTGAAAAAATAAAAGATAGATTATTCAATTACTAAAATATTTGCTAGCTGCTGCCTTATTTAGATTTAATATGCGGAGCAATTCCAACAAAGACACAAAAGGCAAAAAAGATTAAACTAGAAGCATTTACTCTCAATTTAAACTCTATCATTCTTTGTGTATTTATTCACTAACAACATTCAGTTATCTATGGATCGATTTTATTTTTCAACAAGAATATTTTTGAAATTTCGTGAAATTTTCTATTCCTTAAACCTTTGGTATTTTACATTTGTTCATTTCTAGTAAAGTCATTGAGAAATTAAAAGTTTTGATATTAACACATCAGTGGGCGAGAGTGGTCTTGGGTGCCCCCTTTTGGCCTGGAGGTCAAACAGCTCTGAATCTAATGTCAAAGATTAATTTTTTTTAAATTTACTAAATTGAAAAATATGATGTCAGATTATTCAAGCATTTGATTCTTTTTCAATTAAATTCAGTTTACTTCTATAATTCACAACACTTTCCAGTTCACCAGATCATCCAGTCAAATTGATTCAAAGTTTTCTATCTGAGGAAAACCAGTTGATTGCCTCAAGTCATTGACTCGAATGCAATCCTTTTTATCTTATAAATATTTATATTTTATGTTGATAAAATACCAAAGAAGTTTAAAGTTAATATTATGCTCTTTATGCTTAACTCTGCAGACTAGAACTCAGAAACAGACTTAAAAGTTGGCCTTTAGGGCAGCTTCCATTTTGCAATATAAAACTGTTAATCCTGTACTTCAAATCAGTTAACATCCAATAAATCTTTATTGTAGAAACCCAGAAGAAGAGCATTAGAGATACGGGCCTTTGCAGAGTTAACAGCATTGGAAGAGAGGGGGGGTGGGTGCCATGCCCTGCAGGAATGGCCTGATGGGTGCTAATGAACTTGGGATGTGCCACCACAATAGGGAGCGGCCCCTGGTGCACCTCCGTGCCCGGGTTCCCATGCAGCCCGTGGAAGAGGGTTGATGACGGGAGGAGAAATGATGAGGAGCGAGGAGGGGAGGGGTCGCCTGGATGGTGCACAGCCCATTGTGCCCCCCTCCTTAGCCCATTAGCCAGCATCTACCCCGCTTTCCCAAGGGGAGCTCAGGAGCTGCCCGCCCGCTCCAGCTCTGTAACCAGGCATCAGCGAGGGGCGAGAGGTGGGGAGCGCAGAAACAGTAGCCGTATTTAGAGTTTGATCTCCAGGAAAGCGTCCAAAATTTGAAGAGAAAGAAAAGTGGAGAAAAAGGGACCCCCCCCCCCCCCCCCCCCATAACAAACCCAAGGCTGACAAAGTTGTCTCTTTGGCAGTCGCGCCTCCTATTAAAGCAGGAATTTATTCAAAGGAGATTTTTATACCCGCGATCTGATTATTATGATAATCAAGTGACCCAGACCCCCTTTCTTGGCTCTTGTCTGCGGACCCCGGGCCCGGCGGTGACAGTAAAAGCTGATTTGCACGGTCTTCACCCCCTTGGTCACATTCCTGGACTCCTACGTATTAAAGACGCGGACAAAAAGGACGCTGGATGTGCGCACTTATCCAGGCGCAGGAAGCCGCAGGCCGGAGCCTCTGACGGGGGGGCTTTGTGTCAAACGAATACTGGTAACCATACAAGATTACACGAAAGTTTTTTATAATCCCACATGGTCCAAAACAAGGCTCTAAATCACAGGCTGGATGGGCTGAGAAGAAGTCCCAAATAGGCTCACAATAAGGCGGCAGGGATGGTCAACTGAGCGGCTTAATGCGGAATTATGGGAATTAATTAATATTCAAGCCCTGATATTTAAACTTTTATATTTAAAAATCTGAATAATTCACGATTATCTTGTTTTATTCTGCAAAGCGGCTCCAAATGAGAAAAAAAGGCTATTTTTATTTAACAATTAGTCTAAATGATTCTTTTTACTTTAGATGCTTATTCACGCTTGCATTCATTTTTTTCAGAGGGTGGAGACAAGAAAAAAAATGCATGGTGTCCTAAAGGGGAGGGCCCTCCGTCTGTGCTGCTATATGTTTTTCAGAGCTGGAATCTTTAAAGTGCATAACGCATCTGACGATCTTGGCGATTGCGCGGCGCGCTGCGAACATGGAGAGGGGGCGGGAGGGAGGGGAGTTCAAGGCGAGATCCACCTCCGACATGAAATAATAGGGACGACAATAAAACAGGGGGGAAAACCCGTTGGAGAGAAGCTGAATGGATGGAGCCGGAGAGACGTCACTGGCAGCCGCAGCCATGAAGACCGTGCGGTCCAGCCTCCGGAGAATCACTTCGCCTCCATCCTCCGAGACGCTCGCCGCTCGATCTGGGAGAGGAGCGCATCCCGCGACGATCCGCGATCAGCGACGTGAGTATGAATTAAAATCTCAGATTTCTTAAAGGTGGAAAGATCTGCAGGATATCCGTTAAAATGAAGGAGTAGAGCGCGTTTGCATCAGCGCAGCGTTTACGTGGCCATGGTCCTCCTCACAGCATGCATCTCCACACTGGATGTAACATCAGACGAATATAAGCGCAGATCACCGGATTTAAATACATCTGTTTTGTTTTCTTTCATCTCCTAAACTCTGATTGATGAAATTTAAGAAGTGATGATAAATAGGATCAGAGAGCCGCAGCCAGTTGCAAGTTGGCAACATATTTCTTTGTCCATATGATGCTCTATATTCAATCTGCAAAGGTTTAGGGTTTAGGACACAAATTCATAATTTAATAGCAAATGAAATGTGGCACATGAGCTCTAAAAAGTCAGCTTAGCGCACAGAAATGCCTCAAGGGTTAGGAGAAAAGGATGACATACCGGTATAATAACTTCTTTGTATTGTAACTTATTTTCTTTCCACAGCCTTTTGCACAAAAAATGTCTGCGCCAACATGCAGTTGCAGCTGTGATTTGGTTTCTCAGACATTTAAAAGCTTAACAGGGTCACTTCAGTAAAAAATAAAAAAGCTTTTCCAATCAAATTGAACCCAATAAACGCAGCAGACTTTCAAATTTTTCGCAAAAAGGTCAACAATATGGTATCTTTCTTTTTACACCAAGCCCTGCGTGGACACTGTGCGTCCATGTGGCACAGATGTGAGGATTTATCAGCAGAAAGACCTGCAGTGCATGCGTAATAAGACAAAGTGGCGGCGTTCATGTTCATAGTTGGTGGATAAAGAACTCACAAGGCCAAATATTCAGAGGACACGTGTGCTCCGAGGACAGGCCTGTGCTGAGGACACGTGTGCGCGCCAGGTCTCTGAACCCTGAACGCTTAATCAAAGAAGAATCAGAAGGAAACGTTTTCAGCATAGCTGCAATTATAAATGCACAGGAGAGGAGATAAACCTGGCAGCAAAACGAGGCAGTTAATAAAAATACTAAAATCCAAATTTATTTTGATAATAAAGTGAAGATTTTAGAAGAAGCACATGCACTGTTAAAAATATCATCATACACACAAACAAAATTTCGCCGGATGTAAGAAATCTGGTGTTGCACCTCCTACTGTGCACCATAGAGAACCCCACGGCAGCGTCTTTAATGAGCTGCATTAATAAACGAGTAGTGATTTGTTTTAAAGGTCCAGCTTTGAGATTTTAGACCAAACGACATAATATAACAGTATCTGCAAAAAAAAAAAAATAAATAAATAAAAATTAAATATTTTTTTTATAAGCTAAGCCTTTTGGTCCAAAGCCATTCTACAGCTTACATGTTTCATAATAATCAGATTATCATTTTACCTTCATCACCTACATTCTGCTACTGGCAGGATGTTTTCTCAAGTCTTGCTGAATTAAAAGGAGGAAATAATGGCCATGGTGTGTAATTTTAGATATAGTAAGTTTATCATAAGCTTCAGTTTAAAATGAGTCAGTTTTACACTTATTAAAATGTTTCATTGTAAAAAAAAGTGTTCAGATTCTCTGGTAGAAATATAATTAATTATGCTTGATAAAGCAGAAATAAAAAAAGGCAGACTTATTTCTTTCCATCAAATGTATTTTATTTTATTTTAGACACACGGGTCACTTTCACACACTCCTAAAGTTTAGTGCATATAAATTAAAAGTGTGCGTCAACAGATTGTTTCCTTAACTCAGCTTCTATTCTGCCTTTATTTCTGTTTAACTATGGATGCATCTCGTGCATAAAATGATTTATAACGAGAGTAAAACCTTAACTGTAATTGCAGCACACACTCTGAGAATTTAGCTCTGCATAATTCAGAATAAATCGCTTGGCTTTAAGCAGATGATAACCAAGGAGGCTTCATAATAGGAACTCATTTCCCGCTAATCAGCTTCCCACTTTGTATGTTTGCATTTTCCCCAATTAGATGAGCCGAATTTGGTGATGTCACACACGTCCTGGCCAATGGCAATGCTTGATGAGGTTTGTTTAAACGATAGAAAGCAGGAAGCTTTGCCTCCATTGATGCCTTCATTTAGTACATAAATAGCGTAATAATTAAATATAGTTAGTTAGAATTATAAAATATTTTAATTAGCACACTTTATTCCACCATTTACAAAATATGTTCGATTTTGCAAAAATAAAAAAATTAAATAAATAAACCCATTAAATTGTATGAAACCCTTCAGAAATTGTATATATATGTATGAGATGGGGATTCAAAACTAATAAAATTAATTTAAAATTTCACAAAATTTCTTCACATATTAAATATAGTTTTAAACTACTAAAAATGATATAATTATCAAAACAAAAAATGATGGTAATTTGGGTAGATGATTTTAAATCATCTATAAATATTGTAACATTTAGAAATTTTAATTGTGCTTCTTGGAAACCTTAAATCATTGCAAAATCTGTGAAGGTTTTTTGCAGTAGAGCTGTATGTGTGTGTTTATTTGTGAGTGCAGCGTGATTGGATGTACTGTATTTCTGAACGACATACGTGTGGCTCAGTGTGGCTGTCTAATTCTGTGTAATTATGAGCTAAACATGTGAAAGTGCTCATCGTGTGTGCACGTCTGTAAATGTGTGTGTGTCATCAAGCTGCATTCAGTGACGTAAGACATAATTTTACTTGTACAAACACCTTGCTCTCTCCTTTTGCATGGAAATAAAGCACCTAAAAAGAAAATATGTCTCACCAAAAGGCAAGAAATAAAAAATTGTTAAAAAAGGCCATGTGCATTTAGACGGCAGCAGAACAAAAGCTGTGGTAGGAAAACTGCAGAAAAATGGAATGGGCACGTAGGCATGTGTGATAATTACTCCTATTGACAGCCAGGTTTTAAATCTTGGGGTTTGTTTAATTGTTGGAAAGAATCATTTGTCCCTCACACTCCTCTCTCTTCTATATGTCCATCTCTTTCTCCTCTCATGTAGACAGAGTGCTCTAGTTGGAGGTGCCGTTTTGTGGGGAGGAGCCTGCAACGGCAGAGATCCGGGCACACAGAGCAGCTTTAATTAGATGGGGCCTCGTGCCATGTGCCATGTGCCATCACGGCATGTGTGAAAATGAATGTGTGCCTGTGTGTTTTGTAGCTTTGTCTAGATGTGCTGATTTTTTATTTTATTTTTTTTTTGGCGTGTATGTGTCTGTTTAGCATTTACGTTCTAAAGAACATTTCTCTGCTAATGTTTGCTTTCTAAATACAAAGCAAACAGCATGTTTCTCTATTCTACATGAGCTGTTGTGATGGCGCCTATGCACCTTAAGCCTTAACGTCCTCCCCTAGGCACCATCCTCGTGCATTGGCCAACTGGTGGTTTGGCATCAGATAATGTAAATGAAGACAAACCAGTTTCTTTTGTAGTAAAACAGCCAGGATCTTCTTTTAATTTAAAAATGCATTTCAGTCATTGCGGGGGGCGGCGTTTGAAGCCATCACTCTCCCATAGAGCCACTCAGTGGGCACTGCAGATTGACTGTAGGGATGGGCGCCAGACTGGAGAAAGGAAAAGTTGCTCCATTGCCAAAATGAACTGGTTCAACAACTGGTGCAACTGTTTTTGAATTGGTGCTCTTGCTGATTGTTTGATGTAAAGCCTTTTTGATTGACCCAAAAGCCAATCAAAGGGATCGGGGGACAAAAGGAGGTTTCCAATTGGTTGGGATGGTTTAAGGCGGGATAGAGAGAACATGGTGACATCATAAAACGAGAGGTCAGAACATTAAAAAGAGGCTGACGACCAAAAGATAGTCAGAAGACTTCAAGGCAGCAGACTAACAGTTCTGTTTTACATAGTTATAAATTGTTGATGTATGGAATAATTTTTACTTACGTTTAAGTCAGTTTGTTATTATAGAAATAATCTTTTTAAGAATTAGTTTTATTTTATTTTTTTTACTAACAGTCTTCCTGTCTGTCTTTAGGTCAGAAATTGGCCGATGTTTCTTGGCCTGGGGTTTAAGAGGATGGGTAGCCTTAGGGGTTGATTGTTATCTTTGGTTATCTAGCTGTATGAGTGATGTACATTCTTCATAAAGCTAGATAACCGAAAGTAACAAGAATCCCATTACACTCCTGGAAAGGCATCAAGACCCAAAGTGACTCCGCTCTGCGAAAACAAAAAAAGATAAACAAGAAGAAACCTAACTTGATAAAAAAAAGGACATTTTTTTTTCTTAAAGGAGACGGAATCGTTCATCAAATAAAGGTAAGAATCAAGAAGTTCTTTTGTTCTACATCATGTTTGAAGCGATGATATTATTTTGTCTAATGATGGATTTATTGTTACATTTTCCATGAGTTATGCCTTCGTAAACTAAAATAAGCAAGATATATATTGCATGTTATAGTCTTTACGTTTCTCTGTTTGCAGTGATTTACACAAGTAAGGTTGGTACAACAGAATCACTTGTAATCTAATAAGACCCATGATCCTTGTGTGCTGGGCTGTATGCAGGGGTTTAGCCTCGGTATCACATGGCTTTAGAGTAAAAGACCAACAAAGATTTACCAAAGCCAGAACACTCCAAAAATCACCTGTTTCTTTTTCCTTTCCTTTTTTTTTTTGTCTGTTCATTTGGCCCCATGAACTTTCAACTTTATTGTTTTCTTCTTTGGTACAAAGTGACCCTTTAAAATTGTTACCCTTTAATATCTTTGGAGCTACATATGGTGCTATGAATTATACATATGGTCCAACATGGATGCGATAGTGTGACTTAAGAATGCTCCCTCCGAGGTAATCTGGCATCCCAACGAAGAAAGACAAGAATTTGTTTGAAGCCCGATTTGTTAAGTTATCCGTTGTCGATTTGTTTTTCCCCCTTTCACAGTTTTGCTTGAAAAGATATTTGAGTTAGGGTCCTGACTGTTTGATTGGATGTGACAGTTGGCTCATTTTTGAAAGGACGTCTATTCCATGAGGTGCTACCATGTGGAAAAGCTTGATAGGATGCCAGTGTGAATGTGTGTGTGTAAAACTCACAAGGGGAGTGGTCCAGGGTCAATCAAGCAGAGAGAACCCCCAGTAACGAAATCCACGAGTGAGTGAAGGAGAACAATCTCAGCCTGAAGTTTCTTCGCTTGGGCTCGTGGGGAGGAGTAATTGGTCAATCAGATCCTCGACCTCAAGGCTTCTGATGGCTGATTGAAGGTGTGATTTCTGTTCTGTCCGTCAAAGCCAAAGGGTCATGCCTGCTGAAAAAGGTTGCTAAGAGCCATTTTCAAGGTCTCTGTGCTGGTTTTCTAAGTGAACTCAAACGATAAAAACATTTAACTTGGGGCTTTGCTGTTGCAACAATGCAAAGCTGAAATCTTCCAATGGGTTTGGATACAGTCAGCTTGCTATGGTATAAGTTAGGTTAAAAAAACCCAAATACTTCTGAGGCAGCCTTGCCTTGCAACGTCAATCACCTTGAACCCAAGAGTTATGTTTGCCGTCCTGCTGCATTGCAGGTGCTGAGAGTGACATTTGAGCTCTCTGCTCAGCTGCTTGGGTGGAGGAACAAGGTTCTGTAAAGAAAGTGACAAACAGAAACAACACATTGTTGTACACAAAGGTTGTGCCTCGTTTTTTTTTTCTTGGTCGTACTTTTGAAGCAACATTTTTATTAGATTTCCTAGGATTTAATGGCTTTGTTCTACTGAATGAAAGGATAAGTACAGAAATGTAAAGATTTTACCTGGTTTCAAGCCCCAACTTGTGTACTTTTTATAATAGATTGATCACAAAATAGTTAAAAGCTACACTTAGTCTTTACAAAGTGGATTTATTTTCCTTTGCTTCCTCTTTGTGTCAGTCGGAGTGTTGGGCTTAATGGAGACTGAACTCTTGGACAGATCTTGGTTATGCCCTGAGCAGTGCTATGGGAGACACATGTCATGGTGCAAAAGCTTTGTTCTTGGCTTTGTGTGTGGCACAGTTATATCACTAACACTTCACACTGGGACCACAGAGAACAGACTATCTTTGCTTCTGCTTCTCTGAAAATTCTACAGAGAAGGGAGAGTTCCTAAAAAAAAAAACACCTTAGGGCATTCGCTTTCTCTTTTCTGTGTCCCTTGGCATTGTCTGCACCCTGCCAAATCAGAAAACGAAGCATAGAGAAATGATGGAGGGTGAAAAAAAAAGTCAGTGAGCGGAAAAAGGAGGAGGGTGATGGGTTTGTCTTAGCCTTCATGCACTAGGCAAGCAGATTTAGACTCTAAGTGTCAAATAGAAAAACAGCCATTGTGATCTGGTCCCGCTCACCCCCATGCCACTAGACTTTACAGTCAATAGAGCTAGTCCACTTGTCACCAGGGACAATGCACCCCTTTTCCTCCTTTTCAGCCCTGCCGGGTCCGAGCAGCCAGACAGTTTTCTGAATACAACCCAGTGATTCTTGCCCCCTTTTCTCTGCCTCCCTTTCTCTTGATGGAACACACCAACAGAGCTTTGAAAATGGCTTCACTGTTGGGCCAGAGGGCAAAGCCAGACCTTGTTGTTTTCCTCAACATTGGCAGTCCCTCCACCCCTCTATGCTCACACAGAATTGAATGTATCTTAGGCAGTTGCAAAGTCAAAGGGCCTCAGCAGACAAAGGAGATTAAGTTTGGCAACTTGGCAGTAACAGGTGTACTTTCACTGTGCTTGGACCACACGGGGGGGATTGCTGTTGTCTGACCCGTTGCTCTGTTGGCCTACCCGTTTGGACACAGATAAAGGCATATTTCTTCACAGTGTTTTCACATCTGATTAAGAATCCAGAACGTCTTGAGTAAGGAGTAACAGCATAATGCTCTTTTATGGTAACTACCGCATAGTCGAGCCTTGGTATGCTACTACATACAGCCCAGTTTTGCAGTATATCTAATGGTATTTGCAAACTAATGGTGGAATTGATGCAACTACAATTCCACCATTTTAGGAACTGGACTACCTTTATGAGAGAGCCAGTGAAGCCCTTCCTGTCAACACTTTCAGTATATTCAATGAAAATAAATCAAGGCATTCAACAACACTACAAATACACTTTCAGAGCCAGAGGAAAACAGTGCCGGCGTTTGTTTGTTTCAGTCATTAATAAAGCTTTTACTGAGAACCTCAGTCCCCTGTAAAGCCCATTCTGCTGAAATGACTTGGCAAAGCATCCGATAGAGGGTCTGTTCAGACTGGAGCTGCTCTGGTTACCATTGTCTAGCTCTCTCGCGCACACCTACGTGGCCAGAGTAAGCACACAATTTCATTGTTGTGTGAGCTGTTAATATCACCGGCTTTACAATAGAGCCCATTCGCTGTATTTGCATAAGGCACTTTTCCAACAAGGACCCAGAGAGGGCTTGAAAGCTGGCCCACTCCAGTGCCAGTGGCAAAAAAATGTCAAGTGCCAATTAGGAGAGGTTTGCCATCATTCACCAGTACCCCACCCCTGTAGTCCTTTCCCTTCCAGCTTACCACCCTCAACTCTCTCACACTCTAAGTCGCCCCTGTTTCACCACCTCATTCTAGTTTCAGATGTAGCTCTCCTCCTGTGACACCAAAAGAAAAGAGCTTGCTCCCTCTTCCGTTGGCTAATGGAAGAGTCTTTCTACTGGTCTTAGATTATTAGGGAAATGTGTTTCCTTTCTCTAGTTAGTAGGCTTTTTGTGTTGATTATTCTGTAAAATGGGGGTCCATGAACTTTAAAGCTAAACCTGTGAGGTATAGTATCCTCATGTGTGTGAAGTTTGACCCTAGAAAGCTGATTTAATTGTGCCAGCAGGACCTTTCGATTCTCAAGCTTGCATGTGCAGGTGTGGGTTATAGAAGACTGTGGCAAAGACAGATGCTGATTCAAAACAATTAAAAATGAAACCCTTTCATCTGATAGCCACATGTGCTGTTATGGTGGTGCTAATAATGTTTAGATAGCTAATGGCTTGCTTTAAGCTTCTCATGCATATTATTTTGCAGCATGCAGACATAAATGCAGCACATCTTATTATAGGAAATGGTATTGCCAGACCATTAAAACTGAGAGTGCAGTCGTAGAGTTAGCTTAGAAGGCTACGTTAGCTTAACTTGATGCTGTTAGTGGTATTAAAGAGCAGTTTATAATTTTACAAATGTTGATTATGTAGAAGTATTTCTAGCTGTGCTTGAGTTAGTTTGTCAATTGCATGTGTTGACGTTCATTCCGAATGTCATCTGTGCTCTTGAATTGCAGCGACAGTGTTTTCCGTGCGGGAAGACCTCCTTTGTAGTGGTGATGCTAAAGTAAGAATGAAATAATAAAATGTATCAGGCACAATTAAAGCTGCTTATTGTGTTGAGAAACAGTTGTTTTCCATTCAATGTTTACCTAATGCAAAGCCTCCTGCCACTCCGATGAATATTTCTCTTGTCCTTTTTCCTCTTTCTTGCTTTCTTTCATTCAGTCTCTGTGTCGAGTTTTTTTTTTCTTTCCCACCCATGATTCTCAGATGGTTGGATCTGATTTGCATGCATTTGCATAATGAAAGTCATTTGCATGCTCAGGGGCAGACTGTACCATGAGAACAGACATGAAAAGGTGTGTGTGTGTGGGTGTGTGTGCTGGTGCAACTGTGTTTACATGCATGTGTTTGTATTTGCAACTTGGTGCGTATGCTTTTCTAAAACTGTCCATAATTGTTTTGATGGCTTAACTACATTGTTAACATTTACCTGTAACATGCTGTCTGCCTGTTCTCGTCGTAGGGTACCTTTCCACGTAGAGAAAAGATGGCAAGGGAAGACTGAAAACAGAAGAGGAGGAGGGGTTGCTGTTGATTGTGCCCTCCCTCTCTCATCGCCCTCTTCTGCATCGCCTCTTCCCACCTCCTCCTCTTCTCTTTCTCCTCCACTCCATCCTCAGCAGACTGCCCCTTTTTCCTGTACAGCGAAATGCAGCCCACGCCACCATCTTAGAGCAACGCTGGCATAAAATGGAAGTGGGAAGACCAGTCACTGCAGGTAACAAACCAAGCCCCCTGTGCCCGCTGTTGTGTGTTTTCTTGCCATCACCACCCCGACTCTTTATTCAATCATTTTCCGTCATTAAGTACCCCTGGGCTCGTTTGACACTACAAATTTTCACCGATATGTTCGTTAAGGATCCTCGTGAATCACTGATTCTAGGGTAGCGAGAGTGATCTTATCTGGGTGGAGCATGTTTGTATGTGTGCTATAGAACTATGTTCTCAATTCATCTCTCGGGAGGTTCGGGGATTGTCATGCCATCTTTAAGTCTAAACACTAACATGGTGTAAGATACCAATTTCGAAAGACAACATAACCGAGGGTGCAGTCCTTTTAGTGGAGCGGGTTAGGATTTGTAAAATATGTCTTAATTACTGGCCTAAATCATTAATTTGTAGCTTCTAACCTTTAGGGCAAGTTAACCTTTATTCTATCCACCTTAAATAAGTGCAGAAACGATCTGAATGAGGGCTTATGAAAGATGTGAATATCAATGAGTAAAAATTTATGTTTAATAAAAACAAAGTTGGAAGATATTAGAGGATGAAAAAAAAAGATGAGATGAAAAACCCCCAGATTTTTGGCAGAACAGAAAACTTGAAAAACTCTTTAATGGAAAAAAGTAACCAGTACTTGAGTCCTATGATGGCTCAAACAAGTTGTACATTGTTTTCCATGCGCAGAATTTTATTTTTTTTGGTAATGCAACTCAACTTTAAATAAAGCTTATGAGCTGGACTCTTCTGAGTAATGTAGATATTTAACAATGTCCATCTTTGTCACGGTTGTGGAGAAACTTGCCTTTTTCTTTGCATCTATAATGTGGAGATCAGGTTAGGGATTATTGGTGCTAATCTTGCGTCAAAATGATCTACATCGCTTTGACAGTAAGAGTGGGACTGAATCAAGCTGAAGAGGAAAAGACAGCACCTACTAACACATTTTGCAAACTTCCTTGACTCAGTTTTCTAAATGTTAGACCAAATATTTGATGAAAGCAACTCTCAAATGAGGTCATGAGGCTTTTTGGATTAGAATTTTTGACGAGGCAGCTTCTCTAGGGTTGCTTGGCTTTGCTGATAAGTTCGGTGGTAACTGTGTCAAACCGAGTGCACTAATCACTGCCTCCATAAACAGGTGGTAGATTGAGCAAAAGGGGCAGGGGCACTTCTCAATTTACTGTGTAAATTATGCAGAGCCCAAAACAATGCAAACAGTAGACAGTGGAGTGGCTGGCGTTGGCTAATGAGATGATGAGAAGCCTGGGAGGCCCGTGAGTTGATTGAGGAGAGGGGGTGGGCACAGCCAGCAGCTTGTGTCTGGATCCTTGTTGGTGTGTGTGTGTGAGAGAGAGGGTCTAGGGCAGCTTTGGCAGGGTGCAGACAGTATTCTGTCTGCATCAACCCCACCGTCAACCCCTCCTGCCCAGACTGAGTGCTATAGAAGGAGGGGAGGGTTTGCAGGCAGCTGGGGCACCCAACCCCCATTGCTTCAGCAATAGCACCAGCTTTGGGAAACTCTGTGTCAGGGGTCTCCCGAACACTGGCACGTAGAGGCCCCTGAAAAGTCTGGCTATAACACCACCCCCTCCCATCACCACCATCCTCTCCTTCCTCTTGTCTCCTCAAACATCACCACCCCTTCCATCCTAATGTGAGGCTGGGGGCCTGGGAAGGACTTCAAGTTCATGGCCAGACCTCCTATTGAGCTGACAGCCCGACTGTTTGCTCAATTCGGCTCCCTATTCAGAGTCATGCTGGAAGGGGGGCTGTAGAGAAAGGCAAGAGGATGCAGGGGGGTTGTTGCTAGATGGGACACCATGGCACTGTGATGGCTATTCATTCGGTAAGGGGAGACAAGCAAAGAGCAAGCGAGAGTGAAGAGGAATGGGGGGGTACGTAGATAAAAAGTGGGGAATCTAGGCGCAAAGTTTGCTTTGAAGGGTGTGTGCCTCTCTCACACCCTTTAAGACCCTTAATTACCCGCGCCTTCCACTTTTCTCCCCTCTTTCTCTGACTGCACCCCACTCCCCAATCCACAAACACTCATGAAGACACACAAAATAGCAATGACAATCATTCTCATCATCCTCTCTATCCCCTTGATTTCATTAGGCCACATGCTGAGGCTGTAAATTTACCATTAACAAGCTTATCCACTGTAGTCCTCTCAACAAAGCAAGACTGTGATGCCAATAACTTAAAGCGACACCAATACCCAAAACTGCCTTTTATTCCACCACTCTCCACTTTCAGCGCCTCCTCCCTCACCTCCGTTTTCTTCACCGCTGCGCTTCAAGCAGAACTGCAGCATTAAAAATGCCAGAGCTTGCATGACGCATGCTAATAGCTCAGGTGATGTTGATTAGCACTATTAGTGTTGATCTCTACCGATAATCTGAGCAACTATGTACGTTTCTTGATTCTAAACTTGGTCACCCTCTGTAATATTTTAAGTTGCTTGTCTGAGCTGCATGAAAATGAAACAAAAATGTGGATTTCATAGCTTTCTGAAGTCCGAGTCAGCCTAGCTTACGGTTTGTCACATGTTTCTTCTTTGTATTAGCAGCTTGCAGCGTACCAGGCTCCTGCTAAGGCCTTTTAACTTTAGTCTCAATCCTCTCAGCTGTTTTTTTTCTGAACCTCAGCCAGATCCAGGTCACACAATGAATAACCCAAAATAAGTGATTTTTTTTCCATGTTAAAAGAAAAGAAAAGTAATTTTTCAAATCTCAAAAATAGGAATTGATTGTAATGTATATAATAAACAATTGTTTTGACATTCACTATTGTTCATCTATGCTTTGACTACCTCAGATAAATCAAAGCTGCATCCTAATGTTACTTCTTCTCTTCACAGATAAACATTGGTGGTTGGGGGCTCCAAAATGAACAAAACACACAATGGAGAGACGGCTCGCTGCCGCACAGCTGCTGTAAACAAGGATGCTGCGTTCTCCAAACAACTTCACCGTTTGCGCGTCTGTGGCACATCGAGACCCACCTGGACTTTTTAGCTGCAAGAATATTATTGTGAACTGTTGCTTTTTGCAAAACAGAAAGAATATATAGAAATACAAATATATGTATATATAAATATATATGTGTGTATAATTTAGTAAATTTTATTTTTTTCATTCTCTGATTGAGTTTCATACTATTATCTTGTATAACACTGTAAATACAACAATTGAATAGAGCGGTATTATTTTTTTTTATAACATTTAGGCTCTCCCTGTTTAGGTTATTTTTTATTTGATTATAAGCCCTTGTTTATGTTCAGATTTCTATTTTGTTTTAGTTGCTAGGACTCAAAAGACACGTGAATGTGAGACCCACGACAGCAGTGAATAATACTGCACTGCGATTGGACAGCTCCGTGTGTCGGCTGACACAATGGCGAAGGAGAGAGCTGTCGTCTTTATACTCTATGCAACTGTTCTGTCTGTTTTGATTCTGTTTATGGCAGAGCCTCTTTTATCTATGTTTTGTATTTTTCGTTTATGGGCTAACAAACTACCGACATCCTTTTATACACTGTTAAGCCAATTTTGCTTCCTCCAGAACCCACATTTGTGTTCGAAATATACAAGAAAAAAATAGAGAAATAGAGGAAGGCTATCCGTATGTGTCTTAAGTGATTGCTAATTATATTTATAGCCCCCCCCACCCGTTCCTTAAATCCGAGTGTGAATAAATATGGACTCAAACATTCCTGATGGCAGTAGTGTGTTTGATCAGCAGGAATTAAAACAATGCTGCAGCATGCGTGCTTCCTCTGAGACACATTAACTTGCCTCATAACAGTTACCTGCTCTGCTGTAACAATACA
The DNA here is from genome assembly GCF_016077235.1 of Cyprinodon tularosa. Lineage (NCBI taxonomy): Eukaryota > Metazoa > Chordata > Actinopteri > Cyprinodontiformes > Cyprinodontidae > Cyprinodon > Cyprinodon tularosa. The sequence continues at coordinate 358,647 of NW_024039021.1, forward strand.
TCTTTAGGTAAGACACGACAAATACATAGACTTCAAACACTGCCTTAATTTCCTCTTCACACACAAATGCGCACACACACCCCCACACACACAAACGCACAAAGCCCCCGTGCAATAAGACAAGTACCATTATGGCTTAATTCATTTTACATTAATTTTAGGGAAGTGGATTTTTAATTTTTTTTATTATTATGATTGATAATCTATGCAAATCTTTTAAAGTATTACTTTAAACAATCTATGCACTGCTCCTCTGCTCTTGCGTTTGATTCAAAGGAGACTATCTTGGCCTAATTTAGACAATGTATTCTTTTGATAATCATGCACATCCTGGTGCTCGAGACAATTACTTATCTGCCTGGATAAGCTTGAAATTATGTTTTTAATCTTTTGCAAAAAAGTCTTTCTTCCGATATCAGTTGAGAGGCATGAAAACCGTGATTTCTGGTGTGAAATAATTAAATCAGTGTCAGAAAATATCCTCTTTTCCTTTAAATGTAGATTAAATATTTCTGTTTAGCTTTGTCTGCTTATAAGTTTTATATAAGGAATGATATTTGTATTATGCAACCTGTGATTGAGTGCTCACCACATGTGCCTTTTTATACAAATATGTATTAGAATAGTAATAAAGGTTTACATTGAAAACAGGAAAAACACTGCGTTGTGGTTGTTTTTGTCTATATGCCGTGGATATCAGTAACAGGCAGACCATTTAGAGAAAAAAGGTTGTGTGTTTTAGCAGCAGTTCGTTGTCATTAGATCTCGACTCATCACTGAGCTTGGTCAGGATGCTGCATTGAATGGATGCAAAATGCTGTTTCTTGCATGAAGATAGTATTTACTCTAAATAAGTAGCTGATTTTATTTTTTTTTTTTGCATCTTTTTCAAACTAAGCTGTTTTTGCCTCGGCATCGTGTTTCAGTCAAAGATAAATATCAATATCAAAAAATCCTCAGAGATTCATTTATTTTCAAAATGTGAGGGATTTAAATATTTTTGTTGTGATTAGCTTCCAGCTAACAGTTCGCTGGAAGATAGCAGAGATATGCCCCTTATTTAGCGTAGAAATTAATCAGTGCAAAGCTGCTCTCTGTAGTAGCCCGTGAGAATCCTGACCCCCTTGTTGTTATGTAAATGAATAATGAGCTCATATGCATCAGCACACAGGCTATTAACTTAGAGGAAGAATAAAGAACAGTAGCACTCATCCTTGATTGTAATGATGTGTGTGCAGCATGGCTGCCGTGCAGACCTCCATGTGTCATGCAAAAACACTTCTCCTGCATGGTTTTCTGTCTGACACCACATATGGTGAATGTGCCAGCATCAACATATGGTACCCTCACAATTCATTAACATTGTCATGTAAAAAAGGGTAATCCCACTGTAAAACAAATGAAAATGAACCCTGTTTACAGTGCTGCTCCTTTTATTCATTTCTCTCTCTTTTATGAAGTCTCTGCTAATTTAATCAACGAAGCTTTTAACGGAGCTCCGACACACCCTTCTGGGTGTCTGCATCCTTCGTTTGTAGCAGTGGTAGCTTTACAAGGCGCTCTCCATTTGTTTACAGCTACGCTGCACGTTCAAATGAGCTGTTGTACATATAAACACTAACCCCCCCCCCCGCGCAAATATTACAGTGCCCTTATTAACCAGGGCAAGATGCAATTACATTATGTTGCAGGCGTTAACATCCTGAAATTGGTGCTGGTCCTTGGTGACAACTCCACTCACCCTCAGTGTTTCTTGGCTGTATTGTGGCTCATAATCTGATTCACAGTTTTTGTCATGCTGCCAAGGCACAAGTCACATTAGCCAAGTGCTATAGGCCCTAATGAACTGAGTGCCAATGTTAAGCACACTTGAACAAGCCAGAGTGATGGGGTACAACTGGGCTGTCATTTGCAGCCATGTTATATCACCACCTAGCTGTCTTTGTATCTGGGTAAAAAGCAAAACCTATTTAATACTTTTAGCCTCAGACTTTTTGCATCCTTCAGTCTGTAAGTCCTGCTTTTAGAAAGAAGATGTCAAAGAGCCAAAGCATGACATGATACATAAAATGGCCGCCTGTGACAATAGATCATGGGACTGAAGATCTTGGTGCAAAGATAAGGCCGAGCGATGTTAATAAATGGCCACTATGTACTTTGATGTATGAACTAACAAGGCAAGGTGGCAGGGGGGCGTCTCAAGTGGGAAATGGAGGGTCCTGGTGCATGTCCAAGGTCTAAGATCTCGGGAGCTCCTCCTTTAACAAGATCTTTACAATTAACACGGGTATGCAGCAATGCTTCCTTATAGGAGGCAATTCTTTGTGATTTAGGAGGGAAATGTGTGCCGCCAGTCGCTATGACAGAGGACGTGTCTCCCGCTGGATCAGACAACTGCATTGGCAGCACTACACAAGAGTTGGCATCTATCCAGATATAGGCCATCTATGTTTGTAAGCTGCCTCATGGTTTCCACTCTATTCTGCTAGCAAAGAAGAATGGTCTCTGAAGACTTTAAGGACGTTATACTGCCAAAAACATAGAATAAATAAACAAACATATGTGTTTATTTGGAAAAGTAGGCTTGTATGTTGCAGATAGGTTAGCATTGGCTTCCAGGAATGTAATTCTTTCATTATCAACTCAGGGGAAAATGCATCTTACTTAGAAATGCAGTTAATTTGTTCTATTGTACTGCTTTGGTCATATAGTGCCACTTAACACTTTCATTTTAAATTATGTTAGCATCATATGATAAAAAAGAGTAACGTGGTATTAATGTTGTCATGTTGGTTTGTAGTTTTGTTTACCCAAATGCAAAATCCCCAGAACCTAATTTTAACATTTTAGTTAGAAAAGCAACAAGAATCTGGAAACGGAGAACTGCAGGAAGTCAGCTGAAGATTCTGGTTAGTCAGAGGGGAGAAAGCAGGAAGAGGTTGGTTGATCATTGGTTGATGACTGATATGCTTACTTAAGAGATGAATGGCAGGTAGCGTGGATAGAGAGATGATGCTTCATGTTATTATATACAAGCTAGTCATCTTGATTGAGAAATGTTCTCAGGTGTGCAGAAACACGGGTCGGCCCAGCCACTAGCAAAGATCTAGAGACCCTAACATTAATCTCCCTTCAACAACTGCCCTTCTTGTACCATAAGAGAAAGGATGAGAAGCCCAAAGGTCCTGAACATGGTCAAAGTCCAAACTAATAGAAAAGGGATACAAGACCGTTCCTCGGGTCCTTAACCCTCCCAATCGACCATCCTCAGAGAGGAACATAAAAAATCCTTCGCAGAGTTAAGCACAGTGTGACAATTAGGTGCATATTCGACCCAAGACAACTGAGTACTCCCAGATGATGGTTTAGACGAAAAAAAGTCAAAAAAAATACACAACCCAAAAACCAACAGTGCTTCCGCTCTGAGTTTTTCACCCGCGCTCCAAAACAACAATGGAGGGACCAACAGTTACTACAGTTAGAAACAGGAACTTAACTGACCCTTCATAGAAATTCAGATTCAATGTATTGGCAGAAATCTTATTGAAGACAACAAGAATGGGAGTGGTGCAGGAGCGGGAGTCATTCTGAATGGGAGTGGGATGGGAGTGGGAGTAATTTAACCAGGAGTGGGACGGGACAGGAGTGAAAATCCACTCCCATGTCAGTCTCTAGCAAGGACCCAGAGGCTCCAGATTCAGGGGCACACAACTCCGAGCCACAAGGAAGTAAACGGCAACATACCCATGATGAAGGAGAGGATGCAGACCAAGACTCAACTGGAAAAAAACAAAATAAAATAAAAAAGAAGAAAAATTATACATGCATTCACATTCACACACAAGTATTTATCCCCACTGAGGATTATATTTAATTGTATTATATAGGAAATTAAAGAATAGCCATGGTACACATTCAAGCATTCCCCATGCATATTCTACTCTCCCAGTTCAAAGTACCAGTTACCCAGTGGGGTAACCAGCCCTCGGCCCCCTTCATTTCAGGGTGTATATAAACGTACTTCTTTCGCTAATGGTCCTGGCTATAGCAACCACCTGACAATGTACCTAAACGACCCTGTTTGAACACAGAACCCGAGCCCTCACCAGTAACCCTCAGTGTCTGAAGGGGGGATCAAGAAGGACCATATGGTCCGGAAGGGCCATCCAACCACAGTCGCCAAAGGATGAAGAGAACACCAGTGATGAGAGAACATATACAGTACCCGGGGCAGTGCCAGTGCTTGCTGGCACTTGCTTACCAAATTCCATTACTGCTTGGTTGGGCATTGATTATTGATCAGAGCCTTTTCTAACTTTACAATGACCATTTTGCACCTTCTTATGAGTACATTTATCCACTGTGAGATCAATGAAGTCATTCAGTCAACCAATAGTTTTGATGCCCTTTCTGTATGCTGGTGAAGATCTATTTGGTGGAAATAGAAGCTACCAAATAGAAGCTGCCTAATATCAGTGAAGCAGAATCCACAGAAGTGTCCGCAACCTTCTGTTTGTGATGAAGCATTCAGAAGTGTGGCTCAACGTTAATTAAGGAAATGACCAGCCGGCCACGTGCGACACCGACGATGGGATTACAGTATATGATGCAAAGGGCAGCAGATGGCGGACACCACCGGAGTCATTAGAGCCTCGTCTTTGACCCACTGCACCGATGTTATAAGTTAGGCTTCCTTGGGGGAACTTGTTCATCCTTTAAATTCATAGTACACCTTCTGCAGGGAGAGCGGAGATGTGTTTGTACTTTTTCCCTCTTACTTTACATCTTATCAGATACTTTGTTTCATACATACGTGCTCTGGAAAAAACTGGAAAGTAGTTCACATAGATCTGCCGAGCTTATGAATAATTTTAGGCTTCATCTGTTGTTTATTTTAGTTCATTTGGAATCTGTTTCATATGACGAAGCCCACTAACTGAACAACTGAGTACGAAATTGCTTTGTTACTCTGTCCACAAAACTAAAAAATCACTACTTCCAGGTCTAGTTGAGTGGAACTAAGTTGCAGTAAAAGGCACTGAGGATATAAACTCTGTCAGGATGCCTTCTTGCTGTGCTGCTTTTTCCTCCAGCTCACACACTCATTATGTTATGTTATATTATATTCAAAGGTTTGATATTTGTGGTTAAAATTAACTATATGTTGATATATATTAACAGTCACAAAAAGCTACATGTTATGAGAAATACATTTAATTAAGAAGTTAAAACTTTTTCTTTTATCCAGACAAAAATCTGGTTAGGCAGCAAATTTAGAACCTGATTCCTTTTCATAAAAAAATCTGAATCAAAGGAAGGAATTGGAACTGGAATCGATCAAATTCCAACGATGCCCAACCCTGATTGTTGCTGCAGGTCAGTGAGGAATCTGGTGATTAACAGGTGGAGGGTGATTGAGCATCTGGTCATAGCTGGATCAAAGGTACTAAAGTTTAAGCTTAAGTCCACACAAAAAATCTGGCAAATATCCCTGGATAATCTAGGTGGTGCAGGATTAGCTGTAGTCTAAAAAATGATTGCATCTTCAAAAGGTAACCTCATACTGCTCCAAAGAGCAATGCAAAAATAGGGGCAAGTTGGTGAGCCCGGGGCAAAATATTCTCTGATGCTGGAGCTTTCTTTATAATTTGACAATTATATGGTATATTTGCTTATTGTGGATATTAAACCCAGGTAGGGGTTTTAGGAGAGGAAGATGGTGAGATTCACACAAACTATTGTGCGGCTCATCATTTAAATCAGTGTGTACACTCACACCTGCCACCTGCCACTGTGTGGAACAGGTCCAGCTACCGAGACAGTATGGCTGAAAAGAATGGTACCACAAGAAAGAGTTAAAAGCTAGATACCAGACAAGTAAAAACTCATATATTTAACTGGTATACTTAAGCCAACTTGGCTAATCTAAATAGAATGGCAAAACAGAAATACGTATGAGGAAAAGGATATTAATATGCATGGATAACAAGATTTGCCCTTGAACTCTGATGCGAGGGCCTTTTTGCAGCATGTTTAGCGTTAGGTCCAGTACAGACAAATCCAGGTTTGGGTGTAGCCAACAAATGTCTATGCATTCAGGCATGCTGTCCTGTCGAAGGGGTGGAGAAATAACATTTTCAATAACATTTGAAACCTAGTTTCTAAAATCTGAAGCCTTGGTGATTCCATGAGAATTCCATGATATTCCATGCATACTTAAGGACACCTTTTAGGTATCTATACTTTACTACATTACTTAATTTTCTTCCTGCTTCTGACTTCTCATTACATTTTCACACAAGTATCTGTACTTTCTATTCCTTACATTTTTAAAACAAATGTTACTCGTTACTCTTGGCTTCGGTTTAATATTTATAAATATGTATTTCCCGTCATGTGCTCCATCCAATGCAGATCATTGGCTCCATCCACATCTAGTGAAAACTAGTGTAATTGGATGAGTCATATAACGAAAACACTCACTGGTTAGCTAAAGGAAATCATCAGAAGCAAGCAGGTGTTCTTCAAACTGCAAACGTGAATTTTCTATGCCATGCTACAATGTCAGATTCAGAAAAAGATGTTGAAATGTCTGAAAGGTCGGACTCAGGCGAGAGCGTATCTGAAGATGGAAACGGAAACCAACAAGACCTCCTTATCCTTGGCCCTATCTCAAAGAAATTTTTGAAATCGTTGAAAAATTGAGTGGCATCTGGCTGATTTTTTAAAGGTTACTTTATACCTGATACTTTAAGTAGTTTTTGGAGCACATACTTTTTCACTTTTACTTGAGTAAAGAGGTCAAGTTGATACTTTAACTTTTGCCAGAGAGTTTTTAAACTGCCGTATCTATACCTCTACTTAAGTAACAAATGTGTGTACTTTTGACACCACTCATAACCAGCCACATTTATATGTAAATATCCATCTATTTAAATACCCATGTAAACACCCTGTTTGATAACTTTGTATAATAATCCTACTATAAAAAAGCTGTCATATATGGACGCACTGGACAGTATATATTGTATATATCCAATGAACCTTTTTCTTCCTTTAGCACATTCTTCTCCTTTGACTTTTTGAGCTGATATAAAGAGTACATTTCTCCACTGTGAGATCAATAAAGTCAATCAAACTGTGTGTGCATTTAAGCCAAAGAAGGACCAACATCTCCCTCAACATCTGTGCACAAATAAGCAACAATGGCAAACTTCAGAGTTATGGTTGTGTTTCAAAAGCCACTTGATTTATGCTGCATTTTATTCTGAACCATTTGTGTGGTTTTTGTACGTCCACACACTCATCACACCCTCGATAGGTTGTTTTTGACCTGCTCTTCTTCCTTCTACTATCTTCTATGGCAGAATTACCTTTCCCTTTATTGGCATTCAGAGATGGGAAGTAACGAAGTACAAATACTTCGTTACTGTACTCAAGTAGATTTTTCTGATATTTTTACTTTACTTTACTACTTATTTTTATGGTGACTTTTTACTTCTACTTCTTACATTTTTACACAAATATCTGTACTTTCTACTCCTTACATTTTAAAAAATTGGCTCGTTACTTTAGTTTTGAATAATTTCAATGGAGTTAAGGTTATTATTTTTCACGTCATCAATACCAAATTCAATCTAATTGGATGGGAATCTACATTGCATTTGACGCACCACTACAAGATGAATCAACAGATTCGGCGGTATTCATTCGCGGCAAATCATTGCAGCTTGGTGGCGGTGGCGTTAGCATAGTAGTATGGACGACGAGATGATTGAAAATGAACACAACGGAGATCTAGTCCTATTGGCAGACATCCATTTAAAATGTAGGCAACGGCATGAAAAAAGTGGTTTCTGTTACTTTTACTTGAGTAAAGAAGTTTAATCAGTACTTCCACTTTTACCAGAGTATTTTTTAACACAAGTATCTGTACTTTTACTCAAGTACGGAAAGTGAGTACTTTTGCCATCTCTGTTGGCATTACATATAAACTTTCTGTGATGATTCTGTCTTTGGCTCTATGTGGATTTAGCCACAGTCAGACTCTTTGGGAGGGGGGCTGTATATTCTTGTAGCTAGTTGTTTTTTTAGGCCATTCACAATTGATGTGGGACATCTGCTGAGAAGCTGTTTTTAAGCTCTTGTTGTAGCTTCTTTAAGCAGCCTTGATCTCCTTTGGTCATATAACTTGGACAACTGTTGCTAAAGCCATTTAATATAGGAGGCGTCCTTTGTGTCTGGTGACCTTTACCCACTTTCCTGACTTAATGTGAGGCACATATTAAGCCCATTTCAGACATTCTAGCTCCAAGTGAAACAAAAGCACTCCTGTGAAGAGTCTTATTAAGCAGAACTTATAATTTGTAGTTATAAAACATCAAGCAATTTAATTATTTTAATGAAAGTAGAAAATTGCCCCCTCTTACTGTAGATTTTACTCATCTCACCTTTCCCATTTTTTACTGTTTGGTTATCCATTTTTAAAATTGTGAATACAATAATCTGCTTACATCAAATTTTACAGTCTGACTAAGACAATTAATATTTTAACTTTGCACATTGTTTCATCAATTTATTCATTATAATTTTTAGTCACTATTGAACTACATTTCTTTCTGACAGAAATCAAGCAGAGACAGAGAGGGGAAAGCAGGGAGGGAGAAAAAGAAGGCATCATGATTTTATCAAGAGCTCCGACCCGAATGCAGATAAACCAATCCAGAGAGACAAGAGGAAAAGTTTAACAGGTTTATTGAGAAGTTTTGTGGAGATTCCAGTGTTGCTCTGAACACTGCTCAACCGGAACTGAAAGGTGAGGGGAAGACACTGCGGTTAGTTCAGGTTCAGTGGGAGAATTGATTCTCGAACTTAAAGAGGAGGAAAGATAGGCAGACTCACTTACCAGAGAATTGGTTGACTCTTAGACTCCAGTAGGTGAGGAATGTGTTCCGGTGTTTGTCTCATACGGTGGAGGGCGGACAGGGTTACCCAGAATGCGGTTGCTTGTAGATGAACGGAGAAGACTGACTGCCACTCAGATTTCTTGCGGTACTTGAATGGACTGTGGTGCAGATGAATCCCTTGCTCAGTGTGAAGCTCAAACGATTCCTCGGGGGAAAGTGGATCCAAACCTCCGGTTTGTATCCCCAGCTCAGTTTGAAGCTCAGTAGATCCTTCCAGGGAGAGAAGGTCCAAAAAATCCAGTTTGCTGGATAACTTCCTGCCGAGAGGCAAAGACAAAATAACAATGTTAAGACACAGGTTGACAAAAACTTAGTTTGACTCAGCAAAACTGACTAGAGTACCCAAAACTCTTGCGTTAAGGTAGTGGCAGTCAGCAGCTTAAGAGCACTCTGTTAACGAGGTAACCCCTTGCAGGTGTGTGAGGAGGAGAATCAGAACCAGCCGCCGCCTGGTGGAGGAAGGAAGACAAACACACAAAAAACACAGACCACACAGACTGAAGTCCTAACAGAAGGCATGCATCAAAGGGTCTCAGAGGTTTAGGGTTACATGTTCTACCTCTATGCACTGTACCCATATTATTATCAGCAAACTTTACCCAGATCCTTCAATGTAGGACTAAATATACTTTCTTTCTAAGATGCCAGCAGTTCCTTTGAAGCTCGTCTCAGTGCCCCATTTAGTCCTCAGCATACTGAGGATCACCATGAAGCTGATGTAGTTATATTGCATCATGCTATGTGATATCTGCATATCTAATGAGAACTGCTGAAGGTAAGGCTGTGCTCAGTGGTGGCACCATCAGCATGATGGTCCCACCACTGCTATTCTGTAAAGAGAAGTAATCATTAGGGTGCTGGCAAAGAGGCTTCCCTACCATCATCAAATATTTACTCTTAAATCTATATTCTGGAGCACTAAGGTTCATAACAGGATATGGACTCTTACCTCTGTAATTTATAACTGGCCATGGCAATCAATCCTTAGACTCCTGCATTGGTACGTTTTCATCTATAAAGGTGCTAAGGGACTGCTACTGACCTTACCTAACTTCATACCTGTCACTTAGACATCATTCAGCATGCCGTCTGTACGGTCCGAGGATAAAAAGCATTTTTCTACTCTGTCCCTCTAACATGAAACAGTTGCATCTGTTGCTCCGGGACAAATTTAATTTCTTTTAAGACAAGAAATTCTCACATACAACTTGATTCTGGTTTTAAGTCACCTTTTTGATTTTATTATTAATCATTCCTATTATGTGAAATGTTAGTTTTTTTGTTTTTGTTGTTGTTGTATTGTTTCATCAAACAGATCTCTCTTTAAAATAAGATCTTGGGTCTCAATAAGAATCCAGGACTTTGTACTGCAAGGTTTTTCAGAATGAAGTAACCACTTAATTTATTTTTTATTTTTTTAAACATGAAGTACAAGCCAGTCTGTTGTGGTGAAGAGAGAGCTGAGCCAAAAAGCAAAGCTCTCGATCTACCGCTCAATCTATGTTCCTACTCTCATTTATGGTCATGAGCTTTGGGTTATGACTGAAAGAATGAGATCCCGGATACAAGCGGCTGAAATTAGTTTTCTCCGTAGTGTGTCTGGGCTCTCCCTTAGAGATAGTGTTAGGAGCTCAGTCATCTGAGGAGGACTCAGAGTAGAGCCGCTGCTCCTCCATGTCAATAGGAACCAGTTCAGGTGGCTCGGGCATCTGGTTAGGATGCCTCCTGGACGTCTGATCCATGCCTGGAACACCTCACCCTGGTGAGGTGTTCCAGGCATGGAACAGACAGGAGGAGGCCCAGGGTGAGACCCAGGACATGCATGAGGGATTATGTTTCTCAGCTGGCCTGTGAGTGCCTTGGGATTCCCCCAGAGGAGCTGGTCCAAGTGCCTGGTTAGAGGGATGTCTGGGCCTCCCTAGCTGCTACCCCCCTCAACCCGACCCTGGCTAAGTGGAAGAAGATGGATGGAAGATGGATGGATGGATGGATGGAGTACAAGATCTAAATAAATCCAGAAGAGATACAAAAAAATAGAGTCTCTGACATCTATCAGTTTCAAAAAGGTTAAAAAGGCAAAATGCTTGAGAAGCACAATGAGAGCCATGATCTACAAACAGAAAAAAAGAGAGCAGTCAGCCAAACCACACAACGTGCCGACATGAATCAAGTAACAACATCTAAAGCATTGAAGATCTCATTTACCTCAGCATTTACTTTAGATTCGGACAACTTTATTACTTGAGCTAAAAACCCAGAGCTTTAAGTTCTCTAAAAGCCTGAAGCCCGTTCTTGGATCTTATGTATTCAGATAATGAAGTAGAAATGCTCGAGCAGAAGAGGTTAGTAAAACTTCCAGCTTAGGCCTGATGGGTTGAACGTCCGGATCACGAAGGATGCTTTTCTTGGGGGCGAGGGAGCTCTGTTGTGGAATGTCAAGTAGTTTGGCTGAGGAGGGTGACTGAAGCGGGAAGTGATTTGACTAATGTTTTCTCTTTCACAGAGATGCTCTCCTCCACATCCCCCTCAGTCCCCCCCAACCAAAAAAAAAAAAAACTCCCCAGAAATCTTTACGGTGATGTCATTCATATGCAAAAAGCCGTGCTTTTAACTGGTGAATGTGTGAGCTAGACTGTGTGCTTGTGTGTGTGTGTGTGCATGCACTGCTTGAGTGGCTGATTCCATTACTTGAAGGACCATTACACTTGCTTGTCAAAAGCCAAAAGACCTGAGAAAAATTTGCAGATTAAATCACTCTGCTCCCCCACATCCCGCCTCTCTTCCCCATCACAAGCTCACAGGCTGCTAATCGTTCCACTGGTGTGTTTTGACAAAATCCAAAATATGTTGCATGTCCTCTGAAAGAAGAATCAGAATTTGATCTGTGACAGGTCCTAATTTTGGCAACTAATATCTAGAAAATGAGAAAAAAAAAACAGTGTTAATGACGCGAGACACAATCAGAACAGAGCTCCTGGGAATGTGAGCTAGAAGGCAAAATCTTACAATTAGTGACAACAAAGGAGCCAAGAGCAAGTTGCTGGTTTAGAGGGTTTTAAAATCGAAAGATATTTGGGTTGCCGATAAAATTCTACTGATGCAATTAAGAAAAAACATAAACACAGAATTGCATAGAATCAAAATTTTAATTGAAAAGAGATCAAGGTCCCACAGTGGGAAGATTCAGGCGAGTCAACGGCAAAGCAAATAAGTAAATAAAATAATACAGGTGGACCCAGGACTAATAAAATAATTAAAAGTTTCAATAGACTTTACAGCAAAGAAAAGAAAAGGCTTAGTTAAGCCTTGTCGTTTAAAAAAAAGGCTTCTTAGATCAAATGAAATATGTTCAAGATAGAAATAAAAACATTTGACTTTTTATTAGAAAAAGTGATTATATTTGCAAACATCTGTGGCTCTTTCATAAATAACACTATAAAAATCATTGAATGATTCAAATTGAATGATTGCAAACAGGATAACAGACATCCAACAGAGCCAGTGCTCCTAAAAAAACAAAAACCCAAAATAAAACAGACAATGATAAATCATGGATTCCAGAATGTGGGAATAAAATCCCCTTGGGTCAGTTTAGTATTCTGGGAAAACAAAATTCCCCACTGGGGCGTTCGCCACAGACCAGATGGGTGTACCCCAAAATTTAGGAACACAGAGGGGGAAGTGGCTGCAGAAGAAGAAGGAGACGAAGAGGAGGCATAGACCCCAAACACCCGCCTGGAAAGACAGAGGAGAAAATGACGGAAAAAGGGAGGAGGAGGTTGCGAGAGAGAGGCGCGAAGAGTTAATGCCGACAGCCAAACAAAGGCCACCGCCACTGCCGGGGGCAGAGAGGAGCACGGGAAAAGAGCGAAGGTCAAGGGGACCTCTGGGGGGTTCAAGTTCAAGGCGACTGTCAGTGTCTGCATTTTAATAGTCAAACCACACCTTCCAAGTCCTTTTACTTCCACTTATACAACAACAAGTGCACCCTTCCATCACCATTTACTCCTCGGCATTAAATCTAAAGCGGCAGCATTGTTTCTATGTTGCCACATCAGGGCCTCAGTGAGGCAAAAGGTAAGAGCAGGGAGGAGGGTAGAGGTCTACTCCGGGACCCCTCCTTTAAATGTGTGAGATGCTGAACTCGTTCTGGCCCTCTCTACTGAGAGTTCTATGTTGAGTGACTGTGGTTGGCATTACAGTTACACTGTCTCGCAGAAGGATTAATACCCCCTCAGCTTTTCCACTCATAGTCACCATTACAACCTTGGAGGGAACCAGATTTACCAGAGTAAAAGTAGTAATACCGCTAAAAAGGCAAGAGAATTGGATGCAGTTGTTTGTTTTTTATTGAATGAATGAATAGGAATTTACTTCAGACAATTTCAGACAAACAATTTGACAAACACCAATAAATGAATCAACCATATACGGTAACATCAACTAAACCAAATACCAATTTCCAAACTAACTGAATTCACCTGAACATAAAACACAAACAAAACCCTGCACCATATAAACTTGTCGGTATATACAGCCAGAGAAGCAACATCGATTAATGTAAATTGTCTGAAGGAAATTGTATGAATAATTAAAACGTATTATTTATACCCCCTCGCCCTGTAATTGGACTTAAATGAAAGTAGAGTAACCTTCCTGTTAAACTTTTGCAGGGGGTTGCAGGAAGGTTCTTGGTTCCATTTTCGGCCCGGGGTCTTTCTGCATGGAGTTTGCATCCTTCTTCCTGTGCATGCGGTTCCTGCAACAACCCCAAAACATGACTTTAAGGTTAAATGGTTTCTCTAAATTTGCCAGTAAGTGTGACTGTGTGAGTGCATGGTTCGGTGTTTTTGTGTGCCTCTGTGTTGCCATACGACAGACTGGCAACCTGCCCATGATATACCCTTCCTCTCGCCCATAAGCTGCCTGAGATAGGCACAAGCCCCACTGCGACCCTGAGAAGTACTAGGCAGGAGAAAATAGATGGATGGATATTAAAGTCGCAAATATGATGATGCTCTGCATTTAAATCTCATGCATTATTGGTAAAGTTTCATGATCCATGGTAATAATAATCTTGTTCTTTATTTTGAATTTGGATTATTTTTGCTGTTAAGGTCTTTCCATACTAGTTAGCTCTACTGAAATAATTTTCTTAGTTATTTCCTGATATCTAGTTTTAGTGCCTTTTGTTTTTTGCCTCCTATTTTACTTTTATATTATTTTTTGTTTTGGATTATATTTGGTTATTATTGCTGTTAAGGTCTTTTCATATTAGTTAGCTCTACTGAAATAATTTTCTTAGTTATTTCCTGATATCTAGTTTTAGTGCATTTTTTTTGTCTCCTATTTTACTTTTATATTCTTTTTTATTTTGGTTCAGCTCTTTCCGTGTTTGTTTCTATATTTAGCACTAGCATTACCTCATTCCTGCTTAGTTCCTTCCTCAGTCATTCAGACTCCAATAATTATATTCACCTGGTTTGTCTGTCACAGTTCCACTGTCTTTATGCTCCTTAAATTTCATTTTTCTGTATTGGGTTTCTTTTCAGTGCCACTTTGGATCCATGTCCTGTTTTCATTCTGATATTTTTTTTTTTTTTAACCACAATGCTTTGCCTGATATCCTGTTTGCTACTGAATCTGCAACAAGCACAAATTAATACATAAATCTTTGGTCACCTTTTCAACCTGATAACTTCACGACTTTATCAGTCAATCTAAGCAATAGTTAAATTGTTAAAAATAATTTATTATCTTGTTCAGCTGGACGGTTTGGAAAAAGAACATTTGATTCAGCCACTCTACATGCCTCAGCATGTTTAACATCCATGGAGTCATATTATTTTAATTTGCGGTGCTCACAGTTATTTCCGAACCTCTCTGAATGGGGTTATGTTGACTCAGATTTGCTAAATGAGATAAACAGCTATGATAGCAGATTAAAACATCACTGGAATAGTTGATCTCCAATTACACGTAATTGTTTCCAGTTATCAGTTTTTACCATGCAAATAGCATCTAAAACAGGATCTGCTTTTTATTTTAAAAATTGAATGTGTCACTTTTATCATCGCAATCATATTCTATTAGATTCTGTTGCTGCGTGTTTTACAGAAAATATTTTCACATGGTTTTGTATCCGTTTTTAAAGCATTTGATTGTATTTTGCGCCACTACTCTGCAAACTAAATATCAGATTTATTTGATATTTTGTTTTTTATGCTAAATGTTAAAGAAGGTGTTCCTAAACATTATCCCTTAAAATATGTATTGTAACTTGATGAGACGTCTCATGTCATTTCCATCCATCCATCCATCCATTATCTTACACGCTTGTCCCAATTGGGGTCGCGAGGGGTGCTGGTGCCTATCTCCAGCAGTCAATGGGCGAGAGGCGGGGTACACCCTGGACAGGTTGCCAGTCCATCGCAGCTCATGTCATTTCATTGGGATTATTTCCAAGACAGAGTTATGTATGGTTGGGATCTGAAGCTGCAATCCTCCCCTTCTGGTTAGTGATGGAGGTTGGACGGGTTCTATGTAAGTTATTTTTTTAATTCTGCAGGGCTGACAATAGTTAGACCTATAAGAAGTTGAAATTATATAATTTTTGTTTATATGGTTAATTGCATTTCATTCATAATTCAATAATAGGAAATTATATTTTTACTTTTTTTTCCGATTGCGCCAGGCTGGTTTGGGTAAAAAAAATTAAATAGATAAAAAATCATCATTGATAAGCAGCTTTTTAGTTTTAAAACATTTATCAAACACTAATGTTTTTTATGACTCAAATATTACATTTTATTTTATTTGAACAAAAAAAAAGAGAAATAAGATATACACCAACATACACATAGGTCAAACATGGCAAGCTTTGATTTAATGCTGTTTTCTCTTACTCTACAGCGAGCTCTAAGTATTGTTTTTTTGCTGACTGAATTTTCATGATATTTACTGTTTGGAGTTTTTACTTAGGTTTTAAAGTTTTACATCTTTTGGTTTTGGCTTCAGTGTATTATTAGTTTTGTTGTTTAAGTCTTGCCATATTAGTTTCTTTGTTGACAGTCAGTTTCTGTCTAATTTATTCTTTATTGATTTTTCTCAAATTTATCTAACTATATTTCTATATATTAACTATATATTTCTTCCATATCTGTTTTTAATTGTTAGATCTTTCCAGTAGTTTTCTTTAGTTTCCCTATTTTGTAATGTTTGCAAACAGTTCATTTCAATCTCTTTCAGCTGTTTCCTTTTTCCCCCCCTCTAATTATCCAAGTCAGTTCACCTGTGTTCACTTTATTTTCCTAATGTTCCTTCACTTAAATACACTATATTGCCAAAAGTATTTGCTCACCTGCCTTGACTCACATATGAGCTTAAGTGACATCCCGTTCCTAATCCATAGGGTTCAATATGACGTCGGTCCACCCTTTGCAGCTAGAACAGCTTCAACTCTTCTGGGAAGGCTGTCCACAAGGTTTAGGAGTGTGTTTATGGGAATTTTTGACCATTCTTCCAGAAGCGCATTTGTGAGGTCGCACACTGATGTTGGACGAGAAGGCCTGGCTCTCAGTCTCCGCTCTAATTCATCCCAAAGGTGTTCTATCGGGTTGAGGTCAGGACTCTGTGCAGGCCAGTCAAGTTCATCCACACCAGACTCTGTCATCCATGTCTTTATGGACCTTGCTTTGTGCACTGGTGCACAGTCATGTTGGAAGAGGAAGGGGCCAGCTCCAAACTGTTCCCACAAAGTTGGGAGCATGGAATTGTCCAAAATGTCTTGGTATGCTGAAGCATTCAGAGTTCCTTTCACTGGAACTAAGGGGCCAAGCCCAGCTCCTGAAAAACAACCTCACACCATAATCCCCCCTCCACCAAACTTTACACTTGGCACAATGCAGTCAGACAAGTACCGTTCTCCTGGCAACCGCCAAACCCAGACCCGTCCATCAGATTGCCAGATGGAGAAGCGCGATTCGTCACTCCAGAGAACGCGTCTCCACTGCTCTAGAGTCCAGTGGCGGCGTGCTTTACACCACCGCATCCGACGCTTTGCATTGCACTTGGTGATGTATGGCTTGGATGCAGCTGCTCGACCATGGAAACCCATTCCATGAAGCTCTCTGCGCACTGTTCTTGAGCTAATCTGAAGGCCACATGAAGTTTGGAGGTCTGTAGTGATTGACTCTGCAGAAAGTTGGCGACCTCTTCGCACTATGCGCGTCAGCATCCGCTGACCCCGCTCCGTCAGTTTACGTGGCCTACCACTTCGTGGCTGAGTTGCTGTCGTTCCCAAACACTTCCATTTTCTTATAATACAGCTGACAGTTGACTGTGGAATATTTAGGAGCGAGGAAATTTCACGACTGGATTTGTTGCACAGGTGGCATCCTATCACAGTTCCACGCTGGAATTCACTGAGCTCCTGAGAGCGACCCATTCTTTCACAAATGTTTGTAAAAACAGTCTGCATGCCTAGGTGCTTGAATTTATACACCTGTGGCCATGGAAGTGATTGGAACACCTGATTCCAATAATTTGGATGGGTGAGCAAATACTTTTGGCAATATAGTGTAGCTTCCAGTTTTCTTTCCTCTGGTTCCATTCCTCTTTAGTATATAAGACTTACATGTTTTCCATGTCATATTTTTAAGATCACTTCAAATTGTAACATTTCTTTTACTTTTTAGAAAAATATTCTGCCTCCATCTGCCTGTCTGTCCAAGCTCAACACTTCTTGACACATACATACACAAAACTTCTACAACATAAAAAAACTATAAGTATAAAAAAAAAAATACAGAAATGCATACAAAAAGCATTGCTAATCCAAATTGACTTTTTTATTCCCCTATTTGTTTTAACAGCTACTGTGGACTCGTATACCTATGATAGTTTCCCTATTTTATTTCATATTCTTTCCATCAATCATTCACTCTTTAAACCAGTTGTTCATACGAGGAAACTTGACCAATCTTTATAGGGTAGGGTCAAGGGGGTTCTTCCTTTACCTTAAAGAAATCCTCTGGCAAAATGGGGGAGGAACTGGAACATTTAAATATTAGAAAAACACAAATGCAGAGGAAAAAAACACACACTGAGTAAATATATGCACAGGATCAGAAATTATTTTTTAGCCAGATAAAATGTGTAAAAGTATGCTGAAGAATGTGATGTCATGGATTCATCACTGCTAAGGAGATTCTGAGGGATGTGCAGAACAGCAGCATAATGAGATTTTTAAAGTCAATTATATTGATTATTTCTGCTCCTCTCACACATGTCAAAGGCTACATTAAGATGCCAAAACAATTCAGCATGGAAGAACAAGATGTAACGTCTAACACTCAAATTTTTTCTCTTTTTTTTCTGAAACAGTTTCTTTTTAGTTTTAGCATTTGAGAGCTCAGATTACAATTAGCATATTGCCAATTCATCTGGGATAAAATCACTTTTGCATACTGTTTTGTCGGCCAGTCTAAGAGGAGTGTAACATTACATCACTCCTGATTATTTTGTCCACAGTGCATTAAGTTCAAATCACTTAAATGATCTGGAAAAGCCAAATATGTCCCTTGTGGTTCGAAAGGCTTTTGACAAAGGGGCATATGTTTGCTCTCCTCTCTGTGACCGGGCAGAGGTCAAAGGTTAGCAATACCACCAGTGTCACCCCATAAAATAAAACATCGGCAATCCTGACCCTCCCTCCTCACCATCACAACCTCTGCACAATAGCAGGTCAATTAGTTGAAAATCTGTTTTTGTTGCATCTTTTTGTTGCTGTTAAATTGACTGGATGAACCACAACGTGTCCATCAGCTGACCTATGACCAAATCAATCTGCTGGTCACATGCGGCAAGACCTACTGGATGTCTAATGGAGTCCATTTCTGAACATTCGTTGTCTCTTTCTGTGACAAAAATACATAATTATTAAAAACAATCTACATGTTATTGATTTTTTATTTATTTTAAATACTATTAATTGTAATACATAGGAAATACAGGTTAGATTTTGAAACAATATAACAAACTTACGTCGAAAGTGAGAGTCTTATGGCTGAGTGCAGATCAATCAAGCTAAGAACCGGCATCTAAAGGA
Organism: Cyprinodon tularosa; assembly: GCF_016077235.1. Lineage (NCBI taxonomy): Eukaryota > Metazoa > Chordata > Actinopteri > Cyprinodontiformes > Cyprinodontidae > Cyprinodon > Cyprinodon tularosa. The sequence continues at coordinate 377,721 of NW_024039021.1, forward strand.
GTTGTCTGCAGTGGACCAGGAGACCGACCACAGCCACCAGGGGGCCGACCTTAAATCCAAGGGGATGCAGAGACCTCCACCTTACCCATGGCCCAGAGTTAAGAACCCGGGCAGCTACAGCCAACCACCACCCTCTAAACAGGGAGGAAACAATGGAAGACAAACTAATGATAAAAGTATGAAAATACACAGTGTAAATTTTTAAAGCAATGAAAGGATAGTAAATACATTTCTCAATAAGTATAACAAATTACAATGAGTGCCCTAGTGATAAAAGTGTAAAACAAAAAGGTAAAGGTAAAATACAAGAATAAATACTAAGTAAAAGCTAAGCTAAAATGGTGGACCTTGATCCTGCTCTCAAAAACCTGATCATTCTCTGCGACCCTGAGGTTCTCCAGCAGATTGTTTAAAAAACGAGGGCTGCAATACAGAAAATGACACATCACCATGGGTATGTGTCCTGACCTTAGGGATTATGTGGAGCCAGAAGAGGGCAGGGACCCCCAGGGTTCATAAGGTTAAAACACTTCTGAAAGATAAGGCCATTAAGGCATTTAAAAAAAATTAAAACAACCTTTAAATTGATTCTGAAACAATCGGGAAGCCAGTGCAGCGATTCTAAAACAGGTGCAAAGTGCTCCTGCTTTCTGGTCTTCATCAGGACTCATGCAGCTGAATTTTGCAAAACCTGCAAGCCAGATATTTTGTTTTTTTAAGACCAGCAAGTAGAGCAGTAATGTGCCAAGATAAAATGGGGATGACTCTGGCTTTGTTCTTTAAATGATAAAAGTCTCTTTTTCATGAGGTTTCAGCTCAGAGGCAAAAATTGCGCCCCAGGTTTCTCCCATGTGTGGAAGGATTAAAAGACATTGACTGCAATTTAGGTAAAAGTTTTGGCCTCTGGGCCACACGGCCAATGACTTAAACATTGGTTTTGTCCTGGTTGAGCTGGAGAAAATTTTGATGTAGGATATAGATTAGATTGTTGAATATGGCCTTGAATTTACAATGAACTACATGGCTTAATCTGCTTGTTCAAAGTGGTCTGCTATCAGATTCCAAAACACAGAGGTTTACTGTAACAGTGCAGTGCTGCCAGTGTCTTTCCAGGGAGCTTAACATGGAAGTTATATGTCAAAGCTAAAAGTAGCTAAAAGTTAGTGTCTCCCCAATTCAAGGAAGGTAAAAAAAAGTATTTTCACTTCCAAGGAGCCTGAGAATCCCACTTTTTTAGTGGAAAACCTGGATTTTTTTATTTTTTTTTTTTTTTTGTTGCTGTTGAAACATGTCCTGCTACTGACGAAACAGTCTCAGCACCATTTAGTGGTGTGATAAAACATAAAGCAAACAGGGAACTTTTAGGTTTTATTACATGTAGTAGAAAGTGTATCATTTTTATTTTTAACAGTCACAAACACCCTTTCAAAAACCGCCTACTGTGACGTTCTCCCCTTTTGGGGACTTTGAGTTTTTAGTTTTCACTAAGTAATTCTGTTTTTTTGATCTTTTGTTTATTTTACATTATGTGTTATATTTAAGCTAGTCTTTAGTTACTGTCTGGCTACGTTCACACAGCAGCCTTTTTTTGCCCACATGCGACCTGAATCAGATCTTTTCATGGAAGTCTGAACAACACAGTTCAGATTTTTTCCAATCCGACCCAGGCCACTTGGCTATGTGGTCATGAATCCAATACCAATCTGATCTTTTCAAATGCCACCTGGTTTGGACCATCTTGAAAAGATTGAGGTTTGGAAAGATCACTAGATGCGCTCCAGCACAACATCCATATTTACTTCCGTAACCACGAAGCATGTTGGCTTGTGACGTCATTGCATCCTCTACTGCGCATGCGGGACATATAAGCTATATGAATGCAGTATACAAAGGAGATCACATACAAGTCGCATATATTTGGAAATGTGGACTGCAATGCAAAAAAATTGGATTTCACAAAAAAATTGGAATTGAGTTTCCAGTGAGAGTTGGACTCCGCCAGGGCTGCCCTTTGTCTCCGATTCTGTTCATTACCTTCATGGACAGAATTTCTAGGCGCAGCAAAGGTGTCGAGGGCATCCGTTTTGGTGGCCTCAGGATTGCATCTCTGCTTTTTGCAGATGATGTGGTCCTATTGGCTTCATCAGGTCGTGATCTGCAGCTCTCGCTGGATCGGTTAGCAGCCGAGTGTGAAGCGGCTGGGGTGGGGATCAGTGCCTCCAAATCCGAGGCCATGGTCTTGAGCCGGAAAAGGGTAGAGTGCCTACTCCGGGTCAGGGGGGGTGTCCTGCCCCAAGTGGAGGAGTTTAAGTATCTTGGGATCTTGTTCACGAATGAGGGAAGAAGGGAGCGGGAGATCGACAGGCGGATTGGTGCAGCGTCTGCCGTGAAGTGGGCCCTGTACCGGTCCGTCGTGGTGAAGAGAGAGCTGAGTCAAAAAGCGAAGCTCTCGATTTACCGGTCGATCTACGTTCCTCCCATCATCTATGGTCATGAACTCTGGGTCATGACTGAAAGAACGAGATCGCGGATACAAGCGACCGAAATGGGTTTCCTCCGTAGGGTGGCTGGGCTCTCCCTTAGAGATAGGGTGAGAAGCTCGGTCATCCGGGAGGGACACGGAGTAGAGCCGCTGCTCCTCCACGTCGAGAGGAGCCAGTTGAGGTGGCTCGGGCATGTGGTTAGGATGCCTCCTGGACGCCTCCCTGGTGAGGTGTTCCAGGCACGTCCCACCGGGGGGAGGCCCCGGGGAAGACCCAGGACACGCTAAGACCATGTTTCTCGGCTGGCCTGGGAACGCCTTGGGGTTCCTCCTGAAGAGCTGGAAGAAGTGGCTGGGGAGAGGGAAGTCTGGGCCTCCCTTCTTAAGCTGCTGCCCCTGCGACCCGACCCCGGATAAGCGAAGGAAGATGGATGGATGGAATTTATGCCTGCAGTGTGAACGTAGCCACTGTTGTCCCTGCCTGGCTCCTTTCTCCTGGCTCCCTTCTAGTCACTTCCATCCGCACCTGCTCCATATCATCTGATTACCCCAGTCTTTGTTCTTTCTCCCACATATACTCTTCCTGTGCAGTTCTTCAGTGCTGGTTCCTTGTTTATTATTAGCTCCTTCCTTGTCTCTGGCTTTTTACTCAAGTTTTCCCTGATGTTTGCTGGTTTTTTTGGTTCTCGGTATTTTTGAGTTTTGGATGTTTGCCCCAGTTTGCATTAAATCTACAAGAACTCATCTCTGCTTTTGTGACCTCACCCCCCCCCCCCCCCCCCACATTCTGGCTGATTTCTACCAAGATGGTGCATCTTAGAGTTGCGTCTTAGTCCAATTAAAAACCAGGCCTGAGAATGTTACCTTTGGCTAATTCTTAATATTTGATATACTGTATGCTCACAGCTCTGCATCCCTTTGCTATATAGTGTCTTCCTCATATGGTTTTAAGCTTTGCAAATGCATGAGCGGATGAAAATTTTATTCCATCTACACCTCGATATCTTATTATCTCATTTAAACATTGAAGTGTGGCTGAAAAGCAGGTGGCGCTTAATGGACACATCATCTTTTGTTATTTACCAGTTCTGGCTGTTAATGTCGCCATTCCCCACCTCCCCTGTCTCATTATAGGTTAACGCAGGAATATGTACAAAAATGCACATTACTGCATCACCTTCACACGCACAAACATACTCCAACACACACGGACACCATGGCAGCTGCTTGTCAGGCTACTGCCATGCTCTGCCTCTCCTCACACATTTTGTGCTAGCTCCTGGTTGCCTTGGCAACTGGCTGTGCATGTCGGTGTGAGTGTGTGTGTAAATGTTGGCACTGTATTGAGAACGTGAAGAGAGGAAGGGAGCATGGAGAGCGCCCAATGCTCATACACATGCACGTAATACATGGGTGGAGGGAGCACAAATGCACACATACACACACAAATTAATTTATGGAGATGTGAGAAGTGCAGGATTAGCATTATGCCTGGTTTTACTACACATTCACTTTAGTGTCCTGATGGCAAAACACATCCACAAAAATGCATCACCTCAGCAAGCCAAGACATGTCAGATCATTCACTGCAGAAATAAAAAGCCATGTTCAGTAGAAAGCTTTAAAAGCAAGACAAGAACAAGAGACGAAAAAAATGACAAAAAGTGTAACTGAATACCTCTGTTTCCTATGTTAATCTTGAAAATTATCGACACACTTCTACTGTTTTATCAACCTATTTTAAAAAAAGGATATTTAAAGTGTTAAGCATATTTGGTTGCTTTTGTTTGTGCAGCCCAGCTCTAACTGTCAACACAAAGGTTGATGTAGTTGTTCATTTATACAGGTTTTTGGAGAATATATTATATAGTATTAATGAATTGTCATCATCAGACAAATCTAAATCTGAGTTTTCTAAATCCATTGACCAACGTAGCTCTAATGTTTTTTTTGCACAGAAAAACGCCCTGGAAATCTAAAAAAATTGAGAAATTTTTATTTGTATTTAGTTAGAATGTTTTTATGCTTTATTTATTAATAATCACATTTAATAGGACAATGTACTGTTAATTATCTGCATTAAACTTAGCTGTAAGCGTACTCACATCTCCATATTTTTACTGACATTTTAATCCCTCTAATTTATATGTAACTAATTTAATCAGAACAACACAGTTTTTAAGCTGCACCAGAGATACCGTTTTTCTCATTCTACTTATTTTTATTCTGTGTGTATGTTTACTAGCATTTTAGCTGTTTCATATATACACTTATGTGTACTTCATGTTTAGCAACATAGAAAGTTTTTTTTCTTTGTTTTTAACTTCATATTTCATGATAAATGTGCAATGCTTCATCAAAGCACTTCTTACCTGGTCAATGTCTGTGCCTGAAGCTGCTACGCAAATCTCTTTAAATTCGTCTTTTTTTAAGTCTTAACATTTGTGCAGCAATCTTTGTAGACTACCGGCAACATGCTAACTTATTGCATGTTCTAAAAAAAAAAAAATGGGCAAAAGCAAATTAGTGCCACTTATTTAAGAAATTTGAGGTCAGGCCCTCAGATTACCATCACAGGGACTTGGGTAAAAATATATAAAGATAACAAGCTTACTTAGTGCTGCTTTAACAGATAAACTTAATGAATCATATAAAATCAATAGAAGCACAATACGTCTTTTATTCATATTAGACGAAATTATGTGATTATAGTCCTGTGTAATTCTGGATATTCAGGATATTTCAAATCACCTTTTTACTTCATTAAACCCCTCAAATTAGTTTGAATTATTGCATGTACTCATACTATGTGTGTGAGCAACAGTACAATGCTTTTTAATCACAAACAAAATGTGTTGGCCTTTTTTTTCATTCTTTTTTCTTCCTTGGTCCTGTGTTTATGAAAGCAACATGTAAATGCAGGCAAGATACTTCCTTAAATGTCAACACTGCTGCAATGTTCCATTAATATCAACCTACTAAACCAGTATTGAATCATGCTTTGTCAAATCAAAGTCGTACATAGCATTATTTTAGCGATTTCTTTGGGTATGTTAGCTTCCCTTGCAGGTTACTATGATGCTATTCAAAATAAGTTCAGATTTTCTCTGCTTGGTTAAAAATGAAATTGGAATGCTGCACTCTTTACTGTTTTATTGGCTTTTTATCTCCATCAGATACAGGCAGTCCTATCAGTCTCTGTCTCTCTTTCCACAGTCAGTAGCAGACATGAGCCACTGAAATGACTTCCTTCTTTCTCTGCTAAATGCAATTGAGACGATTTACTTAGTGGCCTTGGACTGAATCAAGGATTTGAATGAGCATAGCTCTTCTGAGCAACATACCACAGGCTTGCTTTATGTTAACTATTTTTCTAAAGGTATGACTAGGAGGCAAAAACACAAAACATTAACTGACCACATCCAGCTTTACGGAATGATTTACTTAAACTAACCAGGGAGTCAGGTTTTATCTACTTTTCAAATGCAAAATTGTCACAAATTTGTGGATTTGAAGCAAGATTGTAACATTTTCAGTTACGGTTGCAAAATCACAATCATCTTTCGAATGAAAATATAAATTTGTCATCTCTTGTATGATAAGCTGTCCTTTATAGGCCTATATTAGCTTCTCGTGTTTGCTAGTATAGCTGTAGAATGTGTACTGGACAGTTCAGTCTTTAGCATGGTGATCCATGGAATATATTTTTTAACCCTTTAAGGTCCGCACCAAGAAAACTACAATGAAAAAATGTTTTCTTTGTATTTTTTATTCCTTTAGAACATCAATAACAAAGTGCATAACTTTTTTTTGCAAACACCCCCATAGTTTTTAAATCACAAGCCTCTACCAAACGGTTGAGAATTCCGTTTATGGTAAAACTTTGCATACAATTACTCATAACAAAAAATTATTAAAACTCTTCTTTAATCTAGTAACAGAGTAGGAAAAACAGGCAAAAAGAGTTGTAATGCATTAGAACAAACTGCAACTGCAGTTTTGATGTATCGGATCAACCTTATTTCTGGTGATATGCAACAAAGCACTGCTGATGGGCATTCAGGCACAAGAAAACGTTGCACTTCTGACACTTCCACCTTGACACTCCTTTTGGACAGAGGTTACACCGGCCTCGTTTGTCACAGTGAAGTGGCAAGTGTCCAAAGTTGTCATAACGCACATCTGGCTGGGGCTGAGTAGGTCTTGGGGTATAACGTTTCTTCTGATGCAACATTTGTGATGGAGAAGAAGATGGTGGTCTTCCAACCTTCTGTGCTGGCTTGTTGACCTGCATCAAACTATGAGCAACTGCCAGACGAAACCTTTTGAGGCAGAGTGGCTTCTCATTCAGTAGGGCACAATCCCTCTTATGAATGAGCCAGGCATTTGAGATGCACAGATCAAGAATGTAGCCAAACAGTGGAAAATACCATCGCCTTGATTTTGCTGGGGTCTTGTACATGTGTACCAGCATGTCTGAGAGATCGATGCCTCCCATGTGTTGATTGTAGGCAGGAATAACTGATGGGCATGGAACATCAATCTTTGTGCGGGTGTCTTTACTCCATCGTTTAACACTTCCAATAGGCATGATCCCACATGCATTGCTTAGAATGTTAACACATTTGTTGTCAAACCATTTCACAGCAAGCACTCCTTCAGAAGACCTAAAGTCAAAGGCCCCACGACCTTTTTTCATCAGTTCTTTGTCTGACATCAGTGAAGCTTCACCCATTCGGTTTGATCTGACAGTGCCAATGCATTTGACCCCCAGATTTGCATGGAGGTTTTGTATCAAGTCAAAGCTTGTGAAGTAGTTGTCACAGAAGACAACTGAGAGGTGGGGCTCTGTTATGGACTTGCATAATGTCATTACCACTTTGGGTCCAAGAGGTAGCTTTTGTTCCTCCTCACAAAGGGGAACATTGAAGAATGTTGAGGCACCTTGGTAAAGCAATAAGTCATGAATGATGCCAGAGGAGCTTGCACGGCAGAACAGTTTAAAGCCCCACTTGTCTGGATTGTTGGCAATATATTGGCGGAGTGTGCCGGCTCTCGTGCCTTTATATGCAACCATAACCTAATCCACACAATGTTTGCGAGAAGATGGAATCAGAAGACATTGCTTTCGAAGCATTTCAAAAAGAGGGCGTATTTTGTAAAAGCGGTCTGTGCTGTTGTTGAACTGGTAATTGTCATTGAAATGAATGAAGCGACGTAGTAGCTTGAATCTTTTCCTTGGCATGATGTCAGCTATCAGGTTGTAACGAGAATCATGATGCCAATAATCCTCCATGGCAGGGAAACTAAAAACACCCATGACGAGTAGCATTGCAAGGAAAATTTCTATCTCCTCAGGACTACAGTTGATTGGATCCCCCAATTCTTGGGCAGAGTAAAGGTTGGTGTGGTGAGCAATATGTTGAATCATCTCATCTGTAAAAAGTGACTTGAAATACTGCAAGGGTGTTTTCACACATTCAGGAGCTTCAAATACAGAAGCAGGAACATGGATTTTATCAATGTCTTCATATTTCCAGATTCTTCGAGTGGCTTTCTTTGGGTTTGGAGGTGTACTTTGCTCAAGAGTTTCGTCCAGTTCTCTTACTGATATTCTTTTGAGTGTTTTTTCCTTTACGTCTTTTCTTGCGGAGTGGTGGTTTAGAGGAAGAGCTTGTGTTTGGAGTCTCCTCATCTTCCTCCTCTTCAAACATAGACTCAAAAGAAGTTTCATCTTCCTCTTGTGTGGGATGATAGTCAGGATCTTCTATTTGGTCATCATCATCATCACTCAGATCAGCATCAGAATCTTGAGGGTGTTCTGGTATCAGAGCCTGGGAATTGTGTGTCCTTGAAGCATAAAAGGTTTTGCTGTCCATCTAGAATTTTCGATATAAAAGGAAAATGTATATACAAATATAAAAGATGTAAATCCATGCATCAATGAAGTGGTTGTAATATGTAAGCATTAGAATAAGTCAATAAGGGATATAACAACTAAGAAAATGCATGTATAAGTGATCCAATCACTGAACTTTACAAAAGAAAGTATTTTCCAACTACATTAGTATTGTGCCTATGCCTTCATTATAAATGGACAAATCAACCATTTGGTAACATGTGTTTTTAGAAAATTATTTAACCCTTATAAGATTATCTTTTCATCATAATATTACTTTAGAATGTTTAGTAAAGCCTCTGACATTGTTTCATGTTGAAAAAGTATGCCTACCTTTCAAATATTTGACAAAAAGAGCTGTCTTTTCTTAGCATGGTCATCCCACTGCTAACTTCCTGTGTGGACAGTTCTTCAAAAAGTCAAAATTTCACTGACACAGTGCATTCTAGTGGAGTTTATGAGTATTACAAGTCTAAACCAATTGGTAGAAAAGACTCAATAAGGTATATCAATTTCAGTGTATGCCTGAGTTAGATATAAAGCCTCAAAATGTGCTCTACCAATTTGTTGAGCAGAACGCTAAAGGTTAATGCTTATAGAAAATAAATTCTGTTATTTCACATTACCAACATGAAGTGAAAGAAAAAGATACATTAAGTTTGGCAAAGTCTAGATTTGAACCATAGCATATCTTTTTAATAACCATAAATTTTTACCCCTAGGTCATTTAAAATATTATTTTTACCAATTAGTGGGTGACAAATAAAAAGTCACCCTAAAAGTCACACTTTCCTGGACTTCTAGTGTAAAACGTGTAATCTGTGCACAAAAATATCCTTAATTATTCTCCGATATCCACTCTGTTCACTCATGTTTCTGTTTTGCAGTTTTCTGTGCACTAGTCAAGTCAGCGTACGTGGGTAGATTGATTTTATTCTCAAATTCACCAGAAATCACTCTGTTGTTGGACCTGCCTTCTCTGTTTGGCCTGCGACATTCAGGAGCTTGATCCAGGTGCAGCTAATGCGCCGGTAAAAATCCCTTCTTCTGAAACGATTCTGTTGAGCTGTCTGGCATCAGTCATAGTACCTGCACTGAATCGTAGCTGATGTGAAAGTACATATTCTTTTCTATGTTTCGTTTACTTTGTGTTGCCTGTACTACAGCCAGTGTTAGCCTGGTTTTAACAGAACCCTACTTCAGTAGATGTCTTTTGTCCTTCTAGAGCATCACAAGAATCAGTAGTTAAAAATAATTCCTAGAACAATCTGAGAATTGATTTTGTATTACAAAAATATATATATACTTTTGTTAAAATGTATTTGGTTGTTAAACTTTTATTTGCAGGTATTTATCCGATTTTTGGGGAGTATTGTTTTGTAAATTGAAGTATCTGATGTTCTTTTTGCTTCTTTTTTTAACAGATTTTTAAAGGTGACTGATTGCACTCATGATTGGAGCCTTTTTGAGTGTTTTTCCAAGCATAATGAGAGAAGGTGATTAGTTAATTACCAACAGATGTGGGGATTGGGGTGGGGTCTGCATTTGATATGCTGCCTTTTAACCAATTGAACACTGATTTCTAGAAAGAATTAAGAGCTGCAATATTAATCTAGTAAAAGTTTTCTCATTTCTGGAGTAACTGGGATTTACCCCTGACACTTTAAAATAATGCAGATCTTAATTATTATACATCGAATAAAGACTTTGAATTGATTCATTGATTATTTGATTGACTTTATTGATCTCACAGTGGAGAAATTTACTTGCAACATTAGCTGAAATAGTCAAGAAGAGAAGAAGATGAAAAGGAAGAAGAAGAAGCTGGAATAAGCAATGATTTTAGCAGTTTTTATAATTCCTTACCTTTAACTGGTCCTTCAAAAGGATCCTAATAGTACTACAAGGTTTTCCTCTCCATAAATAATAAATAGTAAATTAATTCTAGCATCCATTCTTGGAAAAGATGTAACTTCTAAATGGATTTAGCAATAAAATGCAGACCTTACAATCTTGCAAGGTCAATAGATTTCAGTTAACTGTCAATAACACATTTAAACGTGGGAGTTATGGGAACCATTGTATTCCCAACCTCAGCATTCCCATCTGAACACATCAGGGCTGAGACACACAAAGCAAAGAGGTCCTTCACTTTTGTATGATGATCCTTTTTTTCTTACCATTAGGTGTTCCCCTCCAGGGCAGGTCAATGCCGCCTCAAATACTTCATGACCTCTGAAAGCTGAAGGAAAGAGTTTGGCAGCTGTCATAGAAACTGTTTTGATGAGACGTGTGTGACCATGTTAAGGAGGGAAATTAAGTTGGAGTTCATGACTTGAAACATGAATATGTGCCTGGCAGTCCCTTCACAGAAAGGAAAAGAAAGCTATCTACAGTCCTTTTCAGGACAATAAGCAATAAGGAGTCTGAGCACCACTGAACATGCTGAACCTCTTCAACTGCCTTCTTGTTCATACTTATCTAAATAAATCTTACAGAGCTGTGCTTTATTTTTCTTTTCAGCATCAAACCTGCCTAAAATAAAAATAAAAAGGCTGGACTTACATTGATGGAGATTCAGATATTTCAAAAATCTGACTTGTATTGTTTTTTTTTTTCACAACTAACATTGAAGTTAAAATATAAAATCCTGATTTGATCTGTGATAAAGAGAAAGGTTTAATTACCTCAAAAGGTATTAGCAAAGAGTGGAGCTGAATGACAACAAGCAAAAACATGCATTAAGGGCCTGAAACACAACAAAATAGCTGCATTGTTTAAAGGTCTATGCTGTTGCTGTACCCTGTGAATGAAAAAAGAGAAAATGAAGAGATTAGGTCATTTTGTCTTAACTGTTCATATTGAGCAGTTTTGCAAGCCACTTCAGTCAAGTGGAAATGTTCTTTTCCAATTCAGGAGGAAAAAAAGGCTTATATCTGGAAACGCAGAAAGAGAGGTTCCAATTAATTTGTTTTTATTTCTAATTAAAGCTCAAAGAGGATAGAAAAAATTCTACATCTAACCGTTGGTCAATTCCCCTCATCCTTGCAGCTTTGGGATTGATTAACACGGTACATCCTGAACCGGTCTGTAACTGTGAAACCCACACAAACATAGTACTAACTATCATGAAAGCACAAACCGACTAGATGACTTATCTAGACTTTGATTTTTTTCCATATGGTGCATATGGAAAAAAAATCAAAGTCTAGATAAGTCATTTTTTCTTAAAATAAGTGCATTTCTTCTTGCATTGAGGAGGTAAGTGAGACACTTTGCCAATGGAACAAGACAATTTACATTTAAAATAAGAAAAAAAAAATGTATTGTCTTATTTCAAGTGTATACTATCTAATTACCATATTTTAAGGGTAAAAATCATCATTCCATTGGCAAATCATCTTATGTACCTACTTAAATCAAGGGTAAATACACTTAATTTAAGAGATTTGTACTTATTTCTAGATCGTTTTTGCAGTGTAACCCAACAATCAATGTTTTTGGACTGTGGAAAGATGTTGGAGTACCCAGAGTGAACCCATGCCTGCACAAGCAGAGCATTCAAACTTCATGTAGCGAGACCTAAAGTCAAGATTCAAAGGAAGGACCTTCTCCATCAAAAATTCAAAATTTTGTTTCCAGAAAATTCTGAATCTAAAATGTTAGCAATGAAAAAAAAAAGAAAATAATAATAAAGTTGTTTTGCCTAATTGGTTAAATGATTATTGTTAAAGTGGTTGTGGCCAAAAGAAGGTTGACTTGACAGTTACACACTAGGCTACGTTGATGTTCAATTTCAATTTTCAATTGATCAATTTCTTTGTTTTTTTGCATCATTTTTTTCTGCATGTTATTCAGACAACTGCCTAAATGCAGCCACCATTAGACTCCTGTCTGAACTTAACATAGCCCCAATGCAACCTGCATGTACAGAAGAGTAACAATAATAAAAATGATAAAATAAATGGTGAAATTTACCTTTGCATTTAACCCATCCCCTTGGGAAGCAGTGGGCTGCCATTGTGTGGCGCCCGGGGAGCAGTGTGGGGTTAAGGGTCTTGCTCAGGGACCCAGAGGGCAGTCTGTGGGAGTGGGGCTCGAACTCAGAACCTCAGGACTCCAAGCTCTATGCGCCTAACCACTCCCCACTATAGAGCATAGACGTCATACAGCAGCCCTGTTGGGTCATTACAGATGTCTGCCTCTCTGCGTTATAAGTTGCTCAATGATTTTGGACCAACAATATTATGATCACCTCATGAGAAAATGAAGAAAGGTAAGAAAAGAGAGAGCAGAACTATTTTCAGAGTGTTTTTGTGGAACAGTGACTGCTCTGTTGGAGAGGATCCTGTATGAATGAGCAGTCAGTGTGGATGATAACTCAAGATTCGGGGCGAAATGTAACAAAAGTGTTCAGACTGTAGATGTTAAAAAGATATATGATTTCGATTTAGTTCTATTTGGAGTTAATAGGCTATAAAATCAGATTTGGCTCACATTTGCCTATATTGTGAAAGTAGCCAAAGACACTGACTCCATCCAAGCAGAGGGGAAGCTACAAAATGGCCATATACTATCATAAACCCTAAAAATGAACACTTCAAATATTTTGTTTGTGTCAGAAATTTATAAAGGGATTTTGCTGAAACACTAAATCAAATCCCAGAGATAAATGTTTGTTCTATTGATTTTCCGATTGACTGAGATCCATCTACATTTAAATCATCAGAGAAACTAAATACAAAACCGTTGCTTTGAAATCCAGACTAATAAAGTTCATACATATATATATATAAATATTGGAGACGTCTCGTCATAAACCCTTTTCGCTGATCAAATGTAAATGTGAGCGTCTCTTTCCTCTCTGTCTAGATGATAATTAGGCCTTGTGTTAAAAATAAAAATCTGTAGGCAACGTTGTTGCAATTAAAACTGCTTTAGTGTTGAAAGAGAAAGTGGCGATTGCCATATGGTGACAGCAGGATGCCCAAAGACCTTCCCAGGCTTTCATGGTAAAACAGAGGAAGCCATTGATGTTGCTATGAATGTGATGCACCCGTAATGCGCTGCATATGTTTCTCATCCCATTGAAAACTGCAGGATTAAGCTTCTAAAGCTACACACAGTCACACACACATGCAATCCCAGGATTCCCCCCCCCCCCCCCCCCCCCCCAAATCATGTTCTTTGCATGTGTCCCTCTCTCTTCATTAAAAAGACAGACAAAAACGAGGGTGCAGACAGGAGCAGGCAGGCTATGAAAGGCTGCTGAGACGCAGTCCTCCTGCCTGTCTAGATGGAAGTGTGGGAGTGTGTGTGATGATGTGTGTTGTTGCAGAGGAGGGGGGGGGCATGGGAATTGACTTTTGCATTAAACAACTTGATTGAGAGACACCCAGTGGCTCTTATTCCTCTGGCGCTCAGGCAGGAGTGGCAGTCGGACTCTGAGAGACTCACTATTACCAATGCAGCAATTTGCTGTCTGGGGGGCACAAAGGAGAGGTTAAGGGTCAAATAAGTGCAGATATATGGAGATTTGTTCTCATGGTTAGGCTCTCACAAATAGCTCTGCATCATTCCAGGGCCTTTGGAGGAGAATGCAACAGAGCACCATGCTAGCTTGATGATAAATGGAATGTTTGAGGAATCTGAGAGGTTATCCATCTGCAGGCAAATCAACAGGCAGACAGTCTGACTTTACAAACTCTCTTCTAGGTAAAAAACAAAAAACAAAACACAGATCAGTATTACAATTAGGATTATAAATTGTTGCTGCTTTTATTGCTGTTTAATGAATATAAATCTGATGTAAAAGCTTAAATCACTTCTAAATTTCATTGTATAACCATGGCATTGATCTCGATGCAAGTAAACAAATTTTAAAACAAGTGTATTTACCCTAATTAGAGTAATTAAATATGTTGATCTGTGAACAGAATGTGTATTTCTAGCTTAAAAATATGAGTAGATATTATGTTCTTATAAATGGTTGTTTGTCTTTAGAGATAGTCCCCAGGACCCCTCGTGACCCAGCTTGGGATAGGTGGGATGGATGGATGGATGGATGGATGGATGGATGGATGGATGGATGGATGGATGGATTATGCACTAACTGGCTCACTGTCGCCAAACACCAGGCTTAATTGAAAACCTAATTGAAAATTTATACAAAGGACAATTGTCCTTTAAACTGCATAAACTGGTGGATAAAAAACTTGGATGGTGAATTTATTCATGCTTCTGCTTGCGTCTATTCACTGTTTACTGCTAAAAAATGAGGGAGAAAACAAAAATTATTTCTTTTACTGCTGGATTTTCTTTTTATATTTGAAATATATATTGGAACATATATTTTCTTCTTCTTTTGGGCCCCCCAAAAGGGGTGGGGGGGTGGGGCAGCTTTTTAGACAGTAAATTGTGAATATCTAGTTGCTCTGATACCTATATCCAATCCTGGAAATGAAGCTTAAAAGGATAGTTCGGGATTTTTGACATGAATCTGTATGGCATCCCCATCACCAGTGTCATGCAATCACACTGACTCACCCCTGGCAGCATCCTGTGAGCAGAGTTCTCGTCCAGCTTTGGTCAAGCCGAAAGTAGTCCGGCAGGTTTGCTAGACCCAGCGAAATAAAACGTTTCTCTTCCCAAAACATTATGTGTTCAAAAGAGTGATATTTTTGCATCCCAAAAACATTGTAGTGGAAAAAGTCACACGTCGTTATCACTTGGTCCTATTTTCTCTCTGTTCGTATCAGTGGAATAAGCCAGAGGGGGAAGACTCTTCTAATCATTTTCTAGGTAAATCATCTAAGCAAATGCTGATTCACAGCATCAAAGTCTTCTCTCAGGGCCTGAGCGCCAAATAAGTTATTTCGTTTATGTCTTCAAAGGATTTGTCTCCTTGAACCCCAGTTGGCCTCGGCAGATGGCCTCTCACACTGAGCTGGTTGTGCTGGAGGTTTCTTCCTGTTAAAAAGGAGTTTTCCTCTCCACTGTCGCTACATGCATGCTCAGTGTGAGGGATTACAGAGAGCCGATGATTCCTCGCAAACAGCTGGTTTTTCATAGATAGAAATATAGAATAGAATATAAATCCCTTCATTGTCCCACATTGAGGAAAGTGTTGTGTTACAGCAGCAAAGGGATACAGTAGAAGTGGTCACACAATGTGCACTTTAAAAGTGTATAAAAATAACAGATAGGAAAAGAAAACAAATATAGTTTTGTACTGTACAGTGTTTTTACATAAATAAATATTCTGTATCTGGAGAATAAGAATAATACTTTATTAATATCATTGTGCTACCCATATAAATAAATTTTATATTTTCTAATTACAACATTTCTCTGAGTGAGTCTCTCCAGGTTGAAATGGCTGTTCCACTAAGTCTGGTAGAAATGGATATTTACCATCACTACCATCCTACAAAAACTATTATGACCAAAGATCTTTCTTCTATGTTGATACCAAAACATGAGATGTTACTCCTTAAGAGAATAAAGACTAATTCAAGCGTGTTATTTTTTTAAGAATAACTTGGTGCGTCATCTTTTAAACACCTTGCACTGTAACTACTGAGAGGTAGCTGCCTGGGACTAATACCTTGATTAAAATGTATTGTTTATCTGACTTGTTTATCTTGTCTTTAATGTGGGATATCTGATGTTGGTATTTTTTTCATGTTATGCTGAATGGGAACCAGCTTTAAAAAAAAAAACTTAACCAAGTAAATATAAAACAGAATTAATGACTTATTAAACTAAAATATCATAAAGTATCACTATCTGTATTTATATTTGCATTAGCATTACCACTTGGTGTTGGATTGACACCTCTAGTAAGATGCATACATGTCGGTGAGGCCCATTTTTTAAGAAAGCAACGTATTTTATGGACATTCTGCTGCCTTTAGGAGGAGACGGAGCACCAGACATCCTCAGAGAGGCCCCAAACATGAATCAACATTCTCATTGTTCTGCTGCTCTTTCTGTCTGGAACATGATTGGGAAGAATTGAAGCTGATTACTTGAGACTGATGTCAACGAAGCAGAAAACTCGTTTTATAATTTCAGAAAACAAGTTCTAGGTTCTTGGTTAAGTTTTCGGATGACTCGGTCCCGGTGTCCTTACTTTCAGGATCTGATATTAACTAGGGCCTTGTATAGACAGAATTGGACCAATGGTGCTTCAGTAACGTCTCAAAAACCAAGAGCATGATGTTTGATTTTAGACGCCCCACATTGCTCTCTCTGGGAAGTGTTATCCATTGTGAAGTGGTTGAAGTGGTGGCAATGTACAAATATCTCAGTTCTTGGATTGACAAGTTGCGGTTTGACCCAAATACAGACATACATTTTCAAATGTGGTCAGCAGAGAATCCATCTTTTAAGAAAACTGCATTCTTTTAATGTAAATAAAAGGTTTCTCTGCAACTTTTATTGTTGTTTTATAAGAGAACCTCTTAAGCAGGGGCGGATTTAGGAAATTTGGGGCCCTAGGCAAAGACAGGCAAGGGGCCGTGTGAATGTAGTCGCCAAAGTCTCCAGTAGCAGAAAAGTCGCTAGATTTGGCGCAAGGCCCTTTTTTTTAAATTAAAGTGCTAGAGGAGCCTGAAAAGTCGCTAAAGTGCGACACTGCTCTTTGCATCATTTTTTTCAAATGGTTTGCTGCTGTCCTTTTAGCGAAAGGATTTTTATCAAAAACATAATTAAAGTGCACAACTAAGGAATAGGTATGTTAACCATACATGTTAACAGAGTTTTTATGGGGGCCCCAGGAACTTGGGGCCCTAGGCAACTGCCTAGTATTGCCTAATGGTAAATCCCCCCCTGCTCTTAAGCTTTTCATGTGTTTGCTGGTTCAAGGGTTTGTCTGTGAAAGATAAAAATAAACTACAAAACATTGTCAAAATCTGCTCTAAATCATTGGAGTTAAATAAAGAGTCAAACAGTCTCTATTGGAGGAGAAGGAGCTAAAGAAGGCTAAATGTATGTTAGGTCAGCCTCTCCATGCTCTGTCCTCGACGTTTTACGTGCCTTTTCGTAAAACTAATAGTTTCTCCAACTCTTTCGTACCCTCTGTCAATGAACTGTTGAATTCAGATGGGAGTTTATTTAATAAGTAACTTAGACCTTTTTAAAAGGTGAAATATTTTCTTTATAGACCGCTCCTTTGAGCATATACTCATGTCTAAACTGTAGGGAGCAACACACAGTGAGTAACTTTGCAATGTTCTGCTATGTGGTTTGCTACAAAGTAATTGCCTTTTCGGACCAATAAAGTTTTCTGAATCTGAATTTACTAACTAAAGCTGATGAGGCTGATATATCTGGATTTAATAATAAAGGCAGAGGTGGAACCAGGATGCCTTGTAATGTATTTAGCAGCAAGTCAAGGTAAAAGTAAAGTTTTTAGACTACAGCCGGAAAGGTTTGAGGAGACGCCACATTTGTTTGTTTACTTAAGCAATTCAATAATGAGTGCCAGCTGAATGGGAGGAGGGTTGGAGAATAATGCCTTAACTTCAAAGCAAGTTCTGAAGACTTCAGATATTTTGATAAGAAACATGAAACACTCTCATTGTAAAAACCTAAAGGAGCCTTTGTGTCAGAAACATCCATAAACAAACCTGAAGCAGTTGATTAAATGTTGGTCGCTTTCTTACACTTTATGACATTCATCTTGCAGCAGCTTCTAAAAGAAAAGAAAAACACTTTTCCAGTGATCCAAACAAACATGATGCATGCTCAGCCCTTCCTTTTCTTCTTCTTGTGTTTTGGCAACCAGCTGAGCATTCCCAAGAACTATTGTTTAAGGATGTGATCAGAAAGCAGCAATATCTTATTTATTAACCCTGTTTGCACAAAGATATAAGCGCTTCCTGGCTATAAATAACATTATTAATATTTAACTGCATAATTCCTTCTTTTCTTAATTTTTCATGTACAGGAAAGTTTCTTCAAAATATTTATGACATTTAAATAAATCACATCAACCTGTTTCATGTTTCCCAATTAAATCAAATCTAAATGACTGTCCCAACATAGTGTGGTTATCTTTCTGTTCTTTTTCTTCTTCTCTGTCTTTGAAGCCTCTTTCTGTACAGTTTCAAATAAACTACATCAAATTTTTACCTGTGCTTGTTCTTCATTTCCAAAATAAATTATTCATAATTAAAGCTTGAATATCTTTTTGTGTAAAAAAAAAAGAAATAACGTTCATTAATATGTTTTGAAAGCTGTTGGTCATAATTTAAGGATAATTTAGATCTGCTTAAGCTGAGCTGAAGTTCCAGATAGCGGGGTTAATGAATGAGCCAATAGTGCAGGGACCCAGGGGCCCTACAGGCAAAGGATTCCCAGATTACAGACACTTCTCAATCTACTTTTCAGATTATAGTAGATATATAAATTGAAGATGATTCTAACTGTATAACAAAGATTTTTTTTTTTTTTTTTACAAAAATGGAGGCCTGCATTAACAATGGCAGAAAATAGAATCTTTATATTTTTGCTCAGTTTTTATTCTGAGTAGTTTAAGGAATCTTCTTAGAATTTCACTTAAATATTTAACAGGATTCTGCTGTTTGTGAGTTCATTATAGGGGTTTCATAAATATCATAAAAATGTAGCAATGATGATTTAAAAAATATGATTATAATTATCATAACAATAGTAACAGCAATAACGAAAATATGGATAATTTAATAATAATTAATGATTGATTTTGTTTTGTTATAACTAATATTATTAAGAATACAGATATGTTGCTTTATTTAACAATTAAAAAAAATTGAAAACAAGATAAATAAATAAATAAATAATATAAATACATAAATGAATGTGGATTCATTTGATAGCCACTAGGACTCATATGTTGAGCAGTCACTTGCCTCTAATTACATTAATAAATATGAAGTGATCCATTCAGAGGTGGAACCAGGACCGGTTCCGCTGCAGGACGCATCCATGCGGCTCGTTAAACTGACAGAAAGTCGCGCCTTTTGTTTGGACTGAGCGCTCCGCCCTCCCATCTCAGCTTGGAGCGCAAAACAAAGAAACTCATCAGCAAAGTCGGTGGCAGCTCTTTTATATTGTTCCTCAGGGGAAGTTTAAATAATTTCTCTCTGCAACCATGAACTGTTTATGAAAACGCTTTAAAGAATCAAACCCATACCTGTTGATTGCTCCTAAAAAGGAAGGAATCTGATCACATTTTCAGTTGCATCCATGTCAGTAAAATATGACAATAAAACTTTACATTTCGATTTAAAAAACTCAAATTTTATTTATGCATAGCAAGTATTAAACATTATTTTCAGGGATAGGATTAGATTAATAAAACAGTACGTTTTTATTTATTTTTTAAGCAAAATTAATTAATTGAAAACACCAATAATTTCAATAGATGTAAAAATATATATTATTTGACGAAGTTAGTGAAACTATTGGCTTATTTTGCATTTATTACAAGGATTTATATCTATATTTTTAAATGCTTGTTTATTCCTAATTCTATATGCTGTTTCCAATTATAATATTTGATTTATAAATAGAAGAAATAGTTGAAACTGAATTTGAAAAATCTAAAAAATGATGAATCAATTGAGGAGCATCAAAGGCCGCCAATAGAGGCGACCTAAACCCTCCGTTGCTCTAATCAGTCTTTGTTTTGTGAGCTACATGATGTAAGAGGTTTGCAACGATCCAGGAGGTTTGTAATAAAACGAGCGCATCCGAACCCGGAGCAGCGGGCCTCATGTCAGGCGGTGCCCGCACGGACGCGCTCCTTCAGGGGCCTTTCTCCCTTTTCTCCTCGCAGGCCCCTCGTCCTGTGCGCCTGCCGCCTTGTCTGCTGAGGGGTGTCTAATCAGGGAAGACAAGCGGCTGACGGAATGACGACGCTTAATTGGCATGGAGTCGTGGGAACGCGTAAACAAACAGCTGCCATTTTCATTGCCCTTGTTTCCCTCTTCCCCATGAATAAAAGGCGCGGCGGAGAAGAAGTGGAACAGCAAACTGGCAGCTGCAGGGAGGCTGAAGGAACGAAAGAAAGGATGAAGGAGAGGAGGAGGCCTGGATTGAAGATTAGGGCTTCCTTTAATCCGCCATCCACCTCCTCCAGTGATGGGAGGAAAAAACACCGCGCAGATACCTTATGAACAACAGAAAAATCTCCTCTCAACATAAAGGCGAGAACGTTTTCAAGATAAGCCCTGCAAGTGATTATCCCTCTCTAATACAAGCATAGATATGCCTCCTATGGGGGAGAGGAGGGGGGGGCACCAATTGCTGTTATCTAACTAAAGACCTAACTAAATCATACACCTCCAGTATTTTTAATCAATCCCTGAGTTCATTGGATTTTCTTTTCATACATTTATGTAACTCGAGGTATTAAATATTTTTGTTTTTCACACAGAAAATAAAAACAAATGCTTAAAAGAGACAAAACTATTGGAAAAAAAATATTTTTGGCTCTCATCTAATGTACTTTAAATATTAAGAGGAACTTAATTAAACGTGAGGCATCACTGAAGAGAAGAAAAAAAACCTTTTAACAGTGGAACATTGTTATTTTGTCTTTATGAGATCATTTTCTGATTGATTTGATTCTATTGATAGGAAAAAATAGAGATCATCATTCGCCTGGTTCATTTACAATTAATGTTATTTTTCAACTCTGGCCATCTTAGACAGAGCTAGAAGCAGTAAGCTGCTAAAGTGTTTCGCCCTCTAGAAATCCAAATTCTGATGTTAAAGACTAAAAATTAAACATTTTTGTCAAATGTCAAAAATAAATCTTCAGTGGCACATCCTGCCTGTCTATTCTGACAGAGAAGTGCAACTAAAAATGTGTCTATCTTACCATCCAACTCCATTTAGTTTCCCTTTAATTCAAGTAAAAGCTGCATTTTTCAGCAGGTTTTATTTTTTTATTCAATGGAACTAGACTTTCTCGAACTATAAAACTAGTCATTCTATGTTTCCGACTCTTTATATCAGTAACTGCACCGTTTTGAGGCTCTAATTTAACATGGAAACCATGTGAACCTCCATATTAGCTCATCTTCTTCTTGACGAGGCTCTTATTAGCATTTAATTTTCAGCATTTTAATCCTTGCATATGTTCTATCAGAAGTCTATATAGTGCTGAGCAGACATTAAGATTAAGACTTGATTAAAAATTTTAATTAATTAAGTCTTTTGAAGTCAAACGCCTCCTGATTGGCTCCTTTAGAGAAAGTAAAATATAATCCTGAAAGCAGCAGATCATCTCCATCGTCTGAGAACTGCAGTGACTGTCAGGCCACACCAACAGAATCAGAGTAAACATTAAAATAGGATCTGTGGACTGAATTTACAGCGCAGAACAGTGCAGGTCCATTGTTAATACTTGAGGAGGAGAGAGAAAGGAAGGCAGCAGGTGCATCTTGGACACCACAGTCAGTCTCTCTGAAATGAAATCCAAAGTTTATTTTCTTCAGGAATCTGCGGCTTATCTTATTATTAAATGCTGGGAGCTTTTGCTTTGAAAAACTTGCCTGCTCCTTGTTGTAGCATATATCACATCGACTGAGAAGATTTTTAACTTTAAAG
Source organism: Cyprinodon tularosa (assembly GCF_016077235.1). Taxonomy (NCBI): domain Eukaryota; kingdom Metazoa; phylum Chordata; class Actinopteri; order Cyprinodontiformes; family Cyprinodontidae; genus Cyprinodon; species Cyprinodon tularosa. The sequence goes on from NW_024039021.1 coordinate 399,704, forward strand.
GGAGGGTTTAATGGAAGAACAGTGCAATATGTGAGCAAAAAAAAAAGTACACTTCATAATTTGTCCATCAAGTGCTTTAATCAAAGTGCTGTGCATAAAGGTAAAATTGTCATGAAACGCGGACAGATGGACCCAGTATTCAGGAGAGACAGTCAGTAGGAAAGTTCAAAGGGTTTATTAAAATAAAAACAAAACAAAGCGGAGCTGTGGCTCGCGGACTCTGCAGGCGTGGGGAGGCGGGGCACCGCCCAATCTCAGACACTCTGGGGGAGAAACACAGGTAAGTGACCACGATCAACTGATAGATGATTATCCTTGTTGGTCACTTACCTGGTTTAACAGTCCAGACCATGAGTGTCCCCAGTGCTGCAGTCCCAGAGGGGATGCTGGAAGCCAATCCTGGTGAGGGATCCGGAACAGACAGGAACAGACGAAACAGGCAGAATCCAGAACAAGCAGGAACAGAAACAGGTGGCAGGATCCAGACTTCCAGGCATCCACAGGCTCCCAGGAGGGTTCAGAGTCAGACTGGGACCAGAAGCATGACCAGGTGGTCACGCACAGGAGCAGACAGGATCAGGTGCAGATGAGCAGGCACAGTGGAAGAGGGTAGCTGAGACAGGACGTAGGAACCGGAACTTGAAGCAGGACTTTAAACTGGTCTCCTCCTGGAGTCAGGCTTACTTAGATAAAAACTAAACCTCCCCCCATAATGAGCCAAAAACCCAGAGGACTCCACGGGGGAGGAACAGTGGACAGTCAGGAGAAAAGACAAACACTAAAACCCTCTTTCCACTGGCAGCTAGGATCCAGGACAGGAACCATAAAATCAAAGTGAACAGACAGACTAACAAAAAGACAAGCAATGATCTGGCACTGAATGCTCAGGCTGAACTGAATATAAACCAGAGGAAACAGGTGAGAGGAAATAATTATAATGAGGCAGGGAGGGAAAAAAATGACAGGTGAAAGAAATGACTAATTAAGGGAGAGCAAACAGGCCAGATCATGACAAAAATGGACATTAAAAAGAATAAGAAAAATGTAAAGCATGTTACCCTGCAGCCAGAAGATCCTGAGTTTTCCTGAATCTCTTTATAAATACACTTTCCACATTATTATTGTGCCTGTGCGGATTCTCTCTGGGTACTCTGGCTTCCCCCCTAAAGTCCAAAATCATGGCTGGTGTAGGCATGTGTGCATGGTTCTCTGTCTCTGTGTTGCCATACCCTGCCTTAGACTGCTAAAGAAATTCATAAACGCCAACATTAACCTGACCAACAAGTGTTAGAAAAAGGATAGATATTTGGGAGTTAAAACAGTTTAATATACATTACAACACATAAGAAAGGCTGAACAAGTAGCTGTCTAGCTCTCCCATCTACTGATCATAAGGCCATGTAAATAAATGTTGACAAGATCATTTAAATAAAATGAAAAAACACTGGAAAAAATAAACCTAGAATCTGTTGGATCAATTAAAGCACATTTGTTACTTTAACACTTTTGGTTCATGTCTTTAAGAAAAGATAAAATATTGTGTCTATACTATGACTAAAGACAAAAACAAATGCATCTGTTGGATCTACCTACACACAGCTTGTTGTCTCATTACTGTTTATATGCTTTGGGAAAGTAATAACATTGTATGGATATTACATAATATAAAAGCTGCTTATTATCATGTTCAGTTTGATTTGATCATAACTGAATGAATTTACATGAATCTAACAACAGGTAAATTTGAAAATGAGGTATAAGGTCAAAAAGGTAAATTAACACAAACGCACCCTCCTTGTCAGGAATCCAGTTTGAGTGGTCTGTTTTTGTGTTTTCTTTCCTCCTCCACCAGGTGGCGCCCCGTCCTCATTGGCTCTCCCTGCACACCTGCAGCTCATTGCCTCATTACCTGTGGAGTGCTCTTAAGCTGCTGACTGCCAATACCTCGAGGCCAGAGTGTTTGCCAATACAGGGTACTCTAGCCATGCTTAGTTTAGCAGAGTCTAACCTGAGTTTTTGTTTGCCAGTTTTGGGTACTCTAGCCAAACTGAGTTTTGCTGAGTCAAACTGAGTTTTTGTCAACCTGAGTCTTTACTTAGTTTTTTTGTCTTTGCCTCTCGGCAGGAAGTCATCCTGCAAACTGGATTTGTTCGGACCTTCTCTCTCTGGAAGGATCAACTAACCCTCTAACTGAGCTGGGGTTCTAAACAGGAAATTTGGATCCACTTTCCCTAAGAGGTCGTTTGAGCTTCACACTGAGCAAAGGTTTCATCTGCACCACAGCCCGTTCAAGTACCGCAGGAAATCTGAGTTGCAGTCAGCTTCTCCGTTCACCAAGGAACAACTGCAGTCTGAGTAAACCCCTTCCGCCCAACACCAAACAAGACAATCACTGGAACATTCCACACAGACTGGATTCCATAAAGGACACCTTTTTCTGGAGAAGTGAGTCTGCAACCTATTTCTCCAATTCAAGCCTAAGAATCTAATTTCCCACTGAGACTGAACTAACTGCAGTGTCTTCCCCTCACCTTCCAGTTCTGGTTTGACAGTGTTCTGAACAGCACTGGATTCATTACCATATTCTTTATAAACCTGTTAAACTTTTCCCTGGTCTCTCTGTTGGTCTTCTGCATTTTGGGTCAGACCTTTAATTAAATAATGACACTCCTAATGTTATTTGCTATAGAGCGAAGCATAGATTTCATGTGTAAAAGATGTTCAAGATTTTCCTCAATATTTTCCTCATCCATCAGCTGTCCACTAAACTCAACATCACAAAAGGGAAACCTGAAGATATTAGGGTACAGAATATTTAAGGAGTAACATACTGTAGTTCTTACAAAATTGGCTACAGTATCTCCAGGTCCAGATTAAAGGTCCAACAATGCAATAACCTATTAATTAAACAGATCAATGAGACACCTATAGTAATCCGTTCGCCCGTCCATTCATGTTCTCCAGCTTAGACCTTGTCACGGTCGTGGTGGGTACCTCCGGTGCCTATCTCCAGCTGTCTACGGGCGAGAGGCGGGGTACACCCTGGACAGGTTGCTAGTCTGTCGCACACTCACACCTAAGGATAATTTAGAGAAACCATTTATACTAACAGTAAGGTTTTTGGACTGTAGGAGGAAGCCAGAGTACCCGGAGAGAACCCACATATGCACAGGGAGAACATGCAAACACCATGCAGAAAGACCCCAGTCCAGGAATCGAACCAACAACCTTCTAGCTGCGAGGCAACGTCCACTGTTTCACCGTGCAGCCCACTTATAGTAAACCACAGGATTCAATCCTGTGAGTTTTTCTTTTACCTCACCCCTGAGTTTTAATTGATCAAATAGTTTTGTAGGGAATTAACTGAGTTATGTTTAGATGAAGTGACCCTTTAGTTAGGAATGAATTAGACTTGAACCTGTCAATCAGCAGTGCTCGGAAATCACATGATGGATCACCACTGGCGACCAGCCGGTCGTTATAAACACAACCGATTTTAAGTACTGTCATGGGGTCATTTTTATCTGAGTGGACAAACATCATTCTACTATGGTTGGTCATGTTTGTTTTGGTCAGAGTGCCTAAAACAGAGGGACGAATCATCCGACAGCAGAGTTACGGGGACACAGACGCTCAGAGACACACAACCATGCACACACACTTAAGAATAATTTACAGTAGAAGCACAAGTTAGCCATGCAGTCATGTTCTTGCACTGTGGGAGGAAGCCAAAGTAAATGGTGAGAATATGCATAAAGACTCTAGGCAAAGAGTAAAACCCAGGACCTTCTTGCTAATGCAGCAGCACTGCAAATTGCCTGTCTTCATAGAGTGTAGGTATGTAGGTGCTATTACCGTACATGTTAGGAGACTTGACCAAAGCATTTTACACTACATTCAGTCGTTCACCCATTCACACACACGCTCACAAACTAATGGTGGCAAGCAGCATTGTCGCCACAGTTGCCCTTCACTGACACAAACAGGGCTGCAGTACTTAGGTGCCACCGGGCTTTTTGACAATAATAGGTAATGGGAGTGAAGTGTCTTGCCTTAGGACACAACAACATTGAAAGGGGCTTGAACTGACAAGCATTCGGTTGCATCCAACGCCACTGTCGTCCAGGTGGCCGTATATAGCAAGTACGCCACACGCAGCCGCCCCAGACTTCAGTAAAGTCAATTGGGATTTTGTGACTGAACAAAAGAAAATGTACTCTAATATCTTAACAGGTTTCTTTTAGTGTGTAGTTCCATCCAACCTCTTATCAGCTCCCTGCTTCATGCTAAAGTCAATATTTCTTGATGAGGTTGTCCCTATACAGTGTTTTACAGGAGCTGTATCGTATTCCAGGTAAGTGAAGGGTAAAACGTTTCAGACATGTTGTATTTTTCATGTTGACCAACGTGCATACCTTTGGTGTCTTCTTAACTTTGATGCCTTTTTTCAAACCACATCCATAAAGTACTTTCTCTGGTGGCTATTTTTTTTTTATATCAACCATTTTTATGTTTCTATAAAGGCCAGAGTGTGGTCTTCTTGGGAGATCTATTCAGTTTAGATGGTCGGTCATTTAATAGATTCTTTGATATGTTTAAAGCTCTAGATACTTTTTTCTAAGCACACCCTTCTTTAACGTTCTCCGCCACTTTTCTTGACCAGTAATCTATTTTGTTCACTCTTTATGATGCTGTATAAAATAGACACTCTCCACAATAAGTGTCTTTCGTGTCTACCCTACATAACATATCTAATTGACCTTTTATTGGAATGAGATGTTTTGCGGAGTTCTGTCTGAACTGAATAAACCCGAAGCCTCAAAGAACTCTCTAACGAGAGGACTTGTCCCGCTTTCTCCTTTAAGACAATGAAACCATGGGTTGAACAGGGACGGCCGACCAGCAGCGCCCCTCTCAGCTGGAAGAATTCAATGGTTTGACATACCTTTGATTTGTTTCTTTGAACTAAAGGTTGTATTTTTCCTTTTTTAGTGAACTGAGTGGTATAATTAAGCAGCAGGTCAGGGGAACCTATGCAAAGCCACGATTTGCATCATTTTCAGATTGCTGTATTTTCTTCATATAAGTAGATGTTGGGAGAAGAAAAGCTATGTCGCAACAATTGGACCAGTGAAGCATATCACTCGCATTCACTTTGCATTTGCCACTTCCTTCAAGACTTTTCTTTCTTTGATTTCTTTTAGGCGCTGCGGCACTTCTCACATGCTAATAATAGACACGTCCATCAACTGTCCCCACCCTTGGAGTTAACTGCTGCTGTGCAAAGGGAGCCAGTGTTGCTCTGAAGTCTGGCCATCATTAGATCAGTGGATGTTGACTCTGCCCAGCTCGCATACATCCCTCTGATCTGTACACACTGCCCGTCTCTTTTTCACTACCCCACCTGCTCTCGCAGCACGCCCAGACCCCTGCAGAGAAGGTCGTCCTTTTCGTTGTCCCATGGCGTCCTCTAAGATCGCATAAAAGGCTGACCAAACCCTTTTTATATCTTTCCTTTAGATGCAGCTGAAATGTTGCAAAGACTAGATAGGTCTACTAAATACCTCAAAGAGCTCTAATATCTTCCTCTTTTTTCCCAGTTCCCTGTATTGTTTATCTATTGTCACTTTAGCTAGAATAATTACAAATTAACTTGTAATTAGATTTGCCTGTTGTCTAAAACTGAATTTTGTTTTCTATAAAAAAAAAACAACAAAATAAGGATAATTTCTCAGAAACTTTTAGACCTTTGGAGAACTTTGGGCTCTGAAATGAACAGTGTTGGGCAAGCTACTTGTCCAGTGTAGTGAGCTAAGCTATCAGCTACTCAACAATAAATTAAGCTTCACTATACCAAAGCTACCACCTAAAGAATTATAGCAAGCTAAGTTACACTAATGTGTTAAAAGTAGCTTAACTACATCAGAAGCTACTTAACGTTGTACCAACCTAATATCAATTCAAAATGAGTCTGATACACTGGTTAAAACATTTATTAAAGATTAGCCAATGATATAACAGTGTTAACATTGCTTTATGGTCAGCATAATAAAATGAAAACTGAAATAAATACTAGTGGACAAACTAGTAAACAATCTGTAAACAAGTAAACAACCAAACCCTACAAAAGGCATCTTTAGGGTCTGTCTTTGAGAAAACTTCTTTAGACCTCAAATAAACAAGTGGATTCAAATAACAAATGAAACTGCTTACAAAAAAACATAACTAACCTTACATTTAACACAATGATTAATAAGCATGGCTCAGAGAGTGATCACTGGAACAATAGTAAATGAACTAAACTGAATGACAATCAAATTTCTGTGAAGTCCAATCAAAGTTTTAGTAAATAAGGAATAGAACAGGGTGGGGCTGGGGGGCTAACGGTGTATGCATCAGCCCTTATTGTTCTTACAAGAGGTGTTTGTTCACACGGCAGAAAAGAAGCTTTTCAAAAGTTGCATCAGAAAGGCGGTTCCTCTTTGGTCTGAAAATGTCTTTCCCTACGCTAAAGAGTCTTTCACAGGCTGCACTTGCTGGGACTCCTGTATTGTACTTAAGAAAGAGTTTTTTCATTAGTGGCACACTTTGGAATGCATTTACAAGTTTAGTTTCAGATGACTGCAAGTACGTGTCTACTTCATTCAGCTCTGTGGCTGATCTCAGTGATGGGAAGTACCCCGTTACCTCATCAACATCATCAGCTAGGTTGTCATCTTCTGTTTGCCTGTGACCTGAAGGCTGGGTTTGAAGCAGGTGTACCTCTACTTTCAGGTCTGACACAACTTGAGCCTTCTTGTCACTCGGGATGTAGGTCAGTCTGAACATCGGATGAGTTGCAGAGGCTCTGAGCAACCTGGTATCTTGAAAAATGTACTCAAATCTTTTCTTAATCCCACTGATGATCGCATCTACCATGGGGTTGCAGTGATGAAGCCGGCACTCCCTCTTCATCTCTTCCATCCTTTCAAGTAGAATTGAGATGGTTGGCACCAACACTCCCGAGAAGCCCATTCGGTCAGACTGTAAGACGTCAAGAGCCTTGGCCAAAGGCGTCATAACCTTGGAAAACAGTCAAAGAAAAATATTAATTCACATAAATCACATAAAGTTAAATTATTTAAGTAAAAAAATTTAGTTGTTTTTATTATGTTATTATTACCTCCGCCAAGGTGGTTATGTTTTTTACTTAAACATGGGTATTGGGACAAAGAACAGCTGATTTTTGGGGGTGATCCATAACACTGTGTGGAATTTGTGGGTCAGTCACCCATTTTACCTTGGCGGAGGTCTGCGCTCTCCAAGTGCCTTCTTAGTTATTTACTTTATCACTACGGCTGGGTAAAGAAATCGATTTAATCAATTTTGAATTGATTCCTTTACATTTTTGCAAAATCGATGTCTAGGAAATGAGATCGATTGGTTTAATAGTGACGCGTGTGACGTGCAAATTCAAATGAGCAGGAAAGAAGCACTCAAGATGACTTCAAGCCAGACAGCTGCAAATATAGCCAATAGGTCGACTGAAGACATTAACAAATGGGGGCTGAGCAGCAAACACCCTGTAGTTGTTACAGACAACACTGCAAATATGGTTTGTGCAGAGAAGATAATGCAGCTCATGAATGTCTGCTGTGTCACGTCTGCTTGCTGGAGTGAGGCTTCACTTTTTCACTTTTCACAAACAAGTTTGCACTTTTGAGACAGTTTTGTTCACATCTCCAGTTTAAACTGTCCAATTTACAAGTTTGCACTTTGTGTTTAATATGACCGGAAAAAATAAAATATATGAGTATTTTGAAACACAGTTGAACCACTTTCATTATTGTAAAAACAGATCGAATCAAAATTAATTGATTTAGAACTGCATGAATCAAAATCGAATTGATTCAGGACTTTGGCAAAATTACCCAGCCCTATTTATCACTTATAAAATTCAGGCTATTGTGATAGCTTGTTGTCATCATATTCACATACTATTTGCACACTAGGCATATTTACCTTCACGTATTCCTGTATGAATGTGAATTCTGTTGACTTGAATCGTGCCACCTGCAGCTTCTCACAGACTTCATAGAATTCTTGTTCTTTTGTGAGGATACAAGTATTCAAGCGCTCCATGGCATGGTAAGTGTTCCACCTGTTCCACTTGGTTAAAATGGGCACTATCAGCTGACATCCTAGCTTCTCTTGAATGGTGTCAGAGGCTTGAGTGCTCCTGTGTTGCTTGTTCCAGAGAGCCTGACATTTGGCAAGCGTTGATCTCGATAATCTCTTGAATGTCTCTGACTGGGTCAATGCGTGTTCAATGTCTCTGGTGGCAACAAGATTTAGAGAGTGGCAGGCACAGCGCTGGTGTGGAGGAAGGCTGTAATCTTCCTGTGTTTCCGCCAGGATCTCTGTGAGATTAATGAAGACAGGTTGATCTTCCTCATCCTCATCGTCTTCCTCCTCCTCTTCCTCAGCTCTGTATTCCTGGATACTTCTCTGAACTTCCGTGAATATACTAAAGGCCTTGATAAAGTTAGAACCGTTATCGGTAGTTGTCAGAGTAAGCTTGTCTTTAATGTTGAATTCTCTGTGAACAGCTTCAAGCATCTCTGCCAAAACATCAAAAGTGTGCCTCCCTACAATTCTACGGCAGGCTAATGCTCCAGAGCGGATGTTCAAGGAGTCCTCATCTATCCAGTGGACACTGACACCGAGGAAGCTCCTATTATTTGATGACCAGGCATCTGTGGTGGTGCACAGGTGACTCTGTTTGGACATTACATCAGCCAAAGCAGTCTTCATGGAAGAGTATTCCTTGTCAAGAAGTCGCCCTAATGTTCGCCTTGAAATCAAATGCCTTGAGGGCAGAATTTCACTAAATAATTGTCTATATTCAGGTCTGTCCACAGTGTGGAGGGGGTGCATTCCTTGAACTATGAAGTTAAGAATCAGCTTATCGAAATGTTCCTGAGATATGATGGGTGTGCCCCCCCTGAAAAAATGTGACACGCTGGGTTGTAAGTCACGGTCTTCATCTTTTCCAGGTGGCGACATCTGGTGACATCTTTTTTTGGCCCGAGCACGCTCCTTGTCCAGCCATTCCATTTTATTTGGATGGACCCTCTAAAGAAGAAATGATTGATTCACAATTATTTTGTGGTCCCAAACCCCCCTCATATGGAGGACCAGTTCTGCCATATTTAAAAATAAATACAGAAATAAATAAATGCTCAATAAATAAATAAGCATGCAATTAATTGCCCCAAAAATACAATAAATAAATGTAGGTAAAAATTTAATTATACAGTGAAACATAAATGTATATATCCTTTTTAATTAGCTTCTTTATTTATTCGCCTTTGTAATAATTACCTTATTTATTTATTGTTTTTATAATCTTTAACTTTATTTATTAAAATTTTCTTAAGTATTTATTTATGTGCATGATATAATATTTTTGTCTGTTTTATTCTGCCTTTGTATTTTTTCACCCTATTTATTTCTTCAACGCTATTTATTTCTGCCTTTGGTTTTTACATTTCTGCTTTATTATGCAAATCAGGAAGGGCTGTGTCTTAGAGGGTCAACTTCTGCTCATTGGTTGGTTAGCATTTACTGCATCGGTTGAATCTACATAGCATTGAAGAAATAAATAGGGTAAAAAATTAAAAGGAAGAATAAAACAGATAAAATATTACATAAATAAATAAGAATGATTACAAAGGTGAAAAAATAAAGAAGTTAATTAAGTGATATATATACATTTATGTCTCACTGTATAATTTAATTTCTACCTACATATATTTATTTATTGTATTTTTGGGGGCAATTAATTGAATGCTTATTTGATTATTGAACATTTATTTATATTTGTATTTATTTTTATATATGGCATAGCTGTTCCTCCATATATAAAAATATCTTATCTGTGCAAATAAGCCTTAAAACAGATTCATATAATCATCCTGTCTGGTAAACTAGGCCATGAAAATACAATATCTTCACTACTGCTCTCTAATAAGAATATCTTAGTGGAACTATCTGGAAATTAAAGGCGCTAATAAAGGTAAAGCTGATATATTTTTCTCATTTTTATTTTTTAAAAATTGACTGTAGTTGACCGTTTTAATGAGTGTTAAGCTATGTAAAACAAATGGCTAGTCTTGGTCACATGAGCTCTCTATGGCCAAGAACCTTGAAAATCACTCATGTTTGAATAACTGAACATTATTAAACAACATGCTAATCGAATTTTACAATTCTAAAAACTGCATAAGCTTTTTTTTTAACACTTCTGCTTAGCCACTTGGCTAGTCCCTTTCCATCACACACTGCTTGCTGGTTAGCTAGGTAGCTTTCGTTTTACTAATTTATATACAGCATTTGGCTAAAGTGAGTTGGGATGTACATTGATGCTAGACATTTTTACTTGCATACTGCAGTAGGGAAATCAGTGATTCACCTGAATGTGGGTTCTCAGGTTGGTGTTCGATGTCCAGGACGTTGACAACAGTTTCGTTTTGGGATTACAAAGCAGACATCTGAACACGTACTTTTTTTCAGAAGTTTCAACAAGTTTCATATATCTGTGAAGGTAAGGCCACGGTGTGGTAGGGACTTTTGGCTGCTCCTCTCGCTCTGCTTCTGTCTCCTCCTCCATCCTGTGTGGGTGTGTGGCTCAGTGTGTTGTTCGGTGAGTTCCACTGCAGTGCGCATGCGCATGTTTCAGTAGATACACACAGAGGAGGCAGAATAGAGGCTCATGCGTGAATGTCCAACGAATAACTCCGATTGTTGTTTCAAAAATAGAAAACCTGGTTTCATTCAGCGTTTGTGGACGCTACGTCGCTACTTGATCAAAAAAATAGCGTCACTACTGGAAAGTTACTTGATAAATAAAGCAGCGACGCTACGGTCAAGCTACTTCAAAATGTAGTTAAACTAATAGCTTCGCTACATGTAGCGGCGCTACTGCCCATCACTGGAAATGAATGTCTGTGTAGAAAATCTCAGTGCACAAACAGATAATTAATGTTTAGAATATAAATGATAAGACCTGACTAAAACTCTTTCAACTGAAAATTAATGTGGCTTTGCCTCCAAAACTACCAACACAAATGAATGACAAAAGATATAAAAGTAATTAACTAAGAGCATCATTTGATGACAACTGACAAGCAGGAAAACCTTCAAATTTAGGTCTCCAGACTAGTTTTTTTTTCTTCATATTTTTTGTTGGTATATTCAAATTTCAATATCACTTGCTTACAAGAAGCATTTATTAGGTACATATTTAAGGTGCTTGATGGGGATCTGACATTAAAGCCGACAATCCATCACCATATCCTGCAAAACTGAACAGATAAAACTTAAATTAAATTTCACACTTTCCCTGGCGTGCAGTTCCTCCAGCTTACACTAATGAAGGTACATTATTTTCAGTATAAAGTTCGACTTCCTGAACTATCTTGAACTCAGTCACAGATGATTGATAATGCTGCCTATTTTTGTGACTAAAAGTTGTTTTGCTGTTTCTTGTTTTTGTTGTTGTTTTTTTTGCTAGGTTGCAGGTTTTATATTTTCTATATAAAGAAGATAGCTACAAGTTGAACTTCTCCTGGCCAGTAGGTGGCACAAACATGCTTATCTACTCTCATTCCAACCTTCAAATGCAGTTTTTACCAACAATTGCTAGGTGCACAAAATACTGGAGTCTATGTCTACTACTTATTTCTTACAAAAAATGGTTTAACTAATGCTGACTGTAATTACTTGCAGGTAATTTGGGTGTTCACAACTGACTAAAAGCACATCTGAATCATTTTACACTAATTGAATTACAGAAGAACCCAACAAACCTGCATTAACACATCTATACTACGTTACGGTTCTGACTGATCTTTCAACAGCATTAGCAAACATTTACTTTACCTGTCCAGATGGGAAACAACAGCCTCCATGTGGCTCCTGAGGCCCTTAGGTTCATTAGGTCGGCACCAGCTCTGGAAAGCTTGACCTATTTTCACCCTTTGTTTTGCTTCCCATTTTGGTTTGCTTGAATATGAAAAATTTAACACAAAAAAGAAGGCATCTCTGATTTCTATAGCAAAGCTACTAGAATCTGGTAACATCTCAGGTCCATGTCATGTGACTTCAACTTCATATTCCTTTTGGTTTCCATAGAATAGAATAGAATAGAATAGAATAGAATAGAATAGAATAGAATAGTAAATGACTAATACTTGGGATGAATAATGAACATAACAAACCTTTTGCAGTTAAATATGAGTTTGCCCAATAATGATTAGATGCATCTGAATAGTCTCAGCTACATTATCAACATTGGCATAAAAACACATACATGATCTAAGCCTGATAGAGGATTTGATGGTCTGCCACTTACTGCCCAAATGATGGATTACAATGTGAAAATGAGCTAAAGCGAACATTTTCACTGTATAAATATTTGATTGTTATGCTTTTGTCAAAACCCCTGTGAGAGTGATGAGCAGAACAGACCGACAATTATAGCTTGGTTTAAAATTATTGGGTTGATGTTTTAGGACAACTATCTTTCTACAATAAGTAAATTCAGGACAATGATATATTCTTAAACAAAGTTTTCAAAATATGGTTAAATTATTAATCTCTCCTAAAGAAAACGAAGACTTGGGATAAATGTAGCAGGATGTTATGGATGTGTTTTTTTGGGGGCACTTATTGTCTTATTCTTATCTTGGAGACGACAGCAGCAGCCAACCAAAATCCAACCTCAAAGAAGCCTTAACGAACTTATCAAACAGCTTTTGTGTGAGTGAGTGTGTGTTTGTGTGTGTGAGTGTGGTGAATGGTGGTGGGGTATGAGGAGACACTCCTGTTTTACCATCAAATTGAAGACAATTGGTATCAAACTAAAGACATTTTGCTGGTGCCCCCTTCCTTTTTTGCTATCTGTTAGGTTTAGGAAAAATGTGTGTGTTGAGTTTCGGTTAAGGTCAGGGTTAGTTATGCACTGGTAATGGTTAGGGTGTCAGTGCTAGGGGAAAGAAAGGGTTTTAAATGACTGAAAAGTCAATGGAAGTTATCTCATGGCCCCCACTACATTTGGCAAGAAGGGAAAGTGTTTATGTGATTATCCTACATTGCGAGGACCCACTACTCCTTGTGAGGACAGAAGCCAGGTCAGTAGCAAAGGCTCCTCCTAACTTATATATGATACATTGCAGGGAGCAAAGGCCCTGCCTGGACATTCTTTTGTCAAGTAGGTCAAGGCTGTTTTAACCTTAATATATGTTCACTTTTGCTTTGATAAAAGAATGTATATTGCAATAGCATTAAAGTACTTTCTTATATATTTTGTCAGCGACTGAATGAGCAAAGGTGCTGCCTACAAGTTGCTGATGTTTTTAAAATTTCCTCTTCCTGCCTCAGAGTATATCCAGGTAGTATAAAGTTTATCCAACCAAGAAATATTTTCTTTCAGAGGTAAAATACTTTTTATTTTTTTAGAGACTTCTTCAGATTTGATTTAAAAAGAATCAAAGAGACAGGAAACTGAGTGGAAGTTTATTATAGCCGTGGGTGGATGTTTAACAAAAAGCAGATTTAGCTTGTTGGACAAACACAAAAAAATGTTATGATATTAACTCAATGTTTGCAGACATACATGCAGATATTTTGCATGTCATCTGATGAAAGAGAGTGGATTTCTGTCCTTTGTGGGTCTGTCTGTATATACAATGCTCTGAGTTTAGAACACAAACCGCCACCTCATGCCCTTTGTGCCCCTCCTCCTCTTCCCTGGCAACTCTCACAAGATGCCCCTACCCCCGGCTTCCTGCCTCTAATGGCTGTCTCTGTGTGCCATCTCGGGAAGCCTGACATCCCCTCCAGAGGCAGAGGGCCCGGCGTTAATGGAAGCTATTGATGGGCGAAGAAAGCCTCCTTTGTGGCGCTGGGGGCAGGCGTGGGCACCCGTTTGCTCAAACACAGCTTCCCCTCCGCACAGAGTGGGTCGGGCGTTCAGAACTGAGTGCCAACAGCGGAGATCGAAAGACAGGAGAAGCAAAATGCCCCCTTACTGGGGAAATGGCAAAGAGGGATGGGTAGAGCTGAAGAGGGGGGAGTGGGGGAGGCTTGTGAACAAGGGTGACGAGTTGGCAAAGGAGAGGAAAGCAAAAAGGAAGAGAAAGGTGGGGATAGGCCCCACCAAAAACAAAGGCTGGGAAAGAGCATTAGAGATTAACCAAATAGGACAAACTCAATTGGCCCAGCGACGAAATCAATGCAAAAAGGGATGTGACGGAAATGGGGTAAAAACTTTGCAAAAGGACTCAAAAGACCAGAGAAAGGAACCTGGAGAAAAGGGAAATTGAGCAGTGAAAAACAAAGGACCGGAGGTTGGTTTTGGTCTCGTCAATGGAGCCGGGTGGCCAGGAGGGATAAAAAACAGTGTCATGGTTCTGGAGGTCCTTTTCTGGCACTGTACTGTCTGTCAGCCTCTCATTGGCTCGGACCCCTTTTGGTGATTTATACCACCATAATTGTTCTCCTTGAACAGAGTTTTGAATCGGAGAAAAAGAGGGGCGCCACCAGTGTGTCAAAGCATGGTTATTGATAACCAAACAGATGTGTCCAGTTTGAAAATAACATCTGATGCTTTTGTTATAAAATGCATGAAGCTGGGTTGCAAAGGGCATGTAGATATGTTTAGTTTTCTTAACCTCTATGGGTGATTTACCTTGAAGTCGAGGTCCCTTCGTTACTTCTCTACCGTCAAAGAAATCCCAACCACTGAGTCACTGTAAAACCTTTAAGATCAAATGCTTTAAAATGCACATCTAGTCTCACATTTACATTTCCTCGCTTTCAGGAATGAAAAGTTTTGCTACAACTCAATGCTTGTTTAACTCAAGATCGCCCCCTAAGTGTTTGGCATTCCCAGTTTAAACCTCCCCTCGTCTCCCTGCTGTGCAGCACACAGCCTCCTGCATTGTTCCGTCTCCTAATTCATCGCAATAGCTCCTGCTGCTAATTTCCATCCGCTGGCACCGTGCCATCACCGGAAGTGGCAGCATGCACCGCCTGTATCCATGCGCCACCGTGGGAGAGCAGAGGGAAAATAGTGCCATATTTGTCCCAGTATGTCATCTGTTTAACACGCCTGAGTGGATTTCACACCATAGCCTCTAATTAATATGCAGAGGTCCTCTCGCCCCACCTCTTACCGCCATGCCTAAGACAAAAGTGTATTGTATAAGCAGCTCCTGTTTTTAATTACGCTAAAAAAGGACACATGTGAGGTGTGTGTGTGTGTTTATGTTTCTACTCTCCTTATGAATGCATTTACACTGCTTGCATGTGTACATGAGGCTCCAAAGACAAAGTCTTTGCACCGAGGGAGTCGTAAAACATGCATTTCCTTCATCATGTCCTTCTGCACGTATGCACCTGTGTGTGCGTCGGTCTTGAATGAAGAAGGTTTGTGATCCCATCGGCAGGGGAGGAGCTGCTGCTGTCCTATCCAACAGGAGGAGGGAAAAAAAAGTTGTTGCTTTTATGCAAATTGGCATCTGATGAAGGTTTTTTAGGGGAGCCACAAAGAGGGTTTGTGATCGGAGTGCTGAGGAGAATGGGAGAGGTTAGGAGGGGTTATGGGGAAAAGACAGGAACAAAATTCCCATCGCTACACCCGGACCCATCATGTTGCATCCTTTCTCTGTTTGTTCCTTTTCCTCTCCCCTTTTTTTCATCCTCCTCTTCCTCACATCCATGACCCGGTTATTAATGTGGTTCAGATTAGTGGCTCGTTAATTAACGCATGTCCCCCATCCGTTGTTCTTAAGCCTTTTTTTTTCTTTTGATTGTATCAAATTCGGGGGTTTTCTCCCACTTCATCTTTTATCAGTTTCCTTTTTTCTATGATTTCTGATGATGAGAATAAGGAAATTTGCAGCGCAAGGGAGCTAAAACAAGACCAATTGGTGGTTTAATTTTTATAATGTGGGCTTATTTTTTTAATATAACGCTCTTAACAGAATGAATTGTAATTTTATGCCCTATTGAAAGATATATATTATGCATTTGTGACACAATATTGCATGGATGTTGAAATGTGGATCTGTTTATAAGTGTCTGATATGTCCTCTGAACAACTCTGTCTTGAGAGGATGAGGTAGGAATTCAAAATATCAAATATAGAAACAGGATAAGTCCCTATGGTAAAAGCCACTTAGATAAAAGTCCGCTAGGTGATCTGAAAAACCCAACAATAACAAAATAAAAAGCCTAAAAACAAACTTTCTAAAATCTATACTATAAAACATATTTTATTTTATATAATGTTTTGTAATTCTTTGGAGGATTACAGCAATCATCAGCATGTGTAAAAGCAAAGATATCTTATGAATCTTTATTACATTTATGCCTTACACTCTACCCTTTGGTGAGACAAAATTAAAAATGAAAGTCAAGAAATCTGTTGAATTTCTAACCATTTTTTTCCCCTTTACTTAGAATGCATTTGATTTAAGCCTTTCTTTACACTCCGGTTTATGTCGCTGCATAATTATTGAACTAGTTCACATTACTCATAGTACCTGTACGAAATAAATATTTTCCCCCTAAAGAGAGTACTTGAAAACATGATCTTGCCCCTTTAACAGATGTCTTACTGTGCATAAAACAACAAAAGACTCTAAAATGCAGTTTTCTAAATAATCCTTTTATTCAAGCAGAAAAGCTATCCAGACCAGCTTGATGTGAAAATATATTCCCTGCTAGTTAGTGAAAACTATAAGACCTCATAAAATCACCAGTATGACAACATGAGGTTAGCATTATAAGCAATCTATAGAAATTCAAGAATAAATGAGTCAATTTAGCAATTGTTATATACCCAAAGTAAGGGTTTTGGACTCCAGTTAGAGCCATCATTTACAAACTGAGAAAAAAACAGAGGTGTTTTTTGAGGGTTGCTGTCAAATTAATTCAAGTCCACAACAACTCATCCACATTTTACGGAAAAACACAAAAGAACATTTCAATCAGGTTTCTGCTGAGATTAGTGCTCATGATTTCAGAAGATGGAATCAGACTGGACAGGAAATGCATCCACAGGAAAATGCCAGAGTAGAAACCCACTGCAGTCTGAAGAGAACACAAAGGTGTTTCACATTTTCTAAGAAGAAATAATTTTTATATATTTTTATATATAAACATATCTTCAGGTAACACAGAGTACATGTCAGACTTAATAATATTACTTTAGCGATAGTTTCAAGGTGTTGCTTTATTGTATGTCTCGTACCATGTCTTTCGGTTGTGCTGTTGTTTTTTCATCACGTTACAGGTGATGAAGCAGACTGAAAATGTTTTGTCATTGTATCCTTTCTATCTCCTCTTTCTTTCATCTTTTGTCTTTTTTTTCTTTTTCCCTTTTTCTTCTTCTGTTTTTCTGCTCTATTTACATTGCAGTGTCCATATAAACTGTAAAACTCCCTGCATAATTATAATAAAGCAATTTATAAGCCTGAAACAAGTGGAGCTATATGGCAATTGCCATACTGCTACATTTGTGAAAGTAAAATCTGTTGGGCTCTTTTTGGCATCAAGACAATTATTCTTGATGCCAAACTGCAAAAAAAAAAACACTGTAAAAAAAAACTGTAAAAAAAAAAAAGAAGAAATAATTTTTTCACAGAACAGACATTTTACATTTTGTGGTGTCAGACACTAGGGAAACAAAAAAAAAAAGCAAAAAAGAAGAGAGAGAGAATTTTGTAATGAAAATCAATAAAATCTGAATGAGGTGCTGTGGCATTACGTTTTAGCCTAGACTAAAAATTTACCTTTTTTTGATCAAGTTGAGCTATCTAAGCTATCTCTAAAGTTATGCTGCTATTGGTTTAAGATGATGGAGGACAGAAGGATCACTTTACATAAATTAATTCATTCTTTCTAAGTTCTGCTATTGTGAGGATTCGTTAGTTCAACCTCAAACATTTTGTTCTCTCAGCTTTTCTCATCATGGAAGCTTCATGTGGTTTGTTGCCATCTGGCTGTGTCTCCATCCTGAAGAGAAATATCAGCTGTGCTGCCGCCATCGACACCTTCACTAAATCATAGGATTGGGCCTATTTACAGTGCTTAGTCCTGTTTCTCTCCTAGACATAACCATATGCTCAGATTTTACTGTGACTACTTGTATGTGCTCTTTTATATTCTTTTCGGCATGAGATCTGGTTCCAAGATGGTCTGCTTAACTGGTTCTAATGTAGAAAAAGCCACCTGTTGAGCTAGTTAACTGTTGCCAGACCGTATTCATAGATATGTGCTTCCATGTTTCTTTCGTATGTCTGTTTCTGTCTTCTTGAACCGCAGTCGGCCTCGGAAGATGGATGCTCAAACAGAGCCTGGTTCTGTTGGAGGATTCTTCCTGTTAAAAGGGAGTTTTTCCTCTGTACTGTTTCTGCACACAGCTGTTCTGCCACAGCTTTTTGTGGTAGGTTTTAGGATTAAGGCCTGAGATAGTTTTGGAAGAATGTTGACATTAGGTCCAATTAAGCAACAGATTTTTAAAGGGCTCATTCCAACATCACAGTCTCTTCACTATACTTACCAGAATGGATGGTTTTATTTCTTTTTTTCCCCTCAAATCTTAGCCTCATCTGATCAAAGCAGTGGTTACAGTTAAGTAGAATTAGAAGAGGCTTTTATGCCAAGTAGTGTTTTACAAATACAAGGAATTTTTTGTTGGTGATTAGGTGGTACACATTGACAGGTAAGATTAGAGTTGACATATGTAAACACTGGAATATGTCTTTTGCAAATTACATGTTCTGTGATGGTGGGACAAAAAAGTTTTTCTCTGAATACCTTAAAGAAACCCCCTAAACCACGATCTAAACGTTAATATGTGTCATGATTCTGCACTTTTTGGTTCTGTTTAAGTTTTCTTTTTGAGTTTTCAGTTATATTTTAAATAACGTCTTTCTGTGTTTTCTAGTTTGATTTCATTTCTATTTTGCGTTATTCTAGGTGTTTTTTGTTATATTTTCTGACTTCTTCTGTATTAGCCTAGCTCCCTTCTTGATTGCTCTGTCCACACCTGCTCCCAGTCTGCTAATTAGCCTGGTCTTTGTTCAGTCATTTATACACCTCCTGTTCAGTCACTCTTTCCTGGCTCCTCATGTGTGTTTTCCCTGTTATCTCCTAGATTTGGGTTTTCTGTATTTGTTATCTTTGGATTTTTTGTCTCAGTTGACACCTTTTTGATTTATTAAAACTGCAAGATACTACTTCAGGTTCAGTCTTTGCATTTGACCTTTCCAAAACCTCCACCCAACCCTGACAATATGGAGTCTTAAGGCACGTTTCCATCCATATTTCAGGCAAAGTTCAAGCATACATTTAAAATTTCATAGAAATAAAAAAGCTAATTGGATATTCCATCCATAGAGGGATTTATCCAGGTGATGCAAAGTGGAATTAAGTCATATGTTTAGGACACACTTCACTGTAATAAACAGGAAATAGAGCTAGCAGGCTAACCAGCACCACAGATGAGTCATGAACCGTTTAAATTAATGTGTTGCAATCAAACAAATCGTACTCACTTTACCAGATCAGGTAGGATTAGCGATTCAAGAAAGACATTTTAAAGCTTGCACTTAGGACAACAGCAGAGGAAACGTCTGATCATTCATATGAGCTATAGGGTTAGTGAATTTACTCTTTTTAAAACTAGTTGTACAGCTTATATAAACCAAAATTCTCCAACACCATTGGCTTTCATAGCACAAATAAATAAATGTAGTCCAGAACTGTCAGTTGAATTTTTAGCTGTTTTGAATGAATAGTCCAACAGTGCATTGTATTAAGAAACAAGTGGCATAATTTGTTCAAATTGCGCCTACATATAATTGACATGAAGGGATTCGCGGTTGACCCTGATGCAAAAGGAGGTTGTCACAAAATGTTTGTCTTTTTTTTTTCAAAATAAAGAAAAAAAAGTTAGAAACTCATGAATAAAAAACAGAGATTATAGCAAAAAGGGGTGAGAGAGTGTGAAATGAAAACGATCAAAAGCTGAGGAGAATTAGGACAAGAAGCTGAAGAAGAGCCAGAAATAATGGACAGAATCTGAGCAGAAGGAAACTAAATAAATATACGTAGCAGAAAATTTTAAATGTAACCCAACATGAGAATAAAAAAGGAAACACCAAGAGAAAATAAAGATATTTTGAATTCAAACACTAACCAATCCTAACAATACAACACTTTTTTATCATGCATGTTCAGAGGATGATATAACAGTTGAAATATTTTTTTTTCTTTCTCAGCTTTCCTTATTCTGCTGATCATAGTGTGACTTAATGGCTGCCCCCCTTATATCCAGGCATTGACCCCCCCCCCCCCCCCTCCTGTAAGGGGCTCCTGGTGAGGCCCCATGCTTCCTCAATCGGGTGCCTCAATTAACAGGGCACAAAGCCCCAGACCTCTCCCAACCTTTGCAGCCCTTTCTGCAAGGCCTGCAGCTCAGAGGCATGCGTGTGTTGGAAGCAGGGCCGGTCGGGGTGACGGGGGAAGAGGGAAGGTGGTGGTGGTAGGGTCGTCAGCACTCTTTGTTCCCTCAGTGTCCAGCTTGGCCCCCTTGCCCCCGGAGTCTTTCATAAGGAGTGTGTAATAACTGCCTTTGTTGGTTTTTCCTCTTGTAATGAGTCCAGTGGGAGGCCTTGTTAGTGCGCGGGGTGCTACGCCAGGGGACCTCGCAGGAACTCTGGGATTAGAGGCTGCCCTATTCTGCCCTAAATGTGATCCTTCCATGTCACAATGGTCCTTCCATCAGTGGATGAAATTGATTCTTTTGATCTCCCAAATTTTGAATGATCTTTTGTTCTATCTAAAGGCTTCAAATTTGGGCTTGCTTAGTCATCTAAAGTTAAATGAAGGCCTGGTGCTTCTGTGATTTTAGAGACAATGAAGGAAATTGAGCATAAAGCCTTGATATTATAACCTTAAGGCCCTGAAATTATAGAGGACAAAGGGGAAAGGAAATTTCTTCCATCTTAAATTATCTGTTTTAATAAAATAAATAAAATAAGCCCAGCTTATTTGGTTTGTAAAATTTTATTAAACATTTTGGTGCCTGATCTCATTTTTATTATGCTAAAAAAAAATAATGCTGTAACTTATTAAAGCGCACAACATCTGCACATATTTGAGAATACAAACGATTGCATGTCTAAGACAACAATTTTACCCACAAGCCTGCTTTGACCTCGGGGCTTCATGGGTTCAGCCAATTAGTTGTTATCACCTCTGCCTGTGAAGAATGCTAAGGTCACGCTGGATCCCAGTCCTGCCGAGCTCCACTCTCACAAGCAGGATTTGTTTTCCACAGGTGAGCGTTAAAAGAATCGAAGAGTTGTGGGGCCTGAAATGAACACAGCCTCCACTTTTGTTGATTTGGCATTCACTGGGTGAGCCATTTTACAGGGGGAGGAAATTCAAGTGAAGCACTCCCATGTACTCCTGGAGCACTGAAGGCAATTTTCCCTCAGTCAAGTGGCAGAAACCCTCTTCAGCTGAACAACTTCCTGCATTTAGTGAGCACTCCCACTGACACCCCTGCTCCATCATCCCCCCTTCTTAGCTGGCATCAGTCACAACCTCTCAGCACGTCTCCGCTCCCTTCAGAAATGTGACAACAACTGCTTTGCGTAGAGATATAATCTGACACTAAATGAAAAAACAACAAAATATGCATTTTTTTTCCCTATTTCTTATGTTGCACTAATATCCCAAGATGTTTTTGGTTTTGTGTAGCTGATGCTGTAGTTTTTCAGAAATAAATATTTAAAGCTCATAAGAGCGATTGGAGAGTTGATGGAGCCGTTTGAAATAATAAGTGTTAAATTAACTCGGAGTGAGAATTCCCAGATGCACTCACAAAGTGCTGATGTTTCTACTTTGAGTGTAATTAATGGTGAGAATGTTTCTAAAAATGAGTGATTAAACAATCACAGAATAACAGGGAGATTCACACGTAGCTTCACCATGCAGGCTTCACTACGAAGTCTGAATGTAAAGAAATGACACCAGATATTTTGCATGTGGTTCTGCTGTTCTGCAACATTTTAGATTGGCATCAGTGATTCACTGTTGGCTTATTATGGTTTCTGTGAAGGCTGTAAGCGGACTGAGGGGTTCCCACAGGAGACCTGCTCGTCCTGAGGGAGCCTATTAATCTATTATGTTCACCTTCAGAACAGCGTTAAGAACAACAATCGCACACAAGCCGGAGGCTGAGCCACAGGAGGCTCCAGCTGCTTAGGACGGAGCCCGTTTAGCTGGAGGGGCTGATCAGCACCGTTCCCACGTGCCTCGCAGCTCACATACAGAGACATACAGTGACGGGGTCAGGGGTACCACCGTCTTATTTACATGTAATGGGGTGTTTAAGAAAACTGAAAAGTGATCTCATGACAGTAAGGCTGGTTAGGCTGGAGGCAAAAATTCCCCTCTTAAATTTGCTAAAGTGTGTTTTTTTGTTTTTGTTTTTTGCAATAAACTGTCCTTATAGATTAACATTTTTTAAATAAAATTGGTGCAATTTTTCATCTCTTAAAAAGGATCTCTAAATTAATGACAAATATTAACCTTTAAAATGATAATTTTTTTAAGCTACATCTGCACCAAACACAAACAACATATTTTTTACAGTGGGTATAATGCCAAGCAGAAAAAAAGAAAGTCTCCTGAAGACATATTGGACTCTAGAAATGATTACCATAATCATGATTATTTTTCCTTTGCATTTTAATTAGCCCTATGAAGCTCAATTAAGCTCTTCAGTATGAGCGCCTATTCAGTAAACAGCTGTCCACCTGTCTTTTGGTTCCTGGGAAAAAGCTGCAGTGCCTGTTCACGCCGTGGCACCATCACCACGCTGGGTGGGGGGTCAGAAGAGGCTCCTGCAGCCTGCAAGGGGCCCTCAATTAAAAAAAAGGGAGGAATAATTCGGCTCTGCTGCAAGCAGCTCATCAGGATATGCAAACGGCTTGATTATCAGGACTAAAACTACAATGAGATAAATTGTTAATGACAACAGCAAACATCCCAATCACCAGATTGAAACATTTTACGATCAAAATTATTTTGTCTTTTGAAAAATGTTCCCTCTAGCCAAGCAATCAGATGCTTGCTGTAATTATTGCAGCTCTGTTAACTGAAATCAAATGCTTATGAAAGTTACCCCTCAAAAAGCTTCATCATGAGGCCATGTGTCTTTATTTCCC
Organism: Cyprinodon tularosa; assembly: GCF_016077235.1. Lineage (NCBI taxonomy): Eukaryota > Metazoa > Chordata > Actinopteri > Cyprinodontiformes > Cyprinodontidae > Cyprinodon > Cyprinodon tularosa. The sequence goes on from NW_024039021.1 coordinate 422,995, forward strand.
TACCAGCACCACCTGGTGGTCTCCATGAGAGGTTTTTCAGCAGCAGAAAAGCAGAGGATTAGCTGTCTCTTTTTGTGTGGAAGTACTGTATGACAGGAATGACTGTCATGGGTAACAAAGCATCATTCTTTAGCATTGGTGTCATGGCTACTCCGTAAAGATTTAATGAAGTCTACATCTGTTTCACTTATGTATCATGTTGTCGTACAGAAGATCTGATTAAGAGCTCTTACCAATTATAAAAAAAAAAAAAATTGTAATCTTTATATGTGAATAATCATCTCAGAATATCAATTCCTAATTTTTGAAAAAAAATTCTCTTGATAATCATCTGGAAATGCCAAAGGATGCTCTCCACTTATCAATAAACCTACTGTGTAGATATACGTAACATAGAACTATTTTTCATTTATCTCAGTCCATTGAAAACATATTTGCTCTGTTGCACATTCCTCATCATGCTCAGATGATAGTTTCATTTATTAAGAATAAAAAGCTCCCCAAACCAACCTCTTCCTGTGTGAAAAACAAATCAGCCCTCAATTCTGACCATCTCCCATCATGGGTCTTTTGCGTATTTTGCATCACTGAAGAGGAATCGTGACCGATTCTTAAGCTGAACCATTCATTTAGCTGCACTGGATGTTTTTTTTAAGCATCCCAGAAAAATACAGAAACAAACTGAGCTGCTGGTTGATTAACTGCCTCTCTGAAAAATAAAATATTTAACAAGACCTTACCTCTATTTGTCTTTGATCTATATCGTCAGGGTGCAGTGGTGTGCAGAGTAGCCAAAAATGTACTCATGTAATGATTATTAACACTAACTCATCAAGAGTAAAATCAACACAGCATCTAATATTTAAAAAGATGTAATAAAGACAGTCCAACGTGTACACTTATGTGCAAATTATCTTTTAAAGACTATAATAAGATAATTAAAACGGAAATTGATTCCAGGAGGAAAACCCCTTTCCAAACTAATTTCATTTTTAACATAAAACCGATCAAACCTCTACTTACGGTGGCCCTTCAGTAACAATAAATCATTTTGGCATAATTGTTAAACGGTTAAAGCACTTAAAAAAAAAAAAAAAAAAAAGCAAGTTTGTTCATTATTTAATGAAGTTACTCACGATGGGCGGAGTCAAACTCTAGTAAGAGTAGAGATATTTTATTAAGGCATCCATCCATCCACTTTCTCTTATTCCATCATGGTGGCGGAGGGCCTCTCTGCAGTCTATGGGCGAGAGGCGGGTCACACCCTGGACAGGTCTCCAGTCAGGACTTATTAAGATATGATGCAGTAAATCTATTCCTAAAAGTATATTTTTGTCAAAATGTTAACCAAGTAACTGTAACTGAGTAAATGTAATGAGATATTACACACCTCTGGAGGCGGTGTATTGGGTAGAGAGCAGGAGAGGCTACATTCATCAGGTTAGCTTAGACTGTAACTGCTTCAGTACACTGGCCGCTGCCTGGGTGGTTCATCACTCCAAGTTCTCTTTATTTGAGGATTATGACTCTCACTGCAATTGACTGAACTTTAAAACCATAAAAAATTACTCTGTAACCTTTTTCAGGCCTATAAACAAATCATTACTGTCAATATGTATTGCTCTTTTTATTGTGGCATGTCACTTTTAGCAGTTCTTTTTGCCAGCTTCGTGTTGTCAAACAGGCACTAACCCTTTTTTTTTTATATATATCAGTTAGCGTAATGACCTAGGTTTTCTGGAACTGAATAAAAAGGGGATCAATTGTGGTACTGCATTTTAGTAAGACAAATATATTTACACATGGGGCTAAGTTGGTTTACACTGCAAAAAAACTATCCAGAAATCAGTAAAAAAATCTTAAGTATATTTACCCTTAATTTGAGCAGGTAAATAAGATGATATGCCAATGGAATTAGTATTTTTACTCTTAAAATAAGATAGTTAAATAATATTAACCTGAGATAAGACGATAAAATAGTTTTTTCTTATTTTAAAAGGAAATTGTCTTGTTCCATTGGCAAAGTGTCTTACTTACCTCCTCAATTCAAGGAAAAATGCACTTATTTTAAGAAAAAATAACTTATTGAGATTTCTACTTTTTGCAGGGTAGACATGTCAGATTTATTATCTGGCTTGACAAAACCGCAAACAGAAGAAATACTCAAAATTTATTGTATGTAAGGAATAATCTTTACTATCCATAGAAGGACTTGTTAAAAGAATATTAGATAAGATAGAGATGCATACTTCTCATATAATTATAGATTTTCCTACTCATTATAAGGCTATAAGGATAGAAATTCAGTTTCATTTAATCTCCCCAAGAAGTCAAATTAGTTTAAACAGAGATCTATTTTGCCAAGATTAAGGTAATAATCCTCACTGTTTAAGTAACAAGGTTGGAGGGGAAGAATGGAAAGATACACGGCAGACTATATAGATATAATAGCCTATATAGCAATAATGATAATGCTGTTCCTCTTCTTAGGGGCCAGGTTTGATCAAATGGAACACGTCTTTAATTATGGCATTAGAGATCGAGCCAGCAGACTTACAAAGTAGGGCTGGACATCTAATAACGCAGTAACCTATCAGATAGACAGCAGCTTGGTGTGACACACAGATGTCCGATATCACTGAGGTATAAGAACCCATAATTTTCTTTATTCTTTTGATGCTGAGTCCAGTACTGTAATCTTGCATTCATATGTTGGTCTTTAGGAACTATTTTTCCACATCACACGATAACCTATGCACAAGAATGGCTTTGCTCATGTATGGCGTCTAAGTTCAACTTAAATCACCAATTTTTGCTTGAACTGGAACTTGAGAGAACATGAGTTTTCGAAGCACTAGAGATAAGCTCCAGCTCTGCAATGCACCCAAAGCATGGAAGGTGGATAGAGGGATGCATGTGTGGATCAATGCCATTCTACTTTGGTATCAATGATGAATGATGGTCCAGAAAATGTCATTTAAATCAGTTTGACTGGTGCATCAGAGCTGATTCACACCAACTTGTTTTCACAACAATGAGGAAAAACATGAAATCCAAACCTCTAAATCGAAAGGAACACTTCTGCAGCAGAGATGCACATTAAAGGATGAAATTATATTGAGTTTAACAAGAATAATATTTAAGGTTTGCTCATAGGATGTTAATCTCCTCATAAGAGGATAGAATTTTTTATGAATAGAATAAATATCAACTTTGTTTTCACTTTTTCAATACTCTCTATAATAAGTACATGGGTTAATACTGATGTTATGGAAACAGTTATTTTTATATACCTGGATAAAAAATGTACCTGTAACTATAGCAACTATAACACAGATTCACCTCAGCGTTATTGTGTTTAGAGTAAAAAACAGCTGTCATAGCTGGTTGAGTGTTCAGAGTTTAAATAAAAGCTATTTTTCTTGAGGAGTTATTGCATTATAATCTGGAGACGGGAAAAAAGTGCGACACTGATGGACATAAAACAGTCCGGATTTTATCTGACCGTCATTTGATTTCTGCATCTTTTCCAAAATTTTAATACCTTGGGCCTGTTTCAGAAAGGAGGTTAAGTGAAAACTCTGAGTTTGTTAACCCTGAAATGAGGGAAACTCTGGGTTTTCTGTTTCAGAAAGGGAGGTAAGTTAAACCTGAGAAAGCAGAGTAAGTCAAGCCCGTTTCTGAAAGAGAGGTAACTTATACTCAGAGTCAGTTACCATGGCAATTTACTCTGTGAACCTAACCTGGTCGGGAGCAGGTTTTCTTCAGAAAATCCAGAGTTTATTTTGGCCTCCTCCCCTTTTTTAAAGAGGAAGTGGTGTTTAAACACCTCATTGATTCTTTGGGGACATACAGTATTCATTGCACACATTTCAGTCACGTAGAGCGCATCAAAGGGAATGAAATGGCATGTCCTTGTATGGATGATCCTGTTTGTAAAGCCAGGTAGCTAGTCTACTCCCATGATGTGCTCAAGGCTTACCTGCTTGAAGTATGTTTTTATATTTCATTTTCAGCTGCTGCCATGTTCTTTTGAACACTAAATTAGGTTTAATAAAATACTGTTCTTCCAGTTTCACCTCTGATATTATAACAGTTGGGTAAGTTACTCTAAAATAGTTCTTAATTACTAACTAAAAATTTTATCTTCAACAAGTCTAATTAGATTAATGTAATAATTACTGTCTCTAGAAAGTATTGGTCTACTTACTAATTTGTTTTACTTACTTATTAATTACTTTCTAAATCCCAAATCAACCTCAACCACTTGAACAATACAAGGAGAGACAAGAAACTGCACTTCTAATGCTTTCAAATAAACAATATTCAATTGCATGAATTAATCTTAAATTGACCAAAGTGTGTAACTAGAGGGAGAAAGTTCAAATCAAAATATACCTTTCAAAATTTGATATTAAATCCACTATTGTTTTATAGTCTTTAATTTAATTACAGTATTTATATGACTTAAGTAACTTAATTCATTACACCCAACACTGTATAAAAGTAATTAAAATGTAAACTTACGCATTGACTCGAGCAGCTATTTTCACCCAAGCTAACTCTCTCTCCTTCGCCGCTGCAGCCGTGTTGCTTTTTTTTTTAAATACATGTTCAAATTCTGCATATGTTTGCATAAGCACATCCAGTTCTGCTGGTGAGAAATATGCACACCTCTTTTTGTCTAACGCTGTTGCCATGGTGACTCGTAATATCTGTGCTCCATTGATAATGGCTTTATATAGTTGTGGTGCATGCGCTTAACTCAGAGTCAGTCAATTTAGAGTTGATTGAACTAACTCATTTCAGCTGTTCTGAAACCCAAAACTCAGAGTTTCCAATCTCAGGATAAGTCAACTCAGAGTTCAAGTTTTAACTCAGAGTTGGTTGAACTTCCTTATTGAAACAGGCCCCTTGATTAAAGAGGCTTTGAGATTTCTAACAAAAACCTGATGTTCATTTCAAAATAAAGGCATAAAGCAAAGCCCATCATCCAAAAGTCTCTCTGTGCTTTACTGGATAACCTTCCTAAAGCTTCAATGTCTCCCGTTGCAGACCTGCTGTATTGGTTGATTATAAATACCACAAGGCAAAAAAAAAAAAAAAAAAAAAACAATTTAAAGATTTTATTTTTTGGCCCAAAACAAAATTAAACACAGTATTTTAAAAGTATTTCCTTAAAACAGTCAATGTAGCCAACATCCATTGTCATGTTGGCTTAGGTCAAGTTAGAAGATCATAAAAATAAAGTATACAACTGCAAATACTTTCATATGAGAAGTAAAACTGTATAAAACTCTAAACCTAATAAAATCAAAAGTAAAACAGAATTATCTCACAGCCTGAAAACGTTCCTCAGATTAAATGAAAAGTCTGAAAATTCTCTCATCCAGACTGAAGGAATTAAGTTCAGTGAAAACATCTGGGTTTATATAACATTTTACTTTGGTTGGAGCTGACAGTAGAAGTGTAATTCGGTCACATGATTCTTTTCACTACAGTGAATCAGCTTTTAATTCAATAACACATCCTTTATCATTGCAGCGTATTCACAGATACAGCTCTAGATTGACCTCTGGTGGTTTTCTCTATTAACAAGAAAAAAAACAATATTTGCTCTTATGTTTTTCTGTTCTAGTCTGAATTGAATAATAATGTATCATGTTTCACATGTATAAACAACTTGACAGCTGGAATGAGCGTAATGAATATTTTTGAGCCTGTAGGCTTTCAAGTGCTGTTAAAACCTCTGATTGGGTCTGTGTTTCTCAGTTTCAGTGGATCTATTCTCTAAGTGTTGAGCTTCTCAACCTCCTCTGTCCTCACAGTAGTTAGCTCCTCCTGATGATGATGATGCTCTTCCCCTGGAACCTTAAATAAAAGAAGAGAAAACTTGAGAATGGCTGAAAATTTCACATTAGTAACTCAATTATTTACTCTGTTATAATTTGCTTTCTTTATCATTTTTTTTTGAAGATATGTTGGATAAATTTTTCAAATGAAAAAAGCGTATTATTCTAGCTTAACTTTTTCACCCTGACATACAGTAAATGCACATATCAAGATGAATTATATAGCAAAACAGTTAATTGAATGTTAACAAAGCTTCTGCATGGAAATAAATTAAGAAGACAGGTTTAAGTAGCAGTTCTAAAAGAAAAAATCCTGAATTCAGCATAGATCTGCACGCAGTAGATCAAAAACATTAAATAGAAGCAAACATGTTGCACAATCTCCCAGTGAAGGTCATCAATGACAACAATTGGCTGGTTTTATTTAGCAGGTTTGCTGAAATTATTTGGTGTGGAATTTGCTCCCCCTGGTGGTCAGTCATGAATATATATCTTATTCACTTTAACTTGCATAATGGTGGTTAGATAAAACCTCACCCCTCCTAGCGTTTTCTAGAAGAAGTGGTTTCACTACAAAATTTTCCCTGAAGTATTGGTTAGAGTATTTTTTTTCTTCTATCCTTTAATGTCATCATCCAACAAATGAATTTTTGTGCAAAGAAAGAAATGGCAGTACAAAAGTAACAATAGATGTTCTTTCTACATGAACTACAATCATTGGGACAGAAATTGATGAAAACAATTATTTATAGCATATTAAATAAGGTGTTTATTTTATAGTATATGAAACATCTTTCCCAGTAATTTGCCCTTTTGTTAAGAGTTCTTTTTTAATGATTAAACATGTCGAAATTTGGTTCAGAAAAATCATGATAAAAATGTCAATTAATCAGGGCAATGGTAAACTGTAGCATTTTTATATATATATATATATATATATATATATATATATATATATATATATATATATATATATATATATATATATATATATATATATATATATATATATATATATATATATATATATATATTTCCCAAGAGAATCAATTAAACCAATATTCTTCAAATGTTGCCTTACTGTCATAAAAAATTGCATTAAATTATAATAAGTGGTGCATTTTTACCTCTATAAATAAGAAGTGAATAGCTGCCTTTTCGCTACGTTTAACTTTCAAATCAGTATTTATGTCTTTTCTTTATTTTATGTATTATCTGACCGCAAGCTGTGAGATATTATACAGATGCTGATTTTAAAAAAAAGTTATCAACACTTTTATCACCACAATAAATGTCACAGTTTATTGTGAAAAAATTCTAACTTCCCATTAACAACTCCTTCATACATTTTTAAAGGTTTTATTCCTCTATTCAGACTTTTTTCCCCATGACACCTTGGAATAAAGATGCAATTTGATATTAATTATGTGTCTGTTTAAATAAATGAAACTTTATTAGAGATTTATCAATATTTATTTTTGTTTTTTCTTCATATTTTGCATTTGCAGTTTGTTTTCAATCAAACTCACCTCCCAGTAGACGTTGTCCTCAAAGCAGGCATTATCGCGAGGAGCACCGAGCACCGGCAGCTTCAGAATGAAACCTGAAAACACAGAAAGGAAACTTGATCCTCTGTTCTCTTCAGGTGTTAAGTTCCATTCAAACAAGTAAAGAAACATATACTGCACTGAGATTTCTTTTTAAAAAAATACTTTGCTTTTCGCCTTCATTCATTTATCCACTGTATAGTAAACTGTTTTACTGTTTCATGTGGGTGATTTTTTAACTATGTGTTTTTCTTTCTGGACATTATTGTGACCAGAAATAACTACATTTATCCTTTACTGCAACACTAGTTTCAGAAATGCAAAGTTTTTTTTATTTTTTCTTGAAACACCAAGGACAAAAAAATAAATAACGTAAATATTACAAAGGCAAATAAATAAAGAAGCTAATTAAGAGTTATATACATTTATGTCTCACTTTATAATTTAATTTCTACTTACCTTTATTTGTTTATTGTATTTTTGTTGGCAATTAATTGTATGCTTATATATTTTTTGAGCATTTATTTATTTATGTATTTATTTTTAAATATGGCAGAGTTGGTCCTCCATACAGCTTAACTGATATCAGCAGTGATTTGAATGAAGATGGTGCTTGTTGCAATTTTCAAATGATTTGGGTTCTTTTCAATGCTATATCCTTGGAATTGCTTTGATAATCACTGGTTATGCACACACTTACCAACAATAAGTCCTCCAAGAAGAGCAATACCCAAGGTGATTGCAAGGGAAATTGCCTGCATGCCGCCCTGATAAGACGTGTCTCTACTTCCACTTGCCACATCAGGGAAAACTTTTTTCAAACTAACAGGTGGAAAAAAGGGAGAAAAAAAAACATGTTAGCCAAGTGTTAAATGTATATTATGGTATAGAAATTATTAAATGAAGGATCTATATGTGTAAAAATGTTCAGTTGAATATTAAGTGAGGGAAAGAGCAGATTAAGTGTTTACCCGTCTCCATATACATCCTTGGGAACAGCAGCAGCGGTGACGGCTCCAACAATGGCTCCCAGAATGCCGGGCATGCCGTGCAGATTGTGGACCCCACAGGTGTCTTGGATCTTTAGCTTTTCCTCCAGGATGGGCTTAAGGGAAGAAAAGAGCATATAAGGAGCTGCTGATAAGATTGTCATGTTATCTTTTATTTTACTAAACCACGTGGGACGAGTAACAACTCCAAATACAAAAATGAATAGAAAATGTGATAAAGAATTTATTCTGCTGTCTTTAAGACATGAAAACATTTTGAAGTATTTATACCGAGAGGTACTTGAACCCAAGAACGGAGATGATTCCTGCCAAAAAACCGACAATCATGGAGCCGAACGGCGTGAGCATCATTTCACCAGCTGTTCCTGCTGCGACTCCTCCAGCCAGGGCTGCATTCTGAATGTGCACCTAAAAATACAGACAGAACACAGGGTGAGATAAAGTAACAAACCATCTAAATTTACACTGTGCTTTTCTCTTAATTCAGTCCACTTCAAGCCATTTATTCCAGAGCCAAATTCACCCAGTCACACACTGAAAAAAATGAAATATAACCAAGTCAGTTTTTTTTATATGGGTGTATTTTCTCTTATTTTGAAAAGATGCCAAAATGTTTAAATGGAATAAGATTATTTCAGTTTAAAATAAGAAAACATAACTCCATTATCTTATTTTAAAAACATATTTAATCATCGCTAAGGGGGAAAAATACCAACTCCTCTGGCAGATCTTATTAACCTGCACAAATTGCAAGGCAAATACACTTATTTTGAGAAAACTTTAATCAGTTTCTGCGACACATTCAGACAGTTTCATTCATGCAGACACAGATTTGCTGATCAGTAAGCTGGGGTTAAATAAAACATGCATTTGCTGGTGTACTGCTCTGGATCTGTGCTGCTGGATTTTGTCTTTTGATATTTTCTGTTTTTTTTTCCTTTATGGAGCTCTGTATTCAAAATGAAAGAGCTCACCTAAGTAGGAAAGGGATAAAAAGCAAAACACATATTTAGCAAACATCAAAATATATGCATTTAACTAAATATTTTTGATAGAAAATGAAATACAAGCCTTGTAAGTAGACATTTAATATTTTACCTGCTTTACTAATGCTTGTTTCCCTAAAACAGATATCGACAATAATGTCTTCTAAAACCATAGTGCACGTTTCCCAGTGATGTAAATACACAACAGTTTTATTCTAAAATAAAGACCATTTCTAGCTGCCATGCCTAATTTGATATGTTGATTTCAGGCAACAATCTAAGGTCCAGTGATAGAGGTCCTAGAAGGATTTCACAGCACACAAATATTACACGACACTCTTAAATACCAAAGAGTAAAGACATCAAATTTGGTGAGTAGATTTTCCCCTAGCATCCAAAACAAATGTATTGTTTAGAAAACTTTAGCTAATGAATATAAAACCAATTAAAGCAGGGTTTCAAGGAAAGCAAAAACGGCAGGAGTTAATGAACCAACAAGAACACAAAACATTTCCTTTCTAATGCAATGACCGAGTAGAAGGCAGAGGGGGGAGATGTGGAGTCAACAAGTCCTTTTCTATGCCATGTTGTTCTGTCCATCCGCTGAAATAAGCGAGTCCAATCTGCAGGGGGGATTGAATTGTGCAGATTGGATTGATGTGGTTCAGTGGCTGAGCAGAACAAACACATAGGAGAGATGACTTGTTGACCCCACATCTCTGGTAGAAGGTGACCTAAGGTGTTGTTTGTTTGCATAACTTCTCAGTTAAATGTTCTTTAACAGTCAAAAACATCAGCTATCATCTGTGGGTCACATCTTTAAAGAATCAAACTGTTTGCTGAAATCTTTCCTGTTGATTTCTATTCACAATACTGCTGCAGGGGCCCATTTATTTCCTGGTGTCTGAGCTAATCATGGATAGAAATATAAAATGCATCTTCTTTATGATTCTAAATCTATAACTTTACTTCCTGTCAAACATTGTGTGTATCATTAGCTTGAACTAACCATTGCATCATACAAAAATGTGTGAAATCTAAGGGTAGATGGACATCAGTATAACACTGAACTATGCATCATGAAATAATCTGTGATTACACAGGCTATTGATGTTTGTGAGGTTTAAAGTAATATAAAATGCAGTAATCCTTTTAATATTAACTAACAGATTGATGAGGATTCATAGAGGCCATGATGTTGGCTCTATTATTAGGAAAAACTCCACCACTCATAAGCTTAGCTGCTGTTCAGGTCCAGTAGGAACAACCTTACTGAAAGCATATTGCAATTTTCAATATTTGACGGTGATAAAAAAAAAAACAAAACAAAAAAAAAAAACATTATTCTTTAGGAAAATCTAACTGTAAATTTTTTCATTACTGCTTCTTTAATGTTCACTTTCATAAAATGATGGTATTGCAATGTAAGAAGTGTAGATTTAAAAGACAAATCCTACTCTATATGTACCATACACACATTATTATCCCAGATATTTAGTGTAAGGCAGTGTTGGTTGCAGCGTTTGTGCGTAAAGTGAAACCATATAAAGAGATTAATATTCCAGCACTATACAGAGTTCCCTCCCATTTTTTGATAGGCATCAGTCTAGAGACACCATGTGATGATTTACCACCTGATCCCTCAGTAAGTGAAGATAGTTGGTATCAGATGAATCTTGCAACAATTTGGCTGAGACCCAATCTACATTTTTTGAGGAGGTGTGCACCTTTCATTAGCTTTCATGTATTGAGTAACAGACGCATGTTCCTCAAAATGCAATTGGAACAGGAAGCAAAGATGTGAAATCTTCTGTTTCATTTCTTTCAACTAAATACTGATCTATCAAATTCTGATAAACTGCATGAATATTTCATTAAGGCCCCATCCACACAGAATTTTTGCAAAGATAATCTATTCTTTAGGCTCTATTTAACATGGATGGGGCATTTTTGGAGGCCATAAAATATATATTTTTAAAACCAGCTCCCACAGTGGGAAACTCTTAATGCTGGTTTAATGTCAGTGGATTTCTATTGGTTTTGTTACTGGTCTTACCACAGTGACACCAATAGGCCAAGCATACTGTATGTAATACAGCTTTCTCAGTGATGCTGTTTGCACTTTTATGGGTGCAATTTGATTCAAATGCACTTATGAAAAGATACTTAGACTGGATCTCAGCCTTTTAATCAATGTCCTGATTGATTTTCTTGTTTAAAAAAAATGAGTTAAAAAAAGTAATTATAATCCTGCATACTAACCATGTCCAGCTTTCCGTCATGAGCTGTGAGAGAAGACATGGCGTACGTAGACATAGTGCAGGCAGCCAGGGAGTAGTAGGTGTTCATGGCTGTACGGTGCTGGGGGTCTCCATGTTCTGTGATGGCAGAGTTGAAGCTGGGCCAGAACATCCACAGGTAGATGGTACCTGTATTTACAGTAAAATGGAGTCAATCTTTAAAAATCTAGCAGTAGTAGAATACATTTAAAAAAACTGAACTTAAAATATCTGTAAAGATACTGTATGCTGTGTTGCATTTAATTCAATTCAGTTTATTTATGTAGCGCCAATTCACGACACAAAAGACACTTTAGAGAGAATTCAACAAGATCATAAAGTCAGATTGCATCGACTCTACAGCAATCCCTCAAACCAAGCATGCTAGTAGCGACAGTGGAGAGAAAAGGCTCCCTTTTAACAGGAAGAGACCAAGAGAAGCAGGCTCAGTGTGAGCGGCCATCTGCCGAGGCCAACTTTAATCAATCACCATGATTATAAGTTAAATAAGAAAAAAGAAGTTAAGAAGCATTATTGCTTAAGATTTATGTGCTAAGAAGATGGTGTGTTCACTTGCAAAAACGAGAAAAAAAAAAAAGAATCTGTCATACTGAATGGAGACATTTAAATAAATCTTTAAAGTAATGCCCTATGATTGGTAGCTCTTAACATGAGTGACAGTGTCGTCCTGTCAGAATACCTCACATTGATCACACACCCTGGCTACTTGGCCACAGGGATATCCCTTTGGATAAGCACGTGTGACCTTCGCCTTGGAGTCTGTCAGAATCAGAATCGGGTTTATTGCCATTGTTAGTGAAGGAGTTCACAACTAGGAATTTTTTATGGTACAATCGTCGGATCAAATCCCACCCGGACCCTCTGTTACATACCACACACATAATCTAAACCATTGCATTACATTCTCTACCCTACTTGACGTTGAACTTGCCCCACCTTCTCATGCTTTTTGCAGTCTTTAAAAGATGTATTTATTCCTCCTTTTCATTAAATTTAGAAACCTTTCCTGTTCCTCCAGAAGATAAGCATCCCCACAAGTCCCAGCATGCTGGTGCTTTGGTCTGGCATCTTTAGTGTTTTGCATGTTTGGAAAAAAAGTTTGATCTATTATAGTATAAATCTCACCTAACCTGAACATCCTGTATCAGATGTCCATCTCTCCAGCCTGACTTCAAAGATTCTCCCACATGAGCCCTGGATCTCTGCAACTCTATCCAGTGATACCATGTGCATTTCAGATAGAAAGTCTTTCTATACAATCTTTCATGTTAGTCTGACTTCCTTGTCTTGGGAGGGATTGCTGCAGAGTCAACCACATTATGCAGGCGAATTTCTACGAAGCTACATGCTCATCCAGAAGGAGAAAATTCTGCAGCGTTAATGACTCAATGCAGTCTGTGGTGTTTCCTTAGCCAGAAAACTTTGAGGGGTTTTGAAGCAGGATTAGGTTATTAAAAGAATCCCCAGAGCTTTCTCACTGACCTATCCACCATGTTCCTGGGTCTCTATACTGTTTAATAAGTGATGTTCTATAATAAACCTTTGAGATCTTCACACACCACCCGGATTATACTAAATGAAAGACTTATTTACACAAGCATGGGTTATATTTACTAATGCTGGATTTAAATACATGTACTATAGTGTAAATTAATTTAATCTCATGAAGACATATTAACATAGCCTGGGTGCCATTCCGAACTCAGTCCCGGCCACAAGGTTTGAGGTCGGGAAGTTCGGTCTGGCATTGCTCCATAGTAGCGTGAGTATGATAGCCCACTGTCTGGCGATCCAATCAAATTGTCAGGGCGGGCTTTATACAATGATGGACAGATGATCAACAGTAACGTAATCAACCACGTGACCAATGCGCGCTTGGGTGACAACAACAATGGCTGCCTCTGGAGAGTTGAGGTGTGTAGATTCTGCTATTAGGTCTGTTCTAGAAGATATCGACAGCAAATTAATTTTGAAAGAGGAACAGAGAAACACGATCAAGGCTCATCTTCTTATTCTAGGCGTGCAACTGCACGCTTTGATTTTTGTTGACAACAACTATGCATCGCTTAACATACGTCATGCACTCCGTTGCTCTTATTGGTTGTAGGTCTATCCAATTGAGTGCAGAGGCATTTTTTTTCCTGGTTCGTTCTAAACACGCCCCATAATCACAGCTCTGTGGAGCAGTATCAGACTCATATTCTGACTAGAATTGAAAAGGACTACGTCAGACTAATATTAACATGCTTAGATATTGAAATATTTTTGACTTTTTAACTATAAGATGTGTGTCTAAGAAATTTTATGTAGGATTTATTCTCCTCACCTCCAACTCTTCTGTGTTTTATGACCAATTGCGGGTTTAATACTGCCAGGTCCCTTTAGCTGGGGAGTTTTATGACTGCATATTTTACATCACTAAAAATATCCGACATAGGTATAGATATTCAGATATAGGGTATGTTTACAAGGATCATCCTTCACTATGATTGTGGAAAGTGAAGACAACAGAGGGATCTGGAAAGTTTACGAAGAGGAATTTCAAGTTTTTAAATTGTAAATATTGGATGCTGTGAGTCAGGTCACACTTCTGAGTTCTTTCCTTTACATCAAGCATGCTGAAAACATAGGACCTATGAAGGAAAGCATTTCCTATTAGAGTTTTTGTCGTATGAAAGTAAAGGTTGGGGGGAAAACAAGCAAATTACTCAAAGCTACTAATATAGTAATGTCATCAAGGATTCATGGAGAAGAGAATGAAACCTATTAGATCTGAGCGCTGAAACAAGCCCTGTTGTTCTAGACAGCCTATATTTACAGTACAAAGCATGTCACAACCGTTTGGCACCGAGCCTCAACTTATACCCACAGGTAGTATACAAAGAAAACTTTTCCTGGAAATCTTCTGTTTCGCAAGAATTACCTATCATAGCAAACATGTCAGAGTGGTAGACAGACGAGTTCTTGTGTTTGCTCTTGTCAAGGTTGGGTCGGTATAAGACTCTGGTCACCATCAGGCCAAAGTAGGCTCCAAATGTGTGGATGGTCATGGAGCCTCCAGCGTCTCTAGTCTAAAAGAAGGTACAAGGGTTGGTTTAAATCCTCGAGTGCATCAGCTGAGCAAATAATACATTTTAATTAAGTACTATTTATTACGAAGGCATTAGATTAGTTATCAAAGAAAAATATTTATTAGTTTGGTTTATGGTGACTTACTCCTAGAAGGCTGAGTAAGATAAACTCATTGACAGCAAACAGCGTGACCTCGAAAATGGCCATAATCAGCAGCTGGATTGGGCTGGTTTTACCCAAAACTGCTCCGAAGGAAATCAGCACAGAACCGGTGCAGAAATCTGCATTAATCATACTGCAAAACAACAAAAACAGAGATTAGAATGGAAAAACAAGCAAAGTCAGCTTTCTCTCAAAGTCAGTTTTTCTCTTACGTCTCTTAATCAGCCAATGTTAGATGACACAACCCTCATAGAACATGTCACTACATGCGCAATGTTAAAGTTAAATAAATGCTTTTGGCAGTATAGGTTTTGCTTAACTTCCTTCAGAGAAACAAAGGTCTAGCTGTCTGAGTTAGTTTATAGACTTTACAATATTGCAATAACGCTCTTCAAGGTAATGCATCTTTTATGTTATCATGTATTGTAAAAGATGAAACACAGTTAGTGTCCCTTGATTAGGGACACCTCTCATTCAAGCATGAGAAAGGAATCATGTAAAGTTGGTTATAATGCCATATCCTCTGGAAAAATTATTACTTAGACTTTAGTTGAATTACAAAAAGAAAATTACTTTATGTTCATGTAAGTCACCTTTAGGAATTAAAAGGAACCTTTATGAAACACAGGTTGGATGCACATTTCCAAAGGTGGTGGCTGCAAGTTTAACTCCTCCAGGCCAATAAGTGGCTTACTCACCCTTTGCCGTTCCGTACTGCTCACCTGTCATTGTCCAAATCTACTAACTTACAGGTTCAGAGGAAAATCAGTACCCTAGGCGTGGCGTCTACACCCCTTCCTCGAATCTGCACCAACAGTCGAAAGCTTGTAAACTTGTACCCCCTCATTTTCCTCTTTTTCTTTTTTGGCTTAAATATGAAAAATTTAAAGTTGGGAAGAAAGCTACTAGGATGTGGCAACACAAGAGCTTTTTCTGACGTGACTTAATACACCATTATTGCTGCAGAACCTTTGCGTGTCGACATTGGCATCGTACAACTTATTCTCCACCACTGTAGGCACCATTCATGGAGGTATCACTTTTGATAATTGTTTCGGTTTATAAGTTGTACCTATGATCTGTAATCATTAGGTTTAATTTAATCATCTAATATTTTCTACCTTTCAACCCCAATGGCGATCTTCCCATCATGCAGGCCATGGAAGAAGCCTTGCATGAGAGTGGCCCACTGCAGAGAAAAGGCTGCAATAAGAAAATTGAAGCCCACACTGCTGAAGCCGTAGCGTTGAAGGAAGGTCATGAGGAAACCAAAGCCGATGAAAATCATGACGTGCACATCCTGGAAACCTGCAGAAGATGGAAAACATGGCATGGGGATGAAGTTAATGTGGACTCACTGCCTTGTTAGATGCATGTTTTGGTCAAAATATGGTCTCATACACTCTGCTGCAAGTGCAAAAAGGTCTTTAAATAAGTTTCATTCATCACTGTTGAGCTGTCAGATACTTGGCTCATCACCAACCTGCATCAACAGACCTGCATTTACCATCTAATTACTGACAGTTGATCTTATTAACTTAGGCTTCCTGAAAAGTCAGGTTCAGTTGTAACTTGCATGATGGTATATGACTCATTTGTTTAAACCTTTAAACTTTGAGTTATAACTTACAGAAATTCACAAAATAAATCTAGATTAGAGTTTGAAATGGTCAATGACCCATTTTAAAAATGAACTCTGTTAACCTTTTCCATGACATTGTCTCCTGCCCTGATTCACACAGTTTGAGAACATTGCTCATTATTTGTTTCAAACTGCTATTCATAACATTGCTCTCTGCTGTAGGTGCCGTCGTTGTGGTAACTGTTAATTGGCTTAACCAAGCAGAGATCTTGCCAGCTTCCCTGTTGGTATTTTGGCCTTGATTCCCACAGTTCCCAGTGGCCTGGACGGACGCTTTCATATCAATGGAATAAGAAGCGCTGTTGGCTGGGAATCCTGTAAGCCAAAAGAAAAGTTCTAAACTGCGTTTTTTCCCACTGACATCATTTTAAAACGTTGAGATTTTCCTCTTTTTTTCTTTGATCATACCTGCTCAATAAATGGAAATCTAGATGATAGATTTGAAATCAATTAGCTCCTGCCATATGGGCCGAAGCACGAATTTAGAAGATTAAATATTTTATTTATCTCATATCTTATTTAAAGAAACGGAGCGTTTTTCTGTACAAGATATGCAAATACATTACTAAATCTAAACCAAAGCCAGTTTATTCATATTCTACACATACTGTATCGTGTACTGAGTTAAAAGAGTTTCTATTTAATTTTTTTAAATATAATTATATATTGATTATTAATTATGAGAGCTGGGGGTTAAGCATACATAAAATATTACAGCACATGACTTGTCCACCAGTTAGCTCATGTTTAGTGTTGCCTTCCAATTCAGTAAGATTGAGCCAGAGTCCTTTTCCAGCTATTTTTACATCTGAGGTGAAAAACTAAAGAAAACTCACAATGTGGATAATTTGTTTTGGAAAATAATATCAAAATACTCTGTTTCCTGGCTTTTTTTTTTTTTTTTTAACAGTATGTTACCCCATAGGCACGCTGGCTTCGTCCAAAAACACGACTGTTAGGTTAATTGGCTTCTCTAAATTCTACTTAGGTACGAGTGTGTGTGTGTATGTGAATGGTTGTTTGTCCTGTTTGTCTCTGTGTTGCCCTGCAATGGACTGGCAACCTGTCCAGGATGGACCCCGCCTCTCGCCCATTGACAGCTGGAGATACTGTAGGCACTAGCATCCCTAACGACCCCAGCAGGGATAATAGTGACGAAAAATGGATGGATAGAGGTTATCCAATATAAGCTGGTCATATGCTCCACTTTGCTCAAAAGAAAATTAAGTACTAGAAACACAATAGGTTATTCCCAGTTTGACTTAATGACTACCTTAAACTGAATAAATGAGCAAATTACAAACCCATGTGATGAAGAACTTTTATAATTCAGTTTCTATAGCATCTCTAGAGGTCTGAGCTTTTGGAAGAAGCCGGAGTACCCATGGGATTAAAAACATAATTTATTAAATAGGGGTGTGCATGATAATTGTCATGACAATGCATCGCGATTCTAATCTTTGTGATCTACTGCATCGATTCTTGATGCCAAGTATCGATTTTTTATTTTAAAAAAGGAATAAATAAAATACATGAATGGTTGGCGCACATCAGCCAAAAATAACGTCCAGTCCAGAAGATGTCGCTGCGGATGTGTTGACGCCCGCTTCCTGGTGTCACAAGCATTTTCGGCCGCGGAATTCTGCGACGAGTCATTTATAAACAAAACATGAAGGAAAATTCGCCCAGTTCCATCACATTTCAAGTCAGATGTTTGGATACACTTTGGCTTTAAAACATAGAAGGTAAAAACGAAATTGATATGACGCACGTAATTTGAAAAAGGGGAAATGTCATACATTTGAATGTTTTCATTTCATTGGTTTAAAGGACCAACTAAATGAAAACAGTGCAGAGTAAACGGCACTGACTATCCCTTTTTTGTTATTTTAAGTTTTATAAATGCTAAGCACTTTTTGTCAGTGTGTCCACTCTAGTAATAGTAATATTTGTTTCCAGTATTTGTTTTCATGGCAATACCTCCAAAAGTCATTTTAATAAATAAAGTTATATATGAATTTTGTTGTTTTCAGTTATTTATCAATTGAAGACTGTTAGAAATATTTTATCTATACTCTGTTTGTGTTTGATGGGTTGTGTTCTAATGAACTATTATGATGTATAATATGTGATTCATCTTTTATTAACTCTTGCTTAAGATTGTTCCAGATAAAGGTCATGCAACGGACGGGTTGTAAAGGAGGCCTGAACATCCTCTATCACATGCTGGGTTGTAAAAAAGACATGTTTAGAATAAAGACACATGTTTCTTCTAAACATGTGTTCTTGGAACAATTCTACGAGGGGCCGTTTAGGACAGAAACTATTTTGTTTTAACATATGTGCTGAGGTTTAAAGTAAAATCTTTTTGTTTCCCCTTTCCCTTTAGTTAAACCTCAGCTGATGTAATTAGGGACATCCCCTTTTCTTCAATAAATAGCAAGGAGAAAGCTGAAGACTGCAGAGTGGGGTGGAGATTGTAAACTCTGCATTCTCCTTCCTATTCTCCTCGCAAGTAACTAAATTAATTGTCTCTGTGCCTTCTTTCTTTCCCTGTATGTATGTACGTATGTATGATGTTTTAGGTGCTAAGACCTGACAAAGACACTATCCAGGTCAGACTCAGCCAGTCAGCCACTGGTAATGGCTGTATATTTTTCTAACAGTGTTCAGTGAAAATATTGCAGTGCATCGCAATATTTCAAGTATCGTGATGCATCCTGATAGAATCGCATTGTGGCATGTGAATCGTGATTCAAATCGAATCGTGACTTCTTTGGCAATACCCACCCCTATTATGAAATTATGTTCTCTATGCATTCAGAAAAGTTAGTCATGTAGTTAATTTTAGAATTTTTGTCGTAAGTATTCAGTTTTACTCTGTGTATGCTTAACTTGATACTGGTTCCTATGAATTGTTTATTCTCCTAACAGTATGCCTGCAATAGTGGTTCCAGGCTGTAGAGCATGAAAAGTGTGAACCTGTCTCTGTTTACTGTATATGATCCTTTTTGTCCCAGCATACAATAAAGAGGCAGGATAGCGTCTGTGTACAAACATCCCTGAGATGTGAAGGTGAACTTTTTTCCAGATCCTTTGACAGAGAGGTGTCAGGTTAAAAACTGTTACTCCTCAAAATGCATCAGATTCAACTTTCCACCCTTATTTTCACATTTTAGATGTGGCACAGCAATGAAAGAAATAGTTAATTCCTCTAAGTTTTAAAACTATGTTCTTTGTGTCTCAACATCAAGTCAGTGCGGCCAAAGTAAAGTGATGCAGATCTATTTGGAAAAATTCTATTAACGGCATCTTTTTTATTGCTTAATCTAAAACAGATAATTAAGTTGAGTAAGGATGTGTGTGTTTATAGCAGAGGTCAATCAGTGAGGGGAAAAAAAGGATGCAGTGTTTGCTGTCAGAGGAATGCCACGTTGAAACTAAACTTTAGCAATAAGGTAATTTACTCAGAGAGCTTGCATTGGCTTGATAAAGTCAGGGGCTGAGCAGAGAAACTGGTGTAAAAAAAGTTAGGAAGAGAAATGTATTGTCTCTTTAGTTACAAAAGGGTTGAAAATGATTTAAGATCCATGATCAGTTTGGAAGGCAGTCAAAATGGTGAACAGGATCCACATTTATGACACCTCAAAGATGTTAAAACTTAAATTTGGGCTGCCTATTGGTACTTTGAGCAATGTTGGGTTTTGGTTCAGGTATAAGTGAACTAAGTATGAATACACCTAAATAACACTGAAGTTGGATTGTTCAAACATTCAAAAGTGAGACGAACTTTCTCATTCGTTTAGAAACTAATATCAATAACAATAAACCCACCAGATTATTCTGTTACCTTCTTATCAGAGATGAGACAAAATAAGTCACAAGTCTTTATCCTCAAATCCAGAGTCAAGGTAGTCAAGTCAGACACGAGTTTCCAAATAATACAAGTAATTCAAGTAATATCCCAAGTCTGAAACTTCAAATTTCCAGACCTTTCAGGTCCTTTGTTTTTAAACAAAGTAACATAAGTCAAATCTCACTAACTGACACAACCATTGCAACTCCACATTTCAACTGGAAATGTCAAAAAGTGGAAAAACTCACAAAGACAATCAACAATTTCAGCGTTTTATTGAAATAAGAAGCTTAGCCCGAGGCGCTACAGACGGGGGGGGGGGAGATGTAAACATACAGAATGATGATGGTTTGATTGAGCGAAGCAAATAGCATTGATACATCATTCCCGCAACAGCCTTACAGTGATGTTAGAATAAAGAGAGAAGGAGGAATGGGATCAGAAGATCATATGGGATGTTTTAAATGTATTATTGGTGCTCTGTTTTTTGTTTTTTTTAAACAGACTTTTTAAACTTTAGATTTGAGGTTTAACTGCCCTGCGTTGAACTGGCCACCTGTCCAAGGTGTACCCCGCCTCTCACCTGTAGACAGCTGGAGATAAGCACCAGCACCCCTCGCAACGCCAGCAGGGGTTGACAGAAGATGGATGGATGGGTGGCGTTAAAATTAGTCTAACTAAAAAAGCTCATTTCCAATTCAAGTCTAGAGTCATTCATGAAAAAGTCAGTCAAGTAACAAGTCAGACCATTTTTTCAAGTTAACTCTGCAGTCATTAAATGAATTAATCTAGTCCAAGTCATATGACTAGATTTTCCACCTCTGCTTCTCATGTTAAGTTTCTCTTGCATGGATTTAAAACTGAGATCTCGTAATTACGTCAAACCTCTTTCCCTTTTGATAAGCAGTTGCTAAACTAGCTGATATGCTCAGTGTCAAAACTAATACCTTTTACCAATACCCCTTAATGTTCAAACAGTGTTGCTGCATGTTTACTAAAGGAGACACAGCTCAGTGTGTGAAGAGAATAAACAATTTAGTTGTTGTGGTTAAAAAGTTTAAGACTTCAGATAAACTATGTTTCTCCTCCAGGTACCAATAACTCTTATGCAAGGTGGCCAATTGAGGTCGAGTCCAGGATTGTTGGGAATCCTGCATTCCCCAAATCAAATTTGAAATTTAGAGTGAGCCTTCGGTTAATTTAAGTTAAAACCCAGAAATTTAAATTTTTTAGAAATAAACTGACTATCATGCCGTTTCAATATTAGGGATAAAAATTGCGGCCTCTTTGATTATTTCTAGAAATCTTTTTATTCACACCAATTTTACTAAGTTTAAGAACCACTGCAGTAACTGATTCAAACATTTTATTAAAGATCTAATTAGACAAATGTGTTCTGGGAGGGACCACTGAAAGCTGACTGCTCACGCTGACTTTAAGCATCCTGGACTGATGCTCACAAGTGTTTGTAGGATAAGAGATGGATGGAGTGACTGGGTATACTCTGAAGTAATGTTTTCTCTGTGGGGGTCTGTTAAGAAAGCATTATGATCTTCTTGGCTGATGGCTGCTCCCGAGTCTGCTTCTGTTGGAGGTTTCTTCCTGTTAAAATGTACGTTTTCCTCTCCACCGTCACTACAAGCATGCTTAGTGTGAGGGATTGCATTAGAGTCAATGAGTCGATGCAATCAACTGGTTTTCCTTAGATCGAAAACTTTGAATCAAATTGACTGTATGATCTGGTGAACTGTAAAGTGCCTTGAGATGACATGTGTTGTGAAGTGGTGCAATAGAAATAAACTGAATTGAATGCTGTGGCCATGAGCTAATAATAATTGGATAGGTGGAAAACCTTGCTGCTCTTGTACTCTAAGGATTTTCATTTAAGCAACACATGTCCACCTGACGATTACCTTTACATGTTGTATTATTGGACACCATTACGATGTGTGTTATCTCACACTTTTTAAACAGATGGACTGGGTTCAAACATCAACACAAATCTGTTCGATAAGTTTAGGATAAAGGAGACTTTTTCAACAAGTGGCATAAAGATAAACCAGCAGCTACTGTTCTTCTGTGTATGTTTTCACTAAACAGGAAAAAAAACATGATATTCTGCAGTATAACACTTTGGCTAAAAGTCCTTCAAGTTTCATTGTCCATAAAGTTTTGCATTGATGCATCTGAGGCCTTAAGCTGTATATTAATGTAACAACAACCTGCACTTTATCCAACCTAATTGTACTTTTTGTTGCTTAATACACTGAACAAACAACGTTTAGCCTCCTAAAACTCACCTAAGTAATCGTCACCTATTTTGCATACCCAAATCCAAAAGCAAATACCTGAGGAACTGTAAGCCCAAATTACATGTGTGATACATCATTTAAAGGCTAAAGTAACTTTAAACTCTGATATTCAGATTAAGCTTTGCTGCAAAGCAAACTTTGTAAACTCTGCTAATCAGGCAACGACTTCAGCAAATAAGGGTGGTATTCTTAGAGAGTCACATGTGATTTGTTGGCTCTAATTCAAAAGTCAATATCACAGTGACAGGCTGAGGCAGCCCTACAGTAACCTGCTACTGGAAGAATTATTACCTGGAATATTATTATGCAAGAAGATGGCTTACCCTTTTAGCATTCCCATCATTCTTTGTTGTTTCAAAGCTCCGCCCTCTCACCTGGGTGAGATGCCTGGAGGTAAAAGCCTCTCAGATTGACAACTAGACAGCCATGTTAGGATGTCCTTTTAAAGATTGAATATTAAGCTATGGGGAAAAATTTAACTCATGATTATTCTTTTGCATTTTACAAAAATGAGAGATTCAAACATGTGAATTAATATTTATCTATAAAACATATTTATACATAAGTAGAATGCTCTTACTAAATATCTTAAGCCACACTAGAAAAAAGATAAACTTTTGAAAACAAATTAATCAAACTGCTTAAATTTTGAGCTTTTCAATTCTATTGAGTTTTTTCTTTGTCAGGTTGTATGCTCCGAATGGAGTTGCTGAGCACTGGAAAATTAACTGAATAAAAATTTTTTTCTTACAATGCCTTGCTATATAAAAAATTATGTTAAACATTAGTAGTCAACCCTTTTTTTTTTGTTGTGTTCATTTTATTCTTGAATATACTTTTGGATCAGGAAATTTAAGAAAACAAAGGTGGCCCAACAAATTCAGCATTAAAGACAGCTGCAGCTTTCTCTTAAAATGGTGCCCCAACCACAGCCCAGCTTGGATGTGTCCCTGGTGCAGCAGATAGAATTGAAATGATTGCACTTCCTGCTTACCCTGCTGTCAAGTTTGGCAGAATGATCTAAGATATCAAATCAAGGGTGTGTTATTAAGGAAACATCTGAAACCTGCAGCCACCTGAGGACCATGGAAGGGAGACTTGATCCATAAATAACAGTCCAGTTTGAATAGGAAGTGCTGATTTACCTTAGAAAGTTGTAATGCTAACCGCTTAAACAATAAAAAAGGAGGGATTCAAATTTACTGATAAGGAAAGGAATAAAAACGGATAGAGATGTATTTTCATCAAAAACAGATAGGCATGATAGCAAATGTCATTTAAAGCAATAGTTTCTGTGTTATTCCTATCTACAGGCTAAAAAAAAAAACTTTTCCCCCTCAGATATTTGATGTATAACATTTTGCTTTTAGTGCAACGAAAATGATGCATCTATATTCCTCTGTTGAGACCAATTAGAAAACAATGTGGCCATTAAAACAGATTTAAAATGTTCAAATATTTCTGAATCTGCATGCATTATGTCCCTTTGATTCTGTTGGACAGCCGTTGAACTGCAATGACACACTTAGAACTTTTTGACCCCTGGTCCACAGGACACTTACTTGGATAGCGGTAGTAGAAGTCATTCTCATAGTCGTTATGAGCTGTTTGAGGTGTAGAGTTACGAGACGTCCCAGTAGCATGCCCACCATGGCCATGAGAGTTTGGAGTTTTCCCATTAAATAGCTTTGCATCTGTGTCATGGTCATACTCCACCAGCACACCAAAGAGGATGATGAGAATGATTTCCAGGATGAAGCAGACAATTGGCAGCTTCAGCCGCATGTTGGTAGATGAGTCTGTCATGTTTTCTTGCAGGTCAGAAGAGGATTAGAGGCTTGGAGAGGCTGGTTGTTTTTCCAGCTGGGCTATTGCTGTGTATCTCACTCAGACACCGGGGTGTCCCTGGTGTCAACACTAAAAGGCTGGGGAGTTTGTGTGTGTGACCCAGCTGAAGAAAATTGCATCTGATTTTGTTGAGTTGGGTCACACCTACAGAGCAAAGCAAGGTGGAGACTCAGTTAGTCCAGCCCCTTCTGAGTTTGAACTCACCTCAGTTTGTCAAAAACTTTTTAAAAGATGAGCACATTCTAGCTGGGATTTAAAAAAACATACAAAAAATATAAAAAAAAAAAATCCTCTTAACACATCTGGTCTACATGCAAGCTATGAGCAGTAAGATCCATCTTAAAATGAATAGCCACTGACTTAAAAAGGCATATTTCCTCATTCTATTGCATTAAAAACAAAACTTCAGTGTTGATTTATTTTTGTGATAAACCAACACAAAGCAGAAAGATTCAAACATGGTTTCTGATTAGAATCTGACCATTGAGCCCCCCTCACTACTGGTATTGATCCAATCCAGAGCGACCCCTCACCTTCACAATCACCTGATAAGTAAGTTTCTGCTGATAGGTTAAGCTCCGCCTCAAACTACCCCTTACCTTGCAAGCAAGATCAATTATTGCCAGATTTCTGAATTCAAAAACTCCTTAAAATACCTCTTGCCAGAAGCCAGCCGATGCATTAGCCTCTATACAGAAATGTTTTGAACTAATGAAATGCAGTGGCGTGAATGATGTCAAAGCACCAACCAAATACAGAAAGCTGACGAAAAAACGAAGATGGCTGTGCCAGTTTTAGCAGAAATGCCCTGTATTCCCTTTTAAAAATGAGCAAAAGGACACGATTTGTGCCTTTGTGGATGGGAAAGATGTTTGTGCATTACTCCTGAACGGATCTGGAAAGAGTTTGATTTATAAGTTAACTCCGCTAGCTGTAAAACAAATCAGGAATGTGATACGTCACAGCGGCTACTGGTGCTGTGATTGGTTAAAAGTTCGACATTATGATTTACCCAATTGGCTCAAAGAATAGTATTGAACGTCCCTCCCTTTTACGAACACTTTCAACAGGAGGCTTTCCAGATGCATACTATGTAGTTCCATCCGAATTATGCCAGGCTAGATCATCCCTCCCTGATCCAGGGGAAGAGGTATTCTCACAAAGATTTTATCCTTCCACCCATTTTCTCCGGACAGGGAGGGCCTGCTGCTCACAGCAGAACTCATCAGGACCACTTAGAGATGCATACATAAAATAAAATACAACTTTTTGTGTGATTCAAATACAGGAAGAGCATTATGATATACTTAAAAGCTAAAAATGTAGATTTTGCATTCTACAGACCCTTTAAACTTCTCAATGACCGATCTTTAGTACATAAACTAAACAGGAAAAAGAATTTGATACTGTAAACACAACAAAACACACCTAAAGACACCTAAACTTAAAAGTGTGGAGAGCTACCCCTCTTAAATGGAAGCTTTTTGGGTGGGTCTTTCAGTGACATGTTGTTTTCTATTACATGAAGTTGTCTGACCAGTTTTAGGTCATAGGCGCTACTATACCCTGGACTCTGAGGCCCTGACCTTCATGGAGGACAGAGCCAGGGTCTGCAACATGTTTATGTATGTTCAGCGCTAAAGATGCATAGTTCATACTGATATATTTAAAGAAATTCCATTAATCTGTATAATTTTGTCCCATATCACCCAGCCTGAGATCAGTTTGTGTTTTGGAAAATCATCATCTTAATGTGTTGACCTTGATATTTCAGCCCCATTTCCTGTTAGAAACAGCAACAACAGCACAGACCATTAACTGTACAGAAAACAATGCAGCGCCATGTGAAAGGATACTTTGATCAGTACATACAAAGAAAAAGGAGGCATCCACACCTCAGCCGCCTCTATTAAGCTGCAGGTTAAGTTGGTTTGAGAAACCCTTTATTATGTCTGCCCCTCCTCATCCTCAGCCTTATCCTCCTGTCTGAAGTAACATAAGATACTGTATGTCACTCACACCTCTATCTACATTTTCTTTTGAATGGAATAGAATGAGATAGAACTGTGTTATGAATTGTCGGAATCTAAACTATCAGCCCATGGAGATTGGATGATTTAAAGAAATGTAATGAATTCAGCTGGAATATAAAGGCCTCCTGTTTGGCTCAATTTCTTTCCACAAGTCAGTTTGGTGCTTCCGGAGCTTCTCCCATGTTTTATAACTAACATTACACTAAAAAAAATAAAAATAAATAAATATTCTAGCATGTGTATATAAATGTTTTTTACATTTAGGCATCATTTTAGTGCGAGGAGTTCTGTCCAATGGCCTTATTTTAACCATGGAAGTGGGACCATCCTTTATGGTTTATACAAATAAAAAAACACATGCAGGTTTATTCTAGTCTTTATGGGAAACTATCTTCCTGCTCAACTGTTTTAAGTTGATCACATAAAGGAAACCTTTAACATGTCTCATCCTGCATTTTCATGTTAAACCAGCATCAGCAGAGTTTCAAAGGAATCAATCAGATATAAGAGATTAAGCTCCGCCTGCCTCAATGGTTCATATGGATAGTATATATATATTTACAAATCTTAATAAAAATATGAATAAAATATTACTATACCCTCAAATCCCATCAAACTAAATTGTGTTTTTCCCCCAAAAAATATTTGTATTTACTTTACAATTTACTTTATAACTGAGTACAGTGCTTAACACAATAAAGAACAACTCTTATAATAGAAAAAAACACAAATTAAAACGAGACAAAACAAAACAGTTTAAACCTTCAAAGTTCGTCAATATGTTGCAGTGAGACAGTTTACTGTCAACCTCTGAGGTGGAATGGAAGAGCTAAACATGTGGAAACAATTATTAGCACCCCTCACTTAATGAAAGAATAAACATAATGGTTAGACACAAAAAATAATTAATATCAATGCAGTTGCTTTTTAACTATGCTTTAATACAATTATAAAAATAAAAATAAAAACTTATGGAACAGGTCTTTGCTGACATGGTGCGTACCACACTCAACATGGACCAGAGGAAGAGAAGAAAAGAATTCTCTCAGGATATTAGAAATAAAATGATAGACAAGAATGTTAAAGGTAAAAGCTAACAGTTGTTCAGAACTTTAACATCCATGGGACTGCAGCCATCCTCCCTGGATGCGGCCATAGGAAGAAAATCGATGACAAATCAAAGAGGCGGATAATATCAATGCTAAGTAATGAGTCCAGAAAAACATTTACAGAGATTAGAGGTGAACTTCAAGCTAAAGCAACATTGATGTTGCATCATCTGTCATTGCCAGTGTGAATTCTCAGTCATCCGGGTCATGGTAACCACAAACAGTCAAAAACAGGCTTAGATTGGAAGGCTGTTGAAGAATGTTGCCTTCTTAAACAATGGCATCTGCTATAGTGAACTTAATGTAAGATGACCAAGGTAGACATCATTGTTAAAAACAGACTACATGTTGGCAAGTCACAAAACTTGATAATGTCCTTTGGACAGATGAGACGAAAATGGAACCTTTTTATCAAAGCATACCAGCTATTCGGTCATAGATGGAAAAATGAAGCATATCAAGGGAAGAACACCATCCCTACTGTGAAATATGGATGAGACTCTGTTATGTTCTTAGGCTGCTTTGCTTCATCTGTCCCAGGGGGTCTGAATCTCTGCTGGGTCCAATAAAAGCTCCAGACTATCAAAGGATTATATTAGGGGTGGAACGGTTCACAAAAGCCACGGTTCGGTTCGTTTCACGGTTTCACGGTCATGGTTTTCGGTTCGGTATATGTTGATTGTTAGCCTGACATGTTGGTCTATTGCTGTTAGCATTAACAAAACGTGTTGCACAATGCTTGCACACTATTGCACTTTTATCCACAACTTTCTTTCCGCCGTTGTCGTAGGTCACTCTAAATGCAAAGTGGTCCCATACAGCAGACCTACAGTATAAAGTGCTGCTGGCGCATCTTCCAACTCCTGTTCTTTTCCACTCACCATACCCACACAATTCTCCACAACAACTGATTTTTTTCTGCTACATCCGGCTACGCTGCTTCGCTTCTTCTTCTTGTTTACTACTGGTGGTTGGCTTTGGTCGCAGTACCGCCACCTTCTGCTCTGGAGTGTACACGCTTCGCCTATGAGAAAAAGGAGCAGCGAATGAACCGAACGCAACACACGCAAATCGAACCGAGACAGTCGAACTGAACAGTTCGGACGGTTTTTAAAAACCGGTCCATCCCTAGATTATATTAAGAGTGTAACTCCATACCTTAAGAGCTACTGTGGTGAGACATTTGGATACATCTCTGCTCCAACACACCTGAAATAAGGCTAAATTAGTTGGTCATTAAGTTTTGTGAAGGTCTGGTTTTTAACCGATTATATGTTGAAGACAGGATAGATCTTAAAGGACAGGACAGGGGCCCTCAGGGACAGGAGTTAAAGACCTTTGCTTTAAACTAACCTTTGAATTTGAAGATGACTGAAATCATCACAGGTGTTACAGTTTTTTTTCTCTTAAAAACCAAATGAATGAAGAAGGTTCCTGTCATTCCAGACCAACCCACATGAAGGAACTCGTGGTCATCACTTGATGTCTGCTGTGAGTCTCGTGCTCGTAGAAATCCGGACGTCACTGTCAGTGTGGCATTCAGGTTAAATGATAGTGGTTCATTCCTGTAATGCTTTAGATTCCAGGTTAACATGATAATAACTTGGTCTTCAAATGATAACTTAACATGATTTCTTCCAGACTATTGTTTGTTGGTTAACTATCATAAAAAATATGCAGGTAATATTTATGTCATGAAATTACACCTTAAAGCTTGTTGTTACCTTATTAAGTCTCCTGATTTTTCAAAATTCACGTTTTTTTTCTTTATACTAATTAATTTATCTAGCCAAGCAAAACCTTAATTTTGTTTTACCTCAAATGTTTAAATAATCCCTTAAAAAGGATTGAAAGTTCAACCAAAGCAGAAATAAATCCTCATATCACATCCCGAAATCAAAACAAGAGGATAATCCATGGATTACAAGCTTCACAGTTTACTTTTCACTGGATTAACCCACTATCTGATTAAAACCAACACATTTCTGAAACCAAACGTGATCAGAAACACGATTAACGTAGAGAAGTGTTAAAGAAAGCAAAATGATAAAATATTTGATGAATGCGGGATATAAAATCAAAGAATTACGGCAGTGCTCGTTTCGCTTCCACCGGCTCCTTAAGCTGCACTTTACTAATACCGTATATTTAAGCTTTTCTAAAGTGTGGTAAACTACATATTTGTTGCAACACAAAATAAGTTTTATGAAAGCACATATTCTTTGCAGAATCCTTGAGAGATTATAAAAAAAAAACTACAAAACATACATCACATGATATCTTTTTATTGGAAAAAAAAGGATGGTGGATACCTTATTACCTTAAGTGCACAAATCAGAAATCATATACAATGTCCTGCAGTTAGTATTTAGATTTTTCATGTCTGGAATGTTGCCTGATGCTAAAAGTCAAATATTATTGAATATCATGTTTTGAATCAAAAGAGAGAAAAAAAAAATCTATACATCTACTTTTTTTGTATCCAAGAGTAACAGAGTTCCGGTAAGCCTAAAAAATTCTGAGATTTCCAGCAATACTCTCTAGTATAGATACAGGTGTAACATCACTCTGGGAATCCCAGAGCTTTATATACATGCATGCATACATAAATACATACATACATACAGACACGCATGCATGCATATTTATTTAATTTTACACTTTTTCAACCACTTTTCTCATTAATAGCCTTATATTTTTTATCAAAACTATTAATGTCAGAAAAATAATACATGCACAGAACATTTAGAGTGATGCAGAATAAAACAGTTAATTTTAATGAAAAAAAATTGTATAAGACTAATTAAATACATTTTTTGGGTCCAAAATATATAACTATTTATTTCACAAAAGGATTCTGCACAAACGGTATTAGAAATTAAAGTTACGTGAACTGAGGCTTGTCCAGTCCCTAGTAGCTTTATGAAAGCCCTGAGAAATGGCTCTGTTCTCTGTAGATCTCAAATAGATGTAAAAAATCAGTAGAGCTCTTGAGCATTTATTCCAACTTACGGAAGCAAAGGGGCTCAGCGGCACTGCTTCTGAACAGGCCAATTAAAAGTCTGCTAATAATAATTTTAATTGAACTTTATTGATCTAACATTGGAGAGATTTACCTCTGCATTTAACCCATCCCCTTGGAGAGCAGTGGGCTACAATCGTGGGGAGTCCAGGGAGCAATCGGGGGTTAAGGGTCTTGCTCAGAGAGTGGCAGTCTGTGGGAGTGGGTTTCGAATATGATGTGATATAAACATTAAAATGCTAACATTTTGCAATAGAATGGCAAACTGATGGAACAAATGTGCACAGGGCATGACTTGCTTGCCGGAAGGAGTTAAACTCTAGCTATTACCTATTACTAACTTCTTGATGGTTTTCTTTCCAATCTGATTATTGTCTTTAATATAGAACATCAAGTGTAACAACAGCTGCGACGTGATAGTTGAAATTTAGATAATCAGATGTTCAAATAAAACAGTGGTGTATCTAAAAAGCTATAAAAGTCAAAAGAAAACGTTCTTTCCTTGAAGCATGAGGACATGTTGGCATTGTACCACACATTTCAAATAGCTCCAAAGGTTCAAATGTGGATTCCACAGATAGTTTGAACAGTAGCTGGTGCTTCTTGTCACTTCATCAGTGCAGCTGGCTGGCTCCAGGGCCCCTGCGATAACACAATCTGTCCATCAGAGGATGGAGCACATCTATAGTAACAACACAGGGACCACAAGAAACAAGGCACCAGATGAGAAGATATAAAGGGCGAGACTAAACCTGCTTGTTATGTAATACTGTGACAGCATAACATGAGGCGGCTGTAGAAATACTACTTTCTTAACGCTGTTAAACTACACCGGATGCTTTTCTCAAAGCATGCATGAAAGGGACTTTGAAGCAGCTGAGTGAAACACATTTCCTGAAAACATACACCGTTCTACAAGCTACGACAGGGAGAATCTTTCACCTTTACGGTCAAAACGTGCTGTGGAGACACATATCACTGCTACTATACATCATAGCCAGACATCCATCCATCCATCCATCTATTTTCTTACCGATTATTCCAAGTGGTGTCGCGAGGGGTGCTGGTGCCTATCTCCAGCTGTCAGTGGGTGAGAGGCGGGGTTCATAGCCAGACATCTATAGATTAATTAAGAATTAATCTCAGTCTTGGCTTTTATTGGTGTCTAATAATCTGTTTTCAAATATTTTTCACTTAGAGAATGAAACTTACTTGGTGAACTATTCAATATGTGATATAATTTTCTCTTTACTACAAAGTCTGTCATTCTTATTATGTATATATAAATATACTGTATATATCCGCACAGAAGGAAGATAAGGAATATTTTCAGTCTTTTCCGGAGAGCTGCAGCTTTTGTTGGAGAGGAAAAAACACCAGTGTGCTTTAGGTTTAACAGGGCAAAACAGGTATGGGAACATAAAGATATCTTTCTCCCGTATCTGCTCTCAGATCACTATCTAGCCGTGTGACTCTCATCCACGTGTTACACAACTGAGCCAGCAGCAAAGTGATTGGCTAGAGAGAAACAGGCCCCATCAGTAAATCACTCCACAGTAAGGACAATAGGTCAAACAGGAGATGTTTTTTTATGATAAATCACTTTGGTAATTAACATGATCTTCAAAAATAAATGCATTAGCAGAAAGTATCAAAACTTTCTGCTTGATCTTTACCAGATTTAGTTTAAAGTTATTGGCTTTGTTTAACTCCTCTGCAACCATTTGCCTGAAATTATGTCAGTTATCAAAGTTATTTTTGAAGGCTTTGTTTGAGTACATACAGTATATCTTTACCTGAAACAAGTCATAAGACATGAGAACATTTTAACAACTCCAAGAATGAACCTGAGGGGATAACAGTCAGCCAGGAAGAGCTGCTGGTAGCTTCTTGCTGCGTTCCATTTACTCCGATGTTGAAACTTAGATGAACCATATTGTGGTTGCATGTGGGTTTATCAGTAAGATTTGTCGACTGAGGATTTTAATGGCAGATCTGCCAAACTACTGTTAGCTGCAGCAACATGCTCACCTAAGAAGCAAGGTTGTCAAAAATATTAATACTTTTTCCTATTGTTAATTTTAGATTTCTGAATTATTTGTACATTAAAACAAGAATGCCTCAGACATCTCTAAAGTATTCTCTGATTGTGTTTTATTTGGGTTATTAATGTTGCACTTATTTGCACACTTCCATAATTCTGCTGAGAAACCATGCTCTGCAATGAGATTGAAAAAGGTGAGTTTTTTGTTATAATAAAAATATTTTCTAATGCCTTTCTTTTTTTTATTCCAACAGAATCAATAATGGTGTTGAGTATCAAATAATTCCTTGGCGTCAATTTCAATTTTAGAATAGACAACCTTGCTAAGGAAGTTGTACAGTATTATGTGTGTATAAGATTTGTTGAGACATAAATTGTTTTGGGTTCAGGATTCTTAAGCTCTAACTGAATTTACTAAAAGTTTTATATTGATTGTGCCATATGGGATTTTGAGGTCAGGGTTCAGTGAGAGAGTTCTTACTTTGCCACTTAGCATTCTGTTCTGTGGAGATGCCATTTATTTTTTTAAGATATAACTTTGGAAATTGCTAACCTGCTGAGAAAATGTAATAATGAGTAGGTTTTAGATTTACTTCTACACCACATTATTCTGGGACTGCTCCTGTGGCGGCCGGCCCATAGGGGGCGCTGGGACACCGCCCTCCCTGATAAGAAGAGAGAAACTTAAAATATATTTTTACAAATTAACTCATAAATGTCAGTTTTACTCTCTAGAGTGTGTACCTATAAGCAAAACAAATTATATAAACTACATTACCCTACCTACTGTCATTCATTTGTGGATTTCCACAGACAGACTTCTACCGTCTCTGACTTGGGGCTCTGATTAGACTGCCCCACATGTGCAGAGAATCTGCCAATCATGTACTATTGCTAGGTGAATTTATTAATTTAATGGCCAATCAGCATCTCAGAATTTTATGGTCTTGGGGCTCTGAAAATACTGCCCTTTAACAAGCTTCTGCACCCAATGCGCAGGTGCAGACAATTAGAGGGACGATGGCGAACGTAACGAGCGAGATGCAACTTCGACCAAATTCGGTGAGATCCTTATTTATCTACCCGTTTGCCAGAAGAACATCCCTGTTGTAGGGTATGAAAATTTCATGTCATGGTTATTGTGACCAAAATCATCACTGTTCCTGTTATTATATAGTAAATTAAATCATTACTGTTAAATTGTATTTATTGTCCAATTGTTTATTTGAATTCTTATTCTGGATTAGTTGGAGACATACACTAGGCTATATCAGCCCCACCAAAAATATTTTTCGCCAGCCGCCACTGGACAGCTCCTGTTGAATCTTACCCCATTTACACTACCCTTGAAAAACCGTGCCGAGACCGGTCCGAGCTCAGTAACTGAGATAACTTATCGTGTGTAAATGGAAAGCAAACTGAACTGAAACGAGCTAGACACAACCGGACCAAGCTAACTGCAGACAAGTTCCTGAGGTGGGCTGGGCTCGGTTTTTCCCTGGCTCGGTTCTCTGATAACAAGAGTGCATGAGCAGAACGCGTCATCTCCATCTGGCTGCACATCCCGATTCATACTCCATTCCAGTAGTTGGCGGTAATGCCCCTCCGGAAGTTGCTTGCCAACCAACACAAAACAGAAGAAGAATAACTATAAACAACAATCGAAATCTTCTCCATGCAACATTTTGATTTGCTTGATTCAGTCCTTCTTCGTCTTCTTCTTGTGTTTTATGGTGGTTGGAAAACAACTTTTGGTGCATTACCGCCACCAACTGCATTGATTTTCTCCTTCAAAACTGGCAGTAATACCGCAGATCGTCACTAGGAGGCGAGGAGTCGAGATAGCGTGATGTGTAAACGGTTGTCAGAACCGAGCTCGGCCTGGTTAACTGATCCGAGCTCGGACCGGTCTTGGCATGGATCGGTTTTTCAAGGGTAGGGTAGATGGGGTATTTGTTTGTGGAATGAAGGGATATTCAGCAGAACCTTCTGACCTGATTCGCTCAAGCAAGTTTTTGTGATCGCCTACCAAAGTTTGGTTCTAGCCAATCACAGTAGCCAGTAAAAAAGCAGCAGACGCCATTAGAAAGCACTTATATACTTAATCACTTATATTGTTATTCTCTTGTTGTTCCTCTTTTAGAGGTGGAATTGTTAACCCTAACCAAAAAAATGTGATAGCATCAGCAACATGCATCTCCTTCTGCGCTGCCATGTTTACTGCGTTTGGCTGTGGGCTTGGTTTCTCTTGCTTTTGACACAGCTTTATGTCCCGCCTTAAACAAAAATTCTGCAATATGATTGGATTACCTTTTCTGGGCAGAATCAATTGGACATGTGTTTTTTAATTCACAAATACAGCAAGAATCCAGATTGTAGGCAAGGTTTGGATGAGAATTAAAACCGGATACAAAACAAAACCTTCAACCAAATGTTTTAGCTGAAAAGATAGCAACTTAATTTAATCCTTTCAGGTTTCATGACAAAGCACATAAAAATAAAAATATATATTTGTAATACTGTTTTAGAATGTCTCCTCTCATCCTATTTTGACATAAATGTTGGTCTGAATATAGGTAAATAAAGTTGATTTTATTTAACACGTGAAGTTTGCATTTTACTTTGTAACTGACGTGTTTGTATTGTGGTGAAGGTTATACATTTCTAAAGGCCTGGTTTTCTGAAGGGTTGGTGTTTTTAAAACAGATGCAAACATGTTTGTATTTGCAGAGCTATTACATTCAATTCCATTTATCCACATAGTGCCAACTCAAAACACATGCCATCTCAAGGTACTTAACAAAGACAATTCACCCAGATCATACAGTGAGATTGATTCAAAGTTTTCTTTCTAAGAACCGGCCTGGCTCCAACATCTATAAACAAAGGTTTTGATGGCAGCAGCACAGCCGATGTTTCTCTCCAGGATGGAGTTACTGCCAAACAAGAACAGAACAGATGAAGCCATTGTGATGGGAAAGGCAGAGAGACCATAAAGTCAGAGGTTGAACAAACAAATATTGTTGAATGGAAGAATAGAGATGGGATGAAAAAGGGTCCTTATGTCCTTCAGCAGTCTAAGCCTATATCAGCTAAACTATAAAGATAGCATGAAATTTGACCCACTCTAACTATAAGCTTTACCAAAAAGGAGAGCCTTGCCTTAAAAGTAGGAAGGGTGGGTGTGCGGGTGGCGCAGCGGTCAGTGCGCACAACCCATGTACAGATGCCTTAGTCCTCGACGTGCCGACGTTTGGTGATCCTTGGCCACATGTCTCTCCCCTTTTCTCATATCCCCTTTCCTTTGAGCCTACTTTGAAAAAACGAGCCACTAGTTTTGCAAAAACTCAAAAAAAAAAAAGGGAGGAAGGGTGTCTGCCTCACGCGTTAAAACTGGTAGTTGGTAAAACAAAACCATGCTTTAAGTTTTATATTCCTATACCTCCTATACAATTCTGTAGCAATCTTTGTAGATTGCCCACAGCAGACCCAGTTATTGCATGTAATAAAAAAAAAAATGGACGAGCAATTAAGTACCTCTTATTTGGAAAAAATCAGACCCTAAGTGCTTTAATGTTGGTTCACGTCACAATTTTGATCTTATTTTCCTTTTTCCATATTCAAAATCAACTGACAGGAATAAAGGAATATGCTTTATGAGTTCCTTCAAGGGTCAATTAAACATCAGCTGGTTAATTTAGAAAGTAGGCCAACCTGCCAAGAGTTAAGCTCAGCATGAGAGAGTAAGTAAACCTTCATTTGTATGGACTGATCTGAAGCATAATGTAATTAATGCAACATTGTTGTTGCACTTTTAAAATTTTTGTTGGAGTGTCACAGTTGTGCAGTTAAAAACTGTGTCTCAGAGGTGGGATACAGATGCGGATCAGAATGTTGCATCATGAGCCTAAACAAGGCAGTTCAAGATGACTAGTAAAGAGGAGCGGCACTAGCCTAGTAAACTATCCCTACCTGCCAGCGTTCAAAATCATTTTTGCCTGCGAGTGGTCTAGCCTCGATCAATGCCCCAGGCCCTAGAACTGACGGGCCAATCCCAACACAGAGATGTGTTTTGAATTTTTGGATGCAAAGGGGGTGGGGTTTTGAGGGTGTGACGAAAAAGCTGCACGACGCTGGAGAAAGAACAACAAGGAAGATGGCGACAACCATTGAACAGTAGCATGGACTGCGGCAGCAGCAGCTTTCAATGGAGCGCTCCATTGAAAGTTAAAAGTTCTCTTTTCTGTTGCTGCTGTTCAATAAAAGTATCTTATAAGATTATTTGAGGGGAGAATATTATACATTAAAGCATCACTATATGGCCCATTGTTGTCGGAAAATTTTTATCTCTCTTCTATTATATATTAATTTATCTTATTTACTCACTATAAAAGTTTTCACTCAGTCTGTTTCTCTCTCAAGGTCACACCATTCTCTGAAGGATGGTGTTTGTAGACCAGACATAGCTTCTTCCCATAACAAACCAGATTCTTTCTCAAGGTTTATTCATTACATGAAACTGTTTAACCAAAGTGTCTGTAATTTGTTTTAACTTTGACTACTTTTGCATTGTTGTTAGTAAGGGGGGACGTAAGTAAGTAAGGAGAGAACAGGGCAGAATGCTGTGCCATTAGGGCTGTATGATGAACTGTTCTCTCTTTGCAAAGATATGAATAAATGTGTCGACTGAGTGAAATCCATCAATCTCCGTTTATTTAACTAGGATGAATAGTTGAATACTTTTTTCCCACGACACCATTTACCGATTTAATGCGTGATTAAAAAAAACAATTTCCTAAGCTGAGAGGACCGCGGCAACCAGCGGACCTCCGAGGCTAACAGCAGCCAGGGCTAACCGCAGGGTGTGTGAATGACTGCTGGAGATTTTTGACTCAGCTTTGGAATCAGTTTTGGAAGGATTAGATTTGGGGTTTTCGTTGAAACATGAGCAGAGGCTCTAGCCTCATTCATTTTTAAGAAGGACGTATTCACGGTTTTACCATCAGGCTGTTTGTTTACACTCTTCCACCTGCTTTCTGTCGCTTTTACTACGTCACAGTCAGTTGCGCTCATTGGTCATAGCGTTGGCCAATAGGCACAGACATGGTTTAAAAAAACAATCTTCCGATGTCTCATTCATTGGGGTCAGACTAAATTACACATTTAATCTCACAAACTTTCTATGCCAGATGCCCTACTTCTGTAATTTTAACTCAGGAGACTTACACCACTACTCTATGAACGACCCCTTATTTCAGGTTCTAAAGAACCAAAATTACTGACATTAAGAAGCTACTTTTGAAAAATGTATATTCTTTTTCAATTTTATTGTTATTTATTTCCTGGATACCAAGAAGTCAGCTTTTGCTGTCTGCCAGGTGTATTCAAAGACAGCGAAGGTACTAGCATTTTTTAAAGTGCAGGGTGATAGGAAATATAACCTTCGCTCAGTGGGCCTATATAAAAACTGTCAAAACGAACTTGCATGAGAGGCATAATTAACAGTGTAAAACAAACAAAAAAGCAAATCTTTGTGAAATCCTCAGCCTAGCATGCATTTATAGGAATCATAAAGTTATAGGGGTTTCATGTCTATGCTGGAAGAGGGAGGGTCATTCAAAGTTGTCAAAATGTTTTTTCCTCTTGTCATGTGGCTCCTCCAAGGCCCCATCACTTGTCACAGGTTTTTTTTTCAACGGTCACGTACTGATGCAACACATGATACCGACACTACATCAGGGCTGA
This sequence comes from Cyprinodon tularosa, assembly GCF_016077235.1. Lineage (NCBI taxonomy): Eukaryota > Metazoa > Chordata > Actinopteri > Cyprinodontiformes > Cyprinodontidae > Cyprinodon > Cyprinodon tularosa. The sequence goes on from NW_024039021.1 coordinate 461,535, forward strand.
AGGCGGGCCAACCTGCTTTCATATCAGCTTCAGTCATCTCCTAAACATCAGGCTTTCAACCATTCAGGATTTCACTTTAAAATTAGGACAAATTCATGTCTCCAGCACCTTTTAATGGCTTGCAGACAAAGTTGGGAAGATCACAGTAAACTTTTACCTATATGATTATATAATTGTAATATATCTAGTATTTTAATTATTATATATCTGTAACTGCAATTCGAGTTTAAGAAAAATGTGATTGTAGTCTCACAGTAGAAGCCATCTACATCAAAGTGACTTTCGGAAAAACAACATTTTCATCAATCAAACTTAAACGTTGTGTCACAAAGTCAGAGCGAGTGTTTTCCTGCAGGCTATAATAGATCACTGTAAACCATCAGTAGCTGCAGGAAGTTAACGAAAATAAAACCAGCTGCACAAGGAGAAGAATTCAACAGAAACATCCCAGAGATCACAAGTTCTCTCGTTTTTAAAGACGACTGGAGACTTTCTTCAGATAAATCGTAGAAATTCACCAGCAGGTGACCTAAAATAATCAGTATTTGAATAATTGGGAAATAAAAAGTATTATAAGTTACTTCGGCTTCTCTGTGTACCAATAGGTGAACAGCAGAGGGCAATATTTCTTCAGTCTATCCACTAAAAAATGTTTTTTTGTTTTTTTTTTTTAAATAAGAAAAATAAAAAGCAAAAAAGTAAACAATAATAATAAAACATCATTATTTTGCATTTTTTCTTTTTCTATTGTGAAGCTGCCTGTGAGCTTTAAATAACGTGGGTAATAACACCATTTTATATGAAATAAATCATATCTAAGTTGACTAACTTTTAATATTTAAAAAAAAAACACCTTTAGGATATAATCAAAGACTGATGTTCCAACTAAACCAACATCAAAACAGGAATTATTAATTCTGTTCCTCTCAGATGCTCATAATTGAGAAATGTTTTGAATATATGTTCACCAATCATTAATATGCTGTTTCTTTAAGTGTCAGCCTCCTGATGGTGCAACGGTTGTTAGGAGCATTCTAATGTAATCCATGCAGACTAAACTGTAAATTCTCTATACACTGAGACCAGTATTACTATTCAGTACAAATGGTCCTCTAATGCAAAATGCATGTCAAACTGTCATTGCAACATAAATTGTTCTAAATATCTCTGAGTATTTCTTGGAACAGTTGTCCTCTGTCACCTAGAGGTGTTTGTCCGAATACTAATTGGAGCACAAGAAAGAGTCCCATTGATGATGAGCACAATGAATGAGCAACACAAGCAAAAACAGAGGAATCCTATCACTGCATCCTTTTTTTCCCCACACACACACACACTGGCCGGTGTTTGCGTGTTCACCGCCTGCTGTCTGTACTGAGACAGTGACCCTCACAATGGTGCTTTTGTACGAGGCGAATAGAGGCAGAGGAAATCAGATCCAACTAAACATCTTCTCCAGCTGTCACTCCCAGACCAGTCTGGGCAAAACAAATGCGTCTAAATTCACATTTTTTTAAACTTGACCCCAATCATAAAGATTTTTTTTTATCCAAAAACCACATTTGCATGAACCTATCATGGAAAAATGTATTTTAATTAATTTGTGTTGAGTTTTGCATAACCTTTTCCATCCAACTTCTATTGTTTTGCTTCAGGCATGTTTAAGCAACACTACTTGCAGGCTTCATTCTAGCAACTGAAGGAAATGAAGGAGAACCTTCTTTCCCCTTTAAGACTGACATTGTTTTTGTAGTCCCAGGTCCGGATTTGAGTTATTTTAGATTTGTTCAAAGTCTTATGAGGAAGTTACAAATGTGAAAAAATCACTTGGCATGATATTATATAAATTAAGATGAGTTGGCCACAAAGATTAAAGATAAGCTGACAAAGTAAAGCCAATTAAAAGATAATACCTATAAGGTATTTAAAATATTTTTTTCAAATTCAAAATCATTGTTATGAATATATTAGGCACTTATTTACACAAGAGTTAATAAGTTCATTAAAGACATGGAGTTTGAAGGATGTTCAATATCAGTGATCCTTTTCTCTAAAGGTTATATTGAGAACTGAACCTGTGTTCAGATTAAATAATACTACTTCAGCGATAGTATCTAGGTGTTACTTTATTGTATGTCTCGTTCCATGTCTGTTGGTTGTGCTGTTCTTTTCACATCTCTTTGCAGGTGATGAAGCAAACTGAAAATGTTTATCATTATCTCCCTTTTTATCTCCTCTTTCTTTAATTTTTTCTCCTTTTTTTCTGTTTTCCTCTTCTGTTCTACTTACATTGCAGTGTCCATATAATCTGTAAAACTCCCTGCATGATTATAATAAATCAATTTATATGCATGAAACAAGCGGAACACTGTGGTGATAGCCCAACTGCTCCACTTGTGAAAGTAAAATCTGTTGGGCTCTTTTTGGCATCAAGACAATTCTTTTTATTGCCACATTGCCAGACAGGACACTGTTAAAAAAAAGAAGATAGAAGTGAACATGTAAAGCCCTGCTTGTAAGTGTAACTGGATCATCAATAAGTAACAGTAACAAATCAAGATAACAGTTTTAATTTGAACTGCTGTAATATTTTTATACCAGTTTAAATGAGCAACAACTATGAGACGTTTTTGATTGGCTCTTAACCTATGGTCTTCAGTCAATATGGATACCTACCTTCACATAACAGCCTTACACTTCTATCAATTATCTCCTCCCACCTTAAAGGCCATAATCTAAAGAATTTAAAGGCAGAAACAAAAAAACATATGAGGTCCCACCACAAGGATATTATTTTTTTCCCATTAATCAAGATCAGACTAGTAACCATTAAGTCTGACCATCAAAATTCAATTCTCCTGACTTGAAAAGAGTGCCGTACAAGTAGAGGCCATTTACCAATTAAATTACATGCTTTCATAAAGTTACCCAACTTTTCTATCTACCTCTGTTAGTAACGTGAATGTGACTCCAGACCCTTGGAAACCCAGAGCTTATCTCATGCCCACAGAGTTTCCAATAATCCACTATACTTACTTTCATATTTAGCTGTATGGTGTTACAAGGATGTATTCTCCTTTCATACCAGAACTGCTTAGTTCCCGAAGGGCAGCCAAAGAGCAGTGTGATGGCACATTTCATCAAGCTGTTTTATGGCAAACAAGGGTTAATAGTTGATATTAGTTTGTCATGACCGACTGATAATGGTGAGCTAAATTCAGCCATTAATTACCAGAAGTTGTGTGCAGTTAGCTACTCTAAAAAGTCATAAAAAAGAGCCCCTGACTGGGTACCTGGAATCAGTTCAACCCAAACCATTATCCGCTCCTAAGCCAAATGGAAGAAAATGAGCATAACATAGAAAACCTTTATGTTCTGCAAATTCAAACAAATATAGAAAAAATAGAAGAAATATGGATATATTAATTGCATTTCATCTCATGACATGAAAATAAATGTTGTGTTTATATCTACTAACTTATTTTTCTGTGTTTTAATTCTTTCTTAGTCAACAATATATTTCAATGCTGATGACAATGGAAAATGTTTGATGTGTAAAAGATGATGGCTGTTCCAGAGGATAAACTGTAAACCAACCAGTAAATATAACTTCTGCCATGCATAGGTAAATTAAAACTCATTTTCAGATAGAATAGAACAAAACAGAATAGAATAGAATAGAATAGAATAGAACAGAATAGAATAGAATACAATAAAATAGAACAGAATAGAATAGAATAGAATATCACACAGAGTCACAACATCACTTAAAAATCCACACAGGAAAACATGGAAAAAAAAATCTTGTAGCAATAAAATGCACATTTAAACACAATTATATTTTTACATTGATATTTTGGTGACTGTGATGTTGCTAGTTTGCCTTTAACCACAAGCATTCATAGATTCAGTCCCTGTTAAGGTTTGATTTGGCTTTTGTTTTTTTTACCATTAGTTTAATCTTTTTGCAATCAGCTTTTTATTTCCACTGTGGTCACTTTACAGTTTATACCACAAAACGGGAAAACAGAAAGAAAGCGTGTGACTGTCAGATCGTCATTGGGTCATTAACATCTGGAGCAGAGAGGACAGCCGTCCTGTTTACACATTGTTAATGACAGAGAGGACCTTATGACCAGATAGAGGAAAGTGGGGGGGTGGAACTGAGACAGTTGAACATTCAGCATTCTGACCAAAGAGCCAACAGAAATAAAGGACAGACATGAATTAGTTTGAGAATTATTCACAATATCCTTTATTGGACACCAAGAAGACCTTGCAGTCATGTCGGACAGTACGGGGGGCTGACCGGGAAATTGGACACCAGTTATTCAGGTTTGTCATTTATCTAAAATACAATAGATTTTGAGATTATTAATGGTGGAAAATAAGGAATGTTTTATTTACAGCTGTTTCTGTTATTAACTTTTGTCACTAGCAGTTGTGTTTAGTGAAATCTGAATTAACTTAACATGCTTTCTTTTGCACTACAGGAGCTGAGAGAAATGACCTCCTTCAAAGGGAACTTTGTCAGGATTACTTTTATAACATTAAGTTACTTGTCCTGTACTTCTGCCTCATATAACCCTCACAGAACAGGTACAAATGCTACTTTATGTCATCATAACCAGAATCAATTATGTAATTCATTATTAATTGTTTTTCATTCATGTAATCGTCATTTTAAGTCAAATAATGCTCTTGTCATAGTCAATACAGTAATGTAGAAACATTAAGCATTATATTATTGATCCCATCAGCCTGATTTTGGATATTTCTGATTTTAAATGTGTATTGTAACAGCAAAACCTTCATTTTAGCCATTATCATAGTACAAACATATTAGCAATCTAATTTAACTACTAGTAGATAGTAATAGAAAATAATAATCAATAATATCTAGGAAAAAAAGATATATGTATATATTTCATCCGAGATGGAACAACCAATATAACATATATCTTAGTGGATGGCCTTTCATGAACCGAGGACAGATGGACCCAGTATTCAGGAGAGACAGTCAGTAGGAAAGTTCAAAAGGTTTATTAAAATAAAAACAAAACAAAAGCGGAGCTGTGGCTCGCGGACACTGCAGGCAGGGGGGGCGGGGCACCGCCCAATCTCAGACACTCTAGGGAGGAAACACAGGTAAGTGACCACGATCAACCAATAGAAGATTAACTGTGTTGGTCACTTACCTGGTTTAACAGTCCAGACCACAAGTGTCCCAGTACTGCAGTCCCAGAGGTGATGGTGGAAGCTGATCCTGGTCAGGGATCCAGAACAGACAGGAACAGACAGAAACAGGCAGGATCCAGATCAGGCAGGAACAGAGACAGGTGGCAGGATCCAGACTTCCAGGCATCCACAGACTTCCAGGAGGGTTCAGAGTCTTACTGGGACCAGAAGCATGACCAGGTGGTCACGCACAGGAGCAGACAGGATCAGGTGCAGACAGGCAGGCTCAGTGGAAGAGGGTAGCCGAGACAGGACGTGGAACCGGAACTTGAAGCAGACTTTAAACTGGTCTCCACCCAGGAGCCAGGCTTACTTAGATAAAAACTGAACCCCCCCCCATAATGAGCCAAAAACCCAGAGGACTCCGCAGGGGAGGAACAGTGGACGATCAGGAGACGAGACAAACACTAAAACCCTCTTTCCACTGGCTGCCAGGATCCAGGACATGAACCAAATAAAAACTGAACAGAAAGACTGACAGAAAGACAAGCAATGATCTGGCACTGAATGCTCAGGCTGAACTGAATATAAACCAGAGGAAACAGGTGAGAGGAATTAATTATAATGAGGCAGGGAGGGAAGAGGGCAGGTGAAAGGAATTACTAATTAAGGGAGAGCAAACAGGCCAGATCATGACATGGCCATTATGCATCTTGAACTAATTTCTGTCAAACTACAGATGTGGCTAAACGGAGGATATAGAAGGAGGGCTGGGTGTGAAGTGCCTCATTGGCATTTAAAGAGACATCACCAAAACCAGAGAAAACACCTAAGAATACCTTAGAAAATCAATTAAATAGACACCTAGCCAAAAAGACTATGACACATCAGATCAAAGCATTGCAGTTTCACTAGATATAGACCAAAACTGAATGACATAAATACAAAAAGGGATGATTTTGAAAGCATGATGTGTCTCCTTTAAGTCGTTGACTTAGCAACAATTCCTTCTCTTCTTCAAGCATGGGCTAATAGAGAACAAAAATAAAGCTGGGAGTAGGGTAATATATAAGAAAAAAAAAATAAAAAGTTGCATCTTTGACCATACAGCTAACACAGGTTGGTGTCTTGCTAGATATACCATATCACATGAAATTGCTTTTTATCAGTTTTACACAAAAATACCTTTTTCTACATAGATGACTTGTTTGATATGATATGTTGTTTTACATACAGAACCAGGAACACTAAAGAAGCTTCAGTATCTCCTTGAGCCACCTGTGCAGGTCGAGGTGGCCGGCCGAAGGGGAGATAATGTCACCTTGCCTTGCATCCTCAGAGTCCAACCTAACCACTACAAGATTAAATGGACAAAGCTGGAGTCTGAGAACAACGGGCGTCAAAATATCATAATGATATCGAATGCAAATGCTTTTAAGCCCTACGGCCTGGTGGGACAGCGGGCTTCTCTCCAGAGGGCTCACACCATGGACGCCTCCCTGATGCTTAGGCATCTTGAGCTGGGAGATGATGGCAGGTATCGGTGTGAGCTGATAAATGGCATCGAAGATGAGAACATTCTCATTACTCTGAGGATTGAAGGTAACTAGAAACTCATTTAAATAAAAAAATCTTCATGTAGGTCTTTGATGGTACATTTTTAAGGCAGTACCTTAAGTGCATCAAAAGGGGTTTCAGATCTCTTAAATTTAGTTGATAAGCTATTTCTACTAGAGTTGTGTTTATACCTGCATGGGGGCAGAGTTTTATGAGGGCTTAGGGATAAAAGCTGCCTTTGTTTTTAGGTGTGGTCTTCCCATATCAAAGTAAGCATGGACGTTACAAATTCAACTTCCATGAAGCCAAGCAGGCTTGTGCTGAGCAAGATGGTAAATTAGCCACCTACAATCAGCTTTACAAAGGTATGACTATTAGTCCAAACCTGTACTTCTTATATGTAACATTGCTTGTGCTGTTTGGCCCCCTCACATTAACCTACTTCATCTTGCAGCTTGGACTGCAGGGTTGGACTGGTGCAATGCAGGTTGGATTCATGATGGAACAGTTCATTATCCAATCGTTCATCCACGACCGGTCTGTGGAGGAGAGTTGCCAGCTGGCATTCGCAGTTATGGGCCGAAAAATAAGGACGATGATCGGTTCGATGCTTTCTGCTTTACATCTCAGATATCGGGTAAGTGGGAGAGTAAAGTATGAAAGGAACTTGGCTTTTATCCACCCTGTCCTAAATCTGGATGGATAATCTAATAACTCGCATAACAATTATTGTGTGAGAAAATAAAAAAAAAAGTTCTGTTTAAACATCCAGGCTAATACTAAAAAGAAAAACCCCAACATAACCAACATCATTCAACCTTAAATACTGACTGACTCTTAAATCCTTTTGAGAGTTCCATGCAGTTCAAAGATGTTCAATGAGTTCAATGATGATAATTCTACATGAAAAGAGACAGGAAGATGTACTTAGGATCCGAGGAAAACCGACAGCAAACCGTAGGTTCAAACAACCAATGATGAGACACACATAAAAGGAATCTGCTATCTGAGAGAAAGATGGTTAGCTTGGGATAAACAAATGGGAAAAACTAAGAAAACCTTTTCAAATATACCAACATAACCTATAAGGAAAGCCAAAGAGGGTAGTGGCGGCCTATTGGTTAGGGCATAGAGCTTGAAATCCTGGGGAGTTCAAAATCCACTCACACAGACTGCCACTCTAGGTCTCTGAGTAAGACCCTTAACTCCTGATTGGTCCCTGGACGCCCCACAATGGCAGCCCACTGCTCCCCAAGGGGATGGGTTAAATATAGAGGTAAATTTCTCCAATGTGAGATCAGTAAAGTTAGATTATTATTAATGATTTTTTTTAAAACAAGAATTACGAAAGAGGATTATCCCAACAAAAAAGGCAAACAAAATTAAGATGGCAAACCAAAAATGGCCACAATAATAGAATAAGGCAAGTCCTAAAAAAAAATCAAAGCAAAAAGCTAACGCCCGAAGACGTTACATCCAGAAGCATCGACTGGAACAGGAAGACGACCACTCAACGCGTTTGACCATAACGGGTCAGAGAGGAGGGTTTCCAACCTGTCCTGCTGTCTCTTATGAAATGTTTAATGTTTTTTGGTAACATAGAGTTTAATTCAGAATCTCCCAAAGTTAAACTTTATATAAGATCACTTAACAATTATTTTACAGAAATGTCAGACTTATGCAAGGTATGTTCATTTTTATATAGCCAATACTTATTACCACAGAACAAGACCAAGGAGAAGACAATTGCAAAAAGAATGGAAAGTGTCCCATATATGCCCCCGTTTTGTTTTGTTGCTGGATTTATTTGGGATTGTCATAATATATGCCAACAATGTTTCTCCGATGAGTTATTTCCAGGAAAATTTAAATTATTTATCCTTTTTCAAATTTTTCTGCAGTAAGCCATTTTGTGTTGGTCTGTGAGATAAAATATGAATTGAATAAGGCATATTGATAACTGTGCTGCACAGGTAATCATCAGATAAGGAAGATAAGAAAGAGCTGTATGTATTCTTAATTAAAAGTATGATAACTTGTATCACAACATCAGACTCCTTCAATCCTTTTAATTGATCATTTATCAAATTCAAATTTTAGCTGAAAATAGTCATAAGCAGTAAATAAATGAGCAAAGAGTTCACTAGTTAGAAACATTCAGTATGGAAAGATTCCAAACAGTCAACACAAAATGTCAAATCTTAAACTTTTAATCCCAACATCTCATTTTGTGAATTTTTAATATGTTTTTGTGTCTCTGTCTTGGTGACAAAGGCTCCGTCTACTACATATCAGGATCCTTCTCCTATGACCAGGCAGTGCTGGCCTGCAAGCGTCAGAGATCAGAGTTGGCTTTGGTCGGCCAGCTTTATGCTGCCTGGCGTTTCCAAAAATATGACCAATGTAATGGTGGCTGGCTGAGAGACGGCAGCGTACGATTTCCCATCATCAACCCCAGGAAACACTGTGGAGGCATCCCAGAGGCAGGGGTCCGCTCCTTTGGATTCCCAAGCAAAACAACTCACCTCTATGGAGCTTTTTGCTATAGATAACCCATGTTACAAAGCAAAAGAAATCAGTTTTTATAGGACCTTGGCATCCAAGATTGAAAATGGTTAATAAAGATATTAGAAGCTGCTGAAATATATGGTGTAACAAGAAGTAAAGCAAAATAAGAAGGACATAAAACATTTAACAGTACAGATGAACAATCAACTTAGCCTCTAACAGCTACTTTACTGTTGCGGAAACCTTCCAGAGTTTCAATGTAAAATGTGTTTCTATCCTTCTTCCTGTGAGTGTAATAAAGGGGGATCAAACTTACTTCAAAGACCAATAGAAACCAGAATTATTCAATTTAAAATTAGTTCTAATTGAGTCCTCTAACTATTGTTGTGTTTACCCCTAAGTTGTTTTTAATTTACTTTCATATTTGAGTTTTTTTTATAACCCCATAGCAAAAATATTTGTCAAATTCATACTCGCCTTGATTAAGAATGAGCCTACTCTTAAAAGTCAAGAATGTAACATACTAAAAGAAAATGATGATAGTTTTATCAATGTCACCAGTTGTAATTTAATGTCTCTAATACTGTATATCATTTGCTTATAATTCAGATTTTCTTGTTTTATGCTATAATGATCTCAAGGTGTATCAAATGATTTTTATGTAATAATCATAAAGGGAAAAGTTTGAGTGTCAAGCAAACACATTCTGTACTTAAGTTAGTTAATTGTTGTCTTCTTCCTTTGACAATATAAAGTAAATAAGCAGAATCAGTCTGTAAGCTTGAGAAATTTACAGAAAGTCAGGAATGGGGTAAAATCACTGTAAGTAAAAACATAAATGTCTGAATTGATAAATCTAGGTCAATAAACACGAATAGATGTAAGATTTGTATTTGTTATTTGTCGTCAAATCATTCATATGGCGCATCGGATTTTGTATCTGCGCGAATAAAAGTTACAAAAACAAAAACAAGTACAAATCATCAATTTATGAGTAAGAATCTAAAATTTAAACTTGTGCCATCACAGATGAAAAATCCCAAATCACATATGAGAATCATTGGACAATAAAATATTTTTTTTCTTTAAGTATTTTTTTTGCTTATATTAAGAAGTTTAGAAACCTATGAGTGGGATTTTATTGACCGTTACCTTTTGCATAAATGCAAACTTGGCCCAACGTACTGTAACAAGGATCTTCAGGAGGCCAGCCTGTCATTGGATTTGGAGCGACAAGATATGATGATGATGATTGATGATGATGATGATGATGATGAATAAAAAAGTTCCCCCTGATTGCTCAATACAAAAAGTCGTCCAGTTATGCATTAGGGTGACGTGAGAAACTAAAATTTTCCCAAGAATTACAGATATTATTAAGTACCATAAACTGAGACCAAATCCTCTTAATATAGTTTTCTGAAATGTAAAGAAATTCAAAGGAATTAATTGATTCAGTCATTGAAACATCCTGTATTTCCAACAGTTTGACAGGCAAACCTAAGCATTCTTAACACTTCAGTTGTATATAACATCAGTTTTAGATTAGAAGTGCATTTTATGTAAAATTATACATAAAATAGCCAAAAACATCTTTACCACAGAAGAAAAATGTATGATAATCAACTAGGCCATTATTGAGGGCATGTCCATCCAGTCATTTTCTTCACCCTCTCAGTTCTGTTTAGGGTCTGAGGGGTCGGCAGCCTACCTGCTTGGATATAAATGTCAGAAAGCATCATGCTGAGATTTAAACTAAAGATCTGTGAAGTGCACAAAGGGACGGCGCCATCCAAGCTTTGAATATATTTGTAGTCATGGGCCAATTTTTAATTACCGGTACATTTTTGTTTTTTGTCTGGTTAATTTATATGAGCTATGAAATTTAGGCAGATCTGACACAGCTGCCTTGATAACTCAGTCTGACTCATTATATGTAGAAGAATGGAGAAAAATGTAAGTATGTCACAGATGGCTGACTGTCATGCCAATGGTGACGGCTTCACATCATCAAATCAAATCCATTTTCATCCACTTGTTCACAACAGAATATGTGAAGTTTACCGCATTACGGAAAACAAAACAGTATTTGTGTCTTTACTTTCCTAAAAATTGTTATTCTTTTTTCCCTTGTCTTATAAAGATCTTTTCAAACAAACTGTGATGATAACTAACTCCTCTTGTTCATCCATTAAACCAAACAGCATGTGAAATTAATCAGATTTATTCATTAATCTTCCCATTTTTTTTTTTGTAAAAGAAATATTTAAGAAAAACTGGGAATTAACCTTGCTGCTCTCATACACTAATGATGAAGATCTATAGAGAATTCCTCTGAATGCTGCAAAGCCAGAACCTTCAGTATAAATTGGCCCATTAAGAGAATGAAAGTTTCACCTGTAAAACCACCAGTTGACTGTAATTGGCCTGTAGATTGAAACTGGGACAGAAGTTTAAAGACGTCACAGGTGCTGTTTCCCTAAAATAGTGATTGATTCCCGACATCTGGAGGTTCACTACTTTATTCATACCCTTCAATGAAGAGAAAATCAATTTTGATTTATTTATGGTTTTTGTGTTGTAAATAAATAAAAATAAAAATCACATCTATAAATAAACAGGGACCAAATATCCATTCCTTCATAAAGACTTTAATCATTTTCATAGTTAAAATCAACCGACAGCTTTTAAAAGTATAAATTCCACTTGCTATAAAATGACATTTTCCCTCTTTATTGCATTTTTAGAGAATACATTAATCCTTCATCCATAAAACAAACATTTAATGTGAGCTTTGTTATTTTTTTGTAATACAGTATGCCAGAAAATAATTATGAGCAATATTTGCATCAGCTTCAGAATATGTGCTTTTCCATCATGTAGAAAATTGTCCCATTTTAGCAAGAAAAATGCAAACTTTGGGAAAGTGTAAGAGTTATTATAATACTGTAGAAAAAAGAAACTCATGAAGCCTAAAGAGACAGTGACATAGAGGGAACAGAAAGTGAATAAAACAGCACCAGGAAACAAGCAGAATTAAAACTAGTGTTGCACCGCTGCCATTTTTTGGCCCCGATATCGATAACCGAAACCTGGCTGTGCAGTATCGGCCGATACCGATTCCATCTGTTTGAAATTGATGTGTGTGTGTATATGAAGAACTGCATACTACTTGGATGTAAAATAATGGTCATCATGGCTTTGTCAAGCTGCTGCCTACCTTTGTGGAGCAGGAAAAAGACTAATACAAAGTGATTCCAGTAGAACTTTTTATACCTGGAATGGGTGACAATAGTGAAATACATTTTTGGCTCTCAAAATGGTATCAGTGCCCTATTTGTTGGTACTTGACGATGCCAATACCACCATTTTAGTGCTGGATCGGGGCCCCCTTACACTGGTATCAGTATCGGTGCAACACTAGTTAAAAGTCTGCAAAACGTCACCAGAACAATCAAGTGGTTCAGGATGGTCTGAGTAGGCTATCAAGTGGTACTTTTATCAAAACAAATTTCTTTTTACAGCGATAAAACAAGTTAACCATTGTCCAGCAGCAGGGAATCAGTTTTTCTGTCAAATCTGGAAATAACTTCTAGGTGGTGTTATTTAATCCAGGTGTGATTGCCAGCATAACTCTCACATTGGGATTTTCATCTCCTACTGAAGGGCCAGATTTCCATGTTAGCAAGATCAAACAAAAAAGCAGTCAGAAAACAGTCCCCTACCTGCTTGTTTTACAGAAAAAAAAGCACATTGTGTTACTCTAAAGCCTCGGCATAAAAAAAAAATCACAAGCTACTGAGAAAAAAACGCCAGCAGTCCCCATTAGAGAGGCAGCAGGTGGAGATGTACCTCATGTTGCATCATTTTCATAACATGCTAAGAAAAATGCATTTTACAGAAAATTGTTTTGATGTTTTAGTCAGAAAAAGTCAAATCACTCTGATATTATAGAGCTATAGTCAGGTTTGATCACCTTCAGGGGAGAGATCCCTACAGTTTGACCAAAAAATTCTAACATGTAGTGGATCAATCAACCATAAATTAGCCTTTAACATTGTTTTGAGCTTTATGACATTTATGTCAGTTATTAAAATAAACAAGAACGTCTGGCTTTATATCAGGAACCAAATAAACATCAGGTGTCTTATTGGGTTTCTACAGATAAAACAGCATAAAACAGTTTTTAATTGAGCAGTTAAATAACTGCTTTTCATCATTGAATATAGATGTGTGTTTAGCATGCACTTGTATTCAGCCTCGATTAATCAGATATCCCCAAATAAAAGCCAAAGCCTCTTTTACCTCAGTTGTTTAGTAAAGAGTTTGTTATTGTTTATCATTCAATTTCATAGGTTTTAATTGATGCATTTTTGTGCATAAATATAAGTTGAAACGAACAAATCAGTGAAAAAGAATCCAATAACAGTATTAACGGGAAATCCATCTTACATTTATTGGAAGTCAAAGAAGCTGATTCTGAGCATTCTCATATTCTGAAAGATATAAAACGTGATGACAAAATATTTACCTCTAAGAAATGCATTAAAAACAAATACACATGATGATGATAATAAAACAGAAAAGTTTATCTTTTCGTCTGAATCCATTATTGGATTTACCAAAAACAAAATATTCAGGTTCAGTATCACTGATAATGTAAACCAGCTGTTTTTATTATTCATTTTCTAAACAGAATACCAGGGGGAATCTCATACTTCTTCAAATATTTTATTATTCCTTTGTAGCAGATTTATTAGCTGTTTGGTGTCATACTCTTTTACAGAATAGATCCAGATAATAGATCCAGCAAATTACTGATGTTTTTACTTGATTTTATACATAAAAATAATTTCTGTATAACATTTCAAAACCATCTTAAAAACATTCTGACGTATTTATCAGATCGGTTGAATTTGTTTCTCTCACTCAATCAACCCTAATGAGGTCATTCAATTGGATTCTTTTAGAAAAAATAAAATCAGGGGGAGATGGTGTTTTAAATTTTTATTCTCTTTTAAAGGACAAGATGCCTTTAATCATTCCACTTAAGACGCCAGGAGGGTTGTGCTGCTTTTTCTGTAGCTGCTTTCATGAGCTCCTCATTCTGGTCAGGCTGGGAAGTCAGAGAATCCTCCCTCAATGTGTGAGCTAAAGCTGGGAAAACAAAACAGTAACATTGTCTCTGTTTTAGTGTGAAGCTTACAGCTATAAATCTGTTTTTCTGTGAGTTGATGAAAACAACTAAACATTTTGAACTGAGCATTCTTCCCAAAACCTAAATAAATCTGCAACTATCTAAAAAAAACAAAAAAAAAAAACCCCACCTGTTTAACTGATTCTGAAAACAAATTGTTGGTCCACTCTATTAAGCCTGAAAATCAAAGCTACTCCAGACCTTTTGAATTCAAACAGCTTTGTGGATGGGAAGCAAAACAGCTTTAAACTTAAAAAAAAAAAAAAAAAAAAAAAAAAAAGTCCAGTGGATTGCTTTTTTTTTTTTTTGAATGAATATTATCTTGAAAAGTGAGCATCTTCACCAGCAAGACAGATGGAGATTCAGCCAATCACAGGACAGATACTCAGTAAATTACAGTATATTTACAGCCAAGCTTGAAAGTTTACACATCCTCCCATTAAAGGAAATGATAAATTCACACTAGTGATTCAAATAGTTAAAAAAAATTAAAAAAGTCATGATTAATAAAAAAATACTAAATTATAATTTAGTAAAATAAAATATAGATTTTGTTGAGAATGAATAATATATATATATATATATATATATATATATATATATATATATATATATATATATATATATATATATATATATATGTATTTCCTTCTTTTTTTTTCAAAATCATTGTCATGATTTCTGTTTTTATCATTTTTATTTCTTATTTCAATTAAAATGTTTAATAAATGGTAGCTGATTTTTTTTCTGACTTTATTGGAAGGGTATGTAAACTTTCAAGAACAACTGCAGGTGCCTAGATGGGGTGAAGTCAATGTGTCCGGTTTGCTATCATAGCTCTGATCATGGCTATTGCCATTAGGTTCCACTTGGTGACTGTGTTAGAGATTGCTTTGGGTTTAACAAAAAAAAAACAAAAAAAAAACAACAGCAATGACTACAGAGACAGAAAGGGAGGTGAGCAAACGAGAGGTGATGAGAATTAAAGAAAGATAGAGATAGAGATAGAGCAGTGGAGGGAGGGACAGGAGAAAAAAAAACACTAACCAGAATAACTTCTAGAAGTTTGCAACACACCAACAACGCAGAGGCTTTGTTGGCCTCTTTATGCAGAACCATCTCTCCGTTTTCAGAGAATGGTCAGATAAATAGAACATATCCAGTGAAGGGTTGGTGTTTGGATGAGATGTCAGATTTAAAAAATGGCCAAGTTGTTTAGATGAACAGTAAATTCTTTTGTTTTGTTTTTGTTTTTGCCTTCTGGTGAATACTTCATTAAAAAATCTATTATTTAATATAAATAGAACTACATCCTGGTTAAATGAAGGTTAAATAATTAAAACAAAATACCATGTTATATATAAAACACCACATCAATGTCAAACCTGTCAGCTAAGGACAGGAAACTGAATAATTAAAACAGGCTCAATAAAAGGAGAAAAATAACATTTCAGAAGAAATCTAGACACCATCAGGATGGACCATTAGTGTATCTAGCCCTCTTTTATAATGATCAAAATGTTTTTTGGTCTTTTTTTTACAAGCATATAATGTGACTATACCCCTTTTAGCACAATTTTAATATTAAAAATGTTTTTCATAAATATCCTTTAACAGATGCAGGCTGCTTCTCTTATTTAATTTCAAAAAACTATGTCTGCTATGCTCAGTGATTTTAATAGCCTTAGAATATATATTTAAAAATGCTCTAAATTTTTTTTTACTTTAAAAAATATTTTTTTCTATTTTGATAATTTTAGTGTCAAATTAGTTGCATTAGTGTCACATTATTAGTGACTTTCATACTTGTAATGTAAGGAGCAACATGGAGACACAGGGGACGGCTTGCTAAGAAAAACGTTCAGTAAACTACAGGAAAAATACAGAAAATATTCTAAATAGATTTTTTCAAACCAAAAAGAAAGCCAAAACATTAATAAGTATGGGGAAATTCCTGAGGACCAATGGTAAAAGTACTTGGCTATATTCTGCAAAGAAATCGAAAGAGAAGATCAACAAAAACTGAAGATAAAAAGTGGAGAAATGGAGAAAGGATAAACCTTCAGGAACAAGATAGCTTTAAATTCATGTATTCATGTTGGATATTTTATCTCTTTCGCAGACAAATTGTCTACATTCATCTTGTTTTGTTGAAGGGAAAATAAGAAGCTAGAATTTAGATCATCCTCAGTTTTCACATCACCCTATATGAGTCTGTTACGGTATTTATTTTATTCTGATTAACAATAAAAGGCAGACCATATAGCGAACTCACTTGGTATGCAGGTAATCTGCGGCGCCTCCCAGTGGCCTCCAGGCAGACACTGGATCACAGGATTCAGCTTCTGTATAAAACCCTCCTCACAGTAGTACCGAACCCTGCTGTTGGTCTCATAGCGCGAGCGCTTCTTCCCGTACACCAGAGCGTGTGGGACCCGAGGGGGCTCTCCACAGGATGCTGTGGGGAAAAGAAAGCTTTAGTAATAACCTTAAAGCAGCAGTGACACTTCCCCTTACAGAACCTTGTAAAAAAGGCACTACAAATTGTTGCTGTTAATAAAGATAATGATTGAATTTTATTAATCTCACACAGGAGAAATTCACCTCTGCATTTAACCCATCCCCCTGAGGAGCAGAGGGCTGCCATTGTGCGGGAGTGGGGCTTGAACTCAGAACCTCTGGGGTCAAGCGCAATGCCCTAACCACTAGGGTGCCACTACCACCATGGTGAAATGTAGGTCTGCCTGTCAAGTAAACCATTTCACTTGCTTTCATTCAGCCTCTTCCTGTTTTAAAGCAGGGCGCTAAAAATCAATCAGTTACAATATAAATAGCATAGTGGATGATTATTTTTTCCCCGGTGGATTATCAAAATAAGTGGTCTTCCTAATTGTCAGTCATTCTGATAATTGACAGCAACTTTTAAACAGAGCGTGCAAGAGGAGAAATGGGCTTGTGCACGCTCTCGTGCACGTTTAATAGACGTTCCCTCTCGGTAGCGGGAACAGGGTTATGCATGTGCATTTGTTTTATAAGTGGAAAATTCTCCACAATACCTTTAACAATAATAGAGGTTAGAACATATGGTATTTACAGCAATAACAGCTCTACACCAGTTTTTTCACCCTTGTTTTTAAGGTTTCCCCAGGAGTAAATGCCTTGCCCAAATTCTCTCTTCTGGGAGTCTTTTCCCAATCAGTTATCCTTAATTTACATTTTGGACAAAGGTTTTCATAGCTCTTTTTGATGGCTTCTCCGTATTATAAACCTTCAAAATTCAAAAATGTTCTATTATCACTAGGAGGTCATGTGTCTGTTAATGCGAGTCGCTTCACATTAGGCTTCTGTAAAGCTACACAATGTACCACGAAAACAGGGCTAAAATACTGCCACCAGGTTGATGGAAAGTTGCATATGTTGGTTTTTGACCAAAGAAAGCAAGGGGAGGGGACAGACTTCTCAATTTTTTCATAAACATTTATATGACTATTATCAGTTAGAGCTACTTTCAAATGAGACTCCAAACTGAAAAAGTTATCGTTAAGAGATAGGAACTCACAGACACCCTTCTTGCAGGTATAGGAGAGGTGGTAGTTGCATGGCACATCGCTCCATCGGCCGCCGTCATGCCACACCATCACCGCACAGTCCTCCCCAGACAGGAAGTAGCTGTCAGGTTGGTTTTTGTACCAGTTCTCATAGAGCTAAAAGCAGAGGAGGCAAAGGAAAATCCAGCTATTGGCTATTTGTTTTTTATACCCACCAACCCAAAATAATAAAAGTGCAAATAAAGAAGAAAAAATTGAGGAAAAGAAATGAAGATGTTCTGAAACACAAAGTCAAAGCATTAGGAGGAACTGCAGGAAAACTCACAAGCGGGTTTCCATCTGACCAGCGGAAGTCTCCTTCAATGGTTCTGTCATTTAGTCCAATCCACTGATACTCTCTGTATTTATCTAAATGTGTAAATGAACCAAATCACTCATTTTATCACATCACGTAATCAGTACACAGAATATTTATTTCCATATCTATGATGGGCTGGGGGTTGGCGCTGTTTGTTGCACTGTTGCCTTGCAGCAAAAAGGTCATGGGTTCGACCCAGGGTCCTTCTGCATGGACTTTACATGTTCCACTCGTGCATCGTGAGTTCTCTCTGGGTACTCCGGCTTCCTCCCTCAGTCCAAAAACATGACTGGTAGGTTAATTGGCCCCTCTAAATTGTCCTTAGGTGGGTGTGCATGGTTCTGTGTCTCTAGTCCTTCCACCTGTCCATGGTATACCTTGCCTTTCTCCCATGGACTGCAGGAGATAGCGCCATGATGCTGACAGATAAGTAGATTGTGAATGGATTTCTATGGCATTCTTTTTGGAGCAGTAAATTACAATAGAAATTATCCGTCTATTTGGTTAAAATGTTGTATGTAGGATAAAAAGGTCCTGAAAGGTATAAAGAAAACATGTTTCAGCAAAATCCATCAGTAATCAAGAACTTCAAGTGGACAAGACTTAAAGGAATAGTACACCCAAAACATGATTAGCCTTCATTTTCTACTCACCCCCATGCTGAACAACACTCTGGAGTACTTTTTTGATATCTCAAATGCATCTGGAGATCTGGGAGGCTTCTTGCTGTCTGCTGACATTCAAATAATGGAGGTCTATGGCGCCCGAGACAGAAAGGTCCATAAAAGTCCACAAAAAACGTGTCAATATTCCTCCATACTGCTCGTCCAATGTATTCCAAGTGTCCTGAGTGGGTAGCATCCAGAATTTACTCGAAACGAAGTCATTTAGAATGTTTTTAGAGCATAAACAGTAGTGTATAGGATTTCCTGAAAGCGCGCGCGTTCACGACGCTACGGAAGCCGGCAGACCAAACCAGATGAAAGTGCGCATTCTGAGGACTTCAGTGTTGAGGAAGAGCATGAGTTCTTTGCCGAGCTGAATGTGCACTTTCATCTGGTTTGGTCTGCCGCGGTTTCCGTAGCGTCGTGAGCTCGCAGGCGCGCGCTTTCAGGAAATCCTATACACTACTGTTTATGCTCTAAAAACATTCTAAATGACTTCGTTTCGAGTAAATTCTGGACGCTACCCACTCAGGACACTTGGAATACATTGGACGAGCAGTATGGAGGAATATTGACACGTTTTTTGTGGACTTTTATGGACCTTTCTGACTCGGGCGCCATAGACCTCCATTATTTGAATGTCAGCAGACAGCAAGAAGCCTCCCAGATCTCCAGATGCATTTGAGATATCAAAAAAGTACTCCAGAGTGTTGTTCAGCATGGGGGTGAGTAGAAAATGAAGGCTAATCATGTTTTGGGTGTACTATTCCTTTAAAGTCAGACCTTCAAAGAGTCATTATATAAATCTGATCCAAAGATGAGCCATGGCTTAATTTCAACACCTGATTGTAGGCATGACAGAAAACAGCAAACCATCCGAGTGAAGTCTTCAAATTTAAAAGCCCATATTTACTTTTCGTCTTCATTTCTTCTGTATCTGACCACAGTTTCCCTTTAAACAGTTTTATATGGTAACAGCCTGCAGATACAGATACATTCAAAATAAACCAATGACATCAGAAAGCTTTATAACGCTGACACTTTAGTTTCTGGTGGCAAGAAATCGACAGTGAGTTAACCTCCACTCTGACTATTCTTCTTCTTCTTCTATTGAGTTTTCTGGCAGTTTGCATCCTGTGTGCATTACCGCCATCAACTGGACGGAGATCACTCTGACTATTTGAAGGAATTTTGATTATTAAGGCTGAACTTCCTTCTTTTTCTGCAAACTAACAGAATTATGTCAACGTCTGACAGCTGTTAAAACCTCAACCAAAATATGAAGAATTCTTTGAATCTTCAGTTTTGGGTACAAGTTTCACTTTAGTCGAATGTAAAACTTAAAACGACTCTATACTACTATACTCTGCAGAAAACTATAGCGTCACATTTTCCAAACTTTCTGTTTCTTACTTCCTGTAAAACATTTTTTTTTTCTTGCTCAGGCTATTTTCTTTCTCTTTGGCTCAGAAACCAAATGGAAATTGTACAGAAACTTCTCCTGTAAGTGTCATTGTTTTGGTTCTGTTTAAGTTTTATCTTTGAGTTTTCACCGGTTTTATTTCCATTTTGTGTTATGCTATTTATTTTTTATTGTATTTGAGTTCTTAAGTATTTCTTGTTTCCCCTCTGGTGCCCTCTTGTGCCAGTCTCCTTTTTCCTAGCTCCCTTCTAGACTCCTCTGTCCACACCTGCTCCCAATCTGCTGATTAGCCTTGTCTTTGTTTCTCTCTCCCATATATGCACCTCCTGCTCACTCACTGTTGCTGGTTTGTCACCATTGTTGTGAGTATTCCTGGTTCTAAGTTTTTGTGGATTTTGTAGATTTATGTCGTTCGAGTTTTGGTCCTTTACCCGTTTTTGTTCTTAAATCTGCAAGTAACCACCTTCAGCTTCAGTGTCTGCATTTGAGTCCTGTCAAACATGACACCCAACTTGACACTAAGTCAGGTAATTAAAGCTGTCAGCTGTACATTAACTTCCATCATCAACCATGCCAAGTTGACCTCGTCTTACTTTTACTTTAATTTTATTCTTCGATACCTCCTCATACAGTAAGAGACTGCCATGTTTCTTGGTTTTCTAATTAGAAGATCTTGACCAAAACAAAGTTTATATTGAAGTTCCTTGAAGGTCAAATGCTGACCCAATGTCAGGATCTAGCAGAACAAGAGATGTTCTATAGGAGGAAAAAAAGACCAGTTTTAAAAGAAGAGATTTTTATATCTCACAAGTTTCCTAGTTAATTTAACACCTTATAAATTTTATTTTAAATACAGACAATCTTATGAGCATGATTCTGATTTGGATTAACTCATAAACTTTATCACAATTTTGCAAATTCATATCTAAAAATGTTAAATTTCTCCAAGAATGACTCCATTAAAGCTGCTAATGTACAAGTAAATCTAGCCGTGGTTGAAATGGGAGCCGTCGAATGTCCAGATAACCATCTCACCCCCCGCCAGACAAAATATCGACAAGCAGCACAAGTTCTAAGAAAAAAACGGATTCCATAAGTTGAAAGACATAAATTCCCTTCTTTGTCATGCCTGGACGTATTTTTTACCACTTCAGATCTTACAGGTGTCTGAAAATGAGGAATGTTGGGGAGCAAGATGCCTGGGCTGATATCTGCTGCAGAAGTTGAATGGAATGGAGCTTTTACTGGGATGTACATAAAAGCAGCTAAAAGTGATGGTTGGTTGGTACAATACTCAGTCTTTCACTCCAAGATAAAATTAATCTACAATGTTTTTAAATAGAGACATCTATAAAGGAAGTCCATTCTACTTTCATCTCTGCAACTCAACCCTTGCAAGGCAGAGTGGGGGTGCCGTATATAGTGGCAGGAGATGATGGGGTTTTGTTTGTATATTCCACGGGAGCAGGTAATTATTACCTCCGCAAAGGAAGTGATAGTTTTAGGAGTTTGTATGTTTTTCTGTCTCACTGTTTACAGGACAACTTGAAAAGTTATGAATGGATTTTAATCATTTTATCACAGGTGTTCCTTATAGCCCTAAAAGATTACATTTTGGTGATGATCCAGATCATAATCTGGATGCAGTTTTCAAATAAACCAGAAGGTGGCAGCAGTGCCTACTGACAGCTTTGGGCTCAAGAGGTCTGGAGGTATTATATTGAAGAAGAAAAAAGAGAAAAGGGAACTTTCTTGGTTTGTTAGCAGGATCGATTGAAAACTTGTGAGCAGATTGCAGATTGCATGGGGAATTTTTTTTTCAGAGGTGTGCCCTATGCCAAGGAACAATTTAATTTTGGTAATGATCCAGATCGTGAGAGTTTAAGCTATAGGTGTAAGTCACAATTTGGGGCAAACTTTGCTGTTTGGTGGAGGTCTGCTGTTCTAGTTTATTATTTCAGTTAACTTTTAGGTTTTGGCTAACTGACAAAAATGCTCCTGAAAATAAATCTAGAAGGCAAATGCAGAAAAAGAACCTAAATTACCATACATGACTGAATTTAGCTTCATCAATTTAAGGAGCTGTAAAGGAGACGATTGCTGTCCTCGGCAGTAACACTCAGCAGAAAGGGATTCGTATCTAATATATCGGCACCAGACTTTCAACAGAGAATAGTAACATACCAGGTGTAAGAATACATAAAACACATAAATAAATTAATGCATACATAAATACCAGGTGGTCTACTATGATAGTCTGGATTCACTGACTTTGTGGCTTCCATTTCCTCCTTGATCAGTTTTTCTCTGCATTTCTTCTTTCTCCCTCTCTAACATTTTCTCACCACTTATACTAACACCATTGTCTAATTTCTGCTCGTGTTCAGTTTTTGCACTTTCAGTATGCTCCTTGAACCTTCTGGTCTCTTTATCGTTCTTTTCCCCCCCTCAAATCTCACACTCTCTTCTTATTTCTTATTCCTTTTTTGCCAACAAAACTAGAGAATTCTCTACTTTTACATTTCCTTTTCATTTTAATCTGCAATGTGCAAACATCACAATTTGAAGAAATAAGCCAACTTATTAGGATAGTCTATCATGACATGAAACCAAAAAATATTAAACCCATTCATACAGGTCAAAGCGGCAGTTCTATCTAAAAATCTTCTTATGGTAGCAGCAAATGTATAATTTTACATAATTTAACCATGTTTATTATGGCATATATGCTTTTGTAAATAAATGTATTACTTGAAAGCTTGATTTTGAATAAACAAGTATTTTGATGAGATTCATCTTGGGTAAACAGTTTGTTTTGCAGACCACTGGTGATGATCTGCATTTTTATTTAAACCTCAACCAGTAATCTAAGCTTTCTATCAATCCTTCCACCCATTATCAATACCCATCCATCCATGCAGGTTGGCGATTTGGTAAGCCGTAGGTTACACTCTGGACATGTTGTCAGTTTATTACAGGGTAACATGGAGGCAAAAAGCACCAACAACCATGAACATACATCCTTACTGGAGAAGTCTGGATCCGATTTCATGTTGGAAATCTGTTCAATATCGAACAACAAAAGATTATCAGAATATATTGACCTAAATATATAAAAATCTCAGATAGAGGGAAAGTTAATGGAAAAACTCTGCTTCTATCTGCTTGTTTTAAGCTATTTAAACCACAGCTGGATGATAAATGGGTCAGTTATTCAGTCAGCCTATGGTTTAAAGCAGCCACCGGGCCGCAGACCGGTACCGGTCCGTCGGTCATTTGGAACCGGGCCGCACAGAAAAAAGTATATATATATATATATATATATATATATATATATATATATATATAAATAATTTATCGACGATCAGAGTCTGAGTGATGTTTTATTTTGAAAAATATAAATCCCATCTATAACATCCTATCTTTGTGAGGTGGGATTTTCTGTGGTTACAGCGACCAAAACAAAGCTACGGAGCAGACTGGACATCAGGAGCACACTTCGTCTGTCATTTTCTCCAAACTTGTTGTTTTATTTTTATGCTGTTATTTGTATTTGATATTTGATTTTATCATTTAATTGATTGTATAGAGAGTACCCAGAGAGAACCCATGCAAGGGGGAGAACATGAAAACTCATGCAAAACGACCCCAGGCTGGGAGTGGAACCCAGAACCTTCTTCAAAGACAGCAGTCCTGGTGTGCATCCCTCTTGATCAAACCTTTTTTTAAATATAACACTACAAAAAAAAAAATGAAACAATAGATTTATGCTGATATCATATTGGGTCAATATCAGGCAGTATTTAAAGCTGCGATATTGGAAATGACAAAGTTAAATCGGGTCACTTATATTGCTTCTTATCCTCACTTGCACCTCTCTCTAACTACACACGTCACCAGCAGACACATGCCACTTCCTCCACACGCTGCTGTCTGTGTGGTTGATAAGGACTGTTAAAGCAGATGTTAATTGAAATAAACCAATTGTCTTTCCCGCCTCACATGCAAGGGGCCTGTCCTGCCTTTCTGAAAGGAGTGCTGATGCTGCACTGGCAGAGTCCGCACCGACAGACAAAAAAATAAATAAATAAGACAGAGACGCAGGCCAGTGCCTTGGGAATACTCCCGATTCTCCCTATGGCCAGTATGCTCAGATGCATAGATTTAAAAAGGGGAATTCAATAATTTCTAAGTTCAGTGTTTAAATTTCAAACATTCAGACAAACTGCAGCGGTTTTTACTTCACTCTGGTTGCTCACACTGAGAGCAGATCACCCTGCACTTAGAGCTGAATGCATCCCAAATGTTACTTATGTTCAGCCAAATTTTACCATTGATGTGATCCTGCTCCTCAGGAGTCATGACAGAAAGAAGATGTCCGCCAAACATCCGACAGTGCTGCTCCGCGGTCTCCCAGCTTTGCCGCTTGCTGAAGTGACGATAACAGAAGCCCTGAAACTTCTCCCAGCCTGGTTCACACTCCCCCACATCTGAGGCAGGATGAACAGCAGAGGACAGCGACATCAATGAAAGGAGTTTACAGATATATAGTTGCATTTTATAAAGTACGGTCATATGTTTTCAGTTTTATGTCACCACACCGCTTTGACACAAGTCTCCTCCATAACCAGGCAAGCAAGCGCAGCTTATTGATTCACCATCGACACAAGTGCCTCCATTTAGACAAGGATTTTCCAGACAGGAGTCTGTAAACAGATAAAAAAATGAACAGATGATACCAAATTTTTTTGCATTTATATATAACATAGTTTTTTGCTTGTTTTTTTTAGTTGCAGTTGGTCAGGACCAGATTTAATAATGGATCCACTGGAATTTTATTTCGAGAATACTGGAATACTGCATTTGTTTAAAGATAATTTATGATTGCAGGGTGTAACTGCATACCAAAATCAATCAATTAAATTAAAGTCAAATTTCGATATGTTCTTTGTCCCCTTCAGTCCCGAATAAATATTTTTCATTTACTTTCAGTTAAACAAATTACATTTCTGAAATAAATTTGACTTCTTTATGTCTTTGTTTTTTTTTTTCAATTATTAAATTAGTATAAGCAGGCAATGCTGACGTTTAAAGAGTTTTAATTCCGTTTCATTGATGTTTATGTTCAGCTTAACGTCGTTTCAGCTAAATAACTAAGTTTAGTGTAGAGTGAGCTAACAGAAAGTTTATCGTTTAATAATTAACATTGTCATCATCCCAGTAGAAAGCTGCGTTTCTCACATAAACAGCATATCAGCTTGTGCATGTGCTTACAGACAGTTAGGGCTGAACTGGGTCATTATTATACATATTTCTCTTGTTTATACCTAATCATCTTTGATTTTTTTTTTATCCTTTCAGAGAGTCGATTGTTTTCCTATTTTCTTTCAATAGTAGAGCCCAGTTGATAATAAAGGGACATATATTTTCAGACTTCAAATCTAAATATCTAATAATTCTAAGAAAGTTTATTAGATGTTAATATGCTAATCTAACAAAATCTAGAAAATTTTAAATTTTAAACCAGGTTTTCTCAGAGTAAAACTACAAGTCTTTCTAGGCCCAAATGAAAAGTAATAGGTCCATTAAAGGGTGTGTGAATCTCTACAGGAGACGGTGTCCAGACACAGTGAATGATCAGACAGCTTTAGTTTCTGTACAGAGGAAATTAAGCATTGGAAGAAAAAAATTACAAACAGTAACTAAGCTGTTGAGGATGCAGCAGTTCTAATCCAATCTAGAATCCTGTCCTCAATAGATTTACACCTTATGTTTGTTTACTTTTTATTCTTAAACTCTTCATTCAAGTTCATACAAGGTTTTACATCTGTATGATTATTTTTGGATTTACATATACATTGTCTGAAAACATTGTTAAAAAAGGCCTTTCTTGGAAGACACCACCAGGTGGAGCTGTTGTATCAATTTCAGCCCCTTCTAGGAGGAACCATTATCTCTGAATTGATTTTTTTAACTCTATAATGCCAAATGTATCTTATTTTATACATACCGTTTCTGAAATGTTTTGCGCCTGACACCTTTTGCATAATTTAATGGTAAAAACTTTGCTCAAAATCCTATTGTACACAATCAGATATACCTGATAACAGCCAGTAGAAGACTACACAAAAAAATAATGTTGACTTATCGCATAGTAATAAATTATTAATATCAAAAATGTATTTCTGTTCTTTCTTTTTACATATTTTGTTAAAAGGGCAAATAAGGAATTCAAACTGGATCAGGCTTTAAAGGGTTAATATTATAAAGCTTTTAATTTGCCCCATTTAAAGTTTATATTCTTGGAATGTGTCTGTGATAAATTAGTAAATCTCTGATCCCAGTTTTAGAGGACAGTACCTGCTAAATATTTGACGTCAAATGACGTACCTTCTTGGCTTGCAGCGGGAACTTTGGCTGCAGGTAGAGCCGGACCCATGGCTGTCTCCTCCCTTTCATCTCCTTTAAAACCCTTAGGATCTAAAGTTGGAGTGGTGGCCATTGCATCCGTGTCAGCAGTAGGCGCTGGAGCTGAAGTGTGCTCTTCTTCAGGATGCCATGTGCAGATGTGAACTTGGGGCTCGGCTGTGGTGGGCTCTCCTCCACTTCCCTCTGATCCTTGATCCGCTGGTGGGATTCAAACACACACAAAGAAGTGAAAATCAAGATGTATCAATTCTTTAGAAAGAAAATGCTGATTCAAGCACTTTTAAACCTTTATCTAATTTCATTTGCAATCTGAGCCTTTTAGCCTCCATTCAATATTAACTGCAGTTAATTTTGTTAAAATGTACTTAATTAAATAAATTCATGTATTATATTTAGCCTTCTTATTTGCCTAATGTCAAAACTCTTATTCAGCTTACATAAAAAACACATAAAACTGTTATTATACAGTAGCTTTACAATCTAAAGGTGTGTAACATGTTTCTATCTAACATTAATTCTGCTACAAGTACTTGTAAATTCTTGCTCCTTGGCGATCTCATTGACGGGAGGCTCTGCGCTGTATTCCTGATCAGACCAAGACTCCTGGGCGGTCGGGGTTGAAGGCTCCTGCTCCCATCTGGGTGTGAGGCTCAGATGGGGAATCAGAGTGATCTTTATCTCTGGTATTGGAGGAGCATTGCTGGCATCCTCCCTGATATTTCCAGCAGTGGTGTGGTCCTCTGAGGGAGTTGGGTTTGTCATGACGAGTTGAGGATTCATCTGTGGGGTTCCTCCTGAGGAACCTTCATCCGATCTATCTTTGGGGTCCCCTTTCGTCTCAGTAACGTCCTCCGTTACAGTCGGGACGGTGTTGAGGAAGACCTCTGAGTTTTCCTCTAACATGTCGTGGTCGGTGTTACCCTGAATCTCCTCCAGAGGATCTACCTCAGGAAGAGCAGTTGGTTCTAGTCCTAACAGATTTGGGAACTCTGCAGGATGCATGTCTCCACTCTGCTGTGGTGAATCATCAGATTCTGTTGTGCTGTTTGTATTTTCATCACTGGTGTTCAGTTGCAGAGCTGCTTCTGTTGGCACACTGGAGGGCTCCTGGGTAAAGTTATAACCTAACAAGAGAGCAACATCAGAGAGATAATTTTCATGTCTGAATGAGATGTGGTGTGAGAACAGAACATTTTTTTGTCCCTTTTGTCATGACAACTCTGGTTTGTCTGCTTGACTAGAGCTATATTTAATTAAAATATTTTGAAAAGACATAGCACTCTTTTGAGAAAGAGCAAACCTGGCTAAATGTGAAAAATTGATTAATAAATCAAAAAGTATATTAGATACTGATATGGATGTTTAACTGTGAGAACCAGCAGGCATTAGGTAACAATTATATTAACTTTGTAACGATCTTGGTTCTGTTGTTTTTCTCTAAGTTTTCAGTTTCAAGTTTAGCCAGGTTTTTCCTTGTTTTCTAGTTTTATTGGTGTGTCTGGATTCATTTAAGTTGCTTAGGTTTTTCTGTCTGTCCTTTGTCGCCCTCTTGTGTTCTTTTCCCTTGGCTTCCTCATCAGCTCTAGTCACACCTGCTCCTTATCAGTTCATTAGTCCTACCTTTGTTCAGTCAGCCATAAATACACTCCCTCTGCAGTCCCGCTTTGCTGGTTGTTTTATCCATCCATTTTTAGGCACGCTTAATCCCAAGTGGGGTCACGAGGGGTGCTGGTGGTCATCTAAAGCTCTCTATGGAGTATGCTTGACTAGCCTCTCTATGGAGGGGCAGGGTACACCCTGGACAGGTCACCAGTTCATCGCAGGGCAAAAAGAGACAAACAACCATGCAAACACACTCACACCTAAGGAGAATTTAGATAAGCCAATTAACCTAACAGTCATGTTTTTAGACTGAAGCCAGAGTACCCAGAGAAAAACAATGCATGCTCAGGGAGAACATGCAAACTCCATGCAGAAAGAATCAAACCCGCAACCTTCTTGCTGCAAGGCAGCAGTGCTACCCACTGTGCCACTGAGCAGCCTTGTTTTTTTTTTATTTTACAATCTTGCCATAATTACTGCTCTAAATAGGTTACTCTGTCAGCTAATCTTCGCAGTTATCTCCTGATTTGCATTATTATTTTCCTTTCCTCTAATTGCCCTCGCTTTTTAAGTAGTGCTATTTTCCATATTTGTCATTTTAGGTGTACAGTTATTTAATCAAGTCTTTTCATTTTCATAAAAATTATTGATCTCTGCTTTAAACTTAATGAAACAGCTGAGCTTTTTTTTTTGACTGATGACGTAGCTTTTGAGGGATTTTACTTACTGAATTTTAAGAATCATATCAAATGGGCCTGGATACAAAAAATTGCAAGAAATTTATTTTAAAATGATGGTGAAAATTATGTATTATTATCTTATAATTTACAATGAGCTACAATTACTTTGCATTAGTCCATCAAAGAATGGAATGAAGTACAATGAATTTTGATATTTCAACGTGAGATGAAATGTCCATGTTAGTGGGGTATGAATACTTTTTCAAGCCAAAAACTTTCTCTTTTAGGTGAACTCCTGGAATTTACAGCTTACTCACCTGAGTCAAATGTAGGGACCAATTTAGAAGTGGACCAAGTCTCAGTTCCCATCAAACCAGAAGTCATAGAGTCCTCTGTTTCCTCCTCCAGACTATAAGAATTCCCCTCAGTGGAAACCTCTTCTGGACTCACAGTTGTGCTGCCAGCTGAAGATGGAGACAGATCGGAAACAGGAGCTTTCTCAGTTTGGGATGAAGTTGTAAAAGTTGGAATCTGTCCCTCAGTGTGAGTGGGATCTTCCTCTGGTGTTACTGACACAGCAGGTTCAATTACAGAGACACTTTTCCAAGGGACAACTGTTGTATAGTCCTCTTCTGGACCGGGCGGATCACTCCCCTCATGACCGGTTTTCTCCAAATCACCTTCAGATGTGACATTAACAGGTAACCAATCAACGCTCACTGTCTCAAAGGTATGATCCTCTATGGGTACGGAGCTTCCTGATGCTTTGGTGTAAGTTATTGGTGTGGTCAGGTTCTCATTGGTAACAAAGGTTACAGGAGATGCTTCGTGTTTTTTGTTTGGGTCTTCTTCGGGTGCTGGCTGATATGAATCAGGGTAGCTCTCGTTCTTTATCAGCTCCCAGCTCACACTGGTGGAGAATGTCTCCTCCAGATCAGATGGGGTCGTCAAATTATGAGAAGTAATTTCAGGGCCCGGTTGAACTGGATTTGTTGTTGGGGCATGGTGCATCTCTACTCTCTCCTCTGGTGTTTCTTCACTCAAGCTGGCATCTCCCTGAGTGGTTTGGAAAACAATGTCTTGGCCAATGTCCTCTGGCTCAGTGGCACGAACCTCTTGGGGGGATTCAGTATAAGGGCCATTTTCACCTGGAGAGTTTGAGATAACATCAGTTAAAAACCAAAACAGAACCAAAGTTCATCTTGCTAATCTAAAAAAGAACAAACCTGATCTCTTACTTTTAAAGCAGTAGACATAATGATGAGAGAGAAGATCAGGGAAGCCTGTCTGGTTGCTATAGCGATAGATGGTTTTCACGCCAGGTTCACCTCCTCCACAGCGCTCTGTGGGGATTACAATAGGGTACCGCACGCTCCCGTCTGCCAGCCATCCTGGACTGCAGTGGTCGAGTCCATCATTCCAGGCTCCGTAAAGCTGAGCCGTGGTGGCCAGCTCTGCGCCATGATTCATACAGTAGGCCTTGGCTTCCTGGAAGGTGAAGCTCTGGAGGGCGGGGCCAAGAAACACCTCACCTTTGAAATGGATGACACATCATGGCTTAATCTGGTGATGTTTTACAGACGTGTTAAGGCTGATTTATACTCAGAAACCAGGTCATCTGCGTGTGTTCCCCCCGACTCTTCCACAGACACTCTAGTGCACATCTCCAAAATTATAGGTGACCACAGACAGTGCCGCAGACAGGAGGCCTCTGATCGGTCAAATATACATTCGCTCTACATTATGCTTATTTCCTGTTTGGTACCTTACCGGCTCGTATTGTTCGTATAATCGCCATTGCGGAACACGTCTTTTGAAGTCTGCAGAGCTAGAAGAGCGAGGTGTACGAGAACGCTGGGGCCCTTTTTCCACCTGGATCCCAGCTCTTTTTTCCCCTGATGTCCCTCCATGGTCGCACAAACTTGCCCTTTGCGTTTTTCCACTAACTCACTGCCTCGGCTGTATCTAAACCCACAGCTAGTTCGTGATTGTCCCTCTTGTGTTGTGGCATAGAATAACATAGCGCAGACCATGCTTTAATATTAAGTCTTACCCTGAATATTCTCCACATAGCAGTAGACGTCATAGAGCTCATCATGCCCTACCAGTCCGTAGTTCCGTACTCCCGGCATGCCATCCATGTCTCCAAAGCAGCCCTCCCTTGGCATCTGAATGGGATATCTGTTGGCAAAGGTCATACATCATTAGAGCAGCAGCTGCATGACGAAACTGCTTGTTTGGGTGCTTGTCAACACACTGAAAAGCCCAGAAGTGTTAGAGATCTAACAAGAGCCTCTCAGCTCTCGGTTTCCTGATGTAGATGCAAAGAGCGTATCAAATGGAGGACGCGTGAGTGCAGCACTCTGACCCCCATCCACCAGATTATACTGAACACATTCCCTGCTACTCTTCTCCAGATGCCAGTTCAGGGTAGCAGCTCATACAGGAAAGAGTTGAAGGGTTTTCCATACTCATTAAAACACTGCAGGGCTTTTCCACTCGAAGCACAGGATTTGAAAGCACAGAAGGACCACTCCATCTCAGGTCCTGACCTGACAGATTCGTCTGAGAGCCATCCTGCATCACACTGCTCGTATCCGCTGTGATAGGCGGCGAGGAGCTGCTCAGGGGAGGCGATTTCAGCCCCGATGTCCTCACACGCTGATTTGGCACGCTCAAAGGTAAAGGCGTACCGGCTGGATGCATCACGGTAATGAAACACCACACCTGTCACACAGAGTGAGAGCTTTGTTGGGTTAAGGATGAGCAAAGCATTTTCTGATGGAAATCCCTTATGTGGATGAACAAATAGTTTTTTTTTTTTTTCCACAGCTGCTGATAGAAAAATAACACTTGAACTTCCAAAACAGTGTCATTTACTATAATACATTTATACCTTTGTACCGGTTCTACTTTATGCCACTACTAAACACCAACTGGAAATAATACCAGTCATCAAAAATCGCTGAATTATAGATTAGTTGAATCGTAATTAGTTTCTGAATCGTATTTAAATCTTCATAATTTCTTGCAATTCATAATATATATATATATATATATATATATATATATATATATATATATATATATATATATATATATATATATATATATATATATATATATATATATATATAATATTTATATGTGCATATATACTAACATACACTGTTAGGGACCACTTTTAAAGGAAAAGTCAGGTCAGCAAGGAATAATCAATGCGTCATTATCTATACCTCAAACTAATATGTTTGCAGTGATTTAATGAATTTTGCGTTAATCAGTAAAAATGTTACTAATAATTTTCGTTGCGATCACTGAGTCTGGGACCAGCAATTTTTGCCCAGATATAGTAATACCTCCTGATATCTTCCAGCAGTGATGTCACTGTCCGGTAAGCCTAGCGCCATTGTCCCATCTTTACAAACAAAGTCAATGGGAACTACTAGACACCCCTGAAATCAACAAAAGTTATTTAAGAGGACTTCACCATTGAAAATCAAAAGAACTATAGTGAAACTGACAATACCCACATGCATGGCGGTTGGATGTTGTAATACATCAGGTAAAAGTGAAAAAAATATTTGTTATTTCCACCACTGGTTCACTGAATGTGTAATATTTGGCACTGAGTGAATGCAAATGCTATCTTGGTAATACAAAGGGTATTTGCATATTTGCTGCGATGGGTGTAAAGGGGTTAATATGACTACTTTTACATTTTAATTAAAGAAATTAGATGCACCAATTAGATGCACCAATATGCATCTAATTATCAGATAAAATAAAACATAAAGCATGAAATTATTATGTATCACACTCAACAGAGTTGCTGATTATTTATCAGCCATTGTGGCCAGAAAACATTTAAAAAAGTGGATCTAAAATGCAGATTGTAGCTAGCTTAACTTGGCTGTAAACATTTTGCTCTCAATGACCAACCAGAGGACAGAAAATGCTGACATGGGGGGTCTCGCTAGCTGGCCCCCTGGGGCAAATCTGAAATCTGATTGGTTGAAGAACACGTTCCACACTAGTATTGTTATCTCACAGGCACCTGCTTCGTCAAGAAGGCCCCAGACCTGCTAAAGCATAAAACGTGACGATTCTAACCTGGATTAAAAAGCAGGTTAGAAATATAACGTAAATATAGTTTTTAAGTCTACTTTTTTCTATGAAACTTATTATCAGACAGCTTGAATTACGTTTTTACTTTGTATGGCGTGTGCCTCTGATTTCTGTGATTTTGGTAGAATACATGTTATTAGATGCAGTGTGGATTCAGGGAATATATATACATTAATTAATTAATTAATTAAGGGTAACATATGTAGCATTTTAATAAAATTTTAATGACATTGATGTAATTAATTATAATTTTTTTATTCAGAAACACCACACGGTAAAAATAATCCTACACCATATAAACAGATATTTTAGGCAGGGTTTTCAAGGCAACATAAATCATAACTTTTAAATATCAAACTGCTGAAACTAAAAGAAAATAAAAATCTCTCTATTTCTCACCCTTGACCTTGACATGGACCACTTCATCAGCGTCCTCCAGCCCCTGCTGCACCTCGCAGCGATAGAAGCCGCTGTCGTTCTTTCTCAGGCTCTCCAACCGCAGGGTGAGGTCTGCAGGGGAGTAGGCGTAGTTAAGCAGCGAGGCTCTTTCTTTGTAGGCCTCGCTGACTCTGACCTTATCGCCCCGGGCCACCAGGATCTCCTTCTCTTCTCCGTCACTGAGAACGCTCCATTTGACCCGGGGCACAGACAACACGGCGTAGCGCCCGTTAGTGGAAGGGGACGGCGGCGGGTGGGCTAACGACACCAGGCAGGGCAAGGTGAGTGAACCCCCCAACACGGCGCTCACGGGTGGAGAGCTGGGGATGGTGATCTGGAGAAGCTTGGAATCATCTGAGGAGTGGACATTTTTTATTTGTTAATTTTTCTTTTTTTCCTTACCTTAAAAAATAACCAAACAGAAAGTATTAAAAACTTCTCATCTTTTTGAAAATATGCAAGACGGTACGAGAGTCTTTGAAAAATTCTTAGGCCTAGAACACCTGAGACCCAGAGAAGAAAAGATTTTTATTCCTTTAGGAGCGAAAAAAGGGATGGTCTGTCAGCCATTGTCATAAATGTTAACTGATTCTAATCCTGAAAGAGAAATCATTTTCAACAGCACACCTGGGTCTGTCAAAAAAGCTTTTCCTATTTAACCATTAAGGGACGACCTTCACAACACAAACCTCAACAAACACACCATGGGCTTCTATTATCTCAGACTCAATGGGTTTAATAATATCACAGGAGCAAGATGCAGGACATAAAGCTGACAGGAAGAGTAAAGAAGTGTGTACCTGACTCATGGTGGGGAGTCGAGGACGAGGGCGGGACGAGGAGACAGAGGAGAAACAGCAGCATGTGTGAAGAGATATTCAGACTGGAAGAAATGGAGACAAAGAGCTTTTACAAGAAAATCACATCATTCTTGGGCTACTGAATCTGAATAAAACCTCTATAAACCTTCAAGCAACAATAGTACAAACAGAAACATTGAAATTTCCCTGATTATGTTGAAAAGTAAAAATTTTGCAGACAGCATTTCTTACAACCATTTTTTGCCAACGTTCTACCCATGTGCCGATTTTAATAAATGAGGGAAAATTCACATTTATTATGTATTCACAGCCTTGTACACTTCAGGTTTAAAGTTGAAAATTTCCAATACATTATTGAAATGATAGAAAATAACTAGGGCTGCACGATATTGGGATTTTGGCCGATATCCGATATGCCGATATTTTAAAACTCATGTAGCCGATAACCGATATCGATACTGATGTTAAAGCTGGACAAAAATAAGTAGTCATTGAAAATAGCAGTTTTATTATCCATTTCTGACAAAATAATATACTCAAATATATAATATATCAGCATATGAAGATATTGTGATATTTTAATGTATCAATATTTCTTCCCTCATCTTTAGAAGTTTTTAAGTCTGTAAAAAAGAAGTTTTTGAGGAAGAAGAAGTAGTATTTTTTTTTTTTAGACTGTAGA
This sequence comes from Cyprinodon tularosa, assembly GCF_016077235.1. NCBI lineage: Eukaryota > Metazoa > Chordata > Actinopteri > Cyprinodontiformes > Cyprinodontidae > Cyprinodon > Cyprinodon tularosa. Next base: position 496,749 of record NW_024039021.1, read on the forward strand.
AACTCAGAAGCTGATCAAATATCGGGTTAGATATCGGTGGGGTGGCCGATGTCCGATATTCAGTTTTAAGGCCGATACAGGCCGATACCGATAGGGGGCCGATTATATCGTGCATCCCTAAAAATAACTTCCAATGCTCAGCCTCCAACCTTCATGGCGGCTTCACAACATCAAAACTAGAACTCCTGAGCTTGATGACCCACTGAATCTAAATGGACTTCTGCATTTCACGCTGCACGTTTCTCTTAGCATGATGCTTTATTTTAATTCTGCTTTTGACTATCAGAGCTATGAATCTGAAATGGAGGACTAAGTTCCATTCCAGGTTTATTAACAGCTTAAAGCACAGACACAATCATCTAACCAGCTGCTGTCCTCCATCTGCAAACCAACAGCTTAGCTGCTTGTACAGATAATCTCTATGATCTATATCTAACATAGGTGAGGTTTGCAACATAGATGGTTAATTGGCCCTGCTCTTTTTCTATTATGACAGACTGAACCACCGCTACAATTTTTTTTAAAGCCTTTGCAGATACCAACTATTATGACATCTACCCAATTTCTAATATTTGCTGCAGTTTCTTTGGACCGATAAAAATAACAGAATGTTACAGAGATCCCAAAAATAAACAAAAAGAAAGATTTAGTAACAAATCACAGAGAAGCAGCAATGCATGCACTTCATGCAACCTCTCAGCATTCAATAGTACATAGTTGACTATTGAATCGGTCAATGCATGTTGGTATCGCCTGATACCAATAAGAGAGAAAAAAAAATTAAAATATCTGCCAAAATGTCAGATGTATTTTCTATCTCTGGTCTGGAGGAGGCCCTGTCTACATCCTTCCATAATTTAAAAGCAAGATACCACTGAGTTCCTTTAAATCAAGACTAAAAACACATTTGTTTAGGATTGCCTTCGACTGTTAAAGTTAAACAGTTCAACTAAAACATATTTTCTTTAGTCCAACTGTTTTTAATATTCTTTTTTGTTTCTGCATTTTTTATTTTATTTTATATATTTTTTTATTTTTTCCTACTTGCTTTGATTCTGTTTTATCTTCCTGTGTTTTAATCATGTAAAGCACTTTGCATTGTCTTTGTACTGAATTGTGCTATACAAATAAATTTGCCTTGCCTTACCCCATTTGGACTCTGGTCCACTGTTGGTGGGGGGCAATCCATGACACACAAGAGAAAAGCTGAAATTGAAAATAAATTATAACTCTAAAAAAACAAAACAAAACAAAAAAATAGTCAAGCTATTACAAAAAGGCAAAAAGAATAGTGTTTCTGATGGAAACCAGTGAGCAGAAATGAAGAAAATTTGAAAATCAGTTTATATTTTAGCTTTTAGTAGCAAGTAAAAGTGATGCTGAATACTTGCAGCCTCAATAAGACTAATTAATATTTTTTTTTGCATATATAAGACTGATAATACCCTGTACAGGATTATAACAGGCTTAAGTTTTTGTCTTTTTTCTTTAAATGAGCTAGGATGGTTGGGTTGGTGGGGTGAGAGAATGTATCATGTCTAAAGCAGCCCCATGGGAAAATGTGTGTGTTTGTGTTTCTGTGTGTTTGCTGAAACACCATCCGGACTGAGACAAGCCAAAGGCCTGTCTGTGTGTCCTTGGAGCTTTCTAGCTGCTGTGAGTCAGACTTCGGAGGCTGAGGGGTGTGAGTTGAATTCTGATTTCTCAAAAACTTCCAGGAAGGTCAGAAGGAAGCTTAGCAGCCATTTTTACCCCATTAACATCCGATTTACAGATTAGGTTTACATCAGATATCCATCATATCCCAGAGAAAGTTTGTTTTTTAGTTACGTAACTGATATTCAAATATTGTAACCAAGGACCTACTAAAATGCTGTACGTAAATTCACAACTGCCTTAAATCAAATGTACTGATCTTTTGTGTGCATGTGAAAGCAAACTTTATTTCAGAGAATCATAGAAAAGATCTGTTTATGTCAGATTTAGTTAAATCATATTTATAAGCTGTAGCATGGGGCCGAATACGGTGGGTACATTTTTCACTCTTTGTTTCATCCATTTGCTAAAATCAATAAAATGTCAATAAATGTACACACAACACCCGATCTGGACAAAAACAAAACAGAAATGTAGAGTAAAAAAAATTTAATAAAAAAGAAAAACTGAAATATCACACTGTCATAAGTTTTTTTGCCTTTTGTAACTGCTTATTGATGTGCAATTATATGAGTAAAAATGATGGCGCTATTTTGATATGTTGGCTTTTGTTTTGCTTTTTATTCATCTTGCTCGATGTCCTTATAAAGCTGAAAGTTATTTTGAGTAAAAGGCAAAAACCCAATTGTTTAGAACTGCCTTTGACTGCTGAGGTTAAGCTGTTAACTGAGGTATTATTAGTTTAACCTCTCAAAACCCACCAGGTCGCCGGCGACCCATTTTAAAGTTTTTACAAATAATAACTCAGAATGCATGAAAATTACACTGGTAAAATATTTACAAATATAGACACGTTAGACATTGTTGGAAAGCTTAGAATCTCCACAATTCAACCACCTGGATCATTTTATGGATATAGTGAGCACCACAGCACAATTAACACAGATATAGCAGCATGTCAAAATGTACCATGAAAAAGCAGCCACAACAAGCAAGCATGTCTTTATAACTGCTGTTCAAAAAACCTATTATTTTCGAGAATAAAAAAAAACAACTTTCAGTCATGTTTGACCTGATGCAGCTCGGGTGTTTTACTCACCCAATTTCCATGCATATATTCAGAAACTAGAAGGTGTTAGCTTTCAAATAATATATCACACATTAGTTTGGGCTTACAGTTCCTCAGTTATTTGCTTTTCCATTTAGGTATGCAAAATAGGTGAGAATTTCCCAAAATGAGGTGGATATTAAGAGGTTTAGGTTTTACTCATGTTTCTGTATTTATTGCTTTTATTCTGATTTTATTTTTCTTATATTTCATTGTCTAACACATGCAAGTACTAACCTGACTCCGCCAGATGGATTTGCTCCGCATATCCATCTGGAAACCTTCGGTTGAAGTAATTTTGGGAAGGGGTGAAAATACTGGTTAGCTGATTGGCCTATGTTGGTGATAGACAGGCCAAATAAACCAATCAGATCAACGAAGCATATGACGTACTAACAGAGCAACGACTAAAACACAACCACAAGCCAGGCTACTCTTGCCGAAACCAGTCGGGAGAAGAGCAAAGACATCTTCTCCTCTGAGAAAAGCCTCCAGAGCAGTGTTTTGTTCTTCTTTCAGTGAAGAAATACTCTATTTTAGTTATTTTAGTTTCAGATTTTTATTCCTAATTCCGATAAAACTTGCTCGATAGCCACGCTAACGCTAGTTTCATGGACTGAAGCCACCATGTTCTTTAGACTGAACTGTCGCACTTCTCATTGCGTCACACCTCAACCCGCCTCAAAGCCAACCCTGATTGGACGTTCGTTTGGTGAACGGCTCCAAATTTTCTTCAACGGAGAGTCTTCAGACTGATTAGCGAGTGAAATCTTGAAAGCTCGCAAGATCAGGATGGTCTCACGAGGCTATGCAAGTACAGCACTTTGAATTGTACAGGAACTGAATTCTGCTATACAACATCAGCTTCAAATATCAGCCCCGAAATTCGGCACCACATATTGGGGATTGGTTAAACATAATCGGCTGATCTCTTCTATAATTTTTCAAAGATGTGTTGAAATAATCTCTCTACTTGCAACTTTATTATGAACAAGATCAACAGTATAAAAACACAAAAACATGAGGGGGTAAATGCAAGAAAATGGGGGAACTAAATCTCATTATTTTTCGGTCCTTTGGTACAATGATAGTCACGGACTGAGCCCAGTTACCGTCAGCACATTTCCATAAAGCTTGGAGGCCTCATAGACACAGACAGTGGTGAGAAGCGGACAAAGAGCGGGATTTCCCCACCAAAAGATGCATCCAGGCAACATCTCAAAGACAAAGCGAGGCATCACAGAGCGGCTGAATAGTAAATGACTTCACCTTGAGGTAAACGAGGTTAAGGCCAAGAGAGGATGTTTGACTACTCACTCTGCAAGACAGGGTCACTTGAGGCAGCAAAGGAGGCGGAGGGAAAGAAAGGAGTGATCTACATTCCTAAAGAATTGCACCAGCTGCACCAGAAAGGGTTTCGCTCTTTCTCACTTTTGAACAGTTAGTGATAATAAGGCTGATGCTCCTGCAGGTAGTTTATGCAATGCTGGAGAAAAGTTTATTCTTTTAACCAGCCACACCGAACAGGAATATCTGACTTGAAATGTATTAGTTTGACAGAATATCATCAGGAGCTATTCTGATAATAATCACCAATTAAAGATTATATTTTCTCAGCAAGGAACTTGTAAAAAATATGTACATAAAATGTACAAAGTGTACAAGTGGGCAAGTCAAAAGTACACATAAAATACATAGATGTATTTTATGTGTATGAAGAATGGTTCATTAGCATTTATTCAAGTATTTTAATTGTAAAAGTAGCATTCTCATTTGCAGTCAGTGTTGGGCACGTTACTTTGAAAAAGTAATTAGTTATAGTTACTAGTTACTTCTCCCAAAAAGTAACTGAGTTACTAACTGAGTTACTCCACAATAAAAGTAACTAGTTACTAGTAAAAGTAACTATTGCGTTACTTTTGCGTTTCTCGCCCCCGTAAACCTCACCACCCAGCCCCCACCTTCTCGCCGTGTGTTTCCAAAGCCAGCTGAATAGAGCGGACGACAAAGACAAGAACCTGCAGAGAGTTTTGCATTTATTGCAACTCAACATAAATGACATCAGGGGGAACGCGATGTGAAGTTTTATAACAGGACATTCAGATCTGGTGAGTATATGAAATTAATAACTGGGGATGTCTAATTCTGAAATCCTGTGTGTTTGGGTTGTTATAGATACTGCAACATCTATCTATCTATCTATCTATCTATCTATCTATCTATCTATCTATCTATCTATCTATCTATCTATCTATCTATCTAGATGTATACTCTGTGTGTGACATAAAATATGGATCTCCATCCCTGCCACAAAGGCCATCAAATAATGTTTAAAATAAAAAATACAGTAGGTTGAGAAGGCAGAGCATCCATCCATCCATCCATCCATCCATCCATCCATCCATCCATCCATCCATCCATCCATCCAGATTTCTCCCTTTCTCCATATAGGCTATCATTTCTGGCTGTTGTCAGGTTCATTTGATCGTTCACGCTCTCCATACTTCTCCTGTGGCGCGAGCACAGAGCGACTGTTGCGCGCCTTTAGCGAGCATGCGCGTTTCCTGTCGCTTGCGCGGTGACTCGTGCCGCCTGCGCTGTGTGGAGATGCAGAGGAAACCGTTATGTGATGGGGAAACGCAGCTCTACGTAACACCGGTATTTCCATGTGGAAAACGCTGTTTTGCTGCTGGAGTCATCCTCACTCTCCATCTCTCTGTGTGTGCTGTACGTTAACACCCGCCAGCAGAAACACCCACCTATTCAACTGACAGACGGAATCTCGTCCTCCCCTCTCTCATGACAAGGCGCGCACCTCTGGATGACCTAAAATAAATCTTTAATATCTCTTAAACAAAAGTAGCACAAACAATATTTTTTTCTGCACAAATCTGCACTAACGTTGCACTAACCATTCAGTCTATTTGCAGAGTTTTTTGACGTGGGTGGGGTGTCAGCTTCACGCAGCTGCGCACGAGTCCTATCATGAAAAAAGGTTCATTGCGCGACCTAAGTAACGCGCAGTAACGGGGTGCCTGCAATGGTAACTGCGTTATAGTTACAGTCAAAGTAATTAGTTAGATTACTCGTTACTAAAACAAGGTAACGGCGTTAGTAACGCCGTTACTTTCAACGCCGTTAGTCCCATCACTGTTTGTAGTTACATGTAAAAACATTTATCCTTCTTATTGTTCTAAATCACCAAACACAAGACATCTTTCAGACGTTGATTTTTAGGATAAATCTGATCTGTCTGTCATAGTTTGAAGTTAGTCCAGAAATAGTTGTTAAAAAATTGGGCTGTGTTTGGTCAGTCTGATTTTGTCACAGTTTAGTCAAATAGCAGATGTTGAAAAAAATGTTGAAAATGTTTTATTTCTTTTTTTATATTTTCAAAGATCTGAAAATTACGGCTTTTCACTTTTTAATAATCGTCCTTAAGACGCAAATCATGCCGTCGTTTCAACCAATTTTTGCTTTGTGGGATTTTGTCATGTTGCAATTTAACCTTTTCATGACGTTCTTAATTCTTTTTTTATTATTGTTATTTTCTGGGTGCTTTTTTGGTTTTCTTTCCTGGTTGTGTTTTTTTTTTAATATTTTTTAAGTTGTTTGTAATTGCTTTGAGTTTGCTATATATATTATTGTTGTTCTGATTTAACCAAATTACTCTGATCTGTTCTTTTTAGTTTCCCATTTTTTGTCTTCTTTTCTCAGTGTATTTTGGTTTATTCTCTTATTTTAGTTTCAGATTTTTATTCCTATTTTGGTTAGCAGATATTAGGTGTCATGATCTGGCCTGTTTGCTCTGCCTTAATTAGTCATTCCTTTCACCTGTCGTTTTTCCCTCCCTGCCTCAATTATAATTTATTCCCCTCACCTGTGTCCTCTAGTTAAAATCAGTTCTGCCTGAGCATTCAGTGCCAGATCATTACTTGTCTTTCTGTTAGCCTGTCTGTTAGTTTTGTTCCTTGGTTCGTGTCCTGGATCTTAGCAGCCAGTGGAAAGAGGGTTTTTGTGTTTGTCTCGTCTCCTGATCGTCCACTGTTCCTCCCCACGGAGTCGTCTGGGTTTTTGGCTCTATTTGTGGGGAGGTTCAGTTTTTATCAAAGTAAGCCTGGCTCCAGGGAGGAGACCAGTTTAAAGTCCTGCTTCAAGTTCCGGTTCCTACGTCCTGTCTCGGCTACCCTCTTCCACTGTGCCTGCCTGTCTGCACCTGATCCTGTCTGCTCCTGTGCGTGACCACCTGGTCATGCTTCTGGTCCCAGTCAGACTCTAAACCCTCCTGGAAGCCTGTGGATGCCTGGAAGTCTGGATCCTGCCACCTGTCTCTGTTCCTGCCTGATCTGGATCCTGCTTGTTTCTGTCTGTTCTGGATCCCTGACCAGGATCAGCTTACAGCATCACCTCTGGGACTGCAGCACTGGGGACACTCGTGGTCTGGACTGTTAAACCAGAGTGTCTGAGATTGGGTGGTGCCCCGTCCCCCCGCCTGCAGTGTCCGCGAGCCACAGCTCCGCTTTTGTTTTGTTTTATTTATTTAATAAACATTTTGAACTTTCCTACTGACTGTCTCGCCTTGAATACTAGGTCCATCTGTCCTCGGTTCATGACATTAGGTCCCTTTGTGTTGAATAGTCCACCCCCTCCCTTCCCATTCTGCAACAGCTGTTCCACATCCTCTTTTATTAGCACACATGGTCCATATGTTAACTCCCAGCTATCACCTCAGTATTTAAGCATCCAGGATTCATTGTTCATTGCTGGATTCTTATGCTCACTTCACTTTCATTTTTTTGTTCTTTGTCTGTCTGTTTTCCATATCAAACCTTTTCTTTGCCTTTTCCACCTGTTCTACACCATAAGATCCCAAGAAAATGAAAAAAAAAAAAAAAACTCATGTAATATTAGTACTTACTGTTTCTGTCCTAAAATTAGCTATGGGCTAAGCTTTTACTGTGACAAATTAGGTTCTCTTATTCATCCCTTTAACATAAAAACTCATGGCTCAGAGCTCATCTGCTTAACGGTTACCTTTCTAGACAGAGCCATCTGTGGAGCTAGTTTACCATCATCTCAGTGCTTCTATGTTGCTTTTTTGCACCTGCTTCTGTCCTCTTAAACTCCAAAGTCGCCCTGGCAGAAAGCTGCTCATACTGAGCATGGTTCCGCTGGATGTTTCTTCTTATTGAAAGGGAGTTTTTTTTCTCTCCACTATTCCTGCATGCATGCATGATCAGTGTGAGGGATTGCCCTTGAGTCAAGGACACAATTCAAGTAGGTGTATACTGTCGCTAGATGCTCATTCAGGAGAATAAATCCTGCAAAGTCACTATGTCGATGCATTTAGCTGGGTTTACTCAGAAACCTTTTAACTGTCTGCATGATCTGATTGAATGGTGCCTTGAGATCAGGTGTTGTGAATCTGTGCTACATAATTAAACTTGGGCTGAAACAATTGGATTGATTGTGATTAATTATTAATAAAATTATTGAAATAATCATCAACTAATTGAATAATCGATTAATCGGTTACTCAATTAGTGTAGAGACTGTAAAACAAGCCTTTAGCTGACAGAGTAATCTGCTTAGAGCAGCAATTATATCAACATTGTAAAAAAAAATAATATATAATATATATATATATATATATTATAATATAATATATAATATAATATATATATAATATATATATATATATATAATATAATTATAATATATAATATATATATATAAAAAAATGTCATCTGTCATTATGCTCCAACCAGAACTCCTCAAGTGGAAAAGTTTTAGTTTCACCTGGTTTAATTTAGTAAAAAATCTTCTTTAAGGAACCTATGGCTATTCGATTATTATTATATTAATAAAAAAATAATAATTGACAGATGAATTGGTTTGCAAAATAATCACCAGTTTCAGCCCTAAATTAAACAGAATTGACCTGCATTGTTCTGTTACATCCAGAAAAGTTACATCAGCTGCATTTAACCATTTGCTAGAAATAACATTGCTTTTGTCTGATTAATATGCAGATAGAAAACTATAGGCTGGGATTTTCTTCAGAATTGTCATATTTTTGCAAAATAAGTGACAAAGTGAATATAAATAGATAGTGCTGAGGGCTTTGGAGTATTTATAGTCATACAGAACTGAAAAACCTCATAAATACAGATAAACTCAATGACACTGGATGTCTTTCACACACATAACCAAAGAAACAAATACTCCTTTTAACATCACTGTCTTTCATTTTGGAAAATGGGAGCAGGACCTCGTGCTGGGCTGCTGTGGATCCAACCTGACCTCCTCTGCACCCCTGCGTTTTCTCACGGCAAGGACCACCACCGTTACAGTGCTCTTCCCCTCCGCAGCTCCTCTGCTGTCCGGCCCACCAGTCCCACATCACACCACCTCAAAGGAAGCCCATCTCCAGGGGCAACCTCAACACCCTCCCTGACGGACACAATTTGACAGGAAGCAAGAAGCAGACGGGGAGGGCTGGAAGCAAGGGAGAACTCAAAGAGAATAGAGGTTAACATGGAGAAAGAAAAGAGGCTCCGTACAGCATGACTGAGTCCTGAGAGAGATGTTAAGTTCACAGGATTGATTTGGAACAGCTCACCAGTCAGCCTCAGGCAGCAGCCAGCTCTTATTAGCTGGTAGCTGCTGACTTGCTGTGCAGGAGGACAAAAACTTTAAAGCTCTGACACAGACTAAGAGCTTACTGGTTTCATTAGCATCTCCGTTTGAGGGGAACAAGCTGACTCAGATGCAGAGAGGAACACAACAATAGTCTCAGAAGTCATAGAGATTCTGCAGGCTGATCAAAACGGTTTAAATCAGCCTTTACACACATTGCACTCATAGATTTTCGTTATTCTATGTCCATCGAGACTGAATCAAATGTTTGGAAATGGGAACCAGTTAGGGAACATAACTTGGTTATGACAAAAAATATCCTCAAATACTAAAGATGAGCAGATCAGGTGGAGTGATAGTCAACAGCCACAGGAAACTCTATTTTTACCCTACTTACAAAAACTTTGTTCAAGAGTGATGAACTAACCCAAAGTTAGGTGGAAATATCCAAAAATGTTTGCCTAAGTTGTTTGAAACTGCTTAAATCAGCTAAATAAAGACCTGATCAGCAGTTAGCCTTCCAATCGTGTGGGTTTTCCGCACTTTTCTGCCGACTTACCGAGAAACATCTTTTAAACTAAAGACACAGGTGTCAAAACTATTCAGAGGGTTTACCTCAGTGTAAGTAAAGATAGCTGCTTAAGTTAAAGTTGAAACTAAAGACTGTTCAATATACGTAAGTGGAAAAGATATATATATTTTTTTTTAAGTGATGCAAATTCACTTAAAACTGTATTCTTGATAAACATTTCTATGCAGAAAATATTTGGTTAATTTCCTCTTTTGCTCACTTTGTTGGCAGAGAATACATGAAATACACTATATTGCCAAAAGTATTTGCTCACCTGCCTTGACTCACATATGAGCTTAAGTGACATCCCGTTCCTAATCCATAGGGTTCAATATGACGTCGGTCCACCCTTTGCAGCTAGAACAGCTTCAACTCTTCTGGGAAGGCTGTCCACAAGGTTTAGGAGTGTGTTTATGGGAATTTTTGACCATTCTTCCAGAAGCGCATTTGTGAGGTCGCACACTGATGTTGGACGAGAAGGCCTGGCTCTCAGTCTCCGCTCTAATTCATCCCAAAGGTGTTCTATCGGGTTGAGGTCAGGACTCTGTGCAGGCCAGTCAAGTTCATCCACACCAGACTCTGTCATCCATGTCTTTATGGACCTTGCTTTGTGCACTGGTGCACAGTCATGTTGGAAGAGGAAGGGGCCAGCTCCAAACTGTTCCCACAAAGTTGGGAGCATGGAATTGTCCAAAATGTCTTGGTATGCTGAAGCATTCAGAGTTCCTTTCACTGGAACTAAGGGGCCAAGCCCAGCTCCTGAAAAACAACCCCACACCATAATCCCCCCTCAACCAAACTTTACACTTGGCACAATGCAGTCAGACAAGTACCGTTCTCCTGGCAACCGCCAAACCCAGACCCGTCCATCAGATTGCCAGATGGAGAAGCGCGATTCGTCACTCCAGAGAACGCGTCTCCACTGCTCTAGAGTCCAGTGGCGGCGTGCTTTACACCACCGCATCCGACGCTTTGCATTGCACTTGGTGATGTATGGCTTGGATGCAGCTGCTCGACCATGGAAACCCATTCCATGAAGCTCTCTGCGCACTGTTCTTGAGCTAATCTGAAGGCCACATGAAGTTTGGAGGTCTGTAGTGATTGACTCTGCAGAAAGTTGGCGACCTCTTCGCACTATGCGCGTCAGCATCCGCTGACCCCGCTCCGTCAGTTTACGTGGCCTACCACTTCGTGGCTGAGTTGCTGTCGTTCCCAAACACTTCCATTTTCTTATAATACAGCTGACAGTTGACTGTGGAATATTTAGGAGCGAGGAAATTTCACGACTGGATTTGTTGCACAGGTGGCATCCTATCACAGTTCCACGCTGGAATTCACTGAGCTCCTGAGAGCGACCCATTCTTTCACAAATGTTTGTAAAAACAGTCTGCATGCCTAGGTGCTTGAATTTATACACCTGTGGCCATGGAAGTGATTGGAACACCTGATTCCAATAATTTGGATGGGTGAGCAAATACTTTTGGCAATATAGTGTATACTGCCTGGGTCTATTTTTGTTTGAAATTAAAATTTCAGGCAGGATAATATAGAACACCAGTACTTCATAAGCTGATTTGATATTTTGGAAACAATGCAACAAATTAAAACATTAAGTAGTGTAACATGTTTAAATCTTGCTGTATAAATAACTGTGCAATGAAAATAAATATTATTTCCCATAATGTCTTATTTTGTACTTCTTACTTCTTATTGCAAATAATTTTACCCCCATTTTCTGAATGCTTTCTTTATAATATTTAAAGTAAACATCATTAAAAGTAAAATCCTTTAGTTTGTAAAGAAAACTAAAAATGGCTTCCACCATTCAAACTTAAATAGAACCTGAAATCAATTAACTGTCTGAAAATATTCCAATTTCTTCAGATGTTACCTGTGCTTTAGCCTTCACTAAAATTTGTGAGACAAGTATGCAAACATGGAGCCTAGGCGGAAGTTCAACTGAAGAAACTGACTGTTTTCCTACATCAACGTACGACACAGCCAATCAGCTTTTAACCACACCTCTACGAAAGCCAATCGGCATCCATAGATCATCTTAAAAGGCCTCCGATCCGCAACTCTTCTGCTACCTAGTGCACAGGCAGTTGTTGCGCTGTGTGACTTCATTCAGATGACCCCGCTTCACCCCACCTCAAGCCCCTCCTCCACCATTGTAGCTAAAACTTCATCAGGGTTTCATTCCTCCTGGACTCTTACTGCATTCCGCGTCTCATTTCAACCGGTCTGGCAGAAGACCGCCATGTTGAGCCTGGCTCTGCCAGAGGTTTACCTTCTAACGGGGAGTTTTTTCTCTCCACTGTCGCTCATCATGGACAGGTTCTCTCAACCTGTGTTATCTAAACTGGACTTCCATCTTCCAGGTCCATGAGTGAAGCTCTAGTATCAGCTCACGCAGTCCACTGGATCTCCCCATAAAGCTCAGCAGACCGTCTCGCTAACCAGCAGTCTACAGACTGACAAACTTCATCTATCTCCACTCCACCACCAGTTTCAGGCCTGGGGGGGAAACAGCCCTGTTCTTTGCTCCTGTTCATGCATATCTATCAAAATTCAGCGCTATGTTTCCTGCCGAGGTCTGAGCACCAAAGACCAAGTAATTGTATCAATAAATTTCTTCTAATTGTCTTTTCTCTTTGTGTGAGTTTTTCAGATTGAAATGCAGTTCAACGCAGGCTGTTCAAATTCTGTCAAATTTAAGGTCCAGACATGTTGGCGTTTACCTACTGCTACCACTGAATATGGCACTAATAAACAATTTCGTTTCCACGAAATATATTTAACTTGTAGCGGTACGCAGTTTTAGAAAGAACTGCTGCAGGCAATGTTGTGCCACCAGCACACATTTACCTGTCTGGGCGCGCAGAGAGACTAATCCACAGCATTTAAATCAAACACGTCCTCTTTCAATACGTGTCTGGTGCATATTACACTCTGTGGAATCTTTTTCTGCTAGCTATTCTTATGCACAAATCCAACATCATCAACTTTCTGTGCCACTGACCCATGGCAGTCTCAAGGATCTGTTCTAATTCACGCAGTAAGATATTACAGCTTTATAGCAGACCAAGAAAAAGCCATCAGCTTTAATAGCTGTACCCCTCCTGCTCTGCTTCACACAGGTGATTATAGATTTTTATTTTTATTTAGGTTTATGACATGACAAAGCCAGCAGGAAAGGTAATGGAAATAATTCAGACATTTTATCAGACCATATGTGCTAACTTCTGTAAAGCATATTAAACTGACTTTTTGTTCCCATATTAAACTGAAATAAAATTAAAAAAAATCAGTAAACTTTTTTTTTTTCAGTGGCCCTAATCCTCTTCTGTATAAAGGGTGGTGGGAGTTCATGAGTTGTCAACTATAACATCTTTAGGCAACTATTGGGAAAATACATTCATGATTACCTGAAAAAGGCCTTGCTTTCAATTTTAAACTGCAATTTAGTGATGAGTTTGTGCAGCATGGCTGGATAATGCAGCTTCATGCAACTGTGCACCTGCCTGAGTGTTATCTCTGATGTTATTTTAGCACAATGACCAATGCATCCTGTAATACTGACTAGATAACTCTTACTCACCCCAGTCAGCCTCAGCAGATGGCCGCTCACACTGAGCCTGGTTCTGCGGGAGGTTTCTTCCTGTTAAAAGGGAGTTTTTCCTCTCCACTGTCGCAACAAGCATGCTTAGTGTGAGGGACTGTATTTGAGTCAATGAGTCGATGTAATCAACTGGTTTTCCTTAGATAGAAAACTTTGAATCAATATGACTGGATGATCTGGTTGAACTGTAAAGTGCCTTGAGATGACATGTGTTGTGAATTTGGCGCTATATAAATAAACTGAATTGAAATTGAATTGAACTCAACATCGCTGGCCATACACACGCAAAATGGAAATAGGAAACACAGATGTATCTGCTGTTACCATGAGGTGAGCAATGCTGCCTGCAAACACGGATGCCATGAATGATATATTACCTACTGTAAAAAAAAAAAAAAAAAAAAAGTTAACAAGTCAAGAAAAAGATAAAAGTTAAATTAGATTGAAAGGTTAAAAAGTTAATAAGCCTAGTTAACAATAAGTTTTAGGTTTATAAACTAAAAAATGTAAGTGCCAGTATCAGCATTAATGCCTCTAAGGTTATGTTGGACCAAAAAAATTAATAAAAGTGTTTCTTTCACTCTGATTGTTTTTCACAAATTCTTTATAGAAGGACTTTAGTTATTTTTCTTAATATATTCGGGTAAGTTGGCATTTCTTGTTACATTGAAATTAATTTTTGCCATGAAAATATCCATATTTTTTTTTATGTTACAAAAGTAATAAGTTCTTGTCCTGGATTCCAATAACACTATTGGCAAGCAGAGTGCCCTATTAAGGGTTAAAGCCAGATTATTTTAATGGTTGTTTACAAAAACATGCAGAATACAGAATTTGAAGGATTTCCAGGAGAGGCAGGAAACCTGGTCCAAATTAAATGCAGAGGAAGCAACATTTGTTTAAATACAAGTTTAAAGGGGGAAAAAAACTAACAGGATAGATTGTTTTATCAAATGCATAGAATTAAATGGACTTACTTCATTTTGTTGAATGTTGTTTTCTCTGCTCTGTAAGGGACATCCAGGCAGGTGCAGAACTTGATGTCTGGATCTTCAGACTGGTGGGAGAAACCGAGGCGGTCCTCCTCCAGGAGCAGGAGAGACAGAAAGAGGAGGAGGGAGAAAATATCTGGAAGGGAGTCAAAGTCTTAGGACCCCCTGTGTGCTCCCCTTTGCCTAATAAACCTTAAACACGTAGAGATCAAAGCTTATGTGACACAACCAGTTGTATTGATTTTTTTTTATTCCCTCAGCGAAAAGTACAAATAAATCCGATTTTAATTTTATTCTCGCTCTTTCCTGGTCGCTAGGGGTCAGTAAAGCCCGTTTTTAATTTGATTTGATCGAAAGTAGATGATAATATTAATTAAATATATTTTCCACCAGTCTTATTTTTAAATAACTAATAAACTTTCACATTCCTCCAGATTATTTCTTTTTTTCTGTCAAACTGAGTTAAGCAGTTTTCATGCATTTTCAGTAATTCTTTGATTAATCTTTAAACAAAACCTTTTCAAACATGTCCTGATTGGAAAATTCCCTGCATGCTGATCCCAGCACTGCTGCACACTGTGATCACTGCATGCAGAGCAGGTTAATCTCAAGCAAAAATCTGCTGAAATGACAGATTCCTGGTGGTCTGTAATAAATGTTGAATTATAGAACTACCACTGGGACATATAATAAATAATAAAAGAGTATCTATAGACTGGCGTCTACTTATGACTGGCGTCTACTTAAGACCCTGGGGGAAGGAAATTCCTAAAAATTAATAATATATGTAGGATTACTGAGCAAAGCTTAATCACTTAATCTTCTTTTAGTTTGAATTTCGGAAAAGTCTTTAATTAACACTGGAGTAATAATATTCTATGAAGAAATGTCCAGGTTGGTCCAAACTATGGAAGATCGGAACACATTTCAGATTCATAAACATTATTTATGGTTTTATTACTTAAAAAAAATATTTTTTTCAGCCTTGAGTTAAAAAAAAAAGGAAATTAATGAAAGTTTAACACAAAAAACACTTTAAAAGTTGGAGCAATATTTATTTTCCAAAATCTTGTTTGTTTGCTGAAGTGGATCAAATATTATTAGTCCTCTTTGGGAAAAACAATCCCTATCTAAGATGTGCCTGACAGAAATGGATGTAAAGCAGGTGTTCATATAATTCGAAGTAAAAAAAATTTTTTTACCAGGAGGTTAAAGTTAAAATGTGTCAATGAGTTTATATTGTTTATTGCAGCTTTGAAATAGAAAAAAAGAGAACAGTGATATGAGAGCCACACATATTGTGAATTAAAGCTACAGTGTGTAATAATTCTAGGGTTTGTGGAAATAAATGTATAATATTATAGTATTTTATTTAATGTCATCTACAAACTGAAAGTCTTAATCTTTATGTTTGCGTTTGGTTATAAATTGCTACTCTAGAGGTCGCCATTACGCTCCTATATGCCTGCAGCAAGTTAGGCCTAAATAAAATCTGCATCCTACGCAGACTAATAAAAATTTTGAAAATTATCTGTGTAAACAAACCTCGTTATGACTTGACAAGAAAGGTGATGGGGATATTGTGGAAGTCATTTTGTACCATGCTGGTTTCCGTACTGTTGGAGGGGGAGAAGCGGTTCATGTCTGACCGTTAGATGTTGCTAAAAATGACACACTGTAGCTTTAATTACTCAACCCAAAAAAAAATAATTACTGAACAGTTACATTTGGCAAAATAAAAACAAAGCATGTTTTTCTTCATCATGATTAACAGTCGCTTCAGTAGTATTGGTCGGATGACCTTTGACCTGTCATTTAAATGCATCAGATGTCCTCACATCTTAGTTTTTCTTTAATTGAGGTTTCTGTGAGCTCAGATAAAACTGGACTGGGTGACAACAACAGACTTAAGAGGGCTGATTATAAAACCCAGCTCCCCAATATGAGGTGGTTATTCTCTCAGCTGGCCGACTGATGCTCCGATATCAACATCAGCAGTGATGGGAGTAACGGCGTTGAAAGTAACGGCGTTACTAATGCCGCTACCTTTTTTAGTAGCGAGTAATCAAAATTATTACTCTTACTATAACTATAACGCAGTTACAATTGCCGACACCCCGTTACTGCACGTTACTCAGGTCGCACAATTAACCTTTTTTCATGATAGGACTCGTGCGCGCGTCATGAGAGAGGGGAGGATGGAGAGTGAGGAGGACTCCAGCGGCAAAACAACGCTTTCCAGATGGAAATACCGGTGTTACGTCGAGCTGCGTTTCCTCATCAGATACGGTTTCCCCTGCATCTCCGCACAGCGCGACGACAAGCGACAGGAAACGCGCATGCTCGCTGAAGGCGCGTAACAGCCGCCCTGTGCTCGCGCCACAGGGGAACTACGGAGAGCGTGAACGATCATTAGCATTAGCATTACATGTTGCAGTATCTATAACAACCCAAACACAGGATTTCAGAATTAGACATCCCCAGTTATTAATTTCATACACTCGCAAAAGTAACGCAATAGTTACTTTTACTACTAACTAGTTACTTTTATTTTGGAGTAACTCAGTTACTAACTCAGTTACTTTTTGGGAGAAGTAACTAGTAACTATAACTAATAACTTTTTTAAAGTAACGTGCCCAACACTGAACATCACTGATTATCACCAAATGTCTGTGTTGTATCAATATCAACAGCAGAGAGGCAAAAGAACCTTCTAGTTTTTGTTGCCAATTTCTGCCCATTTAGTGGAAACTTAAGTCCAATTATCCTACCTTAAATGAAGTTAAAATCCGCTCTAAGAACTGATGAAGCGCCGTGAAGAAGAGGAGCCAAGGAGGCTGCCAATAGACCTACTGTAACAGCAACGGAGCTGCAGAAAGTTCTGGAAACAGTGGTGGGGCAGTAAGTGTGTTTTTTGTTAGGAAAAACATCAAAAGAAAGTTAAACTGTGCATATCACATTTGAATTCACCCATAAGCCGCTGGAAAAGGCTTTACGGATCAGGATGAGAACACGGTACCCACAGTGGAGTGACAGCACCATCATGCCCAATATAACCAATCATTTCATTTTTAAGAACTTACAAATTTTACCTACAGTCTTTGCTGAAAACATTTTGGTCCCAAACGTGTCCGAAGCACCATTTGAACTCACTATAAACCCTGAGAAAGATTGTTATAGTTGACAGATTACATGTGAAAAATGTTAAAAAATAACTCCTCATGCTTGTTTAGATCCAAACCCTGAATAACTGCAGCTTCTAAAATATTCTATATGCTTCAGTTCAGTATTCAAAAAACAAGAAACAAACCGAATGGAAAGGTGCATTAGTTTGTCATGGATGAATGCTACTAGTTTTTGTCATCGGCAACACTAAGTAAACAAACAAACAGAAACACAGTCCAATGATGGTGTAGAAAGATTTCTTCAGACATTATGTCTTCAAGCATTCCCAGAACACCAAACAAACACGTCCAGAAGGCACATTTGGTTCTCTGTTTAGCTTCAGACTCTGCGCTAAGATCTGGAGATGAGGGTCCTCTCCCATTCCTCTTCTACGACTTTGTAAAGCTCCATCGTGGCTTTAGCGTCCTCCACAGACGAGTGGCCTTTCCTTCCAGTCTGAGGACAAAAAAGAAGACGGTTTAGCTCCACGTTCATAAATATATTCATAAATAACTGTGGGTATTGATTCAAATGTCAGGACTCAGGAATATATTTTATTTCAATTCTCAAAATTTAGAAGCGATTCTTTTCAATCCGGTTTTGGATCTTTAATTAGATGCTGCTATTAAAAGCTTTTATTCTGTTACATTAACTGTGATTAACTGTGTAGTTATAAATCATAATAATAATCACATTTTAGAAACATTCAACAGCATATTAATAAAGTGATGGTAGTTAATGATTGAGTTAATCAATTGTTAATTTTATCAGTGATATTTAAGAATAATATGGGAATCAATTAAAGGATAATTCCGGTTTTTAACACTTTTAGCCCATTTTCTGTAGTGTCCAGGATGAAATCGAATGATCGACACCAAAATTTTGACGATTGGTCCTGTCTCTGCTATTTGGCTCATGCAGAATCCCCCCCTGGCTGCTTCAGAATGGCTTCCATAGTGCATGTCCGATAATGTCCTTAAAACAACCTTAAATGTTCTTTTTTTTAAATATGCTACTCACCGGGTCGTCAGCGCTGTTCAATGACGTTCCAAAAAAAGTTTCGTGAAGAAAAACCGTTCCTGTCTTGTTTTATTTAGCATTTTGTAAATCCCAGAACTATTTTTTCCGATACATCACAACCGCTTATAAACTTCCGCTTCCCGTTCGAATCTGAAGCGTTGCACACTCCAGACCACTAGTTGGCGACGGTATCCTCTACCGCCAAACTCAAAGTCCAATATGTCCTCCTCAAGAATCCACCTTTCGTATTCCATTTTCAGAGTTTTTTAAAGTGTTTAACAGAGACGTTAGCACCTCGACATCGGAGTACACAGAGTGAAGCAGAAACACTTGGGCCTTGCGAAAAGACTACAACTAATCGTAAACCGGCCCCATTTCCGTTTCCGGTGGCGGAGGGATATTGACTATTCCAACAGAACTCAATGGGATTTAC
Source organism: Cyprinodon tularosa (assembly GCF_016077235.1). Classification (NCBI taxonomy): domain Eukaryota; kingdom Metazoa; phylum Chordata; class Actinopteri; order Cyprinodontiformes; family Cyprinodontidae; genus Cyprinodon; species Cyprinodon tularosa. The sequence goes on from NW_024039021.1 coordinate 515,956, forward strand.
AAAATGCTAAATAAAACACTACAGAAACGTTTTTTCTTTACAAAACTTTTTTTGGAACGTCATTGAACAGCGCTGACGACCCGGTGATTAGCATATTTTAAAAAAAGAACATTTAAGATTGTTTTAAGGACATATCGGACATGCACTATGGAAGCCATTCTGAAGCAGCCAGGGGGGGATTCTGCATGAGCCAAAAAGCAGAGACAGGACCAATTGTCAAAATTTTGGTGTCGATCATTCGATTTCATCCTGGACACTACAGAAAATGGGCTAAAAGTGTTAAAAACCGGAATTCTCCTTTAAGGACAGGAAATTTGACTTTAAACAGTTCTATTTATAACCATTCTAAGTGCTGTTTTTTGAAACTTGTACATCCATGAATGATTTATGTTATGTATTAACTTTTTGTGTTTGTTTGTGTTGTATAAATCAGTTAAAAACAAATAAATTTAGTTTGTAGTAGTGCAGATTTAAAGACATTTGTGAAGAAAATGTTGCGAGAACTTTAGCTGTTCTGTTATATTGCCCACGGAAAAGAAATACAACTTGAGTTGAAATAATAATAAATGATGGCTGACGGAGCAGCAAGGTAGTTTTTGCCGTGTTGTGATGAGGTTACACGGAAAATGAAGAAATTAAACTAAAGATTATGACACTACAACCATTATAATGTAACATATTGAAGGACAGCTTTAGTATGACAGCTCTTAATTTAAGCTTCTATAAATAGTAGTGACTATAAGGTCTTTGCAGCCATAAAATCATCCCTACATTTATTAAAAAAGTTAACATTCTCACTGACTGATCAAACATTACTAAAGATGGCAACTTCTATGTGAAATGAATCTAATCTAAACAGAGCAGTACATCAAAACCATCACATATGATCATATCAAACACATATATCAGATCAAATATGAACTACTTTAATTCATGGACCTTAAACCCGAAAATGCAACTTCCAGAATCCAATATGAAAACCAAATGGAAGAAAAGCTCAACATCTAAAGTAGATTAAAGGAATAGTACACCCAAAACATGATTAGCCTTCATTTTCTACTCACCCCCATGCTGAACAACACTCTGGAGTACTTTTTTGATATCTCAAATGCATCTGGAGATCTGGGAGGCTTCTTGCTGTCTGCTGACATTCAAATAATGGAGGTCTATGGCGCCCGAGTCAGAAAGGTCCATAAAAGTCCACAAAAAACGTGTCAATATTCCTCCATACTGCTCGTCCAATGTATTCCAAGTGTCCTGAGTGGGTAGCATCCAGAATTTACTCGAAACGAAGTCATTTAGAATGTTTTTAGAGCATAAACAATAGTGTATAGTATTTCCTGAAAGCGCGCACATGCGTGTTCACGAGCCTACGGAAGCCGGCAGACCAAACCAGACGAAAGTGCGCATTCAGCGTCTGCTCTGCCAATAATGCAAGCGTAGAAGAAGAAATGTGCTGTTTACCTGTGCAAAGAAAGAAACAACGAAAGAAAAATGTCTGAGGACTTCAGTGTTAAGGAAGAGCATGAGTTCTTTGCCGAGCTGAATGCGCTGGTTTGATCTGCCGGCTTCCGTAGCGTCGTGAACGCGCATGTGCGCGCTTTTAGGAAATCCTATACACTACTGTTTATGCTCTAAAAACATTCTAAATGACTTCGTTTCGAGTAAATTCTGGATGCTACCCACTCAGGACACTTGGAATACATTGGACGAGCAGTATGGAGGAATATTGAAACGTTTTTTATGGACTTTTATGGACCTTTCTGCCTCGGGTGCCATAGACCTCCATTTTTTGAATGTCAGCAGACAGCAAGAAGCCTCCCAGATCTCCAGATGCATTTGAGATATCAAAAAAGTACTCCAGAGTGTTGTTCAGCATGGGGGTGAGTAGAAAATGAAGGCTAATCATGTTTTGGGTGTACTATTCCTTTAAGCAGCCATGCAGCATGAAGTGTTCACTGCTTTACCCCACCCTCACTGATCAGGGAAATCATGACTTTAAATGTAACAAACAAACAGTTTTTTTTATTCTAAGTGTTTAATATTAAGGAACATTTCTTTGCACACCGACCTCCAAACATCAACATGTAGGATATTTCCTCATTTATCAGATATACCATCATCATCCTGCAGCATCATTTCAAAGCCTCTAACAGATTGTAACCACCCCTGCAGTTTTCCATCAAACCGTTTCCGTGGTATAAGCAGTTTTTTTTAATAAGAGAGTGCTCAGGTTTTGAGCAGCTGTGGTATCATGACCCCCCATGTGGAATGATGGCTGGGGGCCTTTTCAGACCGGGCATTACACACACAATGCGCACTTGAACTTCTTAAAGTCAGCTGTGGTGGAAAACTTCAGCCCCCAGAAGAAGGTGTGGAAGAATTGGCCTCTATGTGTGTCCAACCAGAGGAAGCCTGAGTTTCGCGTCTTCACCTTCAGCTCCTCTCTCTCCTTCCCTGCTGCTCTCCATCACAGGAGGATGCTCCCTCCAGCTCTGCCTTTCCCTTTTTTCACCTCCTCCACCACTTCATCATTAGTTCATTAGTTTCATTAGTTTCAATCACTAATGTTACTTAAGGAAAATTTCAATATTACATGTGTCACTGTACACTAGGGGTGGAACAGTTCACAAAATCCACGGTTCGGTTCGGTTCACGGTTTCGTGGTCACGGTTTTCGGTTCGGTTCGGTATATGTTGATTCATAGGAAAATCTGTAAGCTGACATGTTGGTCGTGTTGCACACACGCACAATCCTTGCACACTGTTGCACTTTTATCCACAACTTTCTTTCCGCCGTCATCGTAGGTCACTCTAAATGCAAAGTGGTCCCATACAGCAGACCTATAAAGTGCTGTTGGCGCGTCTTCCAACTCCTGTTCTTTCCCACACGCCATACCCACACAATTCTCCACAACAACTGAGTTTTTTCTGCTACACCCGGCTACGCTGCTTCGCTTCTTCTTCTTCTTGTTTACTACTGGTGGTTGGCTTTGGTCGCAGTACCGCCACCTTCTGCTCTGAAGTGTAATCGCTTCGCCTATGAGAAAAAGGAGCAGCGCATGAACCGAACGCAACACACGCGAATCGAATCGAGACAGTCGAACCGAACGGTGAATGGTTGTTTGTCCTATTTGTCTCTGTGTTGCCCTGTGATGGACTGGCAACCTGTCCAGGATGTACACCGCCTCTCGCCTGTAGACAGCCAGAGATAGGCACCAACACCCCTCCCGACCCAACTTGGGATTAAGCGTGTCGATGGATGGATGGATGGATAAATATATTGGACTTTTTTTTATAATTTGACCCTGTCAAACAGGGGACACTGCTTCAGTTTGTGGGACAGAAGTGAAAAATGTGAGACTGTCCTCCACAAACCGGGACATCTGATCACTGTAGTATGAAATTAGCTGAAATAAATCCTGTGTTTTGATCACCTAAAAATCAATGTTTTCACCATCTGATTAAAAATCTCATATTTTTGTTTGTCACAATATAATATAAAGAATGTGTTTTTGAGTGTCCAGGAATTATACATTTTCGATCCTATGATATTCTCTCTTAGAAAGATCGCCAAGTGGAAGGCACACCTTAGCCTTCATTCTGCTGGTTGATGTGGTGTTTGTGACAGGTCCTTTGACACAGGAGGGTTTTTTTTTCAGCTTTTATTGACATTACACTGTCATAAGTACAGAGCATTTAACCCAACCACTTGGGAAGCAGTGGCTACTGCGATGCACTGCTGCTGGAGGATAACCAGCCCTTTAGCCTACAGGTAGAATGTGCACATCATGCGGATTGATGCGCTTATGCGTTGTAACGTGTCTGATCTGCATCCTCCTTCGAACTGAAAGAACAATCATCCCAAAGATGCTGTTTTTTTTATAAACATCTATTCGTGTTTATTGTTTAGCAAAATAAAACCCTTTTTTGATCAGGATAATTTTTTTTTAATATATATAATGGGAAACGGCACAATAATGGTTCACCGCCGGCTGCTAAACACAGCCTCTATAAGGAGTTTTTCTACAGCTAAGATGAAGACTTGATGGGACAAAGGAAAAGGAAGCCAACATGGGCAGCCAAAATAAACCATTACATGAATTATCATCAGTGTAATTCCAGCTAAATTTGCATACCTGGATATCACGGTTGAAGATGGCTTTGGTGAGTCTCTTCAGGGAAGCAACCTGTTTCTCTGGGAAGCCGGCCTTCTGGTTGAGAAGAGGGATTTTCGACGTGTCCCTCGTCAGGGAAAAAGGATGAGTGTAACTGAGGGCCTTGAAGTCGTTGTGTATTGCGTGGCCAATAATGATCTTCCCCATCAGCAGCCTCAGGATCTACAGAATCAAAGCAGAGCTCAGTCATTCTGATATGATGCAAAATCTGTTAAAGGGATTGAGCAAGAAATCGGGGTCTTTATCCTAATCTGTTGGATTGAGAAACATTCTATTAGCCTCGTGAGACCATCCTGATCTCGCGAGCTTTCAAGGTTTCACTCGCAGATCAGTCTGGCTACTTTCCGTTAAAGAAAATTTGGAGCCGTTCACCAAACGAACGTACAATCAGTGTTGGCTTTGAGGCGGGTTGAGGTGTGACGCAACGAGAAGCGCGACAGTTCAGTCTAAAGAACATGGCGGCTTCAGCCGATGAAACTAGCGTTAGCGTGGCTATCGAGCAAGTTTTATCGGAATTACAGAGTATTTCTTCACTGAAAGAATAGCAAAACACTGCTCTGGAGGCTTTTCTCAGAGGAAAAGATGTTTTTGCTCTTCTCCCGAATGGTTTCGGCAACGGTTTGATCTATCAATTGGCTTGTGGTTGTGTTTTCGTTGTCGCTCTGTTAGTACGTTATATGCTTCGTTGATCTGATTGGTTTATTTGGCCCGTCTATCACCAACATAGGCCAATCAGCTAACCAGTATTTTCACCCCTTCCCAAAATTACTTTAACGGAAGGTTTCCAGATGGATATGCGGAGCAAATCCATCTGGCGGAGTCAGGTTAGGATTCTATTTCACAAGTCAATTTGCTGAAAACCTCTTTATAAATCATATAAATGGGCTAGAGCAGTGTGCTTTTGCTCTGAGAAGGTTGCAAGTAACCGGTTTGATCTCCACAGCCTTCAGTCTGGCTCCCTGAGCAAAATCCTTAACCCCACACTGCTCTCCAAGCGCCACACAATGGCAGCCCACTGCTCCCCAAGGGGATGGGTCAAATGCAGAGAGTGAATTTCCCCATTTGTGGGACAATAAAAGGAGTTACAAACATTTAAATTTAGAGTTTTTACCACTGTTGTCCTTTGTTGGCAGTTGCCAGAGAAACAGACAGATTCTATTGCACTTCTAATTTTAGTCTTAAAGTCGTAGGGAAATCATATTTAAATGTCAAATCAGTCTGGCTTAAACATTTATATAAATGTACTCTTTATTAGATGATATTGTCCCAAAATTTAGAAAATTTCTAACTACTTTAAAGTCGTAGGGAAACGGCTGTTCCAACGGTTGCAAAATCATGCAGGGAGCAGGAGGAAAACAGTAATCTGTGTTTTAAAAGGCCTTCTTACGTGACAGTGTTTAGATTTCACATCACCTCTCTGCGAGCCTCTGCGTACGGCGTGGCTTTGAAGAGGTCTCTGGGCCGAATACCGCTCCATGGTGTACGGAAGTCTGTAATGGGCACGTCGGGCTTGATGAACTTGTCGTAGACCACGTCCCCGTCATACGAGACGATGCTGCAGCGAGCCAGTTTACTGATGCTACCTTTGGGTCCCGTTCCCACCATCTCACAGTCGATGGCGAGGTACTTTGTGGGGTTCCCTGTGGAGGTGAGGAGTTTATGGCTGCTGGATGACGAGGGGCAGGAGCCAAGTGCTGCTGTTTTGCTGCTGCCCTGCTGTTTGGGCTTTTCCTGGCTACCTTCATTTTGCACAATGAGAGACTTTGGTGGAGGGTTAGAAGGAGAGGTTGAAGCCCCAGAGCTACCAGCAGTTGGAGGTAGAGAGCATTTAGGGAAAGGTCCATTCTGGTTGGAAGATTGCTTATGGTTATTGCTGCTCCTCTGATTAGGGTTACTTTGTTTATCTTTAAGATAACCCTTTGCCTTTAGGTATTTCATTCTTTTTAAAAACGTATTGCGGTTCTTCTTTTGCTTTGCTGTGGGACCGCCTGCCTGTGGGTTATCAACAGAGGAGGACAGATTGATCATAATATCAGACATGTTGAAAACTGATCCTTTCTATTCTTCATTCAGCTGGATCCAAGAATCTTCTTCTGCTGAGAGCCTCAAAAAGAGGCTTTTCTTTAAAGTCAGCTTTAAAAATGCACCATCCTGCAAGACAAAATAAAATAAAATAAATCAAACATTGTATTGGTGTCTGTAAAACTCCACCGGCCTGGTTATGTCTTAATGACCTGGAATCGGCAATGTTGGGCTAGTCGATGTAGACTTAAAATCGTTTCAGGATGTTTTGGGGTTCTTTCATAATAAGGATAAAAACCATCATTACTTCTTCAGAGTCTTTCTCAGGGAACTGCATGTGCTTGCATGGCAGAGCAACCACAGCTCCAGAATTACTTCTGCAGAAAGCTAATTTAATTTAGGCGTCTTAAGGAAACCAGTTACATAAAGAAATGTGATTTGTATCACTTAACATCTAACAATTATCATGTTGAATTATTATTTTTTAATTTTTTGATCCCACAATGGAAAAAAAGAAAGAAATAGAAACATAAAGTAACAATAAACATTTTGAAAATAAATAATTTTTTTAGGGATGTTAAGGATTAGTTTCAATCTATCATCTGAAAGAAAAATCTAAATTCTTATTATGGCAATAAACATAAACGAAACCCCTACTAATGTTCAGATTTGTTTCAAAAAAGCAGATGGCAGACCAGGAAAAGTACAGCTCATACTTTAAATAAGAACCAATGTGTCCATTTTAAATGTTTGAGTCTGGACAGACATGCATAAAAAGCTGCAGTTATAAAGTCAAAGTTGTAAACAAAACTCTCTGTCCCTACCTCTGAATACCTGTAAGAAAATAAGCGAATGAAAACAGAAATAAGTGTGCCCGTTTTGTCCCATTCTACCTCCAATGAAATGAAATTGTTTACCAGTATTGATAAACCAAAAAAACACAACGATGCCACAAAAAATGAATGTAGGTAGAATAGTTTAAAGAAAAACAATCTTTCCGAAGCACAAAAGGAAAGTTAGAGGGGATGAAAGGAAGCTGTGATTTGGGCTGGTAAAGAACTGACTCCAAGTCCTAGTTTACCCATTTGAAATATGGAAAGTTTTAACCTCTAAGCAACCAAAACAATGTATGTTTTGTATACTGTATAGGGGTGTAAATAATAATCGTTTTAGATTGATGCATTGATCCAACAGCCGATTATCTAATTTATCGACACGTCCGCAAGAGTATTCATTCGATTCATGTTTATTTTTATCCATTTGCATTTGGACGTAAGTCTGACTCCCGTGCTTCACATGCGCTAAACCTATTTTGTCCTACTGTCTTGCTTCCTTTAGCCGCTACCCTCTATCTGCTTGCACACACACACCCATATAAACACAGGGGCATTATTATTTTTCAGTGAATGAGATTTTCATAGGCCTAGGTGGAGTAAAACTTTGCTACTTGTGTTATTTTCTGTTGTTTCTCAAATAAAATGCATAATGATATTACAGCTTTCATTGATTTATTCCAAATTTGAAACACTGTCTAGCCTGTGAGGTAAAAAAAAATGAACCAATTAATCGAATTGAATCGTGGTGTGTTCTTTAGTATCGAAAATAATCGAATCGTTGGGTCAGGAAATTGATACTGAATTGAATCGCCATGATGGGTGTGATTTTCACCCCTAATATTGTACCAACATTCTTTTAAGTGTAGTTGCCAGAGAGCAACTACACTTAAAATGTCTTGCAGCACAAAGTCATTTTGTTTTCAAACAAAAACAGGAAGAACAGAAACAAAACAAACAACAACAAAAATAAAAAACACATTGAAAGGAAAAAAATTTATGCATTGCCTCCCCTCCCACACCTGCACACTGCACCTCAGCTGGTTGAAAAAGGTTTCCCTCACATTTTCATTGATTAAAAATTAAACAATTTGGGTGTTTGGGCTTGTTTTTGTGAGTCCTCTACATTTCTATTATCAAGCTTGTTTTATAACTGCAGCTATGAGTTAGCATCAGCGTGTTGTTAAAAAAAAATTTAGGGTATAAGATTCTGCTAAATAAGCATTTAAGTTATTGTTTATTGATTTGTGTAAAAACACAAACAGAAATGATTTATATGTTTATTATAAGCAGTAGAAATTAAGCAGTTAGAGCCTACAGCTCTAACTGTAGGCTTATGTTCGTTGTTTTTCCAATGTTTTTATTTGCTTGTTTAGCTTTTACGAGGTGAAACTGAAACATTTTAAATCTCTTGTTAGATTTTAACTTTACAAGTAACTAATGACAAAACATAATGGCTTAAAGAAAAGTAAAGTTTCATAAAAACAGATGTCATAAGGTATGGGTGAATATTCAAATAATTAACTATACTGATTGTTGAACTGTTTTAACACGTTAATTAACCGTTTAAAACGTTGTATCACAGCTAAGGCTATCTTGCTAAAGCTAGCAATGGATTTAAATAATACCAAAATAAAATCACTGAGCGGAAAAAATATACATTTTTGTTAGTTTCTAGATTTCTATTAGTTGAACAGTACATACCAAAAAAGGAGATATCGAAAGACAACAATGAAAAACTCTAAAACATCAGTAGTGTGCCTAGATGACCGCTGAAGGATCAGTTTCCGGGATAATGCTGCCTTCACGTTCCACGTACAGCGTTGGAGAAAACAAGTCTTCATAACAGTGGACGATGTTAGCGTTACTAAAAATGTTGAAGTATTTGTAATTTTTTTTCAAGGTTGTCTCAAAAAATACAAATCACAAATTAACCCAAAACACAAGCACAAAGTGTACAAGTTAAACTTAATAGAAACCAATGTGATTTATTTCTCCCTAAGAAATCATTGTAATTTACATGAAATACTAAAGAATTTTCAGTACCCCGAATCAGAAATTTTAAGAATGGGCATTTTATGTGTAAAAGAGCCAAAAGGACATTCATTCTCTGACATGGGAGTTGGCTCGGAGCTTGTCTGCCTGGCTGTTTGTTTCCTAGACTGGGCTGCTACAGCTGCTTTTTGTATCTCTGCTTCTGTCTCCTTGAACCACAGTCGGCCTCGGCAGATGGCCGCTCACACTGAGCCTGGTTCTGCTGGAGGTTTCTTCCTGTTAAAAGTGAGTTTTTCCTCTCCACTGTCGCTACAAGCATGCTTAGTGTGAGGGATTGCATTTGAGTCAATGAGTCGATGCAATCAACTGGTTTGATAGAAAACTTTGAATCAATTTGACTGTTTGATCTGGTGAACTGTAAAGTGACGTGTATACCGTTAATGGGCGGTATAGAAATAAACTGATTTTTTTTTTTTTTTTGGGTTGTCATTTGTTTTTCTCTTGGTTATTATCTTCCATGGAAATTTTCCATTTGATTTTATGTTCAAGATGTACGTCTTCGTTATTTTTTTTATTATTATTAAATGAAAAGGAATTTCAAAAACAGGTCCGTGAGTTGATTAGCATGTTAAAAAGTAGACTTGCACAGCAATGACGCTCGAAATTCCAGGGAGTTCCTGAACGCTTCATAAATGTACACTCCAAAGTTTAGCTTCAGGCTCTCGCAAGTCTTTTTAACCCAGTATTGTTTTTTTAACGTGATCTTCGTTGCGTTTCAATAGATTGCTATAAGGGCTAATTGCCAACCGCTTAGGTATTTAAATCCATTTGAATTTCGTCTGAAACGCTGCATTGTGATGCTAACGCATGTTAGCATTAGCTTAGGGAAAAGTCTCATGTCAGAACAGCAGCCACCGCCAACAACACAAGATGTGGACGAATTTACAGCAAGTTTTACTGCAGAACAACAACGGGAATTGGCGAAGAAAATAACCGCATTTTTGTCTGATTACGGTTATCTGTCCGACTCCTTTATTATTGTGCGTATATGGGGGCTAATTCACAAGAAATGAGGAAAAATATTTTATAAATGTAGTTATACCGAAGGCTTATTGTTAACTTGTTGTTTTATTTTTAGGAGTTCTTCACTGAAAATCTATGGCAGACGTTACCGAGCGCGTGGCAAGCTGTTCTGCAGAATCTTTCCTATCTACAAACTGCAGATCTACTGCTGGATGCTTCTCCTGGAGACAGGAGGTACTGATGTGTTGCAATCAGAGCCGTTTCTAGATACACTGAGGGCCCTGGGTAAGGGGGCCAATGAGGCCCTGTTGTTTCACCACATCCCACTTTACCCTAAGGACCAACTAATCAGAATCATGCAAAATAACAATTATATAAACAAAAACAAAAAAATAAACATTTACTGTTAACTAAGCACATCATGTCTCATTTAGAGAAACTCTGATCTGGTATTGATTAAATGTAAATGTCAATCCCTTTATCGTTCAACAATGGGGAAAGACACTTGTGTATTAGTGTCAGGTAGACCAGGTATCAGTAAATATGGGTCACAATCTGTAGGGGCAATTTGTCAGTTTCTTTGATAGATTTTAGTTGATTTTAGTTTTCAGTTTGTAGATATACCTTCTTGTCCAAAACTCTTCTCCTCAAAGTGCGATGCTCTCATCCTACCTTCTGATGATGAGGAACAAATTCTGAAATGGTGGCATTTTAAATGCCTCTTGAGAAGGAGCTTTCTAAGTATGGATGGGCCCCAATCTTACATCTTTTCATTAAGTCCTGTAGCTTATATGTTACACTATTAAGGACTGGCATTAATTTAATTTGTATATTTTGATTAGTGATGCGTATAATTGTTTTGTTTTAATACAAAGGGATGTTTACAAACAGAACAAGTGCAAATGCATCCTTGATGCTATTAAACAATGTAAATAATCCCTTATCGGGCCATAGGCTCCAGCAGCAGCACCATCTAGTGGAAGGTAGAAATACCTACAACACGAAATAAATTCCTTTTAAAAACAAAAAAATTAAATAAATAAATACATTTTTTATCTAATAAAGCATTAATCTACAGTTAATCATACATGTTTACCTCCCTAGTTGTAATTTTCTTTAAACTGGTGTTTATGTTTGTAGCAGCAGTAAAACTGAAAATTTGCACCTGGGTGGTTATTAAATTCTTTGCTGAGAATTAATCTAGATTTAGAATTTAAATAGTTGGTTTTACAGTTTCAGGTTCTCTTCAGCTAATTGTTGTAGAGAATAGAAACTTGGCTCCAAGCAGGGATGCACCTAAAAGATGACTCAGCTTTATGACACTCTGGTAGCACATCTTCAATTATACTTTTGAATTTTTCAGTCAGCGTGTTGTGTTTATAAACTAAATTATGATTTTTATCTGGAGATCCTAACCATACATTTGTTTAATGAGATGGATTATGAGGATGATGATGGATGACTTTATGATTACAGGTATCCATCAGTGTGGCCCCTGTCCCTGCTGACTTTCCGTGCCACCGCCCATGCCCTGGCGTTTCCCAGAGGATCCAGGCCGCAGCGAGGCAGGGCGACTGGTTCAGGGAAACCCGACGAGTTCCTGAAAAACCACAGTCAGAGTTCATTACTGGGCCACATCTTCAGGAAGCATGTCAAACCCAAGAAACAGCATGAGATCCGGAAGCTTGGCGTGGTACTACAGCTGTAGTTGGTTTTGCCCAGGTCTTCAACATGCTGCTGCTTCTGTGTTACATGTTTTATTTTCTCTCTCTTTGTTTTTTTTCTTCTTAGCTTGTTAAGCAACTCTGTGACCAGACAGGCTGCAGGAAAGTGGTGGATGTGGGCTCTGGTCAGGTAGGTATTGTAACACCTTTTTTTTCTAACACTTTTCACATGTTGCAACAATACTGGACACAAATATAAAGCTGAAGAATTTTTCTCTGTTGTTTTCTAGTAAGAAAACAAATTTAGTGTCCTGTTTTATGTGAACCCTCTAAACTAGGAGGCTTTATGAAACCTCATAATGACATAAGATAATATCAGTTCATGAAATGATAACACATTGATATCTGCATTTTCTTTTGAAAAGGGTCACCTGACCCGTTTCCTGTCCTTTGGACTGGGTCTGTCTGTGACTGCCATCGAAGCTGATCACACCCTAGCTGCTATGGCTTCCAGGTATGATGCAGAGTTACTGTGGGTGCTGGAAAAAGAAAACCGGAAAAAGGTCAGTATTTCCACACACATATTTCACATTAACATGTTTTATGACAATCCTGATCTATTCAAAAAATAGAATATGTGTTTTAGTGAGGCATATTGGTCAGAATAACATTTATGCAATTTTTTTTCCTTTAAATACAGTGGGGCAAAAAAGTATTTAGTCAGCCACCAATAGTGCAAGTTCTCCCACTCAAAAAGATGAGAGAGGCCGGTAATTTTCATCATAGATATACCTCAACTATGAGAGACAAAATGAGAAAAAAAAAATCCAGAAAATCACATTGTCTGATTTTTAAAGAATTTATTTGCAAAATATGGTGGAAAATAAGTATTTGGTCAGTTACAAACAAGCAAGATTTCTGGCTCTCACAGACCTGTAACTTCTTCTGTAAGAGGCTCCTCTGTCCTCCACTCGTTACCTTCATTAATGGCACCTGTTTGAACCCGTTATCAATATAAAAGACACCTGTCCACAACCTCAAACAGTCACACTCTAAACTCCACCATGGCCAAAACTAGAGAGCTGTCAAAGGACACCCGAAACAAAATTATAGACCTGCACCAGGCTGGGAAGTCTGAATCTGCAATAGGTAAACAGCTTGGTGTGAAGAAATCAACTGTGGGATCAATTATTAGAAAATGGAAAACATACAAGACCACTGATAATCTTCCTCGATCTGGGGCTCGACGCAAGATCTCACCCCGTGGGGTCAAAATGATCACAAGAACGGTGAGTAAAAATCCCAGAACCACACGGGGGGACCTAGTGATTGACCTGCAGAGAGCTGGGACCAAAGTAACAAAGGCTACCATCAGTAACACACTACGCCGCCAGGGACTCAAATCCTGCAGTGCCAGACGTGTCCCCCTGCTTAAGCCAGTACATGTCAAGGCCCGTCTCAAGTTTGCTAGAGAGCATTTGGATGATCCAGACGATGACTGGGAGAATATCATATGGTCAGATGAAACCAAAATAGAACTTTTTGGTAAAAACTCTACTCGTCGTGTTTGGAGGACAGAGAATGCTGAGTTGCATCCAAAGAACACCATACCTACAGGGAAATATGGGGGTGGAAACATCATGCTTTGGGGCTGTTTTTCTGCTAAGGGACCAGGACGACTGATCCGTGTGAAGGAAAGAATGAATGAAGCCATGTATCGTCAATTTTTGAGTGAAAACCTCCTTCCATCAGCAAGGGCATTGAAGATGAAACGTGGCTGGGTCTTTCAGCATGACAATGATCCCAAACACACCGCCCGGGTAACGAAGGAGTGGCTTCGTAAGAAGCATTTCAAGGTCCTGGAGTGGCCTAGCCAGTCTCCAGATCTCAACCCCATAGAAAATCTTTGGAGGGAGTTGAAAGTCCGTGTTGCCCAGCGACAGCCCCAGAACATCACTGCTCTAGAGGAGATCTGCATGGAGGAATGGGCCAAAATACCAGCAACAGTGTGTGAAAACCTTGTGAAGACTTACAGAAAACATTTGATCTCTGTCATTGCCAACAAAGGGTATATAACAAAGTATTGAGATGAACTTTTGTTATTGACCAAATACTTATTTTCCACCATATTTTGCAAATAAATTCTTTAAAAATCAGACAATGTGATTTTCTGGATTTCTTTTTCTCATTTTGTCTCTCATAGTTGAGGTATATCTATGATGAAAATTACTGGCCTCTCTCATCTTTTTAAGTGGGAGAACTTGCACTATTGGTCGCTGACTAAATACTTTTTTGCCCCACTGTATGTTTCCGTATGAAAAAAATTTCTCATATTGCCCTGATATCATAGTCAGATTTCGAAAGTCGTGTTTCTATTAGATGGAATCAGAAAGATAAATAATTTACTGTCAAATTATATCCAAAGTTTTGATCCTTGCAGACTCCTATAAGGTGGGAACAGAGATTAAGAACTTTGTCTTTTTTTAAAAACTACTAAACATGCAGTTGCTGGTTTTGGCCACTTGAGGGAAGCAAGCTTCAAACACTCCAAGAAAAGATTCTTAGACCAACCCTTGTTTTATTCTTATTTGATTTGCAATAAATACATAATTATTCATGATTTTATAAACCTTGATTTTGGATATTTTTTACTTTCTTCCTCCAGCTTACAATTAAAAAATGTACACTTATTATTTTACCTTTTATTGGTCATTGAGGAGTTATAGCTGTTTTTATTTACTTTTATATTTGTATTTTACATTGTAGCATGCTTATTGTTTTTTTTAGGAAGACAATTTTAAGATCTGTCCAGGGACAACAGATGAAAAATAGCCTTTTGGCTAATTCTGGTGCATGTGCAGGAATGCTTTTTAATGTACACTGTCCCTGTCAAATAAATAAATAAATTAAATTTAAATTAAAATTGTAGTTAGTTGTAGGAGGATTTGCATTGGAAATATCTAAATAGACTAATGAAAATCTGTTTCTCAGGGCTGCTCCTTTCAACTTCCTGAAGAACACTGTGTTCCACGGCACATCGCTGGTTGGGTAAACCCCAAGGCATCATGGGAGGCTTTTATAAAGCAACTAAAAGATGCAGATCATGTCATTGAGGGACCCCAAAGTTGGTCTGGACCTAGCAAAAAAAGACGTTCAGATGTAACCCAGAATTCAAAACCTGGTGGTTTTTCACTGAATCCAAACATGGCTGATGGTGAACAGATCCTGTCTGAGGGAAGCTGTTGTTCAGACATTCAATCTGTTTCTGTTATGAACCCGGAGGAATGTTGTGACTTTGTCCTGACTGGGCTCCATGCCTGTGGAGACCTGAGCGCCACTCTCCTCCGCCACTTTGTCAGCTGCCCTCGAGTTCGTGGCATCACCTCTGTGGCATGTTGCTACATGAAGATCACTACCAAAGAAAACCCCGCCCCTCCAGGATTGATCTCTCCTCCCACTCAGCCCACACCTAGCTCTGAGTTGTCTCCCTTTGAGTTTGGCTACCCCATGAGCTCCTGGGTCAGAGGTTTGCATGGCCATCAGCTCTCCTATAAAGCACGGGAGGGGGCCTGTCATGCTGTGGAGGACTATGTGCGGAGGCTCAGGGAGGAGAGCCAGCTGCTCAAGACCCACTGTTACAGAGCGATACTGGAGACGTTCATCAGGGAGGCGAGACCAGATCTCCGCAGGGCAGGAATCCAGACCATAAAGAAGGCCCACTTGTTAGCTTTTACTGAGTGAGTGAACATGGCAGCCTCCAGGCTTTCATGAAGGTTTTCACCTTTTCTAGGTTCACTGTTGTGGTGCAACCAGAAAAAAAAATCCCAACCATCTGGTTTGTCTGTAAAAGCAAAGGTCATATCACAGCCTGAGGAGCTTACCGGTAATATAAAAAAAAAAAAATCCATTTATGTTATGTTTAATATTGAATGTGACTAAAGTACTTATATAGTAATGCAGTGTGTTAAAAATGGAGCAAGTGTAAATAAACACTTTCTCCACATGAGGTAAAATAAGGTTAAGTTGAAGCATAATTCATTCATTTACAAAAAGGAAAAAAAATCAAAGGGACAAGAGTTGAACCGAGAAATTAGACCGTTATCGGATTTTTCTGCTGTTTAACCTTTCATTTGAAATCACATATCCAGTCCTGCATCAGTCAGTGAACACATCACATGTAACGGATCTCAGCAGCCAGTGAATACAACTCTATGGAGGGAAGTTTGGTCCGTTATTGTTGCAAAGAACATGTTATGTAACTAAGGCTACGTTCACACAGCAGCCTGAAGTGACCAAAATCTGATTTCTTTTTTGGTTTTTTTTGCCCATATGGGACCTGTATCTGATCTTTTCATGACAGTCTGAATAACAGATCCTTTTTTTTTCCAATGAGACCCAGGCCACTTGGCTCTGTGGTCCTGAATCTTTTAAAATGCGAATCTTTTAAAATGCGTGAAAGAGCAGGTTGCATTTATCCAACCTGTTATTAATACTCAACAAAGGTCACTATTTTGTGTCATGCTTCGCAGAAGCGGGAAGAAAGCAACCATGGTGGATGATAATGCCGAGAGCAGTCTTTTTTTGTTGTTGTTTTTTTAGCCATCTTGAAAAGGTTGAGTTTTTAAGAAAGATCTCTAGATGAGCTCCAGCACTGCCATCCATGTTTACTTCTATAAACACAAAGCATGCTAGCTTGTCATGCTAGCTTGTGACATTGCGTCCTCTACTGCGCATTTGGGACACTTCTTTGCCTTGCAGCTATATTTGCTGTGATCAGTGGGAATAAAGTAGTTTTAATAGGTTTTAAAGTGAGAAAGTCCACCTGAAAACTTCATCAGTGGAGTCAGTTCATCCAGATTATCATCCTGCCTTCCAATGTTATTTCTGTCGGTGCCGCTCAGACCCCCACATACCGGCGGTGCGCTGTCAGTAGGATCCCATTCCACAGCAGCCTCTGGCCGGGTCGCCTCCTCGCGTCTCACCGCGGCGGCTGGTAGGTGTTTTTCATCTAAATAAACTGAACTGCAGGCACCAGGATAATAAAAGCGAACATATTCTGCCTGCAGATTTCTGCATTTTAAGTTAATTTAGGCGTTAAACTGTTTCAGAGGAGTGATCACAGCGCTCTGATCATCAGCGATGTGTCTGCCTCCCTGCCAGCTCCCAGATCAGATTCTCTGATTGGTTGACGCGGCGCGTCGAGCAGCAAAAGTTAAATTTTTCCATCTCGAGCAGCAGCGCGTTTGTGCCCGACGCGCTGCTTCAGCTGCTCAAAACGCGCTGTGGGACCTTTTACTGCGCCTTGACGTGCGTCAACCATTGACTTTGCATGTAAACTCGCTGCTTCTGTTGTGCCTGCTGCGTCCGGTGTGAACGCAGCATTAAGCTTTATGAACACAGTTCGCACACGACAACACAATAAAAAAATCGGATTTCACAAGAAATTCGGGATTTAGCATCAAGGCCTGCAGTATGAACGTAGCCTAAAAAAGGGTATAAGATTTACTTTACTGTTTAATTAGATTTTATAGAAATAAAAAAACATTTATTCCATACTTTAAAATTATTTCAAACCTTATTTTTAAAATTTCTTTCTACAGATTTTATATTTTTTTTGAATTTTTTTTTTTTTTTTTTTTTAGGATAAGTTTTACAAATTGCAACCTTACAGCTCAGATTCTTCCTACTTAAAGCCCAATAAAAGGGCTCCTTTGACCAATAAAACTGTTATAGATAGAAATGCTTCTTAAAGGTTGTTGAAATAAGACTTATTTTTGTAGAAGAAAGGCTGGTTGAGTTTTAAAGTTTGCTTTCTGGATTTAATAATGAGCCATGTTTACCAATCTGTATTTAAAGTAATATTCTGGGTACGCTGCATGTTTATGACCTGTTTATTTGCATCAATGTTTTTATTAGGTATGCACGTCTGGGCCTGCCTCGGGTCGGCCTTCCCTCTGATTTACCCCTGGACCAGGAGCGGGTGGAAGCCATGTTGAAACAGCAGAACATGGTGGTGGTTTACTTCAGTCTCAGCCTGCTGCTAGCTCCTGTAGTGGAGACCTTGGTGCTGCTGGACAGGATGATCTATCTGGAGGAAAACGGTGAGCTGCTGCTTACATTACTGTGAAAGTGAACTTCCCTCTGACTGAAGCATTTGCTCTCTCTGCAGGAGTGAAGAGTCAGCTAATTCCTCTCTTTAATCCAAACTTTTCCCCAAGAAACTTTGTGCTGGTTGCTCTGAAGCCGTCCAGATAGTTCAAACTACTGTTAACCTGTGATTCTGCTCTCCGCTCCCCTGATCCAACCCCCCAGGCTTTTCATTGGTGTGCTTATTTATGTGTTTTATGAATATCTTCTGAGAGTAAAACTATTCAGGGATACCACTATATGCTTTAGATTTTAATAGTTTTGTATTTTATTTAAGTATTTTATTGAAGGGAAAGATGTTTGATGAAACTGACATGCACATTTTTACTCCCAAGGCATGACTTTGCTTTTAAAATACTGCTGTTGGTTTGTTTTTACATTTATGTGATAATATTTTTGTTTGTTTTTTAAGCTGTAAATGATTTGATGAGTAATTTTAATGAAGGTATACAAGTCGGACATCTTTGTTTCCGTCTTATGTCTAAACCAGAAAGCAAAAATAAAACTTTGCTTGTTGTGGTTCCAGACAAATCGTGTTCTATTTATTCATCTCTTTAACATTTTTTAGGGTTTGGACATTTTACAGCTTCATGTTGGAGGAAAAGCATTTTATTTCACTCAAAATAAACTCAAGTATACTGCTGCATTTAAAGCATTTCAAACAAAAACATGAAACACTTAATTTGCTGTGGAGAGATTTGTGGATTTTTGATTTTTCATCAACAATTACCTTTAAAGTTTAATTCCTTCTGTGTTTTAATTACTTTTACTTTGATTGAATTTTTTGTAATTATGTTTCATTATATTCTTGTTTTGTGTTTTTTTCTTTACAACAATGTAGCTGACGGTGAAAGAGTTACACTCAGGCTTTCAGAAGGGGGCACTGATTTTAACAAAAAGCAGACATCAGTTGGTTAACCACCAATATAGATATAATTAATTGGAATTTCATGTGAAAGAACACAAAACATTTTTTAAAATAAAAAAAATAAAAATTGCGACCTGCAAAACTATTAAGCACCCTTTTCTCCAAGTGAAGCCAATTCCTTTCAGAAATAACCTGTGTGTAATCTAATATAGTTAAAATGTAGCTGCTCAATGACGGCCTCAGGGTTTAAGACAGCACATCATGAAGTCCAATGAACACACAAGACGGGTCAGGAAAAATTGGTGGAGAAGTTTAAAGGCTATAAACAGATTCCCCAAATGTTGAATATCTCACAGAGTGCAGTTCAAACCATAATCCGGTAATGGAAATAGTATGACACAATTGTAAACCGACAAAGACAAGTCCAGCCAACTAACTCACTTCCTGTTTAGATTAACTGAGTGTGCAGCTGTTGCAGCTGTCCAGAGGAACTCCATCTGAAGTTAAGTTATTTTCTCTGTGATATCTCTGTATCTAAGTAACTCTAACTGACTACTTTAAAACATAGCACCTTCTGCTGTACTTTTCTACTGAGCACTTGTCAGTTTCACACGGTTTTATTTCTGATAGCAAGGAGTAGCTAGCCTAGGCTAGCGCTAGCTTAGCATTGCTATGGCTTCTCTCTCTCCCTCCCTTGACTCTTTTCCAACTCTTCCTTCTTCCTCTCCTCTCTCCTGCTCTCTGTGTCAGATGTTCAGTTATTCCTCTGCCTCCTTTAGTGATAATGGGATGTGTAATAAGTGCAGTATTTTTGTAGCTTTGGAGGCGAGGGTGTCAGAGTTAGAATCCAGGCTTCAGGCTGTTGAACATCCAGGAGTTAAAGTAGGCCCCCCACGTAGCTGTCCTCCAAAAGTGCCTGAGCAGCCAGGCGATTGGGTAACTGTACGCAGAAAGCGTAGTCGTGGATCTCTGCCCACTGGTCACCACCAACCCGTTCACGTTTCTAACCGGTTTTCCCCACTCAGTGACACACCCACTGAGAAGCCCACTCTGGTGATTGGCAGCTCCATAGTCAGAAACGTGGCATTAGAGACACCAGGGACCATAGTCAAATGTTTGCCGGGGCCAGAACGGGCGACATCAAATCCTACCTGAAACTACTGGCTAAGGATAAGGTTAAATACAGTAAGATTGTTATTCACGCTGGTGGTAATGACACCCGGTTACGCCGATCGGAGGTCACTAAAATTAGTGTTGCTTCGGTGTGTAAGTTTGCCAAAAAAATGTCGGACTCCGTAATTTTCTCTGGTCCCCTCCCTGATCTGACCAGTGATGACATGTTTGGCTGCATGTCGTCATTCAACCGCTGGTTGTCTAGGTGTTGTCCTGAAAACAACGTGGGCTACATTAATAATTGGCAATCCTTTTGGGGAAAGCCTGGTCTGATTCGGAGAGACGGCATCCATCCCACTTTGGATGGGGCAGCTCTTCTTTCTAGGAATCTGGCCACATTTATTAGTCCTCCAAAACCCTGACCACCCAGGGTGCAGACCAGGAAGCAGAGTTGTAGTTTAACACACTTCTCTGCAGCTTCTCTACTGTTACCCACTCTTTACTCCATCCAGACAGTGTCTTGTCCACGACCAAAATCTAATAAATTAGCAAAGATTCCCAAAGGAGTAAATCATGATAATCTAATTAAAATCAAAATAACTCCAATTGGGGAAAAAGTTAAAACAATTAAATGCGGTCTGTTTAACATAAGATTGCTTCCCCTAAAAGTCTACTAGTTAATGACTTGTTTTGGGATAATCACATTGACTTGTTTTCCTTACAGAACCGGCGCAGCAAGAGGTTTTATGTGAAAAAATAGGCAATCCTTCAACTTTTAAATTTTCACATACCCGAAGTTTTGGGCGAGGGGGGAGGAGTAGCAAAAATCTCATTTGATTACGTTACCCCCCAAAAATTTAATCCCAACAATTTTTTGAAATTTAACCCTTATTTCCCTGACCCAAATTTTTCAAGGCAAGAAAACCTCTTCTTTTGATTTTGAGCCACCTTTTTCCTTACTTAATTTTTAGAGATTTTCAGAGTCCTTTTGATTTGGTATTAAATATGAGGGGGGCACAATGGGGATTTTTTAAAAACACCTCTGACATCAAAGGGCATAGTTTAAAAAAGCACCCTTTTTAAGCTATTTTAGCACTAGGCTTTGTTCAAAATGAATAGTCCCACACATTCTCCTTCTACGGGGATCTTTTTTGCGACATAGGGCATAGAATGTGAAAAACAAAAGTTTTTCCTCACAACCCTGTCCTTCTGACCATTTTCAAAAAATAACCTTCGGGTTTACTTTAACGGGTTCTCCCCCCCAAAAAAAGTTCAATTTATTAGATTTTTTATCAATAGTGCATTTTAAAAAAATTTTAAAGAATCTTTCCCACTTTCTCTCTCCCTGTGCCCCGCTGACAGGGGGTCAATGCAAAAGCATGCTTACCCCCCCTTTCAAAGGTTGATGATTTTTTTATGGGGTGCATTCCTGGCGTTTGCCCCCTTAGACAACGCAGCCCCCTTTTCAAAATGAAAACCTTTAAAAATAAAAGCTTGCTCCTTTGGGTTTAATGCAGACGCGTATTTGAAGCAAAATGTTGGGGAAACGGGAGAGAAAATATGTTTCCACAGGCCTGGGGTCCTTCCTATCTGGAAAATGGTTTAATGCTGTATAAGGGGCCCCTTGGGGGTAAAGCAAACACAACTTTCCCTTTAATAGAGGGAATAAGAATAATCCAGATTTCTTTTTTAAATACGTTGCCAAACTACCCAACCATAGCCCCTGTTGACCCGTCCATTCCCCCTGTTCTTAGCACAATGATTTTAGGGGTTTCTTTAAAAAAGATTGTCTTTTTAAAAAAATAAAATCATAACACTTTATCCGCGATTGTCCCTGAGGTATCATGGAATCTGAACCGGGTTGGGGACTGCTTTGATCCATTGAACTTTGGGGAATTTTTAGCAAAAACCTCCCCCCCCCCCCCAACCTTAAAACTGGGGGTTAGTTTTTTTTTCCCCAATTTTTTTAAGGAGGTAATTCCCTTTATTTCCTTATTTTTAAGTGATTATTATTTGTTAAGTTGATATGTCCCTAAAGCTTTTAAGGTTCTGTAATTTAACCTCTGCTTAAGAAAACCCGTCTTACCCAAATATTGGTCAATTATAGACCTATATCCAATTTTTTCCTTTTCTATCCAAAATTTTTGAGAAAAGTATTCCAAACAAATTTTTGCATCACTTACCCAAAATGAACTTTTGAAGATTTTTAGTCGGCTTTAGAGCTCATCATACACTGAAACAGTCGGTGAAAGTCACAATAATATTCTCATGGGCCCCAGATAATGGACTTTGACTGTGCTCTCCTGTTGGACTAGTGCTGCATTTGATACAGTTGCCCAAATATTCTTTAAAAGACTTGAATTTTTTTGTTGGAAATTTAAAGGAAAGCACTAGACTAGTTTAAACTTATCTAATTGGGATAAAAATTAGTTTTTTGAAGATAGATCTTAAACACTCAAAGGTTCCCCGTGGAGTACCCAACAGGGATAAAGTTAGGGACCAATTCTTTTTATTTTCATCTCCCAATTTGGTAAGTTTTTAGAAGCATGGGTTTAAATTTTCCCCACTGTTATTGATGTACCCAGCTATACTGTCTAAAACCCCAGATGAAGCTAACCCATTACATAATTACGGGCATGTCTTTAAGACATAAAAAACCGGTGACTCTTAACTTTCGCTTCTAATGCAGATAAAACGAATTTTATAGTTTTTGGACCAGAGTCTCTGAAAAAAAAACTGTTTAGCCCAGTCCTTCATTTGGATGGGATTAAAAGATTTTCAGTAATAAATAAAAAATCTGGTGTTTTTTGTGACGGACCTTCATTTAAATCCCATATAAAAGGGGTTTTCTAAATTTTTTTTCATCGGGGAACATTCCCCCAAAAATTTAGAAATATCCTGCCGGGTGATGCAAAAACAGTCCATGATTTGTTATTCAACGACAATTTGAAAATTTTTTACTACAGGAAGTCCACAAATGAGTTAAAAGCCTCAGCTGACCCAAAAACGCAGCCAGCGTTCTAAGAAAATTAAAAAAGAATCATATCTCGCCTATCCTGGCTTCCCCTTTTTCTTTGGGTTTCCCTTTTTAAACAAGAATGAATTTAAAATCCCCTTCTACATATAAAGCCTTAAATGGCCCAAGCTTTTTCTTATATAAGACTGATTGTTCCTTATGTTCCAACAAGCACTTCGCTCTCAATCTGCAGGACTAGTGGTTCCAGAATTTCTAAAAGTAGAAGGGAGGCGGGTCTTTTTATTATCAGGCCCCTCTCCGTGGAACCAACTACCAGTTTTAGTCCGTGGGGCAGACACCCTGTCTATTTTTAAAGGCTGATTTAAAAAAAACTTTCCTTTTGAAAACCTTTTATATTAGAGTGGCTCGGGTTTTATCCTGAGCTATCTCTAATTTATGCTGCTATGGGGCTTAGTTTTTTGGAGGACATAGGGCCCCCATTTCATCATTTGCTTCTTTCTCTCTGTTCTCCTAACTGCAGAATCTGTTATTAAATTTCTCTAACCTTCTGCCTCTCGTTTTTCCTAGAGTAGTTTTGCCCTCGCCTTTTCCCTGTTTGGGTTTGGGGGACGTCACCCGGGAAAAGAAACATCACTTTGCTGCTTCCATCAACACCCTTGTTTAAGAGGGTGGAGATGGGGCCTGTTTTCCAGAGTGGTCCTGTTTCTCTGATTTTCGGGGGGGATTTTTTTTGGGGGGGGGTTTTTTAACTTTTGGGTGTTTGGGTTTCCTGGGGGGGGTTTTAAGGTTTTTTTACCCTGCTTGGGGGTTCCAAAAAGGGGGCGTTGGAGAGGGCCCCGAATATTTCGCGGAGGTTTCTCCTTAAAAGGGGTTTTTTTATGGAAAGCATGCTTAGGGGGAGGGATGTATTTGAGCGACAATCAACTGGTTTTCCAATAGAAAAAATTTGTATCAATTTTTACTGATGACTGGGTTTAAAATGTAAAGTGCCTGAGATGACATTGTTGTAATTTGGGGCAATAAATAAACTGAATTGAATTGAATTAAACTTACCGGCCGAACATGGAGAGCACTGATCAGAGATGCAGCCAAGAGGCCCATGTTGTTTCTGGAACATCTGCAGAGATCCACAGCTCAGGTGGAGGAATGTCTCCATAGGAATTGTCGTGCACTGCACAAATGTTGTCTTTATAAAATTGCAGCGGTTAAAACCCATGTGCAGTTTGCCAGAAACCATTATAAACAAAGCAAATGTGGCAAGAAGTGGTTTGGGCAGATAAAACCACAATTGAATGTTTGACCATAAATTCAAAAGTCTATCTGCTGCAAAGAAGTAACACTGACTACAAACCTCTCTAAACACACCATCTCTGCTACCAAATGTGGCGGCAGCATCATGCTCTGGGATTGCTTCTGTTTAGCAGCGACATTGAAGATGGATGAAGCCAAGAACCGGACAATCTAGGATAAAAACTGTTGGAGTCAGCAAAAGACTTGAGAATAGGGCAGAAGTTAATTTTCCAGCAGAACAACAACCCTAAACAGGTATCGGGTATTACAGGCTAACAATGAATCAAAACAACCCCCCATTCCAAACGGGTGGACCCGTTCATCCGGTTTAATTTGCATGTTTTCTAAGCCAAAACAAGGCTTTGGTTTTGGTCCACTCTATAAAAGCCTTGAACTCAACACTATTTCTGACATTTTGAATTGAAAAAGCTTCCTGGATGGGAAGCTAAACATCTTTAAAACAAAGTCCAATGGATTGTTTTTTTTTACTTTTCCTAGAACAACCCTAAACACACAGGGCTGCAGTGAAACAGTTTAACCCCTTGGTGCCTATTGTAGCAAATATGCATCAAACCATATTCTATGTTGAACAGTTTGCAGTTATATATTCAGTGGGGACCTCAGAGCTTTGGGCGAGCACTTTTTTTTACGGTACAACTGTTGTTACAAATTTGCACCATAACTTAATTGCTATCTTCTTTGTGGCGTAGTCAAAGTAACAATCTCAATTTGATAACTACTTAAGAAAAAAACATGTACAAACATTTTACATACATGTATATGAATTCAGTTGTCAAGGGGTTAAAACAAAATATATTCTTGTATCAGAATGGTCCAGACATAAACCCTTAAATTTGTTGCATTTTCGGAGAGCTGTTGTTCACAAAAGCTCACCATTTAAACTAAGCACGAGCTGTTTGACAAAGAAGAATGGGCAAACATTTCAATTACTAGATGTGCAAAGCTGATAGAGACATCCCCTCAAAGACCTGCAGCTTTAATTGGAGCAAAGGGTGGTTTCAGAAAGCATTTACTCAAAAGGACTGAATACTTTTGCACAATGTCATTTTTATTTTATTTAAAAACAAAATTATGCATGATTTTCTTTCTGCTTCCCAATGGCATACCACTTTGCATTTGCCTTTCACGTAAAATCTCAATTAAATACATATATGTTTGTGGTTGTGATAAGACAAAATGTGAAACGTTAAAGTGGTATGAATTCTTTTTTAAGGCCCTATAAATTAAATTGTAGGAACAACAAAACTAAACCTGGAAAATCTGAATGTGATGGTGTAAATTCTGATCTTAGTGTCATTTAAAGCTACAGTGTGTAATAATTACAGGCATATAAAGTCAGAAATTTAATATATTATCTAAAACCTATTTCCAAAAGTTTTCCACCCCCTGCCAAAATTAAGTCAGTTTTTCCAATCATTCCTGGCCCCCCCTGTATAAATTCAAAAACCCAGGGGAGCAGACGTTTTTCAAACAATTTGGAAAGAATGGTCGCTCTCAGAGCTCATAATTCCACGGAATTTTAAAGGGTTTACCCGGGCCAACAAATCAGTCGGAAATTTTCCTCGCCCAAAAAAATATTCCCCAGTAACTTTAGCTTATTAAAAAGAAAATGGAGTGTTTGGGAAGACAGCAAAAAACCCCCCGAAGTGGAGGGCCCCTAAACTGACGGAGCGGGGCACGGATGTGAGCCATGTGCAAGAGTCGCCCAACTTTTGCGAAAGCAAAAAACACGATCCCAAACCCCTGTGCCTTCAATTACCAAAACAAAGGGAGAAGTTCATGGAAGGTTTCCCGGTTTCCCGGGGAGGATAACCTACACACCAATGAAGCAAATCATGCGGTGGGAAAACAGCCCGGACGGATCAACAGTGGAGAGGTTCTCTGGATGAGAATCGCCTTCCATTGGCAATTGATACGGTTGGTTTTCGTTCCGGAAAATATTTCTGGACTGATTTCCAGGTTTAATTTGGGGGGGGGGTTAAAATTTTGTTTTTCAGGACGGCTTGGGCCCCTATTCCTTGAAAAACCCCTGTCTTTGCATACCAAGACATTTTGGACAATTCCAGCTCCCAATTTTGGAACAGTTTAGCTGGTTCCTCCCAACAGACTTCACCAATGCACAAAGCAAGGTATAAAGACATATACAAGTCTTTTATGAACTTACGGGCCCCACAGAGTTGACCTAAATAGAACACCCTTTTGGGGGGAATTGACGGGGCTGAGACCCCTTCTTCCCCCCTAGTGTGGATAAAACCCCTGGGGGGAAAATTTGGTCCCAAAAATTCCTAAACACACTCCTAAACCTTTACACCTTAAAATTGAAGTGTTTAGTAAAATGAAACGTCTATTTGAACCCTAGGAAGGAACGGATTATTAAACCATAGGGGAAAAGGGAGTACAAATATTTTTGGAATATATGTAGAAAACCTAGAGTCAGCCTTTTTAAAAATATTTGGTCTTAGAAGTTTTTTAAAACTGGGGGGTCCCGGGAAAAGGTGCCCGGTAAACCAAGCCGGGGGAAAAACTAACGATTGCTTTTTTAGACCTCAAAATACTACGGCAATTGAAAAAATAGCTTCTTTAACAAAATGGCAAAATCCCCGAAAGCGTTTATTTTCCCCAAAACCAAAAAGAAAAAACCCGTTAGCCCCTCAGTAAAAAAAGGTTTTTGAAAAAAACCCGGGTGGGACTTTGCAAAAAATGTTTTTCCCTGGTGGGCCAAAAATCCGACAATAGGCAGCCCTCGACACAAGAAAAAGCCACACCGAAACCCCTCATTAAGAAACGGAAACACAACAAATAAAACCAAGCTACAAGAAAACAAAAAAGGATAACATTTCACGGCATTTTTTACACAGGAAATCACTGATGGAGGAAAAAGGTTTTCAAAGTGACGCCAAGTCCCGTTTCTTGACAGGTAATTAATTTCCCCACAAAAGCTTATCACTGCAGTTTTGGCTATTTATGAAACCATAAGGAAAGGCAGATATAACACACTTATAGCAAAATAATAATAAAGAAAAACATGGTAGAAGAATAAAACAGCCTTAGAAATATGTAATGTAGTCCATAAAGTTCTGGTGGTCCGTGTGATTGCCAGAGGGGGTGTTTGTGTATTTTCTCAGAGCTTTGTCATTAAATCTCATTTCCCGTAAGTTTGCTTTCATTTTTACATCCATTCACCAAATGTTTTCTGTTCTTTTGCAATCTGGAAAAAATAGCTTCTTCCAGCAAGTAACGTCACCATCCTGTTTTCATAAGTCGTCTTAATTCATTGCAAAACAACAAGAGTCCACATGTTGGATGGGGTTGCAGTAAATAACGACTGTTTATTTATCTCGAACACAAACAGTTGATGTTTTCTCATTTGCTTTTTTGTTCCACCCAGGTTTGATTTATTGTGCCAACTTTCTGCGAACCATTTTTACAGCTCAGCCCTCAGACACACAAGAAATAATCACAACCAACTGTTACCCACTGCGATCTGGATGCCCAGAACCGAAACCCAAAACCACTTTAAAAAGAGTCACCTTATTCTTCAACAAACTCATTCTTACAAGAGGATATGGGGCATATACACTCACCGGCCACTTTATTAGGTACACCTGTCCAACTGCTCGTTAACACTTAATTTCTAAGCAGCCAATCACATGGCGGCAACTCAGTGCATTTAGGCATGTAGACATGGTCAAGACAATCTCCTGCAGTTCAAACCGAGCATCAGTATGCGGAAGAAAGGTGATTTGAGTGACTTTGAACGTGGCATGATTGTTGGTGCCAGAAGGGCTGGTCTGAGTATTTCAGGAACTGCTGATCTACTGGGATTTTCACGCACAACCATCTCTAGGGTTTACAGAGAATGGTCCGAAAAAGAAAAAACATCCAGTGAGCGGCAGTTCTGTGGGCGGAAATGCCTTGTTGATGCCAGAGGTCAGAGGAGAATGGCCAGACTGGTTCGAGCTGATAGAAGGGCAACAGTGACTCAAATAACCACCCGTTACAACCAAGGTGGGCAGAAGAGCATCTCTAAACGCACAGTACGTCGAACTTTGAGGCAGATGGGCTACAGCAGCAGAAGACCACACCAAGTGCCACTTCTTTAAGCTAAGAACAGGAAACTGAGGCTACAATTTGCACAAGCTCATCGAAATTGGACAATAGAAGATTGGACAAACGTTGCCTGGTCTGATGAGTCTCGATTTCTGCTGCGACATTCCGATGGTAGGGTCAGAATTTGGCGTCTACAACATGAAAGCATGGATCCATCCTGCCTTGTATCAACGGTTCAGGCTGTTGGTGGTGGTGTCATGGTGTGGGGAATATTTTCTTGGCACTCTTTGGGCCCCTTGGTACCAATTGAGCATCGTTGCAACGCCACAGCCTACCTGAGTAATGTTGCTGACCATGTCCATCCCTTTATGACCACAATGTACCCAACTTCTGATGGCTACTTTCAGCAGGATAATGCGCCATGTCATAAAGCTGGAATCATCTCAGACTGGTTTCTTGAACATGACAATGAGTTCACTGTACTCAAATGGCCTCCACAGTCACCAGATCTCAATCCAATAGAGCATCTTTGGGATGTGGTGGAATGGGAGATTCGCATCATGGATGTGCAGCCGACAAATCTGCGGCAACTGTGTGATGCCATCATGTCAATATGGACCAAACTCCCTGAGGAATGCTTCCAGCACCTTGTTGAATCTATGCCACGAAGAATTGAGGCAGTTCTGAAAGCAAAAGGGGGTCCAACCCGTTACTAGCATGGGGTACCTAATAAAGTGGCCGGTGAGTGTATTTATAACTGTAGCTGGTGAATATTCTTAGTCAGGTCATAGTCATTTAAAAAAAAGTAAAAAAAAATAAAAGCAATCCACTGGACTTTGTTTCTAAGTTTGAAGATGTCTCGCTTCCCATCCAGGAAGATTTTTATATTCAAAATGTCAGAAATAGTGTTGAGTACAAGGCTTTATAGAGTGGACAACCCCCCTTTCAGAGGCGTAGACAGGTATCAGGTATCACAGGCTAAAAAGGAACCCAAACGACCCAGATTCCAAAGGAGCAGACCCGTTTGTCCGGTTCATCCATCCATCCATCCATCTTCTTCCGCTTATCCGGGGTCGGGTCGCGGGGGTAGCAGCCTCAGTAGGGTGGCCCAGACGTCCCTCTCCTTAGCCACTTGGGCCAGCTCCTTCGGGGGAATCCCAAGGCTCTCCCAGGCCAGCCGAGAAACATGGTCCCTTCAGCGTGTCCTGAGCCTCCCCCTGGGCCTCCCCCCGGTGGGACCTGCCTGAAACACCTCACCAGGGAGACGTCCAGGAAGCACCCTAATCAGATACCCGAGCCATCATTCAGAGTTGTCTAAATGCTTTTGTCATGTAAAAAAAGGGCCTTTATGCTTTTAATGCCACATTTTTTTTTTTGCACAAACCAATGTTTTCTCAAGAAGCTGAAGAACCTCCTGAAATGTGAAGCAGGTTATATGAATACTTCGATAAACCCCATTTTTAATTATTGTAAAGATCCTTTATTCTTCATTGTATGACGTCCATCAGCAAATGTTTTTCTCTCATCAAGTGGTCTGTCTTTAAGAGACAACACATATTTTGTCTTTTACTTGCAAACCCCAGTCCATTAATTCATACAACTTTACCAAAAAGTCCAAAAATAAAACTCCATAGCACTATGCTACCACCGGCATATTCTTCTGTGGGTATGATGTCCTTCTGGTGAGGCTGCTTTGCTGTTTTTTTGCCAACCTCACAGTTTATAACTGTGTTTGGGGCTATTTTAGATATATCGGGATGTTATCTTTTACAGGGAATGTTCTTATTCTTTCCATCCCACTACCGACTCCAGATATATGGAATACCTTTGCTTACAAAGATGTGATAAGTCATAGTCTCACTTCAACTAAGGGTCAAGTAAGAAAAAAATCCAGGAAATCCAGGATTTTTGATGAATGTATTTGTAAATCATAGTGAAAAAATACGTTTGCAACTCAATACTTTGTTGCATAACTTTCCAATAAAGTTAAAAAAAACAATCCACTGGACTTTTTTTCCAAGTTTGAAGACGTTTCGCTTCTCATCCAGGAAGCTTTTGTTTCCTGGATGAGAAGCAAACATCTTCAAACTTGGGAACTAAGTAAAGTGGATAGGTTTTTTTTTACTTTTTTCGAATGAATATGATGGATGATTGAGAATCTTCGCCAACATTTTGTAGCATAACCTTTGTTGGTAAAGACAGAGGTCAAACATTTCTGTAAGTCTTAACCAGGTTCGCTCAAACTGTAGCTGCTATTTTGACTGATTCCTCCATCAGATCTTTAGAGGAGTTAAAAATATGTGTTGCCCAGCAATACAGCCCCCAAAAACACCACAGATTTTCAACTCCATCCACACTTCATTTTATGTGATTGAGGTCTAAATATTTGTTAGACCACCCAAGGACCTTGGAATCCTTTTTGCGGAGCCACTCCTCCAATGCTGTGTGTGTGTGATCTCTAGCTACATTTACATGAACAATATTAATTGGATTTAAGGCCTGATCAGATAAAAAAAAAATCTTTTTCAAAAAGTGAGACTGAAGATTCTAATCTGATCAAAAAGAAAGTTTATTATGGAAGAGAAACGATTGCCATTCTGATTGGCTTCCATCTACACACCCATTTGGATCTTTGGAGTTAAGAAATCTCTACTGCACATGATTGCAATGACAGCGAAACTTTTTCTCTTTACTCCTAACCTAAAACTAAAGCAAAGAAAGATACAGTGGGGCAAAAAAGTATCTAGTCAGCCACCAATAGTGCAAGTTCTCCCGCTTAAAAAGATGAGACAGGCCGGTAATTTTCATCATAGATATACCTCAACTATGAGAGACAAAATGAGAAAAAAAAAATCCAGAAAATCACATTGTCTGATTTTTAAAGAATTTATTTGCAAAATATGGTGGAAAATAAGTATTTGGTCAATAACAAAAGTTCATCGCAATACTTTGTTATATACCCTTTGTTGGCAATGACAGAGATCAAACGTTTTCTGTAAGTCTTCACATGGTTTTCACACACTGTTGCTGGTATTTTGGCCCATTCCTCCATGCAGATCTCCTCTAGAGCAGTGATGTTCTGGGGCTGTCGCTGGGCAACACGGACTTTCAACTCCCTCCAAAGATTTTCTATGGGGTTGAGATCTGGAGACTGGCTAGGCCACTCCAGGACCTTGAAATGCTTCTTACGAAGCCACTCCTTCGTTACCCGGGCGGTGTGTTTGGGATCATTGTCATGCTGAAAGACCCAGCCACGTTTCATCTTCAATGCCCTTGCTGATGGAAGGAGGTTTTCACTCAAAATTTGACGATAAATGGCCCCATTCATTCTTTCCTTCACATGGATCAGTCGTCCTGGTCCCTTAGCAGAAAAACAGCCCCAAAGCATGATGTTTCCACCCCCATATTTCCCTGTAGGTATGGTGTTCTTTGGATGCAACTCAGCATTCTCTCTCCTCCAAACACGACGTGTAAAGTTTTTACCAAAAAGTTCTATTTTGGTTTCATCTGACCATATGATATTCTCCCAGTCATCGTCTGGATCATCCAAATTCTCTCTAGCAAACTTGAGACGGGCCTTGACATGTACTGGCTTAAGCAGGGGGACACGTCTGGCACTGCAGGATTTGAGTCCCTGGCGGCGTAGTGTGTTACTGATGGTAGCCTTTGTTACTTTGGTCCCAGCTCTCTGCAGGTCATTCACTAGGTCCCCCCGTGTGGTTCTGGGATTTTTACTCACCGTTCTTGTGATCATTTTGACCCCACGGGGTGAGATCTTGCGTCGAGCCCCAGATCGAGGAAGATTATCAGTGGTCTTGTATGTTTTCCATTTTCTAATAATTGATCCCACAGTTGATTTCTTCACACCAAGCTGTTTACCTATTGCAGATTCAGACTTCCCAGCCTGGTGCAGGTCTATAATTTTGTTTCGGGTGTCCTTTGACAGCTCTCTAGTTTTGGCCATGGTGGAGTTTAGAGTGTGACTGTTTGAGGTTGTGGACAGGTGTCTTTTATACTGATAACGGGTTCAAACAGGTGCCATTAATGAAGGTAACGAGTGGAGGACAGAGGAGCCTCTTACAGAAGAAGTTACAGGTCTGTGAGAGCCAGAAATCTTGCTTGTTTGTAACTGACCAAATAACGGCACTTATTTTCCACCATATTTTGCAAATAAATTCTTTAAAAATCAGACAATGTGATTTTTTGGATTTTTTTTCTCATTTTGTCTCTCATAGTTGAGGTATATCTATGATGAAAATTACCGGCCTCTCTCATCTTTTTAAGTGGGAGAACTTGCACTATTGGTGGCTGACTAAATACTTTTTTGCCCCACTGTAAAAACCTTATACAAGCAGGTAGTAAAGCAAATAAAACAGTTGGACCACATCCACTGATAATACGTCAGTTAACAGTTTACTTTCAACAGTCAAAGGCAGCTCTGAACAAATGGCATTTTAACTTCGACTTAAACGAATTCAGGCTTTCAGACCTTTTCCAGTCTTCTGGGATTTTTTTCCATATCAGTAGAAACTTAATGCTATTTCTCCATGTTTGGTTCTAGTTCTGGGTGGATAGAGAAGTCTGGAGTTAGAAGGCATGAGTGATCTGGGAGGTAGATCCACTGACAACAAATCTGTGTTGTATTGATGTGCTGATCTATTCAGTGATTTATGGACTAACAGAATGATTTTAAAATCTATTCTCTGAGCTACAGGGAGCCAGTGGAAGGACTTTAGAGTCCGACTGATGTGCTCTACTTTCTTAGTTCTAGTGAGAACATGGGCAGCAATGTTTTGGATCAGCTGAAGCTGTCTGATGGACTTTTTATGCAAACCTATGAAGACACTGTTGCAGTTATCAATTCTACTAAAGATAAATGCATAAATGAGCTTTTCTAGATCCTGCTTGGACATTAGTCCTTTAATCCTGGATATGTTCTTCAGTTGATAAAAGGCTGACTTAGTAAATCCTTTTATGTGCCTCTGAAGGTTCAGGTCTGAATCCATCATGACACCAAGATTTCAGCAATAAGCAGTGGTTTCTAGCTGTAGTAGCTGCAGCTGTGAGCTAACTCTGGATCTGTCCTCCTTTGGTCCGAAGATTATTTACTCAGTTTGTTTTTTGTTCATTTTGAGAAAATTATGGCGCATCCACATATTGATCTGTTCTAAGCATCTATCTGATGGGTCCCTAGTCACCTGGTGACACTGGTATGTCATCTTTACAAACTTACTAGCCTGATAAACCAGACTAAATGTGAGATTAAATGTATAATTTAGTCTGGCCCCGATGAATGAGACATCAGAAGATTGTTGATGAGAACAACCCGTTGTATTGGCCAACGCTCTGACCGCAACTGTAAGCGCGACAGAAAGCTGGTGGGGGAGTGTAAACAAACAGCCTGTCAGTAAAATGGCGAATACGTCCTTCTTAAGAATGAATGAGCGTAGAGCCTCTTCCTGCTCACGTTTCAACGAAAACCCCAAGTCTAATCCTTCCAAAACTGATTCCAAAGCTGAGTCAAACGAGAACTTTCTCCAGTGTCACGCAGCTTTGTTGTCACGCCCTCAGAACCCCGCCCACTTTGCATCCAGAAATTCAAAGAACATCTCTGCATTGTGATTGGTCCACCAGTTCAACATATTCTCATTATCAGTTCGTATGAAATCGTACGAAAAGTTATGCACACTATTTCGTACGTTTTGGACGTTTTTCCTCAAAAAACCACATCAGTGCGCATGCACTGGCAGACAGAAAAAAAAAGCAGATCCGCGGACAGATGTAAAACTGGGAAAAACAGTGCAATCATCACTTATTCATGTCTCTAACTACGTTGCTTGCTGTTTTATATCTTAGGGTTAGGGTTAGGGCTAATTGTAATTTATATTCTATGTTCGTGAATGGTGCGTCAGATGCGCATGCGCATACGACGAAAAAAACGTCCAAAACGTACGAAATTATGGTGCATAACTTTTCGTACGATTTCATACGAACTCATAATGAGAATACACTGACCAATTCTAGGGCCTGGGGCATCGATCGAGGCTAGACCACTCACAGGTAAAAATGACTTTGGCCGCTGGCGGGTGGGGCTAGTTTACTAGGCTACAATCTTACATCATTTCAAAGGGGATTCTGCATAAGATTTTAATAATAGTAATAACAATCTGTATTTCATTTTTTCACTTTATAGTATTTATGTATTATACAGTATATATTTCTATACTTTAATATATTTATTATATTTGAACAAAATATATAAGAGCAGAAAAGAGGACGACTAAAACCTGGTATCGACTTGCTAAAAATGTCTACCACTTGATGTTCAATGTTCAAAGCGTATTATTCCTACCAGATGTGCTTCATGCCATAAATCCCTGGAGCATATAGACAGAATGTCTCTGAACCATAGAGTCCCAGCTTGGAGCCAAGCATGGCTTCTGTTTTATTTAGAAGATCCTCTTGATGTACAAAAACATTTGTGATTTTATACTCCACCTCCTAAGAACTGGGAACATGCCTCATAAAGCTTTAAAACATTCCAGGACTTTGGTTGAGAAACATCATGAGGCATTTATTTATGGTCATCGTCTGTCTGTTGCTGTTTCTTTTTGTGTTTTAATCTGAATACATTTCAATCCAGTAGTGAAATTGTGTGCATGTAAACATAGCTACTGACATATGTGTGTCATTTCCACAGATGCAGAGTCAAATTTATGGAATTCAGATTGCTGTTAAAGAAAGGGTTAAATCTTATCTACTGTCTGTTAAACTGTTTTATGCTAAATGACTTTCAGGGATTACTTGAAATTCGAAAGCAAATGTGCTGCATTGAAGGCAAAGACATAAGTCGCTGAGAGATTGATTGTAAAGGCAGAAATGTAATTTAGATCCATATAACCAGAAGATCTGCATATGCTACCATATTGGTTCTCCCTGTTCATTTTTAGGTTAAGAGCATTTTATTTGTGGTAAAAAACACATATAGCTCCTTAAATTATTATATTTTCAGCCAAAAGAAGTGGTTAGAAAATGTGTATTTTAGGCTGTTCAAGTACTTAATCTGCTTTTCTTTGCTAAATCAACAAATCTGGGATCAACCTCATTATCTTTTGAAGAAAACGGCAGACCTGCATTTAGCTTGATTACTTCCTTGATCAGACCTGGCTTAGTGTTTATGGAACGCATCTCCCGACGACACACAGCGTATGCTGGCCGCTCGACCGCATGCTGTGCATGGAGCAGTCAGACCCTGAACCCCTTGTTGTTGTTCTTCATGATTTTGACAAAGGGAACCGCAGCCAAGAACACAGACGGTTTATAAAGTGTCTAACCAGGGAAGGGCAAACTTCGGATCAGTGCTGCACCACAGTAAACAGTGGCCATTATGCCATCCATTCTTTTGGTTGCTCTGATCATGTCATGGTTAACCTCATTCCTGCATACAAGCTGAAATGTAAGCCTGTGGTGCAAACATCACAGAAGTGGACCAGGAAAGCTATGATGTCGGTCCTCGAGGGCCGCTGTCCTGTAGGTTTCTCTTTATTACAGCTGATTCTAATTACTGAAGCTCAGTGAAAGCCTGTTAATCAGCTATCAATGAAAAGGCGCTGTGCTGGAGCAGGGAAAACTCTCAAACCAGCAGGATGGCGGCCCTTTGGGACCAACTTTGGGCATGCCTGCTGGAGGATCTGCAGGCATTTTTTGAACAGCACTGAGTGG
Source organism: Cyprinodon tularosa (assembly GCF_016077235.1). Lineage (NCBI taxonomy): Eukaryota > Metazoa > Chordata > Actinopteri > Cyprinodontiformes > Cyprinodontidae > Cyprinodon > Cyprinodon tularosa. The sequence goes on from NW_024039021.1 coordinate 551,858, forward strand.
GATGTTATAGGACTGCTTCCAAAAATCTGGATGAGTTTAAGGGAGGCTGTGACGTCCTTTTGTGGAATGGATGAAGCCAGGATACACTCCTCACGCTAGGTTGGTTTTGGCTTAATCTCTTATCCTGGAATTTCTGGATTCAGCTTTTTGTAAAATAGGGCCCTGGGTTTGTATGTTTGTTGTCTTTTTCCCTCTTTCCTCTCTACAGGGTGTTATTGGCAGGTGAGGTCCAGCAGCTGCAGCCCATCAGTTCAGGATTCCAGACTGTCTTCATGTCTGTGGTGGTAATCAGATCAGTCTTTCGCGTGTTATCCTTTGCATTTTTGTTTTCTGAGCAAAACCTAGGTTTTCTTTTCAGGAATTCCTTCCTAGAATCCTTTCTCCACCACAACCTATCTTGGAGAGATCAGATAAATAAAACTGACTATCAGTATTAACTCCTCCTTGCATCCATGGAAGTAAACTCACTATCCTTGGATATGCCATCTCTTCCACATTAAGATTAGCATCCTTCTAGATTGCATTTAATCTCTACTCCATTTTATTAGAATTCATTCTGCACTTCTCTCCATGTGCACCTAAGTTGAATCCAGACCTTGGAAGGTCAAAAGTGTATTCAATCTTCATCCTGAGAATTAAATTGCTGCTTCCATAAAAGTCCATCCTGTTCCGAGATGACAATGTGGCGTTAATGACAAAATATTAAATTAATCTCTTATAAAGCAGAAGCTTGTAGCCTACATTTCAAGAAATGACCGTTTTCCACGGAAACCCTGCAAGGAAAAAACTGGTAGAGATATTGGATAGAAAACACTAAATCGTTTAAATAGAGCTATAATTTATGCATGCATTTTAAAACTTATTCTGTGATCTAATATTTTCTTAAAAGTAAATAAGTTTTAAAGCTCAGTGGTTTTCCAGGTTGTGAAAGAATATGCCTTCATGCTAATGGGGGATAAGTTGTGTTAAAAACAAAATAAATCCACCTACGTATCTCTCCTGCAATTTAGGGGCTAGATTTCCCGTGCAGTCCTACTGTACGGGACGTAAATTGATGTTGAATTGGAGCAACCGACAGTTTTGATTAATTAAGTCTGAATTTTCAGTAGAAGTAGAAGTTACTTGACATAAAATATGCACGGTGGTCTTGAGAAGTGCTGTAAATACGAACTGTCTTTAAAGCGTTTCTGCACGCTCCCCTGCTGGGTTGGCTGGTTGCCTCATTTAACCCACAGTGCCAGTCGTGTAACAGTCGTGTATAGGGTTGTCAAAAGTATCGATACTCAAAGAAGTATCGATACTGAAAATTTGTATCCGGATACAATAATCATTTTCAAAAGTATCGAAACAGTGCTATCACCAGTGGCAACTAAACAGTCATTCATCTTATGCCCAGAATAGAGGAAAATGCACTTTCTGAACACTGTGTGATTGAATAATTCTGTGCACTTTTCAGTTTCAGCCTTTTTTTTGTAACAGGTGCAGCTGCTGAGAATTATTTTTGTTTTTTAACTGGTTTGGCTAGTGTCATTTTTATGTGTGTAAAGCATAGCCAAGGAAGGAACACTTAATTTTAATTTTGCAAGTTTTTTATCAAGCTTGCTTAATATTTTGCACAGCATACAACCTGAAAATATTGTTTATTGTATTTATCTATTGATTGTATTTTGTTTATTAATGAAAAAATTTCCGTTGAATTTTGGAGTCTTTGTTTTTATCCTTGTGGTATCGAAAATGGTATTGAGTATCAGATATTTTCCTTAGTATCGGTATCGAGTTGAAAAGTTTAGTATCGTGACAACCCTAGTCGTGTAAGCCTGATTACCTCATCCTGCCTCTGGTCCCTGCCTCTGGAAATTAAATTTGTATTTAAATGTTTAGCTGTTATAGGGACATATTTATTTCATCATTATTTTTTGTCATAATGCAGCTTTTACCTGGGTGATATAAGTCTGATAAAAGGCCCTTGTCTTTCAGATGAGACTTGAAGTGGCTTCACTCAGCCTGCTTCAGAGGCTCCTGCAACTTCTGGACGGCAGAATGTCACCAAAAAAAATCTCAAACATTAGATTAAAAAGTAAGTAAAAAGTAAATCCTTTTATTGTCTCATCCATCCGTCCATTTTCCGTCACACGTACTCCAAGTGGGGTCATGAGGAGTGCTGGTGCCTTTCTCTAGCTATCTATGGACGAGAGGCAGGGTACACCCTGGACAGGCAACATAGACAAACAGGACAAACAACCATTAATGCATCAACTGTGGGAGGAAGCCGGAGTACCCAGAGAGAACCAACACATGCACAGGGAGCACATACAAACTCCATGCAGAAAGCACTCAACTGCAGCCCCCTTTATTGTCCCATAATGGGGAAATTTGTTCTCTCCATTTTGACCCATCCCCTTGGGGAGCACTGGGCTGCCATTTTGTGGCGCCCAGAGAGAAATTGGAGGTTAAGGGTCTTGCTCAGGGACCCAGAGTGCAGGCTGTGGTGATCAAACCAGGTACTTGCAACCTTCTCAGAGCACAAGTGCACTGCTCTAACCCACTAGGCCAACACTCTCATATGACCCTTATCAATGACCGTTATCTTTTATATCAATAAACACAGTGTCTGCCAACGTTCACAATGTAGTGTATGCTGGCTGATCGGATACTATGTTTACTATGGAGCAGACAAACCTAGACTCCCTTGTTGTTTTTCTTTCTGACTGACAAAGGAAGCCTAGTCTAAGAACTCCCCAAACAAGACAGTTTATAAAGTGTCCAACCACAGAAAGGCAAACTTTGGATAAGTGTTGACCACAATAAACAGCGCTTACATGCCGTCCCCAACACTCATCTCGGTTAACCTGATTTACGTCATGGTCAACCTCATTTCTGCATTCAGGCTGGAAGTAAAGCTCTGTGAAAATGTTAATAAAGAGGATAAGGGAAGGTGTAGAGGGAAGCTGTTTGGACAGCACTGACTAGGATGTTTCTGGACTGCTACCAAAGACCTGGATGAGTTCTAGGGAGGCTGTGATGTCATGCATCAGGTTCTTTGAGAACAACTATATACAACACGCACCAGGGTCAGTTATAGCAATGATAAAGCATGGATTATGCCAAACTCACACAGCTAAAGTTGGATAAGGAGGGGCCATCTCAGGAGTTAGGGCAAGGACATAGGGAGAGGAGAGGAGAGCAAGGAGGTATGAGAGGCTAAACGGCTTAACAGAGACTGAAAGAGCAGTTCCCTGGAAATAACAGCACATTTGTCTGGAGGGCATCAGATCACAAACCATAAACCAAAATCTCCTCCCCCAACTGCTTTTTATGACTTTTCCCTTGCAAATGAGCTGATCCATTTCTGCTCTGGCATTGAAACTTACAGTTTACAGAGTTGGCCGGCTCCACACTCTCCCCTGCCCCACCATCTATTTCAGTGAAGGATGGCTTCTTTTAACTGAAAATATCATAATTTAAGAAGCTACCTGTTATTTTTCTCAAATAAACACCTCTTAATCACAAAAAAAATCCTTAAATTGGACTAGAACCTCTAGTGCAGACATTTGCTCGAGTGCTAGCTGACAGAATAGGTGTCAAGCGATACAGAAAAAAAATTGACTTCATAACAGAAAGCAGCATGAGAAGCACTGTTACCGTCGACTTCAAAAACCTAAAAAGAGTCCTGAAAATTTGTAAAAACAAACTGCTGACACCGGCATGAGTAGCTCAACTCTGTAGTTATAAACAGGAGCTACTTGTTGTTTGTCTAAACGTATCAAACATTTTTTATTTTTTTTATTTTTGTCATAATAACATGGTTTGCATATTTAGTTTAGAAAAACCTTGCATTGCTTAACCGATTAAAAACATGTGTAGGATTAAACTATATTGAAAGCAACATTGCTTTAAACATTAATAAACAGGGTTATTATACACATAATAAAAAGGTGCATTATTTTCACCCTCATCACATTTATGTACTATATTCATCGAGCCACTTTGCGATGAAAAGGCGTCGGACACAACCTTACTCGGCCAGCATGGCTCCTCTTTCTGTGGAAAACAATGGCTTTAACATTAACTTGTTTGTTGCTTCTAGAGGTGTAAATCACACCCATCATGGCGATTCGATTCAGTATCGATTTCCTGACCCAACGATTCGATTATTTTCGATACTCAAGAATACACTTGAAAGCTGTAATATCGTTATGCATTTTTTTAAGAAACAACAGCAAATAACAGAAGTAGAAAAGTTGCTCAAAAAATACTGCCGAAAATCAGTGCCGCAGACAGGAGGCCGGCTTGTTTTGTTTTTACAACCGGAATTCCGGAAAACAACTCGTGAAGTTTGACCCACTAGAAGAGCGAGGTGCGCGAGAACGCTGGGACCCTTTTTCCACCTGGATCTCTGCTCTTTTTGGCCTTCATGTCCCTCCGTCGTCGGACTAAACTCGCCCCCACTTCCTCACCGCCTCGGACGTAGCTAAACCCACAGCGTGTAGCAGAGACCACGCTTCAATATTGAGCATAATTTAAAAATGTCTGTGTCAAGCTCACTGCAACACACTGCTGCAGGAGGATAACCAGGAAGCGAGGTAGGAGGGCAAAATAGGTTTAGCGCCACCGCAGCACGGGAGGGAGAATTACTCCCAGGAGCAAATGGATAAAAATAGACCGGAGGGAAAAAAAAAAAAACGTTAATCGATTCTCTTGCTGACGTGTCGATGCATTGGATCGTCGGCTGTTGGATCGATGCATCGATACAAAACGATTATTATTTACACCCCTAGTTGCTTCCCTAAGATAGTCTTACAGACTTGATGTAGAAATACAAATGTGCCATCTGTCTTTGCAGTTGTAACTTTCTGCTTCTCTATGCCGCAGGTAAAATTATCCTCAGTTTGACTGAGCTTTGTTTTCACTGGCTTGCTTTTCCACAAAGGCAACGAGATCTTGCATGGTCAACTGGAGAGAGGTATTTGCAAATGTTTGCTGTAAATCTTCTCTTAAACTAATATCTATGAGACAGATCAGCATTTCCAGGTTTTATGAGTGATATATAATCTTTTAATTTTTAGCTTTTGTTAGTTTTATATTTTCAAATGCTATACTGTTTTTTTTTTAGCACTTATATGTAAAGTACCCAATAGATAATATCCATTATTTTATCACTATTATTATTATTATTATTATTATTGTTATTATTTTTTTTATTATTATTATTTTTATTATTATCAACTTCGTGGCTTAAAATTTTATTTTTGTTTTAAGGACATCTTACTCGCCCAAACTGCCAGGTGCACATGTCATTTCCTTATTTCAATATGGCTGTCCAAAACACTTTTGTAACTATTTTCTATTGCACTGACAATCCTTGTATTTTACCCATAACATACGCATTGATTGCGTTTTTTTATCTCCGTAAATGAATTTTAGAACTTCTTATTTTAAATCTTGTTATTAGGTATAGGGTTAACCATGTGATGTAAGGCTAAAAAACACCGGTGCGTGTTGTTGTGCATTTTTCTCAGAGCTTGATGTCCAGTGAGTTCACTTTAATTGTTGCAAGTATTTTTTAACCAGTTAATAGTTTAAAGTCTTTTGCAATCTGGAAATCTAGCTTTTAGCAACATCTGTCAAGGGCCAAGGTCACGCTACCAATCTTCATGCTTAATTCTGATTTTTGGCTGAAATGCATTATGTCCTTATGGTCGTTCACTAGTATTTATATGCAGCCGCTATGAGAAATTAGTCTAAAGAGAATAGCACACTGACCAGCATGTGCAGACGAAGAATGTAGACTTCACACAGCTCATTGGGGATGAAATGATAAATGTGACTGTTGTGCTTAATAAAGCATAATTGAAAAACAAAAGCTGATACTACTGCTGCTGTAGAAAAAGTCTCTATAGTGCTATAGTGGTCAGACTGATCTCCTGGGGTGATGAGGTTGGCTACAGAGAAGAGGTCCTGAGGCTGGCAGCCTGGTGCTCAGAGAACAACCTCACTTTGAATACCAAGGAAACTGCAGAGGTGATCATCTAATCCAAGAAGCAAAACACAGACACACACACCCTTCACATAAATAATAAGAGCGTAGAAAGGGTCCACACCTTCAGGTATTTCAGCACCCTCAACTGTGAAAACATCTTCTGGTCAGAGAAAATCACATCCATCATCAAAAAGGTTCAGCTGCAGCTACACTTCCTGAGAGTCCTGAAGAAGCCAAAGCTGAACTTAAACCTGCTGCTGATCTTCTACAGTTCACCTACTGAGGGCCTTACTTTCATATTTCACCACAGTATAAGACTGGACAGACCCAAGAACATCTTTTTACAAAAGCTACAACCACTCTGAACTTTGACATGCACAGATTTTTTTTCGATTTCATGTACAATTTATATTTATTTATTATCTTTATATACACCATCTTTATATCTGTTAGAAAATTCTCAAAACTGTGCACTTCAAATCGATGTCTATATGTTTACATTGTATATCTTATAGATTTAACTTTTTTAAGTCTTTGCATTGATATTGGTCGCTTTAATCTCAATGTTCTGTGTATGATAATAATAGTAAAATTGACTGATCTGATTCTGATGTGTAGAGGGAGCCCTAGCAATGATGTTAAAAGTTGGATAAAATGTGGAATGACCGTTTAGACTGTAGATTTCTGCTTCTGTCTCCTTGAACCCCAGTCGGCCTCAGCAGATGGCCGCTCACACTGAGCCTGGTTCTGCTGGAGGTTTCTTCCTGTTAAAAGGGAGTTTTTCCTCTCCACTGTCGCTACAAGCATGCTTAGTTTGAGGGATTGAATCCGAGTCAACGAGTTAGTGCAATCAACTGGTTTTCCTTAGATAGAAAACTTTGAATCAATTTGACTGTATTATCTGGTGAGCTGTAAAGTGCCTTAAGATGACGTGTGAATTGAATTAAATAGATGCTTATAAATCTATCGGAATCTCTTTAAATACCACATGTGGATGTGGGTTCAAATCTGATTTTATTTTGAAGGTTGAAAAGATTGGCTGTTTAGATTAATCAGATCTTTTTGTTTATGTGCGAAAAGATCAGACTTGGGTCATATTTGCCTGCATTTTTGTTTGAGGACCAAAGTGCAGATAATTGCTCAGAAGGAGCATGGTGAGTCTTTTGTCAAACAGGCGACATGAAGAGGATTCCATGACCCAATGAGAACTGACAACAATAGAAAAATGAATACCAAAGCATTATTTTAGACTAGGCAAACTCCATGTTGCCTAACTTGAATCCATCCTTTGTAATTTTTCTTTTCAAAATTAATGTTGATTTTTCCAAAAGCTCTTAGGTCATGTGACTGACTTACACAAAACTTATCTCAAAACATTGTAGTATATTTTTTATCCTATTCTAATGCATTTACAATTTGATATTAGCTTTTATAATAGAGAAACTTTAGTTATTCCCAGTTCTTATAAAGAAAAACCTTTAATTCACCATTTCCAAGTGAACCACCGCTGCACATGGTAGGGCCGTTGCCGTCAGTTCCGCTAAATTACACCATGTCCCTGGCTCAGCCAGGCTATTATACAATAAGGGCAGCATAAAACAGGATGTTTTAGACCCAAATGTGGGATTTATACAATATCACAACTTTTCCACATGTTGGATGCGTTACAAATAAATAATGAAAATAGTTTATTTATTTTGAATGCCAAGTGGGTGTTTTCTCTTTTATTTAGTTTTTGTTCTACCCAGGGGTTGGATTTATCAAACCAGCTTTCTGCAACCAATTTTTACACCACAGCCCACAAAGAAACAAACACCCACCCACACACCATTCCCAAATACACACACGAAAACATGTAATCACAACCAACTGTTGCCCAGGAAGACCTAGAAGCCCTGAACTGAAACTGAAAACACAAACAAAATAATCTACTTTTCAGATTACAGTTTCATTTGCTAATAGCTTGTAGAGTTTATAATCTAAATTTATCCTTTTTTTTTTTTTTGCTTCATTCTTAAAAAAACAAACAAATTTACACTTATGCCATTAGTGAGACCTGCATGTATAAGTTTTGCAGTTCGTCTAGGTTTCTGGGGAAATTATAAAAATAGAACAATTCTCACTGTCTCATAAGACATAGGGGCCTCAGCTAAACTTCAACTGCAACTTGTTTCTCAGGTGTTTAGAGCTTTAGTCCCGCCCATAGCAGTATCACAAGGGAAAGTAATTAAATAAATATATATGCATTTCATGAAGCTACTATTTGTATAGAAATTCCACAGATATAGATATCCATACAGGCTTGTTAAAATGTTTTTAAACTACACCATTCTGCATTTAATCTAAAAAACATGTTACAGCTTATCTAAACAACCAAATCTATAGTAGAGATCATAATCACATAACAGAACCACTGCCTCAGTTTAATGTGTAAGATTTCATGTATGATATATAAGTATATAACCCAAGTTAATCAAATGTTTTATGTTCAGTAACAGAGAAAACATTGCTTATGGGGGAAATGTTTGCAATTCAGGTGCTATAAGAAAGTGAGAAGAGTGGTGAGAATGGCAGAGGATCATCAGGGCTCCTCTTCCCTCCATGAAAGACATTTCATCCCAGAGCTGCTTGTCCCGAGCCCGTAACATCTTCAATGACCCCTCACACCCCCACCATGGACTGTTCTCTCTGCTGCTCTCTGGGAAGAGGCTTTGAAGCATCCGATGCATGTCCAGCAGATTCTGCAACAGCTTCTTCCCCACTGCCATCAGACAGCTGAACTGTTGAGAAAACTCTTAATCATGTCACTAAATCTGCATCACACTTATAACACCAAACCAAAACTCTGCATATATCTTTTTTCTCCCACACTGTTTACATTTGATCACTGTTGCACTTTAAGGAGTGAGAATGTTATGAAAGCTCTACAAAACCAAATTTCGTTTTGTTTACACTCTGTTTATAAAAAATTACAATAAAAGTTTCTAAGTCTAACTCTAAGGTATAGCTTATTAGAGGGGAGGGAGCAGTAAGACTTGAGCCCAGGGAATTTAGCAGGTTAGCAGCACTGTGGGACCAACAGAGCCATGCAGCTGGTGGTATATTATAAATAAAATAAGTATTTTTTATTAAAGAAAAAGTCTACGTTAGACTTTCTATAACTGGCACTAAATAACCTTATCTGAAGGAAGACATTTAAATCACTGTGAGCTCATTCTATATATATATTCTTGTTTGTTAGCAACAAATCCTTTTAACTTTTGCAGCCTTGTTTGAGGAAATGCGTTTTTTCTTCAGACTTTTTTTGTGGACTTGGACTCAAAACAATCCATTGAGATAATTATGAAGAAAGAAGATTACTGTTTTTGTGCAAATGTCCCTCTTTTATTATGAGTTTTATTAATAATTATGTATTGTAAATCATAATTCATTATTTACTGTTCAGATCAAAGGCAACAATATTGGAAAAACTTTAAAATTGTCTTGATTATTGGCCATTAGCCTTTTATGATTATAACGAACAGTTGGGTTTCCTAATTAACTAAACATTTCATGTTTATCTTGGGAGAAAACCACAGAAAACCACACTTTATCAAGTTGAAATTTATTAAAAACAAAAAATTCCTTGTAACAGCAATCTGATTAAAAATACTTTTTGCTTAATGGCACAACTTGAACACACTACAATAAACATGGAACAAAATAAAAGATAGGGTAGATGGGGTAGCCGGAAGTTCTGGGCCTTTCCGCCATAACATCTAAGAGAGGTTTGATAAGGGGAAGGTGGAATCAAAAATAACACTTTTTGTTTTGAGATTAGGCTGCACAGGAATTTCCTGTCCGCCTTCGAGTTTTTTCTTGATGGCTCCACATGGGGAATCCAATACTCAGAATTTGTTGGGCTTTTGAGTTCAACCACTGCAGCCAGCCTGCGTTCAATCGCACCCAGCATACGGCTCAGCGCAAGGCCGTGCTCACTCACAGCCTTTGTGAGTGCGTCAACCGCTGCTGGCAGCCTGATCAATGCCCAAACTTCTGTCATCGTCCTCTGTAATTGTAGATACATCAGGTATCCTCCAAATCCAAACAGGAGAAATCCAAGTATCATAAATTAAAAAATCCATGCATCTTCACCATCCTCCACTGACAGCATTGTAAAACACACCATCTCTCCAGTAGTCTATGTCCCGGCAGGTCAGGAATAGTCCCCTTTTCCCTGTCTTAAACTTGAGGACAGGGAAAAGGGCCAGCCCCAGTCAGCATTTGCTGATGGAAAGGGAGGAGTGTCAACCAAACCAAGTTGAGAGAACAAATCAGCTACCTCAACAGAGGGGGAAAATGGAGGAGGGATGTTGGTTCTGACCAGCTCACAACCAATCCTCAAAGAGGAAAAGTGGGAAGGGACTGAATTTGAATAAGCCTGCAAAGCAACATATGATCAATGTCACAATCAGCCTCAATCATAATATAATCAGCAGTCAATTAGTCAGCATTCACCCACACAATGAAATGAAATGCATGCAATCATGTAGTGCAACATCCAACAAACTTTAGTATGCTTTATTCAGAGTAAATATCAAACTTCTAAACAAGGTCTGCCGAGATATTCCAATTAAGGAAGAGTTTCTTTACTTTTCCTTCCTCCCTCCGATATGGAGTTGAATTGGACCAGTCTTCATAGAGAAAACGTGTTGTGTCCCCAGTTTCTCTATTTCTTTCTGCAATTCTCTCAAAATCTCTCAAGAAGTTCAGTACAGTCCATGAAGGGGAACAACAGCAAAAACCTGTTAGGGTCCAATCCAGACCCTAACAGGGCTATGAGAGGTCTGTGATGACTGCTTTGCCACAGACAAGCCAAACCTCCTAAAGCAGAAGATTTAGTTTTCTTCTTTAACTTAGTTTTATCTAAATCCAGATCTCCTGTAAAAATTCACAGCCAAGGGTAAGAAAACACAGTGAAGTTTACTTTTTTCCAAATGATTCATAGCATTTTTAATAATAATTCAATTTTATTGTCATTACACTCTCACAAGTACAGAGCAATGAAATAAATTCTCTGCATTTAACCAGTGGCGGTTCTAGACAAAAATGTACAGGAGGGGCCCCGCGTGTTTCCATGGGGGAAAAGCTTGAAATAAAAAAACAGAGCAAAGGATTCAAATATATTAAGATAGCTGCATGAAGTGAAATTTCTATTCAATTAGGTATAATTAAAATTCCATGTCTTATATTCAGGAATTTTACATATTTTTTTTACTTAATTTAAGTTAAAATTACAGTTTTCTATAAAATCTGAATTAGAACTCAAGAAAAATGGATACATTCAGCGGTAAAAATTAGAGTATTTTCTTTTTGTTTAAACAAAACATTTAGCAGATGAAAACTGGGATCCTATCTCAATTCCACTGAAGCTATCACATTTTTTTTTCGATAATTAAACAGAGTTTGTAAAGAAAAAAAAAAGAAATAGATCCAAAGGACCTATCAGTAACCATGACAGCACATATCATCACTAGAATTTCTCAAGTATTATGTCTACAGTACCTGTCTAGAACTGCCCATGCATATAACCCATCCCCTTGGGGAGCAGTGGGATGCCATGGTGCAGCACCCAGGGAGCAGTGTCTGGTTAAGGGTCTTGCTCAGGGAGCCAGAGTGGCAGTCTGTGGGAATGGGGGCTTGAACTCACAACCTCAGGATTCAAAGCCCTATGCCCTAACCACTAGGCTGCTACTCACCAGTTAGTTGGTTTGATTTTTACTTTTTCAAACCATTATTAATATGTCATTGGGTTTGTTCTCTGAGTTTAATCCTTGCAGCTTTTATTCATGTTTTAAAATGTCTCCAAAGCCAGAGCCTAGGGTTAATTAGTCAATTTTTGGACCTGTGTTCCTCACTTATTCTTCCATTCGTACCTGTTTTCCTAACTCTCTAAGGTCTCAGTTGGCAGTATTCATCGAGTTCTCATTTTATTTCATTGTTTTCAGGCCTATTTACTGTTCCATCTGCCTTAAGGACTTCATTAGTCGTAGTCTTTAAACTCACCACATGGCTCCCAAAAGTCAGTCCGAAGCAGCTGTTCATAACAAACTCATAAAAAGCAGATTCTGCATATGTTCTCATTTAAATAACAGCAATAATGACTTTTGGGAATATTTATATAAAATATGAATACGTTATATTAAGGTTGGTACAAACATGAACTTAACTTTAAAGGTCCTTTAAAAGCAGAAGGACAATAACTTGCTAAACATGTCTGCTGAACCACTTAAAGGAATAGTACACCCAAAACATGATTAGCCTTCATTTTCTACTCACCCCCATGCTGAAAAACACTCTGGAGTACTTTTTTGATATCAAATGCATCTGGAGATCTGGGAGGCTTCTTGCTGTCTGCTGACATTCAAATAATGGAGGTCTATGGCGCCCGAGACAGAAAGGTCCATAAAAGTCCACAAAAAACGTGTCAATATTCCTCCATACTGCTCGTCCAATGTATTCCAAGTGTCCTGAGTGGGTAGCATCCAGAATTTACTCGAAACGAAGTCATTTAGAATGTTTTTAGAGCATAAACAGTAGTGTATAGGATTTCCTGAAAGCGCATGCGTGCGCGTTCACGAGTCTACGGAAGCCGGCAGACCAAACCAGATGAAAGTGCGCATTCAGCGTCTGCTCTGCCGATAATGCAAGCTTAGAAGAAGAAATGTGCTGTTTACCTGTGCAAAGAAAGAAACAACGAAAGAAAAATGTCTGAGGACTTCAGTGTTGAGGAAGAGCATGAGTTCTTTGCCGAGCTGAATGCGATGGTTTGGTCTGCCGGCTTCCGTAGCGTCGTGAACGCGCATGAACGCGCTTTCAGGAAATCCTATACACTACTGTTTATGCTCTAAAAACATTCTAAATGACTTCGTTTCGAGTAAATTCTGGATACTACCCACTCAGGACACTTGGAATACATTGGACGAGCAGTATGGAGGAATATTGACACGTTTTTTGTGGACTTTTATGGACCTTTCTGCCTCGGGCGCCATAGACCTCCATTATTTGAATGTCAGCAGACAGCAAGAAGCCTCCCAGATCTCCAGATGCATTTGAGATATCAAAAAAGTACTCCAGAGTGTTGTTCAGCATGGGGGTGAGTAGAAAATGAAGGCTAATCATGTTTTGGGTGTACTATTCCTTTAATGTTCTCTTGTTGCTCTTGTAAGGATGTTAATTTTCATGTCACTAAAGCTTCATGGCGACAATTATCCTGTTTAAAGATTTTTCTTAGTGATTTATGAAACAAATTCTCACGCCTTTCTTCATCCACAAAGCGTATTATTCCTACCAGATGTGCTTCATGCCATAACTCCCTGGAGCATATAGACAGAATGTGTCTGAACCAAGCAGCCCAGCTGAGAACCAAGCATGGCTTCTGTTTTATTTAGAAGATCCTCTTGATGTATGGCTGCACTGGTGTAACTAAATCACTTCTCTTAATGTAAAAAAAACAAAAAACATTAGTGATTTTATACTCCACCTCCTAAGAACTGGGAACATGCTCGTACTGAGCCTCATAAAGCTTTAAAACATTCCAGGACTTTGGCTGAGAAACATCATGAGGCATTTGTTTTTGGTCGTTGTCTGTCTGTTGCTGTTTCTGCAGCAGGCTCAATCCAGGAGAGATGAGAGTTGCAAGCCAGTAACAGCCAGCTTTTGTCAAGGTTTGGGATATACTTCTACTCCTCACCCAGATGGGATCCAAGGATTCAGCCTGCAACAAATCCGCAAAATAGTGGAGACTGCTTGCTCACCTCACATCGCAACAGTCATATGTCGCGTTGTTGTACCTGAATGTGGTTCAGAAAATGAAAGCAGGAAGAAGCCCTGCCGAGCGCTCTGTGAGAAGGTCAAGAAGGATTGTCAGTCCCCTCTAAGTGCAAAGTGGCTGTTCTGGCCATATAAGCTACGATGTGACTCTTTACCAGAGTCTAACTGTGTGCAGGTAAGCATAACATGACTCAGTTTTCACTTTGAGTTATCAGAGGAGACTGTGTTTCAAATTATAAACCCATTTTGCCTTCAACTGTATGGTTTATTAAATGTGGGACCTAACTTTATGCCAGGCGTCTTCAACTTAGGTCCTCAGGAGTTACTGTCTTATAACCTTTTTTTGCATCACTGTATAAAGCACCAAAATAAAACGAATAGATATGTGAAAAGTCTTTGCAGAGCATGATAACAGGGTGAAGACGTAAAACGAGCATTTCACTTGCTTGTTTTGGAGCAAGGTTGCATCTAAAAGTGTGTGAAAAGATGGATTATTAAACATACATTGGTAATTCAGAAAAAGTATTTAGTCAGCCACTGATTGTACATGATCTACTTAGAAAGATGAAATAGGTCTGCACATTTCAGCATATATGTTTACTTCAACTATGAAAGACAAAGTTGGAAAAAAATTCAAAACATTTGGAAGGATTTTTTAATAATTTATTTGTGAATTATGATGGAAAATAAATATTTGGTCAAAACAACCAAGAAAGATGTCTGGCCCCTCAGAGACCTGTAAATTCTTTAAGAAGCGTTATACATTTTGAACTCCTTATATTCAAAGAAGAACCTGTTGAAAAGCCTCAAACAGTCAGACTCCAAACTCCAAACAGAACGGCCAAAACCAAAGAACTGTTATCAGGCTGGGAAGCGTGAATCTACAACAGCAAGCCGGCAACCCAAATCCAATGCACTCATTTTGAGCCATTGAAAATTACAATTAATAAGTAATAACTATTAATTTATCTTATTATTATTGTTATATATGCATAATAAATATGTTTAACTTGTTCTGTTATGTACATTATCTGATACAATGATGTGGAAAAAGGGAGGTTTTATTCAGAAATGTGTTTTTTTTTTTTTTTTTTTTTTTGGTTTTAATTTTAATTTTACACTACTTCTCCAGCCTTTGTAAACTTCTGTTCCCAGAGTACTGAAGATGCTGAGAGCTCCTCTCCTGGATGAGGTGTTGTTATTATACCCGAATTTGAACAAGCATTCCAAGGTCCTGGATTGGCATAATCAGTCTGCAGACCTAAACCCCATAGAAGATATGTGGAGGGAGTTGGCAGTCGGGCTGCAGTGGGTAGCACTGTTTGCAGCAATAAGGTTCAGGGTTCGGTTCCCGGCCCGGGGTCTTTCTGCATGGAGTTTGCACGTTCTCCCTGAGCATGCGTGGGTTCTGTCCGGGTACTCCGGCTTCCTCCCACAGCCCAAAAAACATGACTGTTAGGTTAATTAGGATCTCCTTAGGTGTGGGTATGTGTGAATGGTTGTTTGTCCTGTTTGTCTCTGTGTTGCCCTCCGATGGACTGGAGACATGTCCAGGGTGAACCCCGCCTCTCCCCGTTGACAGCTGGAGATAGGCACCAGCCCCCCTGGCTTCCCCGCTTGGGATTAAACGTGACGGAAAATGGATGGACGGGTGGATTTGACAGTCTGTGTTACCCAAAACTTCCCTGCTCTAGTGGAGAGGGATGGGATGGGTCAAAATAGGAGCTACAGTGTGAGCAAACCTGATGAAGTTACAGGAATCAGGAAGGTTATGCACCAAAATTTTGAGCTGTACTTTTGTTACTGACTAAATACTTATTTTTCCATTATAATTTAAAAATCATTTTTTTTTTAATCCTAAGATGTAATTTTTCTTTTTTTTATGTTGTCTCTTATGGTAAAGTGAGCCTATGATATGAAAACTACAGACCTCTCTTATTTTTTTTAAGTGGAAGTACATGCATCAGCTGACTGAATATTTTTTGCCCCACTGTGTCGTTGTGCAAGCATTAATAGCATATTGATGATAATGCAAACCATGCTTTAGGTGTTGTTTTTTTATTGCATGATTAACTCATTGAAATCAAGACTCAATATAGTATCAAAGTAGACAGGAGAAATAAGTTAAATGGTATTTATATTTGTACAACCTTCAGCTGTGAGGATTGTGTTTGTGACTGAGACACACTGTTTACTAATGGGGTTTATCCCATTATCAAGGCCTTTATGTGCCTCTGGTGAGGACAAGAAAAGCTGGGAAGACTACCAGTTCCCAACCTCACCTTTCAAGGGCCTTTATCTCACTTGCCGAGACTCACTGGCTCCCAAATCCCACCTTTTCCTTGCATTATTGCTAAAACCTTTGTTTATTTGGCATCTGGTATAAAACTAGATGTTTTTAACCAAAAGAACTCAACTATATCATAATATCATACTCTTTTTCTGCTCTACCAGGGTCAAGAAACTTTTGTTACTGAAGCTCCACCACCAACATGTCAGCCTATCACTGCCCGACTCTGCACTGACCTGCCTTACAGAGAGACCTTCCTGCCAAACAGTCTGGGTCACCGAACCCAAGATGTGGCAGCCCGGGAGATGGACAAGTTCGGCCCATTTTTGAAACCTGAATGCTCTCCTTACCTGAAGCCTTTCCTCTGTTCGGTGTACACGCCCAAATGTGTCTCGGCAAAACCTCAATCTCCTTGCAGAAAACTTTGTGAGCTTGCACGTTCTGAGTGTGCTTCACGGATGAGAAGCTCCGGCTTTCAATGGCCAGACTCCTTAAAGTGTGAATCCTTTACTAGCGGGTCCTGTGAAGAGGTATGCTTGGCTTCTTGTAATTGTAGTTACTAAATTGTTGTTTTGACATAATGTAGAAAGGCCTTTCCTTCAAAACAAACAATATGTTTACATTAGAGATACAAACTGCTTATTTGAATCGTTGTTTTGATATCAGTTGCAACACAGTCTTAAAAAGTTTGGAAAAGTATTTTGTTACCTGTCTGGAGAAAAAAATTGTATTATATATAATTTTTTTTATGAAAAATGTATATATATATATATATATATACATGCTAATAGAAATCGATAGTCTTTAAATTGCTTCATCCTAATTATTATTGCTTTGAAGCGAGAAAATTAAGGATTTTTTTTTAAATCGCGTACTTAATATTTTGTTTCAAAAATTGGAGTTTACGTTTTTTTTCTGTTAGGGTTAAGTAATAAATGAATGTAATAAAGTTAGATTGAAAAAAAAAATGATAAAAAATAGTGATATTGATATTAGAGTCTTTAAGTAAATAAAAAAGAGAACTGATGGATAAATGATTATTTAAAATTTTCAAAAGGATTTTTAAACTTTTTTATGGGGAATCTTAGACAGAGTTTATGGCTGGATATGTATGTGAGTAGCTGGGTCAAAAAAAAAAAAGAGCTAAAACTTACTTCTTTAAACCTTCAATAATAAAAATACAGATATTAAGATTTACCTTGTTAAAAAATAAAATCCTCATATAGTGGAGGATTATTTTTTCCAGATTTGACAAACCTAAATGTTATTAATGTTAATGTAAAGCTGACATAAGTTGCTCTAACATAATAATCATCAAATTCCCTTTACGAAAATACAACATTTTAAAGCCAGAGATCTTATATTGTTGTACAATAATTGATTGAAAAACACTGATAATAAGTGTAATTATGTAATATGTTTCATTTCTCAAACTGAGTCTGGAAAACATGGTGTCCTAAAATAAAAAAAATGTACTAACCTTGTTTAAAGGTCTTACTGTAAATGGATTATGTAATGAGTTCTTTGTAAAAACCCAGCAAATTACCTCTAAAAGTGTTTTTGTGCCCACTTCTAGCTGCCAGGCTTAAACCGCCACTTTCTCCAGGAGGGTGGTGACTCACAAAGATCACAATCACGACCAGATGTTCAGCCTGCTTCACGGCTTTCGGTCAGCCGGGATGGAATTTCCCAGAACAGAGCTCCTGCTGTGAGACAGCTTTGGTTTTATTGCATGTTGAGCATCGTTTTGTTTCGTGACCTGTGGTCTTAAACAAGCACCTTATTTGTAAAAAGTCTATTGGTAGAATCTTTCTCCACCTCCCAAGAAAAGCAGCAGACTAAGCTGAAGCTTCAGGATACAGACTGTAGTCGAGAGCCATGAAACATTTTTTCTTAGTTGTTCTGTTCATGCAGGTTTTTCCTTCACAAGTGCAACCTGGGAGAGATGACAGTACAAGCTGCAAGCCAATGACAACCAGTTTTTGTGGAGGTGTGGGATACAAAACTACCCGTCATCCGAATGGACTCCAGGGCTTCAATTTACACCAGATTGGCCAGATTGTGCAGACAGCCTGTTCACCACATGTCGATATTCTCATGTGTCGTGCTGCCTTGCCAGAATGTGGCTCAGGAGATGGGAGTCAGGTGAAGCCATGCAAGGCTCTCTGTGAAAGGGTCAAGAAGGATTGTGATCCTATATTAACAAATAAGCGGCTCACCTGGCCAACGCAGCTTCGGTGTGAAAATCTCCCACAGACTGACTGTATTCAGGTAAACATTTGTCTTATATCTATGTAGAGGATTTTCTTTATTGAACTGCTTTTATAGAGAATGCTATTTTAGCTTGTAAATGAACTATAGATGTGCAAAACATTTGAAATAAGACCTTAAAACCCTGGTTGAAGTCAACTTTAAAGATACCTGCAACCTGGCATTGAATAGGTTATTATGGTGCTCGTGCCCAAGGAGTTAATACTCCTTATTTTTTTACAGGTTGTCACCACTATAATTTTCAATGCAGTTTATTTCGGTTTTATATCAACAATAAAAACAATTATATATTTCAGGAAAATATAAAACAACCTAAATATAAAAGTTAGAGGAAAACAGGTAAGACAGAAAATGTAAATACTATTAGAAAAAATAAAACACCCTTAGAAAAAACTGGGTATGCTTATTAAAAATATATATTGTAGTTTGTATATTTCACAGCTTTATGGAAGAAGCTGTTTTTAGGTCTGTTTGTTCTGAATATTGTGCTGCTGTACTGTTTTCCTAATGAAGGTTTTACCAACAGAGCATTGCCTGGGTGCATAAACCGAGTACAGAATACACTTAGACTTAGACAGATTTTATTTTTCATTTTGTCATTTTGTTTACACCAGTGAAAAACAAAAAAAAAATTTCGTTTGGAACAGCTCTCTGGACAATTTCTTTTTTTTTTAAAGTGCAGCCTTGAAAAATAGTAAAAACAAACAAAAAGATATATATATATATATATATATATATATATATATATATATATATATATAAACCTTAATATAAACATATGACTGTAAATCTACAGTTCTAACACTTTTTTTTAGCTTATTTATTAGGTTAAAGCAGAGATGGGAAGTAACGAAGTACAAATACTTCATTACTGTACTCAAGTAGATTTTTCTGATATTTTTACTTTACTTTACTACTTATTTTTATGGCGACTTTTTACTTCTACTCCTTACATTTTTACACAAATATCTGTACTTTCTACTCCTTACATTTAAAAAAATTGGCTCGTTACTTTAGTTTTGAATCATTTCAATGGAGTTACCGTTATTATTTTTCACGTCATCAATACCAAATTCAATCTAATTGGATGGGAATCTACGTTGCATTTGACGCACCACTACAAGATGAATCGACAGATTAGGCGGTATTCATTTGCGGCAAATCATTGCAGCTTGGTGGCGGTGGCGTTAGCATAGTAGCATGGACGACGAGATGATTGAAAATGAACACAACGGAGATCTAGTCCTATTGGCAGACATCCATTTAAAATGTAGGCAACGGCATGAAAAAAGTGGTTTCTACTTTTACTTTTATACTTTAAGTAAATTTACAAGCCTGTACTTTGTTACTTTTACTTGAGTAAAGAAGTTTAATCAGTACTTCCACTTTTACCAGAGTATTTTTTAACACAAGTATTTGTACTTTTACTCAAGTACGGAAAGTGAGTACTTTTGCCATCTCTGGGTTAAAATAACGCAGATTTTATTGTTTTGGGGAAAAAAATTAGTATAGCATAGATATGGCTGCCTTGAGCCAGTATTATAGTTAGCACAGCTTTTGCTGCTGTACAGCTTAAGTCTACAGATTGTCTGTGCAAGCTTTAGACATCTACAGACTAAACTTTGTGTTTGTTTGTTTTTTTGCAAAATGTCTAAATTAAAAATTGTGCCACTATTTCCTCATTAATTTTAGGTCCAGAGTTATACAAAGCCGCTATAACACATAAATATGGTTTAAAAACGTTTTTTCCTACTGTCTTGTTTTCTTGTACAGTTCCAACCCTTTTGCAGCCTCTAAGAAGTTATCCTCCACAATTTCTCAGTAATTATGGCCTTTTAACATTATATTAAGTCCCACCAGATTCTCCTTACCATTTGATCTAAATATTGCACATACAATGATGCGTTGTGTGTAACCATGGGGATAGTGTTTCCGGAGTATTGGGCTCATTTGACCTGAACAAATTGTAAATCTAAGAGATCTATTGAGAAGCTGTGGAAACCTTACATTGATGCTCACAACTCAAACATTTGCAAATATAAAAACAGCCTTCAATTATGCCGAGATATTCCCCAACCTGCAGGGGTTATTTAGCTAAGATTCTGAAAAGAAATGGTTTAGAGAGACTTTAGACGCTTTCAGATGCTGAATTTAATAAATAGTTAAAATTTTTCTTCTGACCCCAAAATTATATACTTTGTGTTGATCTATCTCATACAATCCTAGTAATCTAGACCTATGCATGTTAGTGTAAATACCTAAGTATGATAACTTTTACAAGTCAGTACCCTTTTTTAACCTTTTTAAGTGATTGATGGACGGATGGACAGACAGATGGATGAATTATGTTTTTCATTTCAAACTGTTTTATTGAGGAAACATACATGAAAATTCAAACATCAACAATACAAATTTGCCTGTTTTTTTATGTTAACATGAAACATAAAGATAACACAAAGTCAAAACAAAACAAAAGTGGCATAAATAAACATAAACACTCTCAGAAACACTATCTATTGTTCTATCTATTGAATGTATTTTAATTATTTTGTTAAGAAAACTGTATGCTTTCCAGATGATGAATTATGTTTTTCTTTGTTTTTGTTTTGCCCTCAGGGTCCACCTGCCGCTGTCGGACAGACCCCCACAGGAACATGTCAGCCGATCACAGTTTCCATTTGCGAAGATGTTTCCTACTCAAATACTATCCTCCCCAATATTCTAGGTCACAAATCCCAGGAAGAGGCAAAGCTAGCAATACAACAGTTTGTCCCACTAATAAAGGTTGAATGCTCTCCTCATCTTAAGCCATTCTTGTGCTCAGTCTTCACACCTCAGTGTGTGTCAGGAAGAGCCCAGCCTCCGTGCAGGACTCTCTGTGAACAGGCGCGATCAGGCTGTGGGAGACTGATGAACAGTTTAGGCTCTCCATGGCCTGAAGCCTTAAAGTGTGAATCCTTCACCACTGAGTCCTGCGAAGAGGTAAGGATGCATTCTTTGTCATTAAAATTTAGAGCCATGTTCTCACGAGGATGATACAAGCAATCTTTAATCATATTTCCATTAATCCAGCCTTCACGTATCAACATTCTTGGAACATGTCAACCCATGACTTCCACTATGTGCCAAGACATGCCTTATAAGGAAGCCTTTCTGCCCAACAGTCTCGGCCACAAAACGCAACAAGAGGCAAACTTAGCATTAGATGACTTTGAGCCACTTGTTCAGCTCCAATGCTCCGCTCATTTGAAGCCTTTCCTGTGCTCCGTCCACCTTCCAAAATGTGCGTCTGGGATGAGACTACCACCCTGCAGGACAGTCTGTGAGCAGGCTCGATCCGGCTGCGAGCCTCTGATGAACAGGTTTGGCCTAAACTGGCCAGAGAAACTGAAATGTGAAGCATTTTCCACAGAGTCATGCGAACAGGTATGTCTTTTTATTCTCTCTTTAGTGTCTTCTTAGCACTTTCTGTTTTTTCATCTAAGATTATATTAAAGCTACAGTGTGTAATAATTACAGGGATATACAGTCAGAAATGTAATATATTATACATAACTATGTTATTTATCATCATCTACGAGCTCAGCCTCTTAACCTTAGAATTCGTTATTTATAATTACATAGGAGTGGGTCTCGCAGCCATGGAGGCAGACATCTTTGCACTACGGCAGCGCAGAGCCAACAAACTAGCGATTGCGAGATCGCCAAAACGTCACAACGATGTAGAAAAAATAACGGGTATATTTATTATCTTAAGTCTACATGAAGTCTATACCCTACACAGACTAATGAAATACTGTAAAATTATCTATGTAAACAAACCTCATCACTTGAGATGGTAGGTGATGCTGAAAATTACACACTTAAGCTTTAAGGTTTCTGTCACACACACGAGCTTACCTTATAATATAAATGATCAGGGGACTAATTTGTCAAACTTGCTTTGCACAAAATATTACATTACACATTACACTACACGTGCATCACTTTCCAAACAAAGGTTATGATTAGTCAAAAACAAACTTGCTGTGGTAACATTTGGTCCCTCACACCAACTCCTTGCATAACCCTTTGAGGAAAGGGAGAAAGAAGACACTGATGGTGAAGAACTGAAGCCAGATAAAGGCCTCTCAACATCACTTTATGTAAAACATTAATCGGAAATCCGCCTCATTGTATGCATTCAATTCTACTGGTTAATTCATGTTTGCACAGGTCAAACTACACATGAGGACCAAATTTAAATAGATAAAAAAGGCATAGGAGCACCTCAAATCCTTAATTAAAGCTCAAACAATATTTAAAGGCTTTCTTATCATTTCATTCCTTCTGATCACCAGTTAGAGTCGTACCAAAGATCAATACATACATTTAACCAGTTGTGAGGCATTCAAACTGCTGTAAACATTTTAATACCGCTGTTACACCCGTGTGTAATGGTGAGCGATGGATGCTGCTATGATGGAGGATGTTGGAAATGGGAGAATAAGGAGGAAACATTTTTTCAGGTTCCCTGACACATCATAATGATTTTATCAGACAATCAGATTCCGGAGGTCAGTGAGCACTTCTCCAATGCACAAAAAAACCGAAGGATGGCAGGGTGCACAGTACTAAAAGAATATAAATAAACAGGGAAACTAGCATTTAATGGTGCTGTGCAGTTAACTACTTTTTTAAGTTTATTTTATCAAATAACTTTCATAATCTTTTCTATGTTGTTTTGTGAAAACACATGCAACTGGCTGCGTGTGACAAATCAAATTGTGATTCAAATTCAAATAATGGCCAACCAGTTAATATGGGATAAGTTCACAACAACTATAATTCAAAATGTAATAATTTAGTAACAAAATAATTCAACTCCAAGTCAAACATATTTCTGTTAAAGCTCAACAAAATACTATGTGCATAGACGTAAAAATGGCTTTAAATCAATCAATAAAATGATGCAATCCTATTACAATTTGACATTAATTTTACAACAGATAACCTAAGATTAGTTTGTAATTAGGTGAAATTAAAAATCAAATTTAAATCAGCCAATGTGATGTCTTTATGGGAGTGTTTTGTAGAGGGGGTGGTGCAGCAGTTTGGAGAGTGAACCATTTTACCCCACTACAACGACAACTCAGCCAGAGAAACAATTGCATCTAAAAAAAAACTTTCAGAGGCATAGACCAGTATCAGATATTGCAGGCTAACATAGAATTCAAACAACTCCCTCTTCCTAAAGGGCGGACCTTTTCTTCTGGTTCAAGATACATGTTTTCTAAGCCAAAACAAGTTTTCAGGGGTACTATATAAAGCTTCACACTCAATGCTATTTCTGATATTTTGAATTGAAAAAGTTTCCTGGATGGGAAGCAAAACGTCTTCAAACTTGGAAACAAAGTCCAGCGGATTTTTTTTTTACTTTTTGGACATACCATACACGGTTTCTAATCTAACTTTATGAAACCAAAGCCCACATGATAAGGAATACATTAATTTAATTTGCACATTTGAAGGAATTGATAAAAGCTAAACAGTTAGAGGCAATATAGAGGCCCCGTGTCCTCACTAAGACTAAGAAAGTAGAGCACATCACCCCAGTTCTAAAGTCCTTACACTGGCTCCCTGTATCTCAGAGAATAGACTTTAAAATACTTCTGTTAGTCTATAAATCTCTGAATGGCTTAGCACCTAAATACATCACAGACTTGCTATCAGTGTATCAACCCTCCAGACCACTCAGGTCTTCTGGCTCCAGCCTGCTCTGCATACCTAGAACCAGAAATAAACATGGAGAAGCAGCATTTAGTTCCTATGCTCCACTTATCTGGAACAAACTTCCAGAAAACTGTAAAAGTGCGGAAAGCCTGATTTCCTTTAAATCAAGACTAAAAACACATTTGTTTAGATTGCCTTCCACTGTTCTAGTTAAACAGTTCAACTGAAACATCATTAGCTCAACTTTTTTATTTTCTTTAGACCAACTGTTTTTAATATTCTTTTTTGTTTCTGCATTTTTTAATTTATTTTTTCCCTACTTGCTTTGCTTCTGTTTTATTTTCCTATGTTTTAATCATGTAAAGTACTTTGCATTGTCTTTGTACTGAATTGTGCTATACAAATACATTTGCCTTGCCTTTGCCTTGCCTTACAGGAAGTTCTGAGTATAGGAGGCAGTTTTTTAGGGACTTCATGTAAGAATGTTGTCATTAAAGAACATAACTTTAGTTAAGACTAAGAAATCTTTATCTTTAGCATTTTTTTATGTAACCTGATGAATGTCTGATTTCATATGTTGGGCTACATTCTTTATTGTGCATCTAGAGATGTAAACTATTGTTAGTGATATAACCTGTTGCAACTATTGTGAAATTTGACTTAAATACGTGCCACTGATATAATTTGAGGGCAGAATCAAGAATTAATTACAACCATTTATCTAATTTTAATGAAATGTTACATTTTGCAATAAATATTTCTGCTAATTGAAGTGTTTCCCTATTTTTAAATTAATAGGAATGACTATTGGAACTAAATGTTTTTACCACTTAGTTTTGTTCTTGTGGGCAAAACTGTTAAAGAAATGCAAAAAAAAGTCTGTTTACATTTGTGTCTGCAGTACGGAGTGAGAAGCACCATGGAGATGTGCGAGCCAATCTCTATACCGATGTGCCAAGGCCTGTCCTACAACCAGACCATCCTCCCCAATCTTCTTGGCCACACAAGTCAAAGGGAGGCGGTGATGAAGATGTCTTTCTTCAACTCGATTGTGCAGACTGTGTGCTCTGCAGACATACAGCTGTTTCTGTGCAGGGTGTATGCCCCAGAGTGTGTGGAGGGCCGAGCGCAGCGCCCATGCAAGTCATTCTGTGAAAAAGCCAGAAGAAACTGTGAAGGTTTAATAAGCAACTTTGGAGTCTCCTGGCCAAACGAGCTGAACTGTAATGCATTCCCAGACGACATGTGCATATCAGTAAGACGTGAATGCTAGACTATTGAGAACTTTTTCCTAATTGATAGATCTTTTTAATTTGCATGTTTAACTGTTTTCTTTTTCTCTCCCTCAGGAAGACAACAGAAAGGAGGTAATTTTACCCTTAAATCCTTTTATAAATCTTTATCTTCTTCATAGAAATTGTAAAAGAGATTTGTGGGGGACTTTAGTGAATTTGCTACAGTCGGTGTGTGCAGGAGAGAAAAAAAAGGATTGAACTTTTCACACGAGTTTTCAATATTAATACCAACAATGGTCTTAATAATAATTAGTGTTGCACCGATACCAGCATCAGGCACTAAAATGGTGGTATCGGTATTGGCGAGTACCGACAAATAGGGCACCGATACCATATTGAGAGCCAAAAGTTTATCCAACTATTGTCACCCATTCCAGATAGGCAATAAAAAGTTCTAGTGGATTCCCTTTGTATTAGTCTTTTTCCAGCTTCTCAAAGGTAGGCAGAAGCTTGACAAAGCCATTATGGCAATTGTTTTACATCCAAGTAGACTGCAGTTCTTCATATACACACACATCAATTTCAAGCAGATGGTTTCAGTATGGTATCGGTATTGGCCAATACTGCACAGCCAGAAATCAGGCCCAAAAAAAGGCCATTGGCGCAACAATAATAATTAATTTTATTGTTCTCACATTGGAGAAATATATCTCCGCATTTAACCCATCCCCTTGGGGAGCAGTGGGTTGCCATCGTGGGGCATCCGGTGGAGGGTCTTTGCTCAGGGACCCATAGTGGCAGTCTGTGGAAGTGGGGCTCAAACTCAGAACCTCAGGATTCCAAACGCAATGCCCTAACCACTAGGCTGATACTCACTCTACTTATCAATACTGGGATCAATAGGAGAGGATAGGATCCTATCCACCCTCCTCTACTTTGTTCTAGCTGGAAATATTTGATCTATAGGGAAATAATTTCTAAAAGTACATTTCACTTATTGTTTAATTTTTTTTTTTTACTCATAAAAAGCTAAACTAAGGAGAAACCAAAGCAAGCATAGATTTATATATATAAGCAAGATTAGGCTATTTTTAAATTTACTGAAAAATAATCCAAAATACCAAAATAAGCTACAAAAATAATATGAGGATATCTTTTTTATAAAGTCAATCAACATTTAAGAAGAGAATAATCTGCTATCCTGACACCTAGTGGTATAATTGCTGGATTTCTCAGTTTATCAAATTATTCTCCAGTAAAAAGTTTGACGCCACTTTGCTTTATTTCGCTTACAGCATTCGCATCGCAACCAGACTGACAAGTCCAACATAAAATGTGTTTATCAGTGTCTTTCTCCTCTTTTTCAGATGCTGAGAGCTGAAGATGTTCTTGCTAAACTAAATTCTGGTGGCTATACAGTCAGTGGCAAATGTCAGTTTGTATTCATTGTTTTAAAATATATAGAGAAAAGGAGCAGTTTTACTAATCTTTGTTTTTATTGTTTGAACACAGCTCTTACTCTAAAGACTGCACACCTGCTGTTGGTACTGATGGATGTATCCTTTTAAATGAATATGTGGGATTCTTTTAAAACAATTGTGGATATTTTTTTTAAGATTTGCTCCAAAATATGCTGGTAGAATCCATCTGGATTTCTTTCAGCAACCTACCTATATAGACGAATCACTCAACAGTAGTACTTCAGTAAAAATATTTATACTCTCAGTTTTAACCAATTGCAAGTAAAAGTTACTCGGTCAAACATCTACTCAAGTTAAAGTATTAAACTACTCACTTTTGAAAGTATTTAGGTATGCAAAAGTACATTGTTATGGTTAGAAGATGACTCTGAACCAGAGCAACTACAGAGGCAGGTTGTAGGTTTAAAGGTTTATTGAAAAGGATAGTGGGTCCGTACAAGAAGCTGTGTGGTCTGGTCTGGTTCTTCTGGGCTTCTGCTGAGAAGATGAGGAGACTGGCAGAGATGGGAAGTATTTGTACTTCGTTACTGTACTCAAGTAGATTTTTCTGATATTTTTACTTTACTTTACTACTTATTTTTATGGCGACTTTTTACTTCTACTCCTTACATTTATACACAAATATCTGTATTTACTACTCCTTACATTTTAAAAAATTGGCTCGTTACTTTAGTTTTGAATCATTTCAATGGAGTTACCGTTATTATTTTTCACGTCATCGATACCAAATTCAATCTAATTGGATGGGAATCTACGTTGCATTTGACGCACCACTACAAGATGAATCGACAGATTCGGCGGTATTCATTCACGGCAAATCATTGCAGCTTGGTGGCGGTGGCGTTAGCATAGTAGTATGGACGACGAGATGATTGAAAATGAACACAACGGAGATCTAGTCCTATTGGCAGACATCCATTTAAAATGTAGGCAACGGCATGAAAAAAGTGGTTTCTACTTTTACTTTTATACTTTATGTAAATTTACAAGCCTGTACTTTGTTACTTTTACTTGAGTAAAGAAGTTTAATCAGTATTTCCACTCTTACCAGAGTATTTTTTAACACAAGTATCTGTACTTTTACTCAAGTACGGAAAGTGAGTACTTTTGCCATCTCTGGAGACTGGTGAATGAATGCAAACAGTTGCTGGTGGATTATGCTGGGCTGATAACTCACTGGAGAGAGGCTGTGGTCCGATCTTAGGGGGAGTGTCTCCAGTGGTCCAAGTGCTGGTCCAGTACTCTCTCCCTGGTTGATGGTTCGAAGGTGGACAGGCAGGTGAGCGCAGGCAGGAGGGCTGAGCGGTGGATCGTTCCGAGATCCCTCTCGGGTTCCTGGTTGCGTTCTGACGGGGATCCAAGGTCTGTGATTCCAGGCTGGGTTTCAGGGTCAGAGTCCAAAGTTCTGCAAAGAAGGTGCAAAAGCAGAGTTTAGACTAAGGTTTGAGTCGCAGGAACAGGACAAGGTTTGGTCTGTACCAACACTGAGGCGTTAACAAACTGACGCCCACCTCCTGGTTCCAGCTCCTTAAGAAGGATAGTAAGCAGCTCAGATGTAGTGCACCTGCCCGTCCATCCCTGCTGAGGAGAGAGAGAGAAAAAGCCTGGCCTGGACCCAGGGACCGGAGTATGACATACATACATTCAAAGCACTTGAGTATTCAAAAATACTAATTATATTATCTTATATCAGTACATTTGTGAATAATTTTAAAGGCGTTATTTTAAAGAATCTTGTAACTTTCAGAAACCACCTAATGTATTGATGCATAGAACCACCTGCTAGAGATTCAAAACCTTCAGTAAATAACTTCAGCATAAAAATGCCACAAAAAAACGGCAGCCATGTTGATTAGTGTTTCTTATTTAAAGCAAACCAAAAATAATTCAGGAGAGTCTTGATTCTCTTCACACTTTCACTATGGAATAAAGGTTTAAGGTTGAATCTATTACCACAAATAAACCACAACTCTGCTTTAAGACTCATCCTACTGAACAACTAGGTCAAATGGCAACAACTAACACCTTAGTAAAATTTTCAAATACAAATAATATCTGCCCTGGGTTTCTCACATGTTTGGAATGTCCTTAAATCTCTAAAACAGTGGAGTCCAAATTCAGTCATAAGGGCTGTTACGTTGCATGTTGAAATTTCTATGCAAAAAAGAAAAACAGCAACAGTGGATTACAAAGCTAAGCTGAGCCAGAAGGAACTAGCAGCTTCCTGCTAATGAAATGCAGTGAAAGTTAGAAAAAAATTACTCAAGTAAAGATACTCAAAATACGTCCTTAAGTACAGCAGTCAAGTACATTTACGGTACTTTGTTACTTCGCTCCACTGGATCTATCTGGGATCAATGGTATTACCATGGTGGATTAAATCATGTATTAAATTTATTCTTTTATAACTTTCAGGAGTTTTTGAAAGCTGAAAATGTAAAGTTTTGCAGGGTTGATCATCAATAGAATTAACATTTTATTATTAGAATCTGAATTACTTTATTTTTACATGATGATGATGATGTCAGATTTGAAGTACCCATGACTGATTTCTCTATTTAATAAGAAAAAGATGTGATTTTATTATGCTGCTGTATTAAAAGCAGTTAATCGTTATTTCTGTAATGCATTACTAATACACACCTGTCGTGCTGAACACTATTTTTGTTTTTGTTTTTACTAGATTAGGTGTGGATATATAATTATGGAGAAATGCAACTATGCGCGTCAAACTAAACAATAAGTAAATAAGGAGAAACCTTTATCAATGAATTATTTTAGATTTTAATATTTTTATTTCTTTAACCGTAGTTTTCAGGCAGATAAGACAGGAGACCTGGATGTGGTGGAGTTATTCAAACTGGAACATTACGTGGCTGTAATCAGGAGAGAATATGTGGAAAAATATGAGAGCAGGACTCCATCTGCTGTCACACAGCGCCAGATGAAAAATGCTGTTATTTCCCACGGTATGATGTAACAAATTGATATTTTATACATATTTGCAGCAAATGTGTTTTTTTTTTCCTGATTTCACAGATTTCCGAAGTAAAAATATTTTTGCAATTGTGCTGCTTGACCTTCTGTTTGTACATATTTTTCAGTAATATTATTGTAATCTAATTCCAGTTACATCAGTATTTTTTCTTTGTAAGGAAAACCTTTTTGTTTCTTAATCTGTTTATTGGACTAATCTCTAGTTTCTAATTTGCAGATTTTAATTTAGATGAGGAAACCTTCAGAGCGCTTTGGTTTGAATACGGCTCCAACGATGGAATTGATTATGACAGTTATGTTGCAGCCCTGACTAAACTTAAAATACTAAAAGGTACTTTTACTCTTGTCTGTTGCATCACTTGGTATTCTTTATGTCAAAACCCTTTAGAATTTATTAAATACTTTTGGAGTTGTGTTTTCTATAGTTTCATAAACTCCATGATGGTAGATATATATTAATGATTTTTCCTAGGTGAAAGTTTTAGACAAATTTTAAGGATGTGGTTCTTGTCTCAGATCGCTTTCAGGCTCATCTGCTAAATCTGTCATGTGACTGCAGGATTGCAAGCTTCTCCTTCAATCAGGTGAGATGACAAGTTTTTTAATCCAATATCAGTAATACCTCTGGTGGATGTTGCCCACTAATGTTAAAATCCTACAAATTTTAAATATAATGATAGGAAAATTGATATTTCAGCTTCAATATTCCATCTGATAATTATATTTCTTTTACAATTTAAGGGGAGAAATGGCTGTCAACTATGCTAAATCATATCAGAAATTATAATTGTGACACCTGCTGTCCTCTGGGGGGTATTGCATTAACATCAAAGTGCAAAAAGGGAGTTCTTGCATAACCCATTATGTTTTGATTAAAATCTAACATTTTGTTTTCTCTTTCAGTTCTTGAAATCAGCCATAGTATGAGGATCAGCAGAATTCGGCGAACTTCACAGCAATCAAATAATGCATTGCAGTCCCCAACCTCTGCTAGATGATTAATGATGTTTCAGGTCAGATATCAAATGTATATGGAAGAGGATTAGGGCCACTGAAAAAATAAAAGAAAGTTAAGTGATTTTTTAAACATTATTTCAGTTTAATATGGGGAAAAAAGTCAGAATTCTGACTTTTTTTCTCAGAATTATGAGTTTAATCTTATAATTCTGACTTTTTTCTCAAGATTCTGACTTTAATCTCAGAATTCTGACAGCTAACAAACATGTTAGCATCGAGCCGTAGCCATGTGTTTTAGAGACTAAACTAGCTCTCTTGTTTTAATCACCTTCTGCTCTTCCATTATTAAAATAGCATCACTGGGGACTACTTGGGCATGTAAAAAGTCACCTAATTCCACCATTTTCCACCAATGTGTTACTGGCCCTCCCAAACAACTCACATCTTTGTCAGTGAAGCTGAGAGCTCCAACGTCTCTTCCTACAGGGTGCCCATCTACATTAAGATCCAAAATTGTGAGATTAAAGTCAGAATTCAGAGAATAAAATCAATATTCTAACATAAAAGTCAGAACTCTGACTTTTTTCTTATATTAAACTAAAATAATATGTAAAAATCGGTTAATTTTTTTTTTCAGTGGCCCTAATCCTCTTCTGTACATAGAAAAAAGAACAGCATCTGGGACGATGCTTGCTGTGTAAAGACATGTTAATCAATGAAGAGGCCAGTATTAATGTTATACCAATTATAAGACTAGATGAAAGAAGGGAAATATGATAATAAAGGAATCAAATTTTGTGTTGAATCTTTTTTTTTTATTGTAAGAAAAATGTGTTCTATGTTGAAAAAAAATAAAAATCCCTAAAAAAGAGGGGCTGCTTGGGACCAGGACCATTTTTAAAATTTCAGGTCAGGAACAAAATCATTCTGAGGGATGTAAATGGCCTGGATAGGATAGCCGTGATCGAAACTATATGTAGTTGCAAACTGGTGGAAGAATTTTCAATCAAAGAGAAAAAAAAACAACAACATGGACCTGTTGAAGTTCTTATTTAATAAAAATCTTTACTTTTTTTTTTTGATGAGTAAATCTCTGGACCATCTTTAATCACTTGTTTTCTGCTATTTGTACATCAAATCACAGATCTAAAGCCAACAGATAATTTTAACAGTAAATTGTCTTGTTTAAACAAACAAAATATTTTGTCTGAAAGAAAAACATTTAAATGATGAACCTTTTATCCAGTGCATTATTATTTTCATGTTTCTGTAACTTTCATGCAAGCAGCACTGCCACAAAACCATTAACACTAAAATAAAATCTAAACAGGTTCAATCTAGTTTAGGATTATTTTCACCATGACAGCTATGTCCAAATATGGTTGCCAGTTACATATATTATAATTGATACACATTAATAATAAAGCAATTTTAAATTCACCAAATATTTCTACTTTATATTACAAAATGTGACAAAAAAGTAAATGCAGTTTAAATTACAGAAGCATATTGCATTCACCAAGGAAAAAAAAGAAATGGGTTTGCTTTTCTGAATTAATGAGATAATATTTACAAATATATATAAAAACATTCAATTTCTGAGAATTAACTATTTAAAACAAATTTTTAAAAGTTCTGTTTTTCTGAATTAACCCAATGCTGCTGTGATTTTATATCAGATGTTTTGTTACTGTTGGAGATGGCAGATTTCTAAGCAAGAGGCGTCTTTCCGTCAGTGTCAGGTTGTCTGAGGGTTTTTAGAGATGGAAGCTGAAGTGGATTCTTCAAGATTTAATGCAGATCCAAAAAGCAGCAGAAGCAAAAACCAAAAGGGGGGATGTCAGGGAAAACATACACGAGGAGCAAAGGAATGAACAGAAACCAGCAATGCACAAGAGCTGGGCTATCAGCAGATGAGGAGCCAGTGTGGATGGAAGAATCTAGAAGAAAGCTAGAGAAGGAGACTGACACAAGGGGGCAACAGAGGGTAAACAAGAAATACATAATTGGAATTAATTAAACTGGTAATTAATCTGTGTTTTGGAGCTTAGGCAGTTCAACTGAAGAAACTAATTGCTCTCCTATATCACCTGTGACTCAATTAATCAGCTTTGAACAACACTTCCACCAAAGCCAATCAGCATCCAAGTCCATCTTTAAAGGCCTCCGATCTGGTGGTCTGCTTCTAAGTGTGCAGGTGGCGGATGCCGTGTCTGACTTCATTCGGATGATCCGTTTCAACCACCTCCAGCTCCTCCTCCACCATTGCAGCTAAAGCATTCCCGGACTCTTACTGCATTCCACGTCTCTTCTTACCGGTCCGGTGGGAGACCGCCATGTTGAGCCTGGTTCTGCCAGAGGTTTCTTCCCAACAGGGAGTTTTTCCTCTCCACTGTCGCTCATGCTTGCTCATCATGGACAGGTTCTCTGAACCTGTGTTATCCAAGCTGGACTTCCATCTTCCAGGTCCCTGAGTGAAGCTCTAGTATCAGCCCACGCAGTCCACTGGATCTCCCCATAAAGCTCAGCATATAGTCTAGCCAGCAGTCTACAGACTGACCAACTTCATCTATCTCCACTCCACCACCAGTTTAAGCCATATTCTTTGCTCCTGTTCATCCATATCGATAAAACTTAAGCTCTATGTTTCCTGCCGAGGTCTGAGCGCCAAAGAGTAATTGTGTCAATAAATTTCTTATAATTGTCTTTTCTCTTCATGTGAGTTTCTCAGATTGAATTAGTTATGTAGATGCAATCACTATTATTTTGTCGACTTGCTCACTGGGCGCTTCTCATGGCACGGTTGTTTGCCTACAAGCTTTTCTCTTCACTATATAATATTTGCTTACTTTGTTGTCGTGTTAATTTAGAAAAGTTTTTATCTATTTTGTTAATTCAGAAAACAACATTTATATTTGTAAAAATTATCATCTTTTCACTTAAATGTGTGACAGTGTGGAGTCCTGTCATTATGCCTCGTGCATCCTGGCTAATTAGCGAAGGGATATATACTTTTCAATATAAGGGAACATGTCTTTCATTATAGAGTCTGGAATCGAATCCCATCTGGGCCCTCTGTTACATATTTTGCCACAAAAGCAATGTCCTTCCATATTCAATAACGAGCGTGTGACCTTATATGTTCTGCTAAATGCAGAAAAACAAAGATGAATTTGGCGGCTCAGTGGAGATCCTGAAAGCTGGGAACACGGGCTCTGTAAATCTGGTGTGGTACGTCTGAAGGTGGGTGACTCTGCCAGACATCACCCCAAAGAAGGTCAAACTGCCACCAGGCCAGTCCAGGTAGACTCCTATTCTGTTTGAAGGAGCTCCTTGGATGGGAGTTATTTTGTTTTCATGCAGGCCAGAGTGACCATCATCAGAGCACAGCAAGCTCCAGGATTCATCATCCCCTCCAAGGCTGCACTCATCACGTTCTCCTTTCCTTTTGATTTTCTTGTATGTTGCTGAGATGTAAACTCTTCCTCTCCACTCAATCTCCCAGTAACAGCGACCTGTAAGGTCTTCTGTACACAGCAGCTGTTCCAAGACATCAAACCTCTGTGGATGATCAGGATATGGCTGCTTCTCTCCTCCCATCGTCACTTTTCTGTTGTTATCGGACAGTATAAGGTTCTTGTGAGCAGTGTTCGGGTCCAGCATGAGTTCACAGGCATCTGATGGGAAAAAAAGCACTTTATTTGTTCAGTCTTTCAATAGATCTCTTGATGCATAGTGAGATATTTTACTTTTAATGAGTCAAATTTGGCTAAAAAGTAAAGCATATATAATTTCAAATAAGAATTAGTTTTTTTATTTGGCTTCAGTTGCCAGATTAAAGTTATAATTTGAAATATCTACGTTTAAGCAACATGCTTCAAATTTTTTCATATCATTAATCTCTCTTCATTAATCTCACATTCCTGGATATTATTGAAGTGTCAATAATGTAAATAGTGTGTTTTTTATTAGCCATAAGTACAAAAAAGTATTAACTATTAAAAATAAACACTTCACACTCATTCTATTAGTAATTAATAAGTTTACCAGAGTAAAACGTATTAAAAAGCAAATAAACTTTTAAACATAATCTTGCTTATTGGATATGAATGTATTTTAAACAATATTGAAATAGAATTACAGAAAATTATTTAAGTAAATGTAATATAAAATGAGTAGTTTTGGTTAATTATAGACGAAAAACTATTGCTATGTTTATTTTTCAGTTCTAAGGAGAAGGAACAGATTTAGAGTGTAGCGTTTTAAGCTCTCTCTAGTTTTTTAATTGGGTTTTTTTTTGCATAAAACGTTTCTGTAAAGATTTTCTTTTATACTCACACTTCATCAGACCAGGTTTTAGGAACTTCGACCCATTCGGCTCGATCCTGAAATAAATCAAAGGTAAAAACTGAGCCAAGTTTAGAGAAGTGATGAAAATAATTATTTTAGTATTTTGTTTTTAAAGCTCTATGTATGCAGTGGTGTGTTCTTACCGGAGAGTCTGCAATGCAACCTGTGGGTCCTCTTGTGCTGCAAAAAGATTTTTCACTCCAGATTCTTCTGGATGGTTGTAGCTCACATCCAAGGTTTTCAAGTGGTTGGGATTGGACTTTAAAGCGGAAACCAGTTCTAAACACCCTTCCTTTGTGATGAGGCAGCCTGACAGGCTTTACACAAAAAATAAAAACATTAGGATTAATGGGTAATATTTTTTGAAGTATATATTTTTAGCACTTAATGTTTTAACTAGGGAACAACTCTGAAAACAACTTGTTTTTCAACCAAGCAATCTATGTATCAGGTACAAAAGTACATACATTAGCTTTATATAAAAATAATAATAAACAGCTCATTTGAAACCTCTTAGAAAAACATAGGAAAATACAGACAGTTAAAGCAAGAGTTATATTGGCTCTTTTAAGATAAAAAAAAATGAAACTAACTTTATTGAAATAAAAAAAAAGAAATGTTTTCAAAGTTTTTTGTTAAAAGGTGGATCCTGACCTGAGAGTTTCCAGTGTGCAGTGAGGAACGCTCAGGCCTTCACAGATCAGCTTCACTCCTGAATCTTTCAGGTCGTTGTTACTGAGATCCAATTCCGTCAGAACTAGACATTTGGACTGGAGAGCCGAGGCTAAACCATCACAGCCAATTTCGGTGAGATTACAGGAACTCATCCTGAAATTATAATATTCAAAATACACATTTTACATTATTAATATATATATATATATCTACTTTATTGTTGCTGCGCTTTAACTTACTCTGCCCTGGTGGAATTTATGACCACTGTTACAAGGCCCAGTAAAGCCTTGTCTGATTCAAAGTACTTTTTCAGGTAAAATGTCTCCAACTTTTGCTCTGATGACAATATAATGTTGACCAATGCTGCCCACTTAGCAGGCGTCAGTTTGTCTGCTGGTAGCCTCCCTGGTCTTAGGTAGGCTTGGATCTCTTCCATTAGTGAACAGTCTTTTAGCTCATTCAGGCAATGAAACAAGTTGTTGTTCTTCAAAATGCAAACGTTCTCTCCAATCTTCTTCTTGATGTACTGGACAGTGTGCTCTATGGAGCTGCTTCCTGTTTCTTTTACTGTAATGAGGCCTTCCAGGAACGTCTGATTGGTTTTCAGTGAGAGACCCACGAGGAACCGAAGGAACAGATCCAGATGTCCATTTGGGCTCTGTAAAGCTTTTTCCACAGCACACTGGTATAAATCCTCAAAGGTGGTAGAAGTTGAAGTGTCTCCTGACAGTAGATTGACTCCAGTGTTGGTGAATGTCAGATAGACATGAAGAGCAGCCAGAAACTCCTGAATGCTCAGGTGGACAAAGCAGAAAACGTTCTCATGAAAGAGCCCTTTCTCCTCCAGAAAGATCTCAGTGAACAATCCTGAATAAACTGAGGCGGCTATGACATCGATGCCACACTCCGTCAGGTCAGATTCATAGAAGAACAGGTTTCCTTTCATTAGTTGTTCAAATGCCAGTTTCCCCAGAGACTGAATCACGTCCCTGGTCTCCTCAGTCCAGATAGGATCTGTGTCTGTTCTTTGATCATATTTGAGATGTTTTACTTTGGATAAAACCGCCAGGAAGGAGACGTACATCTCTGTCAGGGACTTGGGTAAGTCTCTTTTCTCCTTGGTTTTAAATGCATCCTCCAGAACGGTAGCCGAGATCCAGCAGAAGACAGGGATGTGACACATGATGAAGATGCTTCTTGATGCTTTGATGTGAGAAATGATCCTCCTGCTCTCCTCTTCTTCAGTGTATCTCTTTCTGAAGTACTCCTCCTTCTGAGGGTCGTTGAATCCTCTGACTTCGGTCACCAGGTCAACAAACTCAGGCGGGATCTGATGTGCCGCTGCAGGCCGAGTTGTGATCCAGATGTGAGCTGAGGGAAGTAACCTACCCCGGATAAGGTTTGTCAGCATAACTTCTAATGATGCGGGTTCTGCAGGATCAGTCAGGATCTCCTCGGTTTTCAGGTTCAGAGGAAGTCGACACTCATCCAG
Organism: Cyprinodon tularosa; assembly: GCF_016077235.1. Lineage (NCBI taxonomy): Eukaryota > Metazoa > Chordata > Actinopteri > Cyprinodontiformes > Cyprinodontidae > Cyprinodon > Cyprinodon tularosa. Next base: position 589,110 of record NW_024039021.1, read on the forward strand.
ACCATCAAAAATGAACAACACTCTAAAGTCTTCAAAGCTGTTGATTCCTGCTTCTTTGATTTCAGGAAAGAAAAGGTGAATAAGTTCAACCAAACTAAGCTTTTTCCTCATCAATATGTTTAATTCTCTAAAAGTTAATGGAAACATGAACTGGAACTTTTGGTAAATTTTGCCTTCTGCCCAGTCCAATACAAACTTCTTGGTCAAGACTGTTTTCCCAATGCCGGCCACTCCCTCTGTCATCACTGTTCGGATTGGTTTATCTTTCACTGTGGAGGGTTTGAAGATGTCCTCACGTCTAATCGTTATTTCTGGTTTGGTTGGTTTCAAAAACGCTCTTTCAATCAGCTTCACCTCATGTTTACTGTGAACCTCCGCAGGGTTTCCTTCAGTGATATAAAGCTCGGTGTAGATCTGGTTGAGAAGTGTTGGGTTTCCATCTGTGTTTATTCCTTCAAACATGTAGGCGAACCTGCTCTTCAGGTTAGATTTAAGTGTATGCTGACACATGGTTACCACACTCCCTGGAAGACATAAACAAAACGGCAGCTTTTGTAAAGTCTTAACATCTAAATGTGTCAAACTTTAACCAAACAAATTATAAAAATAATTAGAAACCTCTTTTATTTGATTTTGTTGCCCAAAATGAGCCCTCTTATAGACTGACAACCTGTCCAGGATGTACCTGTTATGGTCTGCCCTCCTGACATTTTTGGTTCTGTTTAGTTTTCACTTTGGGTTTTCAGTTAGGCTTAAATGTATGTTATTCTGCTTTTACTGTTAAGGGATGCATCTTTTTTGAATTACTTCTTCTCCTGTTTGGTGGCGTTTCAGTTATCTCCCATTCAGCATTCCTTAGACTTTGCTCTAGTTTTATCTTGTAATTTATTGTTTACAGTTATTTTTACGTTATATTTCCCAGTTACTCCATTGCCCCTACTTTCACCTCCTCTCCCATTGGTTTTCTTGTTCTTTCTCAGATTATTAGTCCTCTCCGGTGTATATATACACCCCTCCTCTGCAGTTTATCTTTGCTGGATCTTCGTCTTTATTTCATGTCCATATCAGTTGTTGTCAATCTCCCCCTGTTTACTCTGTTCTGGTTCCCATGTTCCTTGCCAGATTATTTTAGGATTTATACCACAGCCCTCAACATTTAACCTACTAGAAACTATCTCTGCTTTTGCCTCTGCAGCTTGGGTCGAGCTACAAACTTCTACACCTCCTGACAGGACCCTGTGTTTAGTCCATAGACTGCTGGAGATATACACCTCAAGATGGATGGATGTATGGATGGATGGATGTATGGATGGATGGATGTATGGATGGATGGATGGATGGATGGATGGATGGATGGATGGATGGATGGATGGATGGATGGATGGATGGATGGATGGATGGATGGATGGATGGATGGATGGATGGATGGAGGGACGGCAGGACAGACGGACGAATGCTTCAATGAATCCCAAGAAAATAGTGTCAGGACTCCTCTCTATGTGTTTGTGTTCTGTGTTTGTCTCCCTTCCTCCCCCAGGGGGCGCCTGGTTCTGGTCCGCCTCCTCACACACCTGCTGATGGTTTCCTCGTTAACGGAGTGTTCTTAACCTGCTGACTGCCACTACCTTGACGCCAGAGTGTTTGCCTGTTTGGGGTACTCTAGCCAAGCTGAGTTTTGCTGAGTCAAACTGAGTTTTTGTCTACCTGAGTTTTAACATTGTTTGTCTTTTGCCTCTCGGCAGGAAGTTATCCTGCAAACTGGATTTTTGGACCTTCTCTACCTGGAAGGATCAACTGAGCTTCAAACTGAGCTGGGGTTCAAACAGGAGGTTTGGATCCACTTTCCCCAAGAGATCGTTGGAGCTTCACACTGAGAAAGGGATTCAACTCCATTACGACCCGTTCAAGTACCGCAGGAAATCTAAGTGGCAGTCAATTTCTCAGTTCACCTACAAACAACCGCATTCTGGGTAAACCCTGTTCCGGCCTCCTCCGAATCAGACAAACACTGGAACTACAGCATACAAACTGGAGTCAAAGATTCAACAAATTCTCTGGAAATGTGAGTCAGCAACCAAATCCTCTTCTCCAAGTTCACAAATCTATTTTCCCACTGAGCCTGAACTAATCGCTGTGCCTTCCCCTCACTTTTCAGTTCCGGTTGAGCATTGTTCAGAGCAACACTTCTCTCTGCATTATCTCTTTTATAAAACCTGTTAAACATTTTCTCCTGGTCTACCTGTTTGGTCTTCTGCATTTGGGTCTGAACTTTAGTAAAATCATGACAAATAGTTTGTGAACTATTTGTGAAGTAGTTCCTTAGAATTCCATTAAAATCGACATTTGTTATTGCATCACTGTTACCGGTACTATCAATAGTATTTTTAAATAGGAATAAAAAAAAAATGCTTTCAAAGGTTTTTATAAATAAAATTGTTGACGATAGTACTATACTTTATAGAACTACAGGTCTAGGCCCTTCTTTCTTCTAGACTTTTAGATCTGTATGTTAATTATTCAGATTTACTTGAAGCTTAATATCTTACTGAATCTTTTGATAAATTATTTCTTTGAAAAGCTTAAAAGCTTTTAAAATGTCTTGGTATGTTTGTGGATGGGTCTTACTCTTAATTTTCTAATGAAAGGTTGATTAAAATTACAAAATTTCTGAATCTCTGGATTCGGGAACCTGGCCCCTCTGAAATTAGCTGAGGAAAGACTTGGATGGTCCAGTAAATGCTGAAGGGATAATGTCTTTCAACTCAACTTGAAAGGCATTGGGCTTCAACTAGAGACATTTAAGGATAAGGTTTCTGAAAGGTAGCTCTGCAAAGACTGCTGGTCCAGGATAAATAGGAAGACGAGGAGTACAATGGTTGGCAAAGCTCGGTATATTCCTGGACATTTAAGTCAATACATGATTTTATTTAGGAGTATCAGAGTAAAGAGGACAAATCATAAAGAATATTCCCACAAAATTGATAGAATCTCATTACAAAAATAGAAAGATTATGGTTAGAAAATGAGAAACACTCATACATATAAACTAAAGTCATCTTACTGTTCAGCAGGACTTGACCAAGATCTTCTTGCTTCATGTTTCTCATAAATTCAAGAGAAATTTCCAAAAACGCCTTCTTCATGTTTTTCCTTTCTTCCTCATGTTCATAAATAACCTCCTCTACCTCTTGGTTCTCAAAGGATTCGGGGCAATCTGAGTTTAAAATCTCATGGTAAATCTTCAGCTCGTTCTTGGCAAAGTTTATAATATCCTCCTCAAGATTCTGTAAAAAAAAAAAAAAAGATGTATTACATACTGAAATGCACATTAGAGAAACAATATGATCATTTAACCCTCCTGTAAAATCTAGACTTGAAACCTGGAAAATAATGTGTTTGGGGATGATTTAGGAAAGATTTCCGGTGGAAATTTGATGTTTAAAGAATAAACTATCTTTCCATAGATGAATGTCAGTTCTGTTAACCAATGTTTTCAAATGTTTAAAATATTTTACAGGATTTTTAACAGGTATCCATTAAAATGTTGTGATGAAAAATAAACTTGGTGATTCTGCTCTAGTTCATGGTTATGCATCCAGACTCTAAGAGCCTCTAATTCTGGATATTTTGAGGAGGTAGCCAAAATGAAACTACATGTAATGGAAAGCAATCAGCCTGTCTCGTTGAATCCAGTGACAGATTTACCAACCTGAAAAACTGAGCTGAGGGTTGTTTGGTGGGTTTTGAAGTCCTCTGATGGGTTCTGATGATCTCTATGGAGAGATTCATTGTTTAGGTTAAACTATATTTAGTCCTATAAACAGAAAACCTATATACTACTATTCTTTTTTAATAGATAAAGATACAGATAAAACCTACTGTTTGAACCCAGCTGGATAATGGATAGGCTTTATGTTTCCCTGTTCAGACCTAAAAGGAGAGCAGCACATGTAATATTTAGGCAAAGGCACATATAGATATGTCGCTACTACAAGTTATAAATCATAATGGAGTTAAAATAAAAAAGTAAAGTTTAAGAATATGTATCAATCTCTGTTTATCTGTACAGGTTGTTTTAAAAATAATCCTAACTTGAGTGTTAAGACATTAATGTTAGTGTATGTTCATAACTGGCTAATATGACATCTTTTACACAAAAAAGGGGAAATATGTAATTTATTTGTGATTTAAAGCCTTAAATTCTCCTCCTCGGTACATCTGCACAAAATGACATTTTGAGGAGATTTGGCATCTGTTTAGGAGATCAAATATCTGACATTAAGTTGATTTTGCTGCATAACATCTTATGGCAATAATATATGGGTTTATATTGTTTGTAGAGTTAGAAATATTCTCTTATGATAGGCTTTTCAAATTGTGTGTCAACATTTCTGATGAACAGGAAGATGCGCCTGATAAGACCCTGACCAATCGCAATGCAATCGAGATCATATTTGTCATCTAGTCATTATGGAATTTACCTAAGAATCCAAATCAACTTTAAGAGCCAAGTAGTGTGCACAAGCAACAAAATTTGACTTATACGTCAATATCAGCTTCATGGATGTGCACAGATAGACACTAGGGGATGCTAGAGCATAAAGTCCCCTGAAAAAATATATATATATTTTTTAAACAGTGCAGCTTTAGTCTGGCCCATTTCTGGATTTAAAACCGTTCACTAAAACCTCTGACTTTTATACTTTTGCACGACAACACTCTTTACTTCTAAACTTTATTAGGGGATGGCTAGGAATCTAAATAATCCAGACAGGTTCCTTTTGTCCTTGGTAAACAGAGTCCTAAAACCACTCGGCCATACGGCGCAGCTGCAATTGTTATAGAGCAGAAGGGATTTATTCCTCTACAGCACCTGAAAAGCAGCTAAATTGCATGAACAACTTTCTAAGCCTGTTCTCAAGAAAAGGAGGAAATCACTTCTCACTATTTGTCTGGAAAATACTTTACAGGTAATTTAAACCGACAATCAATACTTTAAGGAGACTTTTGACCTTTTGATTTAAACATCACAAAACTAATAAAAAAGGAAGGTGAAAAATATGTGTAGTTAAAAATTTTAAGTTATCTTACCTATCTGGTGTTGGTTTTATGTCATCATTTTCCTTCACCTCACACCGACATATGAGGAGACCTGAGCATGACACACATTCAGCACGCAATTACCCGGATAACATCATTGCAGGATTTGTTTTTTCTCACCTTTTCCAGAATTATGATTTGGATTCCGCTGATTTGTGCATGGATTTCGGCAAACATAATTTGTAAAAAATTTTTGAGTGGAGGAAATGCAAATCTGAACATTTACCACATGCAAAGCTATTTTAAAAGTTCAGCTACTCTTGGAACTCAATGCTAATCCAGACATTTTGAATTGAAAAATCTTCCTGAATGGGAAGGGAAACGTCTTCAAAGTCCAGTGAATTTTTTTTTTACTTTTTTGTAATCACTTCAAATAATTATTTTCATCTCCACTACCTTTACTATCTATTAAAGTTAAAAAGATCACTTAAAAGTGATCATTAGATATAGTTTTATACTATATTTGTTTAAAGAGCTAATGTCTTGCATAGCAGACATCTTTTGCATAGCTAAAAATACTGATGAGAGGCAGAAAAAAACATTTATGAATGTTGATTGATGACATTAACATCTTAATTCCTGATTTATTATTATATTTATTTGATTCTTTTATTATTTTTATTATTATTTATTAGTATTTTTATTGTAGAAATACCAGCAGAGATTCTACATAAAAAGCATGAAAAAACATGAAAAGGCACTTACTTTTCAGCAGAGAGGGGACGACCTCCATGTGCTCCATCCTCCTTAGAAACTTTAGAATGATGCTTAGAAAAGCGTCTTTGCTGCTCCTCTTCTCACCTGCATCTTCTCCCTGGCTCTGCCTGGTTTCTTTGTAATTTTGTGAAAGGCTTTGGAACGTCTTCAGCTCTTTTCTTATAAATTCAACAATGTTCTCCTCAAGCATCTGTGACAGAACAATTGAAGGACGTGGATCTTATCAAACTAAATTTCACTTTTTTTTTCTTAAGCTAAAGTCTTGCCACTATGCAGCCAGAGTCTTTAAGAAAAAAAAGTTTAAAAGGCTGTAAAATTTTCACTAATAAATCCTCTCACAGTTTTAAAACACTCTCCAAAATATCAGATACTCTGAGTATATATATATATATATATATATATATATACATATATAAAGATAACAGCTTTGATGAGCTTGTTAAATCCTTCTTTTTAGCTAATATTATGATTGTTACTCCTCCCAACAGATGAAGCACAAGTTCTTCTCTTCAAAAAAAGATATTGGCACTGTATGAGTGTTAGGAAATACATCTGATATTCGATTTCTCTTCTTTTTTACCTCAATAGGTCTTTTCTTGTATTTTACATTCTGTTTCTCGACAGCTTGACTTTTTAATTTCGAAATGCTGTTATTTCCAGATTGTTTACTGTAAACGTGTGATGGTAAAATCTGATCATAAATAGTATTTTATATCCATGAAGCATTGATGTCTTTTGTTAGGTTTATTCTTTATACATCATGTGCATTCACATCTTGGAGCCGGAATGATAAAGGAGAGCTATGTGTAATTCTGGGGTAAAGATGCAAGATGCATAAAGGTCAAGGTATGGGTGGCGTGTCAGTTTCTGATACGGACAGCTAAGCATGCAAAGCTGATGCAAAACATGGACTCATGAGGTATAAGGAGGAGGAGAGGACCTTGTCCTGGGGTCAATCTTTGCTCAATCTTTGCTGGACGCTCGCTGACGTTTTTTTGAGCCCACAGCTGTGCCAACCCTAAGCAATTTCTCTGTCCTTTAACGACTTGATCTGGAATAAACTCTGTTACGTGTTTTACTCCTGTTTTACAGACCTTTTTTATATGGATTTACCCAATTTGAGTTAAAAGTAGTAAATAACTTCCTCCCAGGAAAAGAAGCGGTAGGGAAGTTCCGAGGCGCAGCCGCCTTCAGGGGGACCTAACTTCCATATTTAACACTTTATATCACTAAATACATTAATAGATTATTAAGTGATTAATATGAAGTCAGAGTTCTGCCAAAAGAGCACACATGCAACAAAAACTCATCTGAGCAGGTTTATTTAATCCAGACCCACATAACTAAACTCCAGGCATTTTGAATGTTAAGTGTGCAGATTTTGTATCACAAGGCCTCAATAAAACACACACATACAGTAGGTGCATGCATGGTTCTTCTCTGTGCTTTCGTGGTTTGCTTTCTATGCACCCATAGCCTCTATTTATGGAAAGTGCCACTGAATTAAATTAAATAAAAATGTCTGATATTGCCAGTCTGTCCTTTTGGTAGAATTCTAACTTAATGAATGATTTCTGTGATATGATAGATAGAGATCTTCAAAGCCTAATTTCTCTGAAGTTAACAGCATAGTTATTATGGCACCTCAATGTTGTTACTAGTGTTGCGCCGATGCCAGTTTTTGGCCCCGATACCGATACCCGATACCTGGCTGTGCAGCATCGGCCGATACCAATACCATAATAATGTAAACTAATTTCCATCATGGCTTTGTCAAGCTGTTGCCTACCTTTGTGAAGCAGAAAAAAATCTAACACAAAGTGAATCCAGTAGAACTTTTTATTGCCTACCAGGAGTGGGTGACAATAGTTGAATAAACTTATAGCTCTCAAAATGGTATCGGTGCCCTATTTGTTGGTACTCGCTGATACCGATACCACCATTTTAGGATAGTATCGGTATCGTTGCAACACTAGTTACTAGTTACAAACCGTGAGAACTGAATCCAGTTGTTGTTGTCGAACTGTGAGACTCTCTGATGGTTGTTGGTAGCTTCTGTGGAGACACATTTAACATGACATATTATTGTATCACCAAAAGACAAGAATTCAACATGATTTACAGCAAGGTGCCTTGAGATGTTATATACAGTGGTTAGTGGGGTGTTAGCCCTGTAACAACTGGGTTGCCAGTTTGAGGCCCAGCTCTGTCTGCTGCCTGCTTTTAGTACAAATGTATAGCAGCCTTGCTTCCATAAATCTTCCACAAATGAGGGCATTTCCACTATGTAGCTTAATACCATCAGCATGTAAATGCGTTAATGAATGACTCTGAATAATTCTAGAGTGTAAAAAAAGTTCATCACATTTACCAGGTACTGTTCTATAATTGCAATTATTTTTGTTAAAATTGACTAATTGAACTTACTGTTTGAACTTAAGAGGATAATCCATAGATTTGTTACTTTTGACAGACAAACAGTTTGGGGACGGACATCTTTTCTGGTCAGACCTACAAAAAGACAAATTTCAGAGAAAGGAATGTGGTGCTGAGAACCTTAAAGAAAGAAAATCAAAGCTGTTTTCCATGAACCTTTAACTATAAACTTTGACAATAAAAGAAAATTATTCATCAACAGATGAATTATGATACTATAAATAGTTGAATGAACCCAATTTAAGTCTCTTGATTTAACAAAGTTTCTGGCAAAATCTTATGATTACTAATTCTGGGGATAAGTAATCATAAGGTTACTGATCAATAGATGAATTTACTGTTCAAACTTTAGAGGATAATCCATAGATTTGTCGCTCTTTATGGACACACAGCTTGGGGATGTATATCCTCCCACGTCAGACCTGTAAATAGACAGAAAAAAAAAACTACATTCAGATGAAAGAACATTGATTTAGTACCTTTGAAACTCTATCGATGCCAGTTTCTCTGGAGTTACCTAGTCTGGCAAGAATAAAACAACACAGCAACAAAAACTGGAGCTTGAAGCTAAAATGAGCAGATTATAAAATAAATAACAACATTGGACCTTTAAAATTAGATTAGATTTAATATATGCTGCAGTAAGTACAACTAATTTAACTTTATTGTTATTAACCTCATTTACTGTAGGAATTAAGAGGGTATTAAATATATTAAATAGCCAATATTTAATTAATTATAATTATTTACAATATTAAATTAATTAATTAATATACTGGAATTACTTCTCCTGACAAATTATTTGTTTAAAACACAAACTTACTCTTTGAACTTAAGAGGATAATCCATAGATTTGTTACTTTTTATGGACAAACCGCTTGGGGATGGACATCTGTTCTGGTCAGACCTGAAAAAAGATTAGGAGAGAAGTCGGGGCTCTGTGTGTTAACGAGAAAAGATGAAAGCTATTTTCCATTAACCTTAAATGCTAAACTTTGGTGATAAAAATAAATTAGATAATTCCACAACAGAATAATCTAAATACTGTATTTAGTTACAGTATAGACTAGAGATAGAATGCCTTTTAATAAACTTATTTTAAGATTAATTATGCCACAAATTCAGTACAAAGACAATTCAAAGTGCTTTACATGAATTAAACTATAACATAGAGGGAAAATGAAATCTGAATAAAACCAAGTAAAGATAAAAACTGGATAAAAGCAGATATTAAAGTGAGAAAAACATTTGGACCAAAACCTTAAACTAATGATACCCCAGTTAACAGTCATAGGGAGTAACTTCTCCATGTTTGGTTCTAGTTCTAGGTGAACAGAGTAGGCTGGAACTGGAAGACCTGAGTGGTCTGGCAGGTTGATCCACTGACAACAGTTGTGTTATGTATTGAGTTTCTGATCCATTCAGTTATTAATAGAATGACAGAAGGATTTTCAAGTTCTTCTCAGTAGAAAGATTTCAGAATCAGGCTTATGTGTTCTACTTTCTTAGTTCTAGTGAGAACATGGGCAGCAATGCTTTGGATCAGCTGCAGCTGTCTGATGGACTTTTTATGCAAACCTATGAAGACGCTGTTGCAGTAATTAATTCTACTAAAGATAAATGCATGAGTGTGTTCTATTAGATCCTGCTTGGATATTAGTCCTTTCATTCTGGAGATGCTCTTCAGGTGATAAAAAGATGACTTAGTAACTGCCTTTATGTGCCTCTGAAGGTTCAGGTCTGAGTCCATCATGACACCAAGGTTTCAGTCATTATCAGTGGTTTTTAGCTGAAGCTGTGAGCTAACTCTGCATCTCTTCTCATTTGGTCCGAAGTTTATTAACTCAGAATTAGTGCTTTTTAAAATGGTGGATATTCAGTAGATAAATTTACTGTTTAAACTTTAGAGGATAATCCATAGATTTGTCACTTTTTATGGACACACAGCTCGGGGATGCACATCCACCCACGTCAGACCTGAAAAAATAAAAAATAAAAGGTCTACATTACGAAGACAGACTTCAGAGTTTTTAAGACTATATTGACACCAGTTTCTTAAGAGTTCTATAGTTTGGCAAAAGAACGAAACTAAATCAAAAACTAAAAATGAAGCTTGAAGCTAAGAGAAACGGATTGGAAAATCACAACATTGGACAATTAAAATGAGATATTAAGGCTACAATAAGTACAACTAATTTAAATAATGGAGGGATTCAGAGGATGAATACATTCTAAAATGTATTGGACTGATTTTCCCTGCAAAATAAATCTTTCAAAAGACAAACTTACTGTTTGAACTTCAGAGGATAATCCATTGATTTTTCACTTTTTATGGACACAGAGCTTGGGGAGGGATATCGTCCTTGGTCAGACCTGAAAAAAGAAGAATACATATTTAAAAGGAATGAGAAGCTCATTGTCTATAAAAAAAAAAAAAAGATAGTTTCTTTACAGAGGCTTAGGCTGGAAAAAAAGAAAGAAGTAAATCATCTTGGAAAAGAACTTACAGTTAAAAAAGTTACTGTTACATTATAGACAAAATGTTTTCGATGAAACTATATTGCATGTCTCTTAATTTACAGACGGTGGCCATGAAATTAGAATACTATGAAAAGGTGTATTTATTTAAGTAACTCTATTGTAGCTGAGCCTTTCATTAGATGCAGATTTATATATTTCGACTCTTTATTTCTTTTCATTTTGATTATTATTGACACCCAAAGACATGGTCAAATTCAGTATCTCCAAAAAAATAAATAAATAAAAACAAACCAACACAAAAAAAGGATTCCCAGACATTTCAGCCAAACTGAAAAGTATACATGAAAAGTATGAGCATCACTCAATACTGGGATTATTGCAGAAATGCAACACAGCATGAAATCCATCTCTGCTCCATTAAAATGAAAGGCCAAGGGGCCTTTAGCTCTTCTGCACTGTCAGGTTTACTATAGCGCCTCTTCCTCTTCATGAGGGGTTTCTATGGGGATAAAATCAGGTGAGTTTGCAGGCAAATAAAAATTAGGGATAAACTTACTGTTTGAACTTTAAAGGATAATCCATAGACCTTTCGCTTTTTATGGACAGAGAGCTTGGGGATGGACATCTTTCTCGATCCGGCCTGGAAAAATATGAGACCTTTAAAAAACTACCAAAGATTGTAGAAGATCTTTGGATATGCAACTAGTGAGTAGATCAGTATTTCATTTCAACAAAGGGAAGCCCCTTTGACAGCAAAACATAACAAGACATCTAATTCTTTATACTTGTCAAGCATTGTACCTGATTTTTTTAAACTCCTTATGGCTCAATAAACATGTTTGTTATTTATATTACCTCTCAGGTCTGTCCTTGTTGTCATTTGGAGATAAAAGCGCTCTCTCTTTTTCTTGAGACAAACTCATGGTGGAATTATGTTCTCACTTTCTTCCTAAAAGTAGAACAGTACAACACAGTAAAACCTTTGTTATCCACTCTGTCAGATCCTACACAGTACTGTCTTTGTTTTATTTGTCTATTTATAGGACCGAAAACCAGCTCTGTCACTTTACCAACTGGATAATGTGTAAGCATATTTTCTACCTCTTTGAAATGACATAAAATCAAATCAAAGCCTAAATTGGCCTCTTTAAGATAAAAACGGTAGGTAGAATTAATCTACTTTTAAAATCAAACAATTTCATAATAAGACCTTTAAAAGAACAACATGGCACATATTTGGAAATGCAGAAGTCTGATTGTTTAGATGTAAAAATAAGTTAAGTATTTAAGGTAGTTTAATAAAAAAAAAACGTAATTGATCCTAGTTATGTAAAGTAATAAAATTACATAGCGTGTATGCATAGATTTTACTATAGACTGCACAGTGGTGCAGTTGTCAACACGGTTTTATTACAGCAAGGGCCGTACTAGTAAAGAAACAACAAACAATAGCTGGATTGTTTTAATATTCCTGCTGCTTAAACGTTTTTGTAAATAGTCTGTTGTTTCTGATAGATAAGCATACATAAGCATTTTTTTACACTTTCAAATTACTTTATTATGTTTTTTATTTTAATGACTAAATATTTTTATGTTAACTTTTCTTCTACTTGCTGTTGATGCACACAACGTTCTCCTAGTCTGGGACAATAAAGGATATTTCTAGTCTACTCTATGTTTTACTTGAAATGATAGGAGATGTCATACACTATATTGCCAAAAGTATTTGCTCACCCATCCAAATTATTGGAATCAGGTGTTCCAATCACTTCCATGGCCACAGGTGTATAAATTCAAGCACCTAGGCATGCAGACTGTTTTTACAAACATTTGTGAAAGAATGGGTCGCTCTCAGGAGCTCAGTGAATTCCAGCGTGGAACTGTGATAGGATGCCACCTGTGCAACAAATCCAGTCGTGAAATTTCCTCGCTCCTAAATATTCCACAGTCAACTGTCAGCTGTATTATAAGAAAATGGAAGTGTTTGGGAACGACAGCAACTCAGCCACGAAGTGGTAGGCCACGTAAACTGACGGAGCGGGGTCAGCGGATGCTGACGCGCATAGTGCGAAGAGGTCGCCAACTTTCTGCAGAGTCAATCACTACAGACCTCCAAACTTCATGTGGCCTTCAGATTAGCTCAAGAACAGTGCGCAGAGAGCTTCATGGAATGGGTTTCCATGGTCGAGCAGCTGCATCCAAGCCATACATCACCAAGTGCAATGCAAAGCGTCGGATGCGGTGGTGTAAAGCACGCCGCCACTGGACTCTAGAGCAGTGGAGACGCGTTCTCTGGAGTGACGAATCGCGCTTCTCCATCTGGCAATCTGATGGACGGGTCTGGGTTTGGCGGTTGCCAGGAGAACGGTACTTGTCTGACTGCATTGTGCCAAGTGTAAAGTTTGGTGGAGGGGGGATTATGGTGTGAGGTTGTTTTTCAGGAGCTGGGCTTGGCCCCTTAGTTCCAGTGAAAGGAACTCTGAATGCTTCAGCATCCCAAGACATTTTGGACAATTCCATGCTCCCAACTTTGTGGGAACAGTTTGGAGCTGGCCCCTTCCTCTTCCAACATGACTGTGCACCAGTGCACAAAGCAAGGTCCATAAAGACATGGATGACAGAGTCTGGTGTGGATGAACTTGACTGGCCTGCACAGAGTCCTGACCTCAACCCGATAGAACACCTTTGGGATGAATTAGAGCGGAGACTGAGAGCCAGGCCTTCTCGTCCAACATCAGTGTGCGACCTCACAAATGCGCTTCTGGAAGAATGGTCAAAAATTCCCATAAACACACTCCTAAACCTTGTGGACAGCCTTCCCAGAAGAGTTGAAGCTGTTCTAGCTGCAAAGGGTGGACCGACGTCATATTGAACCCTATGGATTAGGAACGGGATGTCACTTAAGCTCATATGTGAGTCAAGGCAGGTGAGCAAATACTTTTGGCAATATAGTGTATGTTTTTGGCTATTTCATTAATTCTCCAGGTAATTTAGTATCTTAAAAACATGAACAGAGTGAATGACGTCTATTCAACTGTGAACTGTGTGAAAAATAGTTTCTAATTTGTCAGATTAAGTTTGAACTAAAAGCTGCAGGTAAAGGATGAACTCAGACTTTAGATTGTTTTGCTGCTATTTTCTGAGACAGATAGGAGCCACAAACAGACTGACTCCTTAATTGGAAGCTAATAAACAAACATATTCATTTATTAATATTGCCACTGTGCGTTAATAGTCCAGTTAGCCATGTTTTGTCACGCAACTTTTCTTAATTTCATACTTCTATTGTTTTTAAACCCTTATTTGCTGTTCGTTTACTGTCTGTCAACAGTAGGACTGCCTGCTGCTTATTCAAAAATCTTAAAAGTCTTTGTTTACTTTATTTTGTACAAGAAAAAATAACAAAAACAAACATGAATATGTGTTCAGATTAGTATAAATCATCATAAACAATCATGATGCAGCAAATTTTGTGTGGGTGAGTTTGGTTTAAAAATATTTCATTCTGAATTTCCATGCATTACAACAAAAAAGTATAATGAATAAATCAAAACAACAAATTAAAGTACTTACTCTGTTGGTTTTCATGAGAATCACCTCAAACCAAACCAGGGTTTAAGAAAACGTCCATTCCAGGGAACATCTTCCTCGTTTGTCTCAGTCAGGCTGAAACCGGTAGATTCAAACCGGTAGAGCAGCTCTGAGTAAGGAGCTGGATTCTTTGTTCCCTAATGCTGCTGTGTTTATGTTTTCATGAACTCACTCTTGAACTTAATCTGACCAAATCCCTTGAATCTATCAAAGGAATACTCCTAAATATTTTCTGGTTAAAAATATGGAGGTTTGACCTTACATAAACTTGAAGAAAGAAAACAGAAAGAATGTGTTCTTGTGTTGTTGTTTTTTTCAAAACCATTTCCTCATTTGCTAGATACGGGATCTGTCCCTGTGTAACAGACATAACTGGCTAGGCTAACCGGTTGCCAGCCTAAAATCCCCTACTCTGACTCTTAAATTTATTTATTTAGTTTTTAATAAAAGAAAATGCATGCACATGACCATATACTTATGCATGATGTACAGATTTCAACTAACCAAACTTATTATTTAAAAACTGATCCTCATTTATTAGTTAGTTAGTCAGTCAGTCAGTCAGGCAGGCAGGTGATGGTAAGAAACACCATCAGACATGCTGCTGTTTGCTAACCGTGTAGTTCAAATGTATTTGGATATTATGGATTTCTTTTAGTTTATTCCCCTTTCACAGGTTGATGATTTTGGTGATTTTGTTGATGGAGTTGCTACTTCTCTGCATACTGCCTTAGACAACGCAGCTCCTTTGAAAATGACAACCGTTAAAAATAGAAAGCTAGCTCCTTGGTTAAATGCAGAGCTGCGCACTTGAAAAACTGAAAACTGAAACTGGAGAGAAAATCTCACTCCACAGGCCTACGGGCATCCTACTTAGTCTGGAAAAATTGTTTACTACTGTATAAGAGGAGCCTTTGTAAAGCATGAGCAGCTTATTTCTTTCTTCATTGGCTTCCTGTTAAATCCAGAATAGAATTTAAAATCCTCCTTCTCAAATATAAAGCCTTAAATGGCCAAGCTCCATCTGATATCAGAGATCTGATTGTTCCTTATGTTCCTAACAGAGCACTTTGCTCTCAATCTGCAGGTTTAGTAGTGGTTCCTAGAATTTCTAAAAGTAAAATGGGAGGCAGATCTTTTAGTTATCAGGCCCCTCTCCTGTGGAACTACTACCAGTTTTAGACCCTGTCTACTTTTAAGGCTAGGCTTAAAACTTTCTTTTTAGATAAAGCATATAGTTAGAGTGGCTCAGGTTATCCTGAGCTATTTCTGTAGTTATGCTGCTATAGGCTTAGACTGCTAGAGGACATAGGGACCCCCATTTCATCATTCTGCTTCATTCTATCTCTATTCTCCCAGTCTGCAGAATCTGTTAGTTCAATCTCTAACGTTCTGCTCTCTCTACTTTTTCTCACAGTAGCTTCATCTGGTCTGTTCCTGTTTGGCTGAGACTCCATCCTGGAGAGAAATATCAGCTGTGCTGCTGCCATCAACACCTTTGTTTATAGATGCTGGAGATCTGCCTGTTTTCCAGTGTATTCCTGTTTTTCTGACCGTGACTGGCTGGATGTGCTCTCTTCATCCTCTGACATGGGAGCTGGCTCAGAGCTCGTCTGCCTGGCTGTGTGTTTCCTGGACGGGGCCGCCTGTGGAGCTGGTTGACAGTTGCCTTTTGTATCTATGCTACTTTTTGTGTCTCTGCTTCTGTCTCCTTGAACCCCAGTCGGCCTCAGCAGATGGCCGCTCACACTGAGCCTGGTTCTGCTGGAGGTTTCTTCCTGTTAAAAGGGAGTTTTTCCTTTCCACTGTCGCTACAAGCATGCTTAGTTTGAGGGATGGCATCCAAGTCAATGAGTCGATGCAATCAGCTGGTTTTCCTTAGATAAAAAACTTTGAATCAATTTGACTGTATGATCTGATTGAACTGTAAAGTGCCTTGAGATGACATATGTTGTGAATTGGCGCTATAGAAATAAACTGAATTGAATTTAGTTATTTACTCATCTATATATGTTACTTCTTGCCTGACTTGAATAAAAAAACAACCCTTAATAATTGTGACTTTTTCATTATCTGTAAAACCATTAATGATTGTCCTCTAGTAAATTTCCAAGAAATGTAGAAGTAAAAAAGTAGTTCAGAGAAACCATGTTGTGGATCAGTCACACTGAATTAATATGTGTTCCAATTAAAATCTTTGTGGTGTCAACAATTTTAATCAATCTTAATCAATTAAAACTGCTACAGCATATTCAAAACATCTAAAAAATATACTTTAAAAAATGTAAAAGGAAAGGGGGAAACTCATGGTGCCTTTTGAGTAATTTGCAAGTATAATAGTTTATAATATTTCTTACATACAAACCTTTATATATTTAAGATCATTTCTGTATAGCTTACCATGTCGATGTTCTCCTGCCGTATTGTTTCTATTCGTGGGGCCAGTGTTTTCTCATGGGAACAAAGAAAAAACAAACAAATTAATAACAAACACAAAAAACAGGGTAAGAATGCGCCGTTTAGAATATTAAGATAGATTCTTGACCTAACAGAAGAAAACTGTGATCCCATCTTGATTCAGCTGAAGCTTAAAGCTGACTGTAATTTCTAAATATTTGTTGAAGCAAATTGGGAATTTGGAATACTAACTTGGTCCAAGGGACAATTGAGTTGTAGTCTCTTCTGTTGGCACATATCATGAGAAAATTAGTTAGTAATACACTGCAAAAAGCGCAGAAAAATTCTTAAAAGAAGTGTGTTTTTTCTCTAATTTGGGCAGATAAATAAGATGGTCTGTCATAGGAATGTACGGAGCCCCTCTGATGACATGGTCAAAAAAAATGTTTAATTGTGGCCACGAAATAGTACTTCGTGGCCACGCAATAAGTTTAACGTGCGCACGAAATACTTATTAATAATATCAATAAATCCGCCCCTGTTTTCAGGCTTATGTTAACTGTAATGACTTATCTTGGACAGGCTGCTATGTAAACGGGCCTTTAGTCCTTCGTTTAGCTATGCTGCGGTTGTTTACACTACGCCATTTTCCACCTAAAATGGCGTCTTAGCAACAAATGTCACGTGACTGCCGGAGACTGACTGGGTAAGCAAATCGAGCGCACCTTAGACCTTAGAAGGCGCGCTCGATTTGCTTACCCAGTTGTCCAGGAATGATATTAATATTATTAATAAGTATTTCGTGTGCATGTTAAACTTATTGCGTGGCCACGAAGTAGTATTTCATGCGCATGAAATACTACAGGTGCTGGTCATAAAATTAGAATATCATGAAAAAGTAGATTGATTTCAGTAATTCCATTTAAAAAGTGAAACTTGTATATTATATTCATACATTACATACAAACTCATATATTTCAGATGTTTATTTTGTTTAATTTTGATGATTACAAATGACAACAAATGAAAATCTCAAAATCATCATATCAGAAAATTAGAATATTACTGAAGACCAATAAAAACAAAGGATTTATAGAAATGTTGGCCAACTGAAAATTATGAACATGAAAAGTATGAGCATGTACAGCACTCAGTATTTAGTTGGGCCTCCTTTGGCCTGTATTACTGCAGCAATGCGGCGTGGCATGGAGTCGATCAGTCTGTGGCACTGCTCAGGTGTTATGATAGCCCAGGTTGCTCTAATAGTGGCTTTTAGCTCTTCTGAATTGTTGGGTCTGGTGTATTGCATCTTCTTCTTCACAATACCCCATAGATTTTCTATGGGGTTAAGGTCAGGAGAGTTTGCTGGCCAATTAAGAACAGGGATACCATGGTCCTTCAACCAGGTACTGGTAGCTTTGGCACTGTGTGCAGGTGCCAAGTCCTGTTGGAAAATGAAATCTGCATCTCCAAAAAGTTGGTCAGCTGCAGGAAGCATGAAGTGCTCTAAAACTTCCTGGTATGTGGCTGCGTTGACCCTGGACCTCAGAAAACACAATGGACCAACACCAGCAGATGACATGGCACCCCAAACCATCACTGACTGTGGAAACTTTACACTGGACTTCAAGCAACGTGGATGAAGTGCCTCTCTTCTTTTCCTCCAGACTCTGGGACCTTGATTTCCAAAGGAAATGCAAAATTTACTTTCATCAGAGAACATGACTTTGGACCACTCACCAGCAGTCCAGTCCTGTTTCTCTTTAGCCCAGGCAAGACGCTTCTGACGCTGTCTGTGGTTCAAGAGTGGCTTGACACAAGGAATGCGACAGCAGAAACCCATGTCTTTCATACGTCTGTGTGTGGTGGTTCTTGAAGCACTCACTCCAGCTGCAGTCCACTCTTTGTGAATCTCCCCCACATTTTTGAATGAGTTTTGTTTCACAATCCTCTCCAGGGTGTGGTTATCTCTCTTGCTTGTACACTTTTTTCGACCACATCTTTTCCTTCCCTTCGCCTCTCTATTAATGTGCTTGGACACTGAGCTCTGTGAACAGCCAGCCTCTTTAGCGATGACCTTTTGTGTCTTGCCCTCCTTGTGCAAGGTGTCGATGGTCGTCTTTTGGACAACTGTCAAGTCAGCAGTCTTCCCCATGATTGTGTAGCCTATAGAACTAGACTGAAAGACCATTTAAAGGCTTTTGCAGGTGGTTTGAGTTAATTAGCTGATTAGAGTGTGGCACCAGGGGCCATCAATTTTGAACCTTTTCACAATATTCTAATTTTCTGATATGATGAATTTGAGATTTTCATTTGTTGTCATTTGTAATCATCAAAATTAAACAAAATAAACATCTGAAATATATGAGTTTGTATGTAATGTATGAATATAATATACAAGTTTCACTTTTTAAATGGAATTACTGAAATCAATCTACTTTTTCATGATATTCTAATTTTATGACCAGCACCTGTACTTCATGGCCACAATTAAAAATTTTTTTTGACCATGTCATCAGAGGGGCTCCGTAGGAATGAGTATGTTTGCTCACATAAAAAGATAATTAGATGTTATGAACTTAATATTTTACTTATTTTAAATGTAAATAAATGTCACACCAGCAAATTGTCTCACCCTATTACTTTAAATAAAGGGAAAATCCACTCAGTTAGAGAAAAGTTGATTTATTTATATTTCAGTTTCTGCAGTCTATATATATCTATTTGAATGCAGGGTCCACAACAAGTGCCAGGACCAGTTCTACAGGGGCACTGGCCCCCTGCTGGTCCCTATCTAGAGACGTCTATGTTCTTCTGGTGAAGTTAAGAGTAAAAGTTGGCATCCCCATCTTCCACTTTGACACGTGATAAAACAGCAGCTGAGATTAAAATATGATTTACATATAATTGAAAAATCTTGCAACATTAGTTTATAAATACACTAGCCAAGAATTTACACTTTTAAAGGTACACTATGCAACCGGTGTTGATTTTCCAGCGAGGCTCCCCCCAGAGGTCGAAAGTATAAGTGCACTGTTCTCCTGGTTTCTCCGTCAAGCCAGGCGCGGTTGTTTTCAGCTTAGCAGACAGGCGAACGCAACGAATGACCAAGCATCTGACGCGCATGACGTGCCGCAAACGCGCTGCTGCTCGAGATGGAAAAATTTAATTTTTGCTGCTCGACGCACCGCGTCAAACAATCAAAGAAGCTGATCTGGGAGCTGGCAGGGAGAGACACAGCATGATCAGCGCTATGATCACTCCTCTTAAACAGTTTATTGACGCCTAAATTAACTTAAAATGCAGAAATCTGCCGGCAGAATATGTTTGCTTTTATTATCCTGCTGCCTGCAGTTTGGATTATTTAGATGAAAAACACCTACCAGCTGCAGCGGTGAACCGCGAGGAGGCGACCCGGCCAGAGGCTGCTGATGAAGGGATTCCAACTGTCGGCGCACCGCTGGTATGTGGGGGTCTGAGCGGCTCCGACAGAAAAAATATTGTAAGGCAGGATGATAATCTGAATGAACTGACGGCACTGATTACGTTTTCAGGTGTATTTTCTCACTTAAAAACATATTAAAACTACTTTATTCCCACTGATCACAGCAAATATAGCTGCAAGGCAGAGAAAGGATAGTGAAGCTCCGCCCAACGCGCGTCAGACACACTTTTGCACCAGAGCAGCAAAGCTGCTTCAGCAGCGCGTCAGAACTAACTGGTACAAGCAGTGCTGCGTCCGGTGTGAAAGCAGCACTGCACAAAGATCGCCACTGTGCTAGCTAGCATGCTTTTAACTGGGGGGTGTAGCAGTTCTCGCCGTAAAGCAAGACCGACTCTCGCGAGACTTCTGAGCCTGTGGGTGCGGGTCAGTGATCCTGCAATTGCAAGTGCGGTATTTCCCCCACAGACCACCAGGGCGGCCGAGAAAACCTTTGTTCAACCTGAAATGACTCATTTAATCATCCAAAACGTTATGGAACACATTAATTAACTGAAAAATGTTGCATAGTATGCCTTTAATTACAAACAGCCTAATGCCCAAAATTTCAACTGATAATTAAAAACGAGGGTCACTGGAGCTTTGACTTAGCTATACCATGTATATTTTTAAGAATTTTAAAGGTTTTACTTCATGTTTTCACTGTATTCTCATTGTGTCATCTGCCTACAGTTTAGAAATAATGTTTAGTCTTTGCCACTAACACATGTGCAGTGATAAGAAGGAGTTTCCTAAATCCAAAATAGGTCTGTTTGTTTGT
Organism: Cyprinodon tularosa; assembly: GCF_016077235.1. Lineage (NCBI taxonomy): Eukaryota > Metazoa > Chordata > Actinopteri > Cyprinodontiformes > Cyprinodontidae > Cyprinodon > Cyprinodon tularosa. The sequence goes on from NW_024039021.1 coordinate 610,094, forward strand.
TTGCTTTTCTGCCATTGCTGTTCTGGGAACAGACTCTGTTCTCAGAGGAATGCTGTTTAACTGCAGCTATGAGCAGAAAGACAGTCAAACCTGTTTCTTGACATTTGTAGTAGGTCACTACTTCATAATCTTATGTATAGATGTTGCATTTGACATATTTATTCATATAAATTCATATAAAAGCATGTTGGGTTTTAGCTCTCCTTACTTTACTGGTGTTAAACTCTTTATCTCATTCACATATCTACAGAGCCTGAACGCTGAAGATTATGCTCGAAGTCATGGTGTGTGACGACTCACTCTAAAGCAACCTGTGGTTGAAGCACTTTTGGTTTTAAGCACACGGAGGCCCGTCCTCCAATGCACATTCAAGGGGAGGGGATGGGATGGGAGGGCAGGAATACATGGAGGGAACAGTTAAGCAGGAAAACTACGAGTGTTCAACCACTTTCAAAGCAAACTTCTTTCTGAAACAAACCAGTTAAAACTTGTTTTTAAGGTTGGGAAATATAACATGGAGTATTATCCCTAAATGTTCTTAGATCATCTTCAGTTAATGTATTACTGGTTAATGTATTAATACTTTGCACATAAAATTATGTATCTGTGTTTCATTTTTTTTTATAAAACTGTATTTTTTGTTTGATTAGGTTAGTTAACATAATATTTTGCCCAGGATCATAAAAGTGTAAATTAATTAATGTTACATTGGTGATCAGTTCTATGGTTCATGTTTTTTTTAATACTGCAGCTTAAACAGCCCAGAGCTGTATGCTGAGAATTAGAACAGATAATATGGAAGAGAAGAGTTATTGGGCAAAAGAACATATTATATGAAGGATAGAAAGTTGGCCACTCTGAAGAATAAAAAGAAAAACATTAATAAAGCCTTTTTCCAGGGTGGAAACATCTGATTCTGGGGGGCACAGCCTTCCAGTGCCACCCTATGTTCCTGGGAATCAGACAGTCGACCAGTTTGGACCAGTAGGTTGAGAGGCAATAGAGTTACTGGTGAAGACACATTCTCTAACTTTGCCTGCAAGCTAAACTCTTGTGGTATTTGTGGTTGAGAAAACACCCAAGAATGCATCTTGTACAGCTCCAGCTTCAAACATCATCGAGCATTGATACGGAATCAAGTTGTGTATGTTTACCTGAAAAATTATTTAATAGAGCTCAAATTTTCAAAGAGTCAAAAGTTACAGCGTTGCTTTAAGAAGTGCATGCTTTTCAGAGGCCAAGATTATTAAAATTATATTCATAAAAAAAATTGTTATTAACTTGAAATAGAGGGATAACTTATTTTCTGAATTGCTAGTAAGAATTCTAATGAAATTCTTCTCTACAAATTTGGTTAGAAGGCCTGATTGTTTCACAAAGCTTTATCTGATCTTCCTTGTGATTAATTTACAAATACACCTTAAAACAAAGAGGAGTGCTGCTGCTGCTAGAATTGCCATAACTCCATTTAGTCAAATATTTCAACAGGCAACGTTCGAATGAAAAACATTTTTTATCTATCCAGTATTATCCCTCAGCGAACCTTTGTGGATGTTAAACAAAGTGACTACCTTTATCTTTTTACATTCAAATACAAGGCAGATGACAGTTTAGTGTTCTTTTTTCAACAAGTGGAACAAATGTGTATACTTAGATTAATATTTAACTTAGTTCCTATAAAAACATAAATGTCTACACTATTACCTAATTAACATAGCTAAATGTTTTCATATAATTTCTTAATATGCTGTTACTTTTAATCGTTTATAGTTTAACTAACCATATACAATAAAAGAAGAAAAACTTTGTCACCTTTGGTTATTGTTGTGTTCTTTGTTTTCTTCAGCCATTACACTAAGAAGCTGAAGAAAACAAGGGGGGGTCAAATAATTTATTTGAACTACTGTAGTTATTTTTTTTCCTTTGCCTCTTTACTGATTTCATTGTGTGTCAAGTGGTTCAGTTGTGTCTTTTGTTTAACTTCTCTGAAGCACTCACACTCGTACTCGTCGTCTCCCGCTTTATCCGGTACCGGGTCGCGGGGGCAGCAGACTAAGCAGAGACTCCCAGACTTCCCTCTCCGCAGACACTTCCTCCAGCTCCGTTGGGGGAAGCCCTAGGCGCTCCCAGGCCAACCGAGAGACATAGTCTCTCCTGCGTGCCATGGGTCGTCCCCTGGGCCTCCTCCCGGTGGGACGTGCGTGGAACACCTCCCGAGGGAGGCGTCCAGGGGGAATCCGAAGAAGATGTCCGAGCCACCTCAACTGACTCCTCTCGATGTGGAGGAGAACCAGCTCTACACTGAGCCTCTCCCGAATGACCGAGCTCCTCACCCTATCTCTAAGGGAGAGCCCAGCCACCCCACGGAGAAAGCTAATTTCAGCCGCTTGTATCCAGGATCTCGTTCTTTCGGTAATGATCCAGATTTCATGACCATAGGTGAGGGTAGGAACGTAGACCGACTGGTAAATTGAGAGCTTTGCCTTTTCGCTCAGCTCTCTCTTCCCCACGACAGACCGGTGCAGCGTCCGCATTATTGCAGCAGCCGCACCAATCCGTCTATCGATTTCACGCTCCATTCTTCCCTCACTCGTGAACAGGACCCCAAGATACTTGAACTCCTCTACTTGAGGCAGGGACTCTCCTCCAACCTGAAGGGGACAAGCCACCTTTTCCCAGTCGAGAACCATGGCCTCGGACTTGGAAGAGCTTATTCTCATCCCTGCTGCTTCACATTCGGCTGCGAACCGCCCCAGCGCAAGCTGTAGGTCTTGGCAGGAGGGAGCCAGCAGAACTACGTCATCCCCAAAAAGCAGGGACGAGATCCGCTGGTCCCCAAACCAGACCCCCTCCGGTCCTTGGCTGTGCCTAGAAATCCTGTCCTTAAAAGTTATGAACAGGACTGGTGACAAAGGATAGCCTTGTTGGAGTCCAACATGCTCTGGGAACAGGTCCGACTTAATGCCGGCAATGCGAACCAGACTCCTGCTCCGCTTGTACAGAGAACGGATGGCCCCTAATAAAGGGCCCCCGACTCCATACTCCTGGAGCACCCCCCACTGGGGGGCACAAGGGACACGGTCGAATGCCTTTTCCAAGTCCACAAAACACATATGGACTGGTTGGTCAAACTCCCATGAACCCTCAAGCACCCTGCAGAGCGTATAGAGCTGATCCACTGTTCCACGGCCAGGACAAAAACCACACTGCTCCTCCTGCAGCCGAGGTTCGACAATCAGCCGGACTCTCCTCTCCAGCACCCTGGCATAGGCCTTTCCGGGGAGGCTGAGAAGTGTGATTCCCCGATAGTTGGAACACACCCTCCGGGCCCCCTTCTTGTGGAGGGGAACCACCACCCCAGTCTGCCAATCCAGGGGGACTGTCCCCGACCTCCACGCGATGTTAAAGAGACGTGTCCACCATGACAGCCCGACAACATCCAGAGCTCTAAGATACTCAGGACAGATTGTCACCGTGGAGTTTTTTGACCACCTCGGTGACTTCAACCTTCTTCCCCCACGGAAGGCATGTCTGTCGGGTTGAGGAGAACCTCAAAGTATTCCTTCCATCGCCCGACAATATCCTCCTTCAAGGTAAGCAGCTTTCCACTCCCACTGAAAACAGTGTTAGTGAAGCACTGCTTTCCCCTCCGGAGGTGGCGGGGGTTTTGCCAGAATCGCTTTGAGGCCAACCGATAGTCTTTTTCCATGGCCTCTCCGAACTCCTCCCAGGCCGGAGATTTTGCCTCTGCAACCGCCCGGGCCGCGACACGCTTGGCCTCACGGTACCTGCTTGCTGCTTCAGGAGTCCAACAAGTCAGCCAAGCTCGATAGAACTCCTTCTTCAGCTTGACAGCATCCCTTACTATCGGTGTCCACCACCGGGTTCGGGGATTGCCACCACGACAGGCACCGCAAACCTTACGGCCACAGCTACGGGCAGCCGCATCGACAATAGAGGCAGAGAACACAGCCCATTCGGACTCCATGTCTCCAACCTCCCTCGGAACCTGAGAGAAGCTCTCCCGGAGGTGGCAGTTGAACACGTCCCTGACCGAGGGTTCCACCAGACGTTCCCAGCAGACCCTCACTACTCGTTTAGGCCTGCTGAGTCTTTCAGGCTTCCTCCTCTTCCAACGTATCCAACTCACCACCAGGTGGTGGTCGGTGGACAGCTCCGCCCCTCTCTTCACCCGGGTGTCCAAGACATGCGGCCGAAGATCAGAAGATACGACTACAAAGTCGATCATCGACCTTCAGCCTAGGGTGTCCTGGTGGCAAGTGCACAGATGGACATCCTTATGCCTGAACATGGTGTTCAATATGGACAATCCATGACTTGCACAGAAGTCCGATAATGAGACACCACTCGGGTTCAGAGCTGGGGGCCCTTTCCTCCCGATCACGGCCCTCCAGGTGTCACTGTCGTTTCCCACGTGGGCGTTTAAGTCTCCCAGTAGAATGATGGAATCCCCGGGAGGGGCACTTTCTAACACCCTCCCCAGGGATGCTAAGAAGGCCTAGTACTCCGTACTGCCGTTCAGCCCATAGGCCGAAACAACTGTCAGAGTCCTCTCTTCAACCCGAAGGCGAAGGGATGCGACCCTCCCGTCTACCGGGGTGAACTCCAACACGAGACGGCTGAGATGGGGGAAGACAAGCAGCCCCACCCCCGCCCTCCGCCTCTCCCCGCGGGTCAATCCAGAGTAGAAGAGAGTCCAGCCTCTCTCAAGGAGCTTGGTTCCAGAGCCCTGGCTGTGCGTAGAAGCGAGCCCAACTATTTCTAGCCGGTATTGCTCCACCTCCCGCACAAGCTCGGGCTCCTTCCCCACCAGTGAGGTGACATTCCCCAGAGCCAGTTTAAGCGCCCGCGGATCAGGTCGCCGAGGTCTCCGCCTCTGGCTGACGCCCAATCCACTTTGCACCGGACCGTCATGGCTCCCCCTGCAGGTGGCTGGCCCACTGGGGGATGGCCTCGCATCGCTCCTTCGGGCTGGGCCCGGCCAGGTCCCGCGAGGAAGAACCCGACCACCAGGCCTGGCTCCAGGGTGGGATCCCGGCTCCGCCATACCGGGCGACGTCACTTGCCTTGCTGTATTTCTCGTCATGAGGGTTTTTGAACCGCTCTTCGTCTGACCTGTCACCCAGAGCCTGTTTGCCTTTGGAGACCCTACCAGGGGCGTTTAGATTTAGGTTTCAGTGCCTGGGATCACTATGTTTTTCCCCATTGTTTATCTAAAAAAAAGGCATCAGATAGCTGTGAATCGGGCAAAAGATGACAGCAACAATCCAGTCATCTTTGTTATCTTTAAAAGGACTGTAGGAAGTTCTGTACTATAATTCTTCTTAAAGCACGATTATAAATGCAGACAAGCAAGGTCACAAATACATTTACAGATACACTGGAATAATCATTCTTTAAATGAAAATATTTACAAGAATGTTTAATTAAGGGATTGTTTGGTTACAAAATGATATGACATGCATATCAACAATGGTAAACATCTACTCCAAATGACTAAATCCATCTGATCGTATTTCTTCATTTCTGTTTTCTTACAATATAATTCCATGTTGTCAAATAATGTTCTTCCCCTGAGATAAAAAATACTGTTTGCCAAAGCTAGTGTAGGCCTAATGCTCTGTACTGTGCACCATAAACTAACAGTTAAAGTAGCAAAAAAGCAAAAGGGTTTTTTCCTGGGATCATAAAAGCACAAAAAGTTGTACTTTCTTTTTTTTCATTCATCATCATGTTTTTTTTTTGGTAAACAATCTTTTAGAATCTCTAGCTGAAAGTGGTGAATGTCTAAAACAAAAAGACATCAGATAAAAAATGAAAAAAAGTCAGTTATATTAGCATAGAAACCGGAATAATTGCTATGCTACCAAAACACATGTTCTCAAAACGTGCTACCAAACGTGATGTTTAGTGATAGCACACAGAACAGACTTGCAAATATGAAGGTCAGATGACTGTAAAGTTAAGCTGATGCATGTGTGGTTTAGTGTCCTGCGTTTTCTAACAGTAACTTTAGAATTATTTTCCTTTTTGTAAATAAATCACTTTCTAAAGATGTGCAACTTTGTATGTGTGAGCTACTTGGGATGGGAAGAGGATGGATCCACTCTTTAATATGTTATGGTCTGGCAACCCTAGACGGGTCGTAACACAGTAAAAGAAATTATATTGTTTTGCATAAATGTAAAAAACGTCCACAATGTCTTCTGAGGCCGTTTTCTCAAAGTTTGGATGATAACTTAATCTGATCCTTTGCAGTTGTCCAGCCTATATAAGTATACCCTGTACACTCGTTCCCACTACCAACATCTCACAAAGAGAATTAGATCTTCACAGAAACACTTCACAGGAGTATTTCCTCAAAGGTAGAGTATAGAAATATTATTTTATATTGAAAAAATTTTCTTAGCCTGTCACCTTTTACATAGACTGTCTTACACAGGACAAAATACTAATGTTTTAAAATAAAATATGACATTTTGAGAAAACAATACAACCTAAATTCTATTCTATTTTTTTTATTCTGACAGTGGAAGTCAAGCTCTTTAAGAGGTAAGTCTTTGTGTTTTTTTCCAATATAAAACAGTTTAAGTCATTCTACTAAAAAAAGTTTGTTTTTGTCTTTTTAAAGATGAAGGCCCTTTTCCTCTCAGTTGTTTTCCTTCATCTTTTGATTTTAATACAAAGTGTTGAGGTAAGGATGTTCATTTTTAAATCACACTTGCCCTTAAGTCAAAGGATTATTTAAACAAGATTAAATCATGCAAATTTAGAATCCATGAAAGAATGTTATATAGTAAATAGCTGTTAATTTTGTTCCTTTGAATCATCATCTGTCTGACTTCTTGATGAGAGAGTGTAATCCAATTTAGTAGGAATACCGGGATAATGTTTATCCCACTTACGACACTCAGAAAAGCTTTGCTTTACGAATGATTTTTGTTGTGTGTTTTTGTGTGTTGTCTTTTTTACTGTTTAAGAATGCATGTACTTTAACATAATTTTGCAGGAAATCAGACCACATGGCTTTTCTGTTTTACAATGAGTGTTTTCTGTTTATTCCTGCAGTATGAATTTGGAGATATCATTGCATTCCCCAGAAAATGTCCCTGTACTGACAAAATTATGTACAAGCACTATGCTTTGTATGTGGATGGTGAGATCCCTGGTGCTGATGGTGACATAATCCACCGAGTAGGTGAGTATTCCACTAAAAGTGAAAACTATTTAAAAACCGTTATAATTAAAAGTGTGTTGTTTGAAAATGACCATTGAGAAAATATATTTAAAAACATTTTTATTTTTTTGCTGACTGGCAAAGAAAGTGACTAGATGATGCATGAAACCTAAAAGTGTCTTACATGGTATCCACAATTGTTTACACTCAATTTTCAGCTTGTCAATTATTTAAAGGTTTGGTTTCATCAAATAGGAATAAACAATGCTTAGATATTTTATTTCTTTCAACTTTGACAGGATTTCCCCTAATGAATGACATCACGTTTGGTCATCTTAAAGATGAGAAGGAACACCACAAAGAAAATGTTCCAGGTCTTCCTAAACCAAGCAAGGAGGAAATCAAAAAAGGCATCGAGGCTGTGCGTAGTAAACCTGATCTATATGGTCCATTCAAAAACAACTGTGAGCACCTTGTTACCTATCTGCGAACGGGTGAAGCTAACTCAAAACAGGTATGTTGTTAATCTAAAAGCGTTCCACCGCTGTCTGTATTTTGCTGAAAAGATCACAAAACACTAGAACACTTGCAGAGGGAAACCATGTTTTAATTTTATTTCTTTATGTGAAAAATAAAATGCAAAATTGAAGAATGCATGATTTTATACAATTGTAGATTCTTACATATTTGCATATAGCCCATATACTAAACCCAAAATGTCTACACACTACTCTTTGGATTAATATTTTAAAAAGTACAAAAATAAACATACGAATAGAAATGAGGATGGAACACACATTTAGCTTGTTTTTTTTTTGTCCTTTTTATTGGCTTTAAAAAAAACATGAATGAAAAGGGATTATCTTATTAAATTAAAGCCTTCTGTGTTGTGAACTTTTGCAGCTGTACCAAGTTATTTTCATTGGCTGAGTACCTTCCTGTTAAAAGTTTATTTATTTTCTAGTGAAATATCTTTTAATTTAACCAATACTTTAGTTTTAGTCTGCATCATTCAAATAAGTTACTTATGTTTTTTTTTTAAAGTAAAACTTTGTTTCACTTATAACCCTCTGCTATCGTTTCAGGCATCTGACATAAACTCTGTTCTTTTCACAGTCTGAAACCATCATAGGATGTTTTCCTTGCTTTGGCAAAAAGGAATGTAGTGTTTGGGACAAACTTGTGAAGGAGATGATGGAAAATGAAAAACGTGAGGCGAATTGTAATTCTAGCTGTGAAAGGTCTAATGTCGCAGGAGGTTAAAACTGTGTTAAGTGGAAATTTTGCATTCTCTCTGTGCATGGTAAAAAAAATAAAAATTAAAGCAATGAGCAAAACTTGTTTCCCTATTCTCTTTTTAAAGCAGTTGAATGTATTTTACAGTAATTTACATGGTGTAAAATACTTTGAACATGCTGTGAACATTTCTAAAGGTTAGTTTTCTCCATAAAAAAGAAAACAACCCAGCAATAAAAAAAAGGACTTTTGCATGTAGTCCAAATGCATAAGGTGATGAAATATTTATAATAAACATAAAAATACACATGCACACAAAAAAGTACTAATTATAAAAATCTAGTTGTTCTTTCCAAACTTCCCATGTAAAGAAAAGGGTTATGATTACCTCAAGCAATCCATCAATTAACCCAATTTACTAAGATGTATGTCATTAGACAGCCACCTGCCCAGAGACTCGTGATCCCTCCCCATCCAGCTTGGCTGAATTTTACAATAAACTACTCCCTTGAGTTTGTGTCCATGCCTGATTCAGCATGTGGGTCCAAAAGGTTCAACCAGACATGACAGCTACAGATTAAAGAGTAATAATAAAAGCTTCAAACATGCATGTAGTAACATGTTAGTCGAAAGAAGACAAAGATTATAGTAGATTCTTCTAAGTACTTAAAAAAAGTAAAACTTAGTCTTTAGTTAATTAATTTTAGTTATTGGGATAGAAAGGGATGAATGAAAGTGGCTTTTATACAAAAATTAATGAAGAAAGTAATATAATAATAGATATAATAATAAATAAATAAAGTGAATTTAAGGAAATATTAACCTTGTCATTTCCTCACGGGAAAGCTTAATTCTTTTCAGACGCTTGTGGTGACCTGGATGAGCTAGAGAGACATGTACAGATGTATTTAGCAATAGCTGTTTTAACAAACAAACAAACAAACAGACAAAGCAATCGTGTTTATATAATTGCACAATTTGTCAATCATCCAACAAGCTGAGTATTACATTTGCGTGTAAAGTGTGAATTTTTAACACATAGGATATATTATCCAATAAATAATGCAATCCAATAAAAATCCTGTGCAATATTAACATTTATTAATTTTCTTCTTCTTGTCCAGAAAGGAGTGGAGAGAATTAGACACTCCCCCTCTCCCTTTGTGCATGTTGTGCAAAGTTATCTTGTAGTGACAATATCTTTCCTTTCAATGGTGCAGCCATAGTTCAGATTATACAAATAGTGAGACATGCTAGAGCTAAATATGTGCATTCTATAGAACAACTGAAATTAAAAATATATATCCCTAAGTCAACCTGAATTTATCCCTTTCCAAAGCAGCTTAAGAGTGGTTAAAATCAGAGGTACTGCTCTCAAATAGTGATGTTAACAATTTGGACACTGCAACTAATTGAAATCTAAAAAAGAGATTTTTTCTTAAAATTTGTGCATTTTCTCTTGAATGGAGGAGGTACAAAAGACACCTTGCCAATGGAAAAAGACGGTATAAATTTAACATAAGAAAAAACAATTGTTTTGTCTTATGTCAAGAGCATGTTATCTAATTATAACTAAAAGTAAAAATACTAATTCCATCTTATTTACATACTCAGATTAAGGCGAAATACACTAAATTTAAGAAATTTCTAGTTATTTCTAGATACCGTAATTTTTGCAGTGGAGAAAAGCTGGTCTCAAAATCTCTGAGACTGCAGGTGTAAAGCAAACTAGTTTATTTAAAATCAGAGGATTTAGTGTCTCAAACAGAACCAGTTTGGGTCTTTAATACAGATTTCAACAGATTATCTTGACTATAGTTCAGAGAAAGTTTAGAGAAAAACAAATCAAACTAAAACTGTTTTTTTATATACGAACAAGTCAGATAGGATGATTTACTACATAAAAGTTCACATGTAAGCTAAATCTGATGTTGAGAAGCTATTGAAAGATTTCATGTTCTGAAGTATAACACAGCTTTGAGAAGTCAGGCTTTTAAAACCAAACCTATAACATCTGTGGTTTCAACTGTTAAAATCCAATACATGCATAAAACCACCAAACTCATCTGTGTAGAAAAGTTTCTATAACCTTTGTGGTTTGACTACAGAAAAAATGCAATATTTCCTTTACAGTAAAACAGCATTTTGAAAAAAACATCAGACAACAGATAAAGCAAGCTTGATGTGACCTCTGATTTACCTTTTTAAATGTCTATTGCTATAGGCTGCTAAGTTTGCCAGTGCAGTAGTTTTACATTAATGAGACATACATGACAGAATGGAGAGTTATTTGTATTCTGTGCTATAGCCACCAATGATATTTGGTATACTGCAAGTTATGCAACCTGGATCAGCCTAAAACATATTTATGCAGCCTGGTTCTCTGATGTTCATAGTAAGCTGAACAAAAATCATTAATCAAACATACGAGCCATAAAAAAAACTGAGATTGTGCTCCAGTGAACATCAGTGCTAAAAAAAAAACGCAGACAGGATCACAGACCAGGGGCCTACTTTAGAAAGTGGGACAAATGAGAACCAGGAAGGAAGGAAGGAAGATAGGAAGGAAGGAAGATCGATAGATCATTATCTCCCTTTTATCTCCTCTTTCTTTCATCTTTTCATCCTTTTTTCTGTTTTACCTCTTCTGTTGTACTTACACTGCAGTATAATCTGTAAAACTCCCATAATTATAATAAAGCTATTTATATGCATGAATCAAGCGGAACACTATGGTAATAGCCCTACTGCTCCACTTGTGATAGTAAAATCTGTTGGGCTCTTTATGGCATCAAGACAATTATTCTTATTGCCACATTGCCGGAGAGGACACTCTTAAAAAAAAAAAATCTAGTTCTGTTGATTTAATTTGTAGAAGATCTTCATATTTCAGCCCTTCAGAATCTAAAATTACTCCACTGTACAAATCAGTCTTTATTTAAGTTCTTCATCAATTATAACAAAAAAGAAGGAAAGTTAGTATGTTTTGAAAAATACCAGAAAAAACAGACGTCTTTAACGTCCTGGTTACGACCTCTAGTGTGCTGTGGAGGTACTGCAGGAGGGTTGACAAATTTATATCTGTTACCCAAATTGTTAACAACTCAGGCAACATCTGCATATGGCTTTAACGAGGAAAAATATGTTTATTTAATCTTTAAACAAGAACTAGATGTTTTCACCAAGACCTTACAGCTGTGGATATATTCTTGATTTTTTTGGCCGATATATATTTTCAGGCAGACATTAAATTTAAAACCCTCTGAGCTTAATGATGTATATTTCAGTCATCATCACCCCAACGTGTCTGATACAAACAACTTTTTTAAGCACCCCTGAATGGGTCAGTAAAACCTCAGGTACCAACCTCCCAAACCCCAGAGCGGACACGGTAAGGGGGTCCTTGCTTCATCTCCTTTTCAATCTAGGGGTCCCAGAACAAGCACGTTGAAGACCCTTACAGTAAACTATTTAAACTATCACCCAATATTTAATGGTATTATATTTATAAGGTACATTTCCAGATTATCCCTTGCTGAAACGTTTTAATAAATTTATAGTTTGACATCTTTAAATGGAAGCAGATCACAATCTTACAGGAATAATTATCTTGAAGGACATAAAGTTCTTATTGGTGTGATGAAATCCAATAAAATGCGTCTACATTAATGTAGATTTTAAGAACTGTATTTTTGCAAGCCAGCTTCACCTACAGAGGCTGATCAAAGCTCCATTTGATCACATCTGTCGCTCTGAACTGTAGAAAAGTAGATCACTTCTCCACATATATTAGACTTGACTCTTTATTTCCTGATTTAAATCTCTTTTTAAGACCCAATTCTTTTCTTTGACTTTAGACACAATCTGAGATGTTGATTCTGTCTTACTCCGTCTTACTCTACTTTATTTATTGTGTTTTTGATCGATCATTTGTATCTAATGATTATATATCTCACACGTGTTTGGTGTTTACAGTTCTTTATACCGGTAAGTAGATTTGGTATGGTACATGCACCACACTGCAAACATTAAGGCTTATCAGGCTATAAAAAGCAATGTGAAAAAAAAAATCGCAATAAATAAGAAACAGAAGGAAGACAGTCAACAGGCTTCATATTGTGTTTTAATTTCATAAAAGTCTGTTTATAGTTAACATCATATGGTAGAAAGCAAGCAAAGCATTTATAAAAGAGTAATAATCATACTTATAAGATGCTAAATGTTTTGTTCTCCTATATAAGGGCAAGAATGGCTTATAAGTGACTTAAGCTTTGAAAATGGGAGATGAATTTATAGAAAACACATAAAATAGAAATGATTAATAAAAAAAACAAAGCAGTTGGATGGTCCTCAGTGGAAAGGTTTGTCCTTTTCAAACGCTCATAGCGACCTGGATAAACTAAAAAGGACAGAGATATGACAAGAGTTAATATGCAACTAAACATCATCCAACTGCACCTCAATTCTCTCTAATTTGTCTACATTTTATCTGCTAATGCTAAAGGATTAAATGACTCAAATAATAAACATTCAATAGCTAAATATCTATATGTTTCTCTTTGATCAACGTGAAAAAAGGACAGCAGAAAGTGAGAACATAAAGTAAAGTACATTTTTTTTATTTTCTTTCTAAACCAAAGTGGAGCAATGAGTTAAATATACTTTCTACCATTAGATGGCGATATGTACCTATCTAAGTAAAAAATTATTCTAAACAGGAGCTACAGATGTTATATTAAACAGAAAGATCTTTCTATAAATATTCTGCACTGATGATCCATTGTTGAGAAATTAGTTTCTTTTCAAAACATTGTTGCAGAGGGTTCAACCTTTAAGGTGTCACTGTCGATATCTGGGCAATATTGAACCCTTTCAGACACTAAAAAGGTAAATTTACTTGTATAAACTTACGTCGTCATACTGAAAGGTGGCATTCCCACTGTGGGCCGTGTCCCTTCTTCGGAACTGATCTAACACACAGGAATTTTAGGTCAAAGGTTTAAGTGAACAAAAGTGGAAATGTTATATGAATACAAAAAAATACCAAATATAACTTAGCACTTCAGTCAGAAATGACGTCTTTAACTGATGGAGTCTCTAGATCCTGAAGAGCAAATACTCCCCAAAATTAGAAGCATTTTCATTTCTGGATACGTAGATGTTTGAGCATATCCCTTTTTCCTCAGAGTCAATGATTAAACTCAATCAAATTAAAGCAGCATGTCGCTCATATGTCCTAAGGACAAAATCTGTGCTCTATTCCGCTTTTATACTGAATACAAAAAAATACCAAATATAACTTAGCACTTCGTAAACAGAGATCACAATTGTCTATTTTATTTAAAGTTTTTTTTAAATAACTAACTGGTAAATTATTATTCAATGTTTTTGATCAGATCTAAAAAAAAAAAGAAAAAAATCTACTCTTTTGAACAGTGAACCAGTGTAGGTATCTAAGGACTGCAATGAACCAATTTCTTGTTCTTGGTGAGGACTTTAGCTGCTGCTGAAATGTATGTCGGAGTCTATAAAGTAGATTTCCAACGATTTTTTTGATTATACTTCAGAGAAAGTTTTGAGGAAAACAACTCAACAAACTACAGTAAAACTGGTTTTCCTCTTTATATAAATCAATCAGTCTCTTTATTTAGACACAATTATGGTCCATGAACAGACAAAAAAAGAATAATAATAAAAAAAGACATTAATAAAAGATAAAGATATATAATAAAATAATCAATCCCTGACATATGAACTAGAGTGCCAATGATTCCACAAACTGGAGAAGAATCTCACTGAGCTTTGAACAGGATTGGTCAGAGTCTGAATGATGCTGTTTGCAGAGTCTGTTAATCTACACATACATATATAAAGAAGTCAGATAGGATGATTTGTTAAAAGTTCTTATTGTAGCTACAGCTGATGTTAAGATATTGATAAATTTCATGCTCTGAGGTTTAACACAGCTTTAAGAAATCATGCTTTTAAAACCAAACTTATAACTAGTGTTGCACCAATGCCGATACAAGCATCGGGCGGAACCCCGATACTGCACTTAAAGGAATAGTACACCCAAAACATGATTAGCCTTCATTTTCTACTCACCCCCATGCTGAACAACACTCTGGAGTACTTTTTTGATATCTCAAATGCATCTGGAGATCTGGGAGGCTTCTTGCTGTCGGCTGACATTCAAATAATGGAGGTCCATGGTACCCAAGACAGAAAGGTCCATAAAAGTCCACAAAAAACGTGTCAATATTCCTCCATACTGCTCGTCCAATGTATTCCAAGTGTCCTGAGTGGGTAGCGTCCAGAATTTACTCGAAACGGAGTCATTTAGAATGTTTTTAGAGCATAAACAGTAGTGTATAGGATTTCCTAAAAGCGCGTTCACGAGTCTACGGAAACCGCGGCAGACCAAACCAGATGAAAGTGCGCATTCAGCTCGGCAAAGAACTCATGCTCTCCCTCAACACTGAAGTCCTCAGACATTTTTCTTTCGTTGTTTCTTTCTTTGCACAGGTAAAAAGCAAATTTCTTCTTCTACGCTTGCATTATCGGCAGAGCAGACGCTGAATGCGCACTTTCATCTGGTTTGGTCTGCCGCGGTTTCCGTAGACTCGTGAACGCGCTTTTAGGAAATCCTATACACTACTGTTTATGCTCTAAAAACATTCTAAATGACTTCGTTTCGAGTAAATTCTGGACGCTACCCACTCAGGACACTTGGAATACATTGGACGAGCAGTATGGAGGAATATTGACACGTTTTTTTGTGGACCTTTCTGTCTCAGGCACCATAGACCTCCATTATTTGAATGTCAGCAGACAGCAAGAAGCCTCCCAGATCTCCAGATGCATTTGAGATATCAAAAAAGTACTCCAGAGTGTTGTTCAGCATGGGGGTGAGTAGAAAATGAAGGCTAATCATGTTTTGGGTGTACTATTCCTTTAAATAGTGGTATCAGCAAATACTGACAAATAGGGCAACGATACGATTTTCAGAGCCAAAAGTTTATTCAACTATTGTCACCCATTCCAGGTATACAATAAAAAGTTCTATTGGATACTACTGGAGTAGTATGCAGTTCTTCATATATACACACACACGTTAATTTCATAAATACTGTAGATGGTATATGTTTGGTATCGGCCAATACCGCATAGCCAGGTATCAGGGAAAAAATAAATAAAAATAACATCTGTGGTTTGAACTGTTAAAAACAAATACATGCAAAAGAAAACCACCAAACTCAGTGTGGAAACTTTTCTACAATCTTTGTGGTTAGACTACAGCAAAGAAATGAAACATTTCCTTTTCAGTAAAACAAAAAAAAAATTCTTACCAGAACCTCAACAGGTAAAGGAAGCACGATGTGACCTCTGATTTACCTTTTTAAATGTCTATTGCCATAGGCTGCTAAGCTTGCTAGTGCAGTAGATTCATATTAATGAAAGATAAATGACAGGATGGAGAATATAGTTACTGTTATTGTTTCCTATAACAACCAGTGATATTTGGGATACTGCAAGTTATGCAACCTTGATCGGCCTAAAACACATTTATGCTGAATAAAAATCATTAATCAAGCATAGAAACCACAATAAACTGAGATGGTGCTGCATCATTATGATACATTTCACCAGTATTGACTGACAGGTTGTAGCAACAGCTGAAGGTCCAGAGATAAAAAATGCAGACGGGATGAGAGACCAGGGGCCTGTTTTAAAAAGTGGAATAAGTGAGAATCCAGGATAAGTTCTGGGGTTAATATCTGCATATGCTGGGTTTTTTGTTTCAGAAAACCAGATAGCCCTTATCCTGAGTGAAGTTACTGCTGCGAGTTACACCGTGAGCTCTGGTGTTGTAAATTTCAGCTGAGACTAGTCAGAAATGACGTCTTTAACTGATGGAGTCTCTAGATCCTGAAGAGCAAATACTCCCCAAAATTAGAAGCATTTTCATTTCTGGATTCGTAGATGTTTGAGCATATCCCTTTTTCCTCAGAGTCAATGATTAAACTCAATCAAATTAAAGCAGCATGTCGCTCATATGTCCTAAGGACAAAATCTGTGCTCTATTCCGCTTTTATACTGAAGGGCAAACTGTCAGAGATGTAGCATTAAACTGTTACTGAATAGCAGAGGTACCAAGTAACAAAGTACAAATACTTTGTTACTGTACTTAAGTACACTTTTTTGGTATCCATTACTTATTTTTCTTCCTACTTCTGAGATTTAAGTCAGAATTCTAAGATTAAAGTCAGAATTCAGAGAAAAATGGTCAGAATTCAGAGAAAAAAGGTCAGAATTCAGAGAAAAAAAGTCAGAATTCACAGAAAAAAAGTCAGAATTAACAGAAAAAAAGTCAGAATTAACAGAAAAAAAGTCAGAATTCACAGAAAAAAAGTCAGAATTAACAGAAAAAAAGTCAGAATTCAGAGGAAAAAAAGTCAGGATTCAGAGGAAAAAAGTCAGGATTCATAGAAAAAAAGTCAGAATTCAGAGAAAAAAAGTCAGAATTCAAAGATTAAAGTCAGAATTCAGAGAAAAAAGTTAGAATTCAGAAAAAAGGTCAGAATTCAGAGAAAAAAGGTCAGAATTCAGAAAAAAAAAGTCAGAATTCAGAAAAAAAAGTCAGAATTCAGAGAAAAAAGGTCAGAATTCAGAAAAAAAAAGTCAGAATTCAGAGAAAAAAAGTCAGAATTCAGAGAAAAAAGGTCAGAATTCAGAGAAAAAAGGTCAGAATTCAGAGAAAAAAGGTCAGAATTCAGAGAAAAAAGGTCAGAATTCAGAGAAAAAAAAGTCAGAATTCAGAGAAAAAAAAGTCAGAATTCAGAGAAAAAAAAGTCAGAATTCAGAGGAAAAAAAGTCAGAATTCAGAGGAAAAAAAGTCAGAATTCACAGAAAAAAAGTCAGAATTCAGAGGAAAAAAAGTCAGAATTCAGAGGAAAAAAAGTCAGAATTCAGAGGAAAAAAAGTCAGAATTCAGAGGAAAAAAAGTCAGAATTCAGAGGAAAAAAAGTCAGAATTCAGAGGAAAAAAAGTCAGGATTCAGAGGAAAAAAAGTCAGGATTCAGAGGAAAAAAGTCAGGATTCATAGAAAAAAAGTCAGAATTCAGAGAAAAAAAGTCAGAATTCAAAGATTAAAGTCAGAGTTCAGAGAAAAAAAGTTAGAATTCAGAAAAAAGGTCAGAATTCAGAGAAAAAGGTCAGAATTCAGAAAAAAAAGTCAGAATTCAGAGAAAAAAGTCAGAATTCAGAGATTAAAGTCAGAATTCAGAGATTTAAGTCTCTGAAGAATTCTGATTCTTTTTTTATTTTTTCAGTGGCCTTAATCCTGTTCCATATTATTGTACCTGGTCTAGCAAAAATGCCTTCAGTGTCTCATATGAACCCATGATTTACTCACCAGTCAGGGCACGGAGTCTCACACAGCAACTCACAAAATCATCAAAAGGAATTCTGCCATGGTTGCTGTAGCGCTTCATGATACAATTCATAGCCTGAGGGCTTAGATTGTAGCCTGCAGAAACACAATGTTAAAAAAGGGTGAGGGATTTACAAAAAATTGTTTTAATCATGGTATGCGCCTTAAAACAAAAACTTAATTTCAGCAGAAATATCCAAGCGGTTTTAAAGAGTCAAAAGTGACAAAGCAAATCTTTCAAACTGTCCTTACCCATTGTGCCGATGGCCTGCTGCAGTTCATGGCCCTCCACTGTCCCGCTGTGGTCCCGGTCAAAGGATGTAAAGGTGCCTTTCCAGCCGTTGAGGGCCTGGCACAGGTCCTTGAACTCGTTGAAACCCATCATCCCAGACATGTCCCTCTAAGAAAGCATTTCCTGTCAAGGAATTTTCACTTACTCCTTGTTATCCCTTCTTTCTATCACAAAAACAGATTAGCTCCAATCTTTGGATTTAAATCTATGTTTACTTAATATTCTTAAGAATTAGGTTAAAGCAAAATTAAAAATTTTTTCTAAACTAATATTTGTAAAAACAACAGTTGCATATATTTATATATATATATTCTCTTTCTTATTGTTTAATGGCTACTCTATCCGTTCCCTCCATGCCTCACGTTTGCTTATTGGAAGAGTTTGCATCTGTGGTTTTGTGGTTGGTAAAACCCCCTGATACCTGGAAGCCTTTTGGCTTGTCCACAATGTGGTTTAAGGTTTAACAGTTTTGACACGATTCCGTGAGATTTAAGAAAAGAAAAAAAAAAGGTAAAGCAACTGAGAAAATAGAAATGTGGAAAGACTAGAATTTATAATAACTGAATTTAACTAATTTTATCTCCAGAACATGCAGACATGTTTCTGTCTATAAAAGTTATGATTCTTATAAGTATAGAAAACTGTACTGGAGTTTTTTTACCTTTACTCAAATGCTAATCTCTTAGCCCAGTTGTCTCAAAACAACAGCAGAATAAAGAGCCTAAAGATGGTGGATAGAGGCTGTTTATGGATAGAAAACCTGGGCCGGTTTGTGAAAAAAGCATTTTCTCTTACATTATTTAAAAATTTACTCAGAACAGCTTGTATTATGTGCAGCTTTCAGCAATTAATATAGAAAAAAATTGCAAAATTTATGTGAGGCTAAAATTTAGAACAGATTTTTTTTTTTTTTTAGATAAAACAGGGCTTTGCATTCATGCTGACCATGAGGCAGATTTGAAAATGTGTTTGTCATCAAGATTCGTTTTTCTTAAATATTAATTCAATTCAATTCAGTTTATTTATATAGCGCCAAATTCACAACACATGTCATCTCAAGGCACTTTACAGTTCAACCAGATCATACAGTCAAATTGATACAAAGTTTTCTATCTAAGGAAAACCAGTTGATTGCATTGACTCATTGACTCAAATACAATCCCCCACACTAAGCATGCTTGTAGCGACAGTGGAGAGGAAAAACTCCCTTTTAACAGGAAGAAACCTCCAGCAGAACCAGGCTCAGTGTGAGCGGCCATCTGCCGAGGCCGACTGGGGTTCAAGGAGACAGAAGCAGAGATACAAAAAGCAGCTGTAAAAGGCGGCCCCGTCCAGGAAACACACAGCCAGGCAGACGAGCTCCAAGGCAGCTCCCATGCCAGAGGACGAAGAGAGCACATCCACTCAGTCACGGTCAGAGAAACAGGACCACACTGGAAAACAGGCCGATCTCCAACATCTATTAACAAGGGTGTTGATAGAAGCAGCACAGCTGATGTTTTTTTCCAGGATGACGTCACAGCCAAACAGGAACAGACGAGGCAAAGCTACTCTGAGGAAAAGCAGAGAGAGCAGAAGGTTAGAGATTGAACTAACAGATTCTGCAGAATAGGAGAACAGAGAGAGAATGAAGCAGAATGATGAAATGGGGGTCCCTATGTCCTCCAAAAGTCTAAGCCTATAGCAGCATAACTATAGAGATAGCTCAGGATAACCTGAGCCACCCTAACTATAAGCTTTATCAAAAATGAAAGTTTTAAGCCTAGCCTTAAAAGTAGACAGGGTGTCTGCCTCACGGACTAAAACTGGTAGTTGGTTCCACAGGAGAGGAGCCTGATAACTAAAAGATCTGCCTCCCATTCTACTTTTAGAAATTCTAGGAACCACTAGTAAACCTGCAGATTGAGAGCGAAGTGCTCTGTTAGGAACATAAGGAACAATCAGATCTCTGATATAAGATGGAGCTTGGCCATTTAAGGCTTTATATGTGAGAAGGAGGATTTTAAATTCTATTCTTGATTTAACAGGAAGCCAATGAAGAGAAGCCAGGATAGGAGAGATATGATCTCTCTTTTTCATTTTCATTAGAACTCTGGCTGCAGCATTTTGGATCAGCTGAAGGCTTTTAACTACAGTTTGTGGACTTCCTGATAGTAAAGAATTACAATAGTCCAGCCTTGAAGTAACAAATGCATGGACTAGTTTCTCAGCATCACCCCTGGACAGGATATTTCTAATTTTTGCAATGTTCCTCAGATGAAAGAAGGAAATTCTAGAAACCTCTTTGATATGGGATTTAAATGACAGGTCCTGATCAAAAATAACACCAAGATTTTTTACTTTATTATCTGAAATCAGTTTAATCCCATCCAAATGAAGTGACTGGCTAATCAGTTTCTTTTTCAGAGACTCTGGTCCAAAGACTATAACTTCTGTTTTGTCTGCATTCAGAAGCAGAAAGTTAAGAGTCATCCAGGTTTTTATGTCTTCAAGACATGCCTGTAATCTATGTAATGGGTTAGCTTCATCTGGATTTATAGACAGATATAGCTGGGTATCATCAGCATAACAGTGGAAATTAATCCCATGCTGTCTAATAATTCTACCAATTGGGAGCATGTATAAAGTAAAGAGAATTGGTCCTAGCACTGATCCCTGTGGTACTCCACAGGTAACCTTTGAGCGTGTTGAAGATCTATCATTAACATGAACAAACTGAATTCGATCAGATAGATAAGATTTAAACCAGTCTAGTGCTGTTCCTTTAATTCCAACAAAATATTCAAGTCTTTCTAAAAGAATATTATGGTCAACTGTATCAAATGCAGCACTAAGATCCAACAGGACGAGCACAGATACAAGTCCATTATCTGAGGCCATGAGAATATCTTTAGTGACTTTCACCAGAGCTGTTTCAGTGCTATGATGAGCTCTAAAGCCAGACTGAAACTCTTCAAAAAGTTCATTATGGTGGAAGTGATCGCAAACTTGTTTGGCAACTACTTTCTCAAGAATTTTGGATAAGAAAGGAAGATTGGATATAGGTCTATAATTGACCAAGTCATCTGGGTCAAGAGACGGTTTCTTAAGCAGAGGTTTAATTACAGCAATCTTAAAAGCTTTAGGTACATATCCCTGTAACAGAGATAGATTAATCACATCTAAAATGGAGGAGGAGATCAAAGGGAATACCTCCTTAAATAACCTGGTTGGAACTGGATCTAACATACAAGTTGAAGGCTTAGATGAAGACAATAATTTTGCTAATTCAGAGAGTTCAACTGGATCAAAGCAGTCTAAACCCGGTTCAGATTCCATGACTACCTCAGGTACAATCGCGGATAGAGGAGTGCTTATGATCTTATTTTTAATAAGATCAATCTTATTTATAAAGAATCCCATAAAATCATTGCTGCTAAGAGCAGGTGGAATGGACGGTTCAACAGAGCTATGGCTCTGGGTGAGTTTGGCAACTGTATTAAAAAGAAATCTTGGATTATTCTTATTCTCCTCTATTAATGAGGAGAAGTATGCTGCTCTTGCTTTACAAAGGGTCCTCTTATACAGCAGTAAACCATTTTTCCAGACTAGGAAGGACTCTCGCAGGCCTGTGGAGCGATATTTTCTCTCCAGTTTCCTAGCATTTTGCTTCAAAGTACGCAGCTCTGCATTAAACCAAGGAGCAAGCTTTGTATTTTTAACGGTTTTCATTTTCAAAGGAGCTGCGTTGTCTAAGGCAATACGCAGAGAACTAGCAACCCCATCAACAAAATCATCAACCTGTGAAGGGGAATAAGCTAAGCTTTTGCACTCTGCAGCACTGCTCAGTGACACAGAGCAGAGAGAAAGTGAAGCAGATTCTTTAAAATTTATAACTGCACTATCTGATAAAGATCTACTAAAATTGAACCTTCTTTTGGGGGAGGAGAACTCTGTTAAAGTAATCCTGAAGGTTATTAGAAAGTGGTCAGAGAGGACAGGGTTGTGAGGAAATACTGTTATTTCTTCACATTCTATGCCATATGTCAGCACAAGATCCAAAGTATGAAGATGAGAATGCGTGGGACTATTCACATTTTGAACAAAGCCAATAGTGTCTAAGATAGCATTAAAGGCTGCTCTTAAGCTATCGCCTTCAATGTCAGCATGGATGTTAAAATCTCCCACTATAATGACCCTGTCAGTATTTAATACCAAATCAGAAAGGAACTCTGAAAACTCATCTAAAAATTCAGAGTAAGGACCTGGTGGACGATACAAAGTTACAAAAAGAAGAGGTTTTCTTGCCTTGAAATTTGGATCAGGGAAATTAAGGGTTAAATGTTCAAAAGAGTTGTAGGTATTAATTGTTTTGGGAGTAATCAGTAAGTCAGACTGGAAGATTGTTGCTACTCCTCCTCCTCGCCCAGAACTTCTGGGGATGTGAAAATTTAAATAGCTTGAAGGAGTTGCCTCATTTATGCTCACATAATCCTCTTGCTGCAGCCAGGTTTCTGTAAGGCAAAACAAGTCAATGTGATTATCACAAATCAAGTCATTAACTAGTAGACTTTTAGAGGAAAGCGATCTTATGTTAAACAGACCGCATTTAATTGTTTTAACTTTTTCCCCAATTGGAGTTATTTTGATTTTAATTAGATTGTCATGATTTACTCCTTTGGGAATCTTTGCTAATTTATTAGATTTTGGTCGTGGGCAAGACATTGTCTGGATGGAGTAAAGAGTGGGTAACAGTAGAGAAGCTGCAGAGATGTGTGTTAAACTACAACTCTGCTTCCTGGTCTGCACCCTGGGTGGTCAGGGTTTTGGAGGACTAATAAATGTGGCCAGATTCCTAGAAAGAAGAGCTGCACCATCCAAAGTGGGATGGATGCCGTCTCTCCGAATCAGACCAGGCTTTCCCCAAAAGGATTGCCAATTATTAATGTAGCCCACGTTGTTTTCAGGGCACCACCTAGACAACCAGCGGTTGAATGACGACATGCGGCTAAACATGTCATCACTGGTCAGATCAGGGAGGGGACCAGAGAAAATTACGGAGTCCGACATTTTTTTTTGGCAAACTTACACACCGAAGCAACACTAATTTTAGTGACCTCCGATCGGCGTAACCGGGTGTCATTACCACCAGCGTGAATAACAATCTTACTGTATTTAACCTTATCCTTAGCCAGTAGTTTCAGGTAGGATTTGATGTCGCCCGTTCTGGCCCCCGGCAAACATTTGACTATGGTCCCTGGTGTCTCTAATGCCACGTTTCTGACTATGGAGCTGCCAATCACCAGAGTGGGCTTCTCAGTGGGTGTGTCACTGAGTGGGGAAAACCGGTTAGAAACGTGAACGGGTTGGTGGTGACCAGTGGGCAGAGATCCACGACTACGCTTTCTGCGTACAGTTACCCAATCGCCTGGCTGCTCAGGCACTTTTGGAGAACAGCTACGTGGGGGGCCTACTTCAACAGCCTGAAGCCTGGATTCTAACTCTGACACCCTCGCCTCCAAAGCTACAAAAATACTACACTTATTACACATCCCATTATCACTAAAGGAGGCAGAGGAATAACTGAACATCTGACACAGAGAGCAGGAGAGAGGAGAGGAAGAAGGAAGAGTTGGAAAAGAGTCAAGGGAGGGAGAGAGAGAAGCCATAGCAATGCTAAGCTAGCGCTAGCCTAGGCTAGCTACTTCTTGCTATCAGAAATAAAACCGTGTGAAACTGACAAGTGCTCAGTAGAAAAGTGCAGCAGAAGGTGCTATGTTTTAAAGTAGTCAGTTAGAGTTACTTAGATACAGAGATATCACAGAGAAAATAACTTAACTTCAGATGGAGATCCTCTGAACAGCTGCACACTCAGTTGCATCACTTTTATTGTGTTCAACTTCTAAATTCATACCACCCATATTAACTTGTGTATTGAACAAAATGTGTAAAATAATATTGAATATGAGTATTTTCTCATTCATAACCCACAAATTCAACAGCTTATATCCATTTGATGAAATAATAAAAGCTTTTAGCAGTCTCACAGCCAACCAGAATCTCAGATTTTTAGAAGTGACTGAAATGAACCATTGACTCCATTTTGTTATAACTAGTAGTGACACTTTTTTATGTGCAAAACATGTCATTTTAGGACCATTTCAATCTAAGAGAGGATGGTTGAATAACGTCTGAAGGATACATCCAGCATGTTGATCATCAGTTTGCACGTCTCAATGCTGAAAGCTGCAGAGAGAAGGAAACATAACACAAAGTAATGCATATGCAGCAAAGGGAAACAATAGAACAAAGGTTCCTTTGGAATACAGTTTAAAAAAAATAAAAATAAAGGAATACTGTTCGGATCCAAGGCTCCTTTGACTTCAAAGATAATCAGAGGTATTCAAATTCAGACTACAAGTGTAAACTTCAACTTTTGTAGAAAGGGGGAACAATCTTTCACAGGTGATGGAAACTCAAGAGGTACAAAGATCTATAGTAACAGTTTATAATTTAATTTATAATCATCTGTGAAATGTTAATGTGTCTTTAAGCTGGTTTATCCACTAAAATGTTTCCATCTTACGTTTGTAGGATCCAGACATGCCGGACTGCGTGAGGCAGCGCTGCAGCTCTTCTGCAGAGATCTGTCCATCCTGATGAGGTTTCATAAAATAGAAAGAAGGAACGGCACACAGCTCAGAGTCAGAAAGCAGCTGATTACTTTAAAACTTACATTAGCATCAGAACTCACTGCAGATATTTAATTAGACATGAAGTGTGAGGATATCAGTCATAGTTTCCTTAAAGAAATCTGCTTACCTGTCCAGCCACTTGTGTAAAGTATCCATACATTGGATCTTGTTGCTGCGGCGGCTACACAAAGGGAAGCAGAAGTTAAGCCTGTAGATTTATAACATTATTTCATCATCACTGAATTATTTGATTCTTTAGTTATGGGATCAGCTAACAGTGCAGAAGATCCCTTTACAAAAGTAAAACAATTCAAACCAAACCCCCCAAAGAGTTTGAGCTGCATTCGAATACTATTAAAATCATACAGCCTTTTTTTTTTTTTTTTTTAAAGGTTGTGAAATATTAGGAGCGTCTAATAGAGAAGTACGATGGTGATGTGAGAAGAAAGCTTTTGTACAAACAGGAAATAAATGAAACTGTTAAAAATAAAAATAAAAAACCTCAAAGTATCTAAACATTTCTTTTTTGTTATCCACGCGATTAGAAACTAATTTACTATCTGGAATATTCTTCTCCAATAGTGTGAAACCATCAATATGTAAACAATATAAGAAACTACATCTTTTCAAAATCTAAACACTCACAAAAAACATTTAAGTTTCATTAAGTAAAAATAGTCACGTAATGATTAACTGGTCAGTAAATTTTATAATTAAGATAATTGAACTTTATTGATCTCACACTGGAGAAATTTACCTCTGCATTTAACCCATCCCTTTGGGGAGCAGTGGGCTGCCATTGTGCAGAACCCAAGGAGCTGTGAGGGGTTAAGGGTCTTGTTCAGGGACCCAGAGTGGAGGCTGTGAGGATCGGACCGGGTACTTTTAACCTTCTGAGAGCACAGGTGCACTTCTCTAACTGCTCTTCTGATTTAACAGCTTAAATGTCATCATATCTGCTGCCTAAGCTACAGCAAACTGAACTCTGTGATTTATTAATGATTCAAACGTATGCTTAAATGAACAGAGAGAAAGAGACAAACACCTGCAGTCAACCTGTAACAGCCGTGTCAAAGACTGAAGCCTCCATACATGGCAAGCATACTTCACCCCTGCACCTGCCACCTCCTGCTTTATCCTTTTTAATCCTAAATCATATATGGATTATCAGGGTTTCTACACATTTTTAAAATATTTTTTGGATGGATGGATGGATGGATGGATGGATGGATGGATGGATGGATGGATGGATGGATGGATGGATGGATGGATGGATGGATGGATGGATGGATGGATGGATGGATGGATGAGTTTTAATATAAGTCACACTGGATGAATCACTATGGAATTAGAATGAGGTTATGTTGTGGTTAAATATGGAAATGTATTTTATAAGGGAAAAGTAAGAAAACAACTGTATTGAATTTAACCATTTTCTGCAATGTTTAAGGCTGAATAGGAACCTTGCAATACTATTTGTTTTCTTTATTTTGTTATTCAGTTCATATGCACGGGTTAGCATTGTCAAGTTGTTTCCAGTGGAGAGATAAACAGAAGGTTAAGGTTTGGAGGAAGAAGAAGAACAACACATGAATATGTTTAACATGAATATTAAACACAACTGTAGATCCAACCCTAAAAACGTCCATATTTTCCCCATTTCAATCATATAAAATAAAAACTAACAATAAAGCATGTCCCAATCTAATAGGAAAAGCAATATATTTTGGGGTTTTCTTCAAATGGATAGGCCTACCTGAATATCTAAAATCTCCAACATAAGGATGATGATAGAGGAATCAACTCCTCTTTAAAATTTATGAAACCCATTGGTTATTAATAATGCTTCATCAAGTATTGTTACTTGATGAAGCATTTCTAAGATTCCACCCAACAAACCAGGTAATAAAAGTCTGTATGATTCATGCTGTTATCATACGGGGTCAATATTGGTATCTGCTGAAACTTGAAGCTGCAATAAGTTTTTTGTGCTGGAAATTTAAAAGTTGTATCTAATCATCCGAACTAAAAGCATCTCCCAAAACCAGGAAAATTTGGTTTGATGCAGAAATTGGGAAAACTTAACAGCTTAATTTTCCGGTGGTTTTAAAAAGAAAAAAACACCACTTTAGCGAAGCTGCAGAACCTTTTATCTATTACGGACAATATTTCTTATAAAACTTTCATTTACCCAACACAGAATTTACACACTAACAATACTGCAGCACTTAGAATAAGAAATTGGATGTCACTGACTTTTAGATAGGGACTAAATGATGCATTAAAAGCTTCCAAAGAATTTATAAATTGAATTCATTTAAAACTTCAGGACTTTAACTTATTTAAAAAATATATATAATTAAATCATATTGCCAGACTGATTCACCTGAGAGCAGGTTATCATAAAGGTTTCCACCCTACCTCACCCTGAATGGCATAAAAGTGTCACATGCACATCGCCAATCAGATCAGCCATTCAGGATTAGTTTAAAGTTCAACGGTTAGAAAAGGTTAGTCTGTCTGAGTATCAGCCTGGACTGATATAAAATGCTACAAGCCTCAGCTACTCAATGCAATATTAATCTAAATAGAATAAATACACTGAAAGCTTAGGAATTGTATTAAAAAACAAATAAACATCACCTCTGCAGCAAAACCAAATATTTCATTCAGGTTCTTTATTTTGTTAAGATTTGATGAATAATTTAATAATCTAGAGATAAGTGGGTCTATATATTACAATTAAAATTTAAGAAAGTTTATAGTGACATTTTTTAGCAGATGAATGCTTCTAAGTTTAAATGTAAATCAGTAATCAAAAGATAATCCTTAAGATGTTTTTTCTCTTTTAAAAATCTTCTACTTTAATTGATTTTTTTACACACTATAAAGATTACTGTAGTTAGTACTTAAAATAAGAAAGAAACGTTGAGGGAATTTTAAAATACTTTCTAGAAACTTTGCCCTTTTTTTCTGAACACTTTACAAACGTCCACTTCCGCCCTCTGTGTCTCAGACGTCCAATCAGGGTCAGAAACATCAATATTCCATTTTAAATCCCATAAAATGTTCTCACCATTCCAGGGAATCCACCAGCCGGAGCGCCGTATCCTGGGTAGGCCATTTCTAGATCAATAAAAACCAACAAATTAAGGATATTAAATGGAAAACTGCTGTCTTTGGGGCAGCGTAGGCGCACAGAACCGCACCGTAAAACACGGAGATTGAAAAACACCTGGAATGAAACTCAGTTTGAAGAACCGAGCTTGTTATAGGCAACTTATTAGAAATAAGGGGCGGAAGAGAGACGTGAAGGTGTAAACACATCCGTTTGGCTGTTAAACGATCGAATTTCCTGATTGTGAAGCGCCCAGCTGCGTTCTGATTGGAGGAGAGGACCTACGTCACTTAATGTTGCCCAATCAAACGCCCTGGTTTGAGATAAGAGGTTATAAAGCTGAAGTGAAATCTGAGCGCGTTTTAAATACTACCGCAAAAAGATACACCCATTTGAATGAGAAAGATAGAAGACTACGATTATGAGAATAGGGATAAAAAATAAAATAAAATAAAAAAATAAAATGAATGTCTGAGGAGACATTCATTCATTTCAAGGAGACACGCCCTATATATGTAACATCTGGAGTAAATTTCTAGGGGAAGGAGAGGAGGGCTTCATTGGATTCAGGAACACTCATTTCCTGGAGAAGACTAAAAGGATCTAATGATCTTTGAGCTTTGAACAGATTTACTGGAGTTTTACGCAAAGGGCAAAACAGATAAGAAAGCTATTGCTCTGTTCAAGATTTTCTGTGGCTCCGCACCAACGCCTTTAAATAAAGAAGAATTTCACCCTCTTTATATTGTTCTGTTTTACATGTTTGCAAAAATATATATTTAAAAAATGCATTTTCCTTTTAATCATTAGTCATCATTCTGTTCTGTGTCCATCAGAAACATGCAGCGTTTGGAGTTTTGAACTATTCAAGGATTAAACTCAGATTTTAAGAACTTAAAATAGCCTTTTTAACAATGTAGGCTATATGGTGCCCCTAAGCAAAAGAGCAAACAAACAGACACTCAGCTGGGATTAGAGGTGAGTATTGGCATGAGTGTTGCGATTCGATACATGTCGCGATACTTGGGTCACGATACGATATTATCACGATATTGCAGTATCACTATATATTGCCATATTTTCCCCAGCTATCAAAATCAAATGATGAGATAAAACAGCAAGTGCTGTATATTTTCATCAGAAAATATTGATTAGATATTATTATTATCCATGTTGTTTGGGGTTTTCTTCCACTGTGACTGCCTCAAATACAGATTTGGTGCTGCATGCACAGTTAAAGGGTTTCACAGCGCTTTCTGCCAGAGTGGTGGTGCAGAGGTAGCCCATTTTCCCATCAATGTTTTATGTAACCATTGTTTTTTTTTTTTAATCGATACTAAGAAGTGAAAGATCGATATTATATCGGGCAGCCGAATATCACGATATATTACCAAAACAATTATTTCCCACACCCCTAGCTGGGATGCTGGAGAGAATGTGGAGAAAACATGGTGGACCATTCCCATATATTTTGGTTGCGCCCCTCCACCCAGACTTACTAGAAGGAGGTGAGAGAAGTTATAGATACGGCGTTGGATTATAGTGTGGATGTGACATTTCTTTTTTTTCTGTATTTAGGTCATTTTCCAGAGGAATTAGACAAAGATGATGTGTATCTCTAAAAAATTATGATGGCAGCAGGGAAAAGGGCAATTACCAAATATTGGCTTCAGAAAGATGCACCTACAGTGGGCACATTTGTTGGCATAATAAAACATTTACATCCATTTGAGCAGATGACCTATTTCTTAAGGCTGCAAAAAGAAATTGGAGAAAGAAAGTGGGTCGAAGGGTCCGTTTACATGAATGACAGAACCAACAACACAGTTTAAACAGACTATTTTACTGTATAGATTGTATTGTATTTATTATGATGTGCACTTTACAAAAAATACCATAAATAAAAAGTATTAAAAAAAAGAGTTTGTGTCACTCCGAATCAACGCCTTTAAATAAAGAAGAATTTCACACTCTTTACATTGTTCTAATGTGCTTGTTTGATATAGATTTGAAACATTAAGACTTTTCTTTTATTTATTAGTCATTATTCTGTTCTTTATCCATCAGAAACGTGCAGTGTTTGTTTGGTTTTTCTGAACTATTCAAGGATTAAACTCAGAATTTAAAATTTTCTTACTGTTACGAACTTAAACTAGCATTGTTAACAATGTAGGCTATATGGTGCATAACATTAAACCAAAATTGTTGTTCTATAACAAATAATTAGTCTACATATTAAAACAATACACCTGTAAACCTGCTTTTATTTCTGATTCTTATTATTTATTAATTAGCATTCAAATGGTCAAATGGTAGCTTTTAATGAGCTAAAACAAACTTTTTTTAAATTACTGATCTTTTTCATTCCAGGATTAAAACTACAATGATGGTCCATTTATTTACATATTCTGTTTTGGAAGAACTGGAAAAGTTAAAGTTGGTTTTCAGCCATAGATGTTAGTTTTAATTTCAGACCTTCCTAAGAACCCCTGTTTGATGTTTTCATGGTTGGACCAACCAAGGGTAGTGAGGTTTTGAGCTCCAGCTGTTGGACTGGGACGCAGCTCAATCCATCACTGTGGCAGTAGTGGTCATTTATATATAGTTTATTCCTCCAAGTAAAATAGATTTGTATTATGCAAACAAAGGACATAACCTGTACGAGAAGAAAAAAAATAGAACGTCCAAATTTTAGACAAATGTTTAGTACAATATATAGCATATACTATAGTATAAGCAGCAAAGCTTTTCAGTTTATGATATTATGAGTAAAGCTAGAAGGTGGATCACGGTCTGGAGGAAGAAGTTGGAAATCTTTTAAAAGAATAATCAGAGCATGACAGAGGCTAAATTCCTGGCTGTGTTAAAAGTTTAACTCCTCACAGAATCTAGCAGGCATGTAGACTCTTTCATGTCATTTGTATTGTGGAAATGAGCCAGTGAGTGCAAACAGCCCCACAGCATGATGCCACTAACATTAATACAAATGAACACAGTGATACTCGAAGGCTCATCAACTCCTCCAAACTTACATCTTGTCATGGAGGCTAAATAGTCTAATTTCTTCAATCAATAAAAATCCAAAACGGATCCAAAGTTTATGACGATGAGAGAAACCTTTAATTCAATTTAATTCAATTTGATCATCCAGTCAAATTGATTCAAAGATTTCTATCTAAGAAAAATCAGTTGATTGCATCGACTAATTGACTCGAATGCAATCAATTGCACTAAGCATGCTTGTAGCGACAGTGGAGAGGAAAAACTCCCTTTTAACAGGAAGAAACCTCCAGCAGAACCAGGCTCAGTGTGAGCGGCCATCTGCTGAGGCCGACTGGGGTTCAAGGAGACAGAAGCAGAGACACAAAAAGCAGCTGTAAAAGGCGGCCCTGTCCAATAAACACACAGCCAGGCAGACGAGCTCCGAGCCAACTCCCATGTCAGAGGATGAGGAGAGCACATCCAGCCAGTCACAGTCAGAGAAAAAGGACCACACTGGAAAACAGGCCGATCTCCAACATCTATAAACAAAGGTGTTGATGGCAGCAGCACAGCTGATATTTCTCTCCAGGATGGAGTCACAGCCAAACAGGAAGAAACGAGGCAAAGCTACTATGAGAAAAAGCAATGAGAGCATAACATTAGAAATTGAACAAACAGATTCTGCAGAGTGGGAGCATAGAGATATAATGAAGCAGAATGGTTAAAAATTGGTTTCTTAACTTTTGAGTGAAACTGTAATATGTATTGGGTCATCACAACACAATATGTTTGTGTTTTTAGTTATAGGTTAGTTGAAACAGATATGACAAAAGCAAACTGAACTGAATTCTTCTGAATTGAAACGGTAAAGCGCAGGAATGATCCTTTAATTACAAGCGTTACATCATCGACAGTGAAAACAAACCAATCAGCTTGTTTTCTATGATGAAATGCACGTGGTCACTCCTTTTTGTGTCCGATATGCCAAATCCAGTCAGATGCTTCGTTTTTTGCAGAAGAAGCTTTCTGGAAAGAAGGAAAGTGTCATTGTAACTACGGTAAGACACATTTTCCAGCAGGATGTATAAACTTTCTCCTGAATGTTGGATTCAGCCACCTGGACCTCAGATTTGTGTCAGTCCTTATAATCCGGGCAGACTTGGAATTACTTCATGTGCTCTGAACCAGCAAGATGACGATGAGGGCGGAGATGAAGAAGTGTTTGTAGCTGCGTGCCATCACACCAGGGGTAAATCTAAGCTTACTGGTAATCAAGATCATAAAGAAATTTTATTCAAAGTGCCTGAAAAATCATTCAAATAAAAGGAGAAAATCTGAAAGAAGTCCTCAAGGAAATGGTGTCACTTTTTATGCAGTATTGTTCAGTTTTTATGATTAGTTTATTGTTATGTTTGTGTATTTGCATCTTCCATTGCTACGTATGTATATCAGTGACTTTCTGTTAATACAAATTCACTTAAAACTTACTTATGCCTTATAAAGGCATTATTAATTAAATATTCCCCGTATGCATCCTTTCATGAGTGATAACATCCTTTAAAATTTACACAAACAGAATAAAGCAATTCAGTGTTACTCAATCCTTTTTGCTATTTGACTCTGCTTATATAGTGTTGTTTTTTACCACCTAAACACTGCATGCAGTGTGAGCGTACATACTCTGTGTTGTACCTGCAGGGCTTCAGATTTACTGGCATCCAAACCCAGCAGGTCTCTTCAGGAAACAGATGGATCAGACATATGTCTGCAGGAGAAATCCTCCTTCATCCTCCAAGCATGCACATAACGGTAACTGTTCCAAATGCTAAATTAACCCTGCTTATCACCTTTTTCTACAGGTTGTCGTGACATTACTCATCAAACTGACCATGCTCTGTGGTTCACTTTTGGAAATCAAGTCCCCTCAGAGACTCCCACCACCCCAAACCTGCCTGGACATGATTACTTTCCAGGGGATCTAGTAAGAGGAGCAGAGCATGTGGAGGTTTTGCAGCAATGGGTTGGCTGTTGTTGTGGTGGACAAGTGGTAGAAACCAATGCATGTGGTGGAGTTTATGGCCAAAGAGAGCAAGAAGGGTTGAACCCTTGCTGGTCAGGATCTCCACCCAACTACTATGTTGGTAAGTAGAATCCTGATGCTTTATATTTACCTGAACAGCTCGTCCAAACGGTCCCCAGGTGTTTTGGTAGGAATACGATAAATAAAAGGTATAGACTTTAGAGAAGTCAGGGCAGGAAACAATGACTGTAGCTCATTAATCTAGTCTCTGTTATCTGGCATCTTAAAAATGTTCAGTTATAATTTTATTTAAAAGGAAAAAAAAGGACAGTTTATACTAGGATTTACTAAATAAAAAAACTCACAAATTTGGTTTTGCACAAAAAGCTCTTGATATTATTTACCATCTGTAGGATTTTACATAATTGTCCTGTTTAAAAAAGTCTCTTAAATTGTTTATTCTTTTAGAAGGTATTAGATTAATTAGAATTTTCATTAACCCTAAACCGACGGAAAGTTTTTTTTTTTTTTATATTTTGTGTTGTTTTTTAATAATTAAATGATAATAAAGGTTAAAAGAAGGAGAAGTGGATTGTTTTGGAGGAGCAACATGCATCTTTAATGTAGTGACTAATATTTCTGGACTTACTATATATAGTCAATCGCAGCCAACCAAGATAAATTATTAATCACAAGCAAATCAGGAATACTCCAACCTAAATATGATGCAGTGGATAGTTAATAGGGTGTAATAACTCTGACTTTTATAACAAATATCTGTTTGCAGTGAGACCAAACGTGGTGGTTGAAGTGCAGGTGGTGGAGGAAGTTGCTGTGGAAGACACTGTAGAATTAATGTAAGAACAAAACATCTTTAAAGATTTTTTCTCCTATGTTCCTCTGTTTTTTACATTCGTCTTAAGATAGATAATAACATCACCCTAAATAAATTTTTCTCTTGTTTGTTTCCTGTTTTAAAAAGGACCGAAGATGTTTATGCTGATGACGTCCTGGATGTGGAATACAAGCAAAGCAAACAGCTGTAGCCGCCATAAAGACCTGAGTAGCTTTATTTGTGTTTTACTCTAAGATAAATGTCTTCAGATGTTCTCAGTTTTTCCTTTGTTATAACTTAAATGCTTTGGTTTTATTATTTAAATAAATCTATCATGGATAATTGTTTTTTTCTTTTTTATAAGCATTCGTGGGACCCGTTTTTTTTTTTTTTTTTATCTTTAGTGAACTTCTCAAAAATGAAAAAAAATATATATGTTTTTTTTTTCTTGTATGAAAGGAAAACATCTGATTGATACGGAAGAGGATTAGGGCCACTGAAAAAAAAAAAGTTAACAGATTTTTTACTTTTTTTTCAGTTTAGTATGGGAAAAAAGTCAGAATTCTGACTTAAATCTCAGAATTCTGACTTTTTTTTCCATACTAAACTGAAAGAAAATTTAAAAATCAGTTAACTTTTTTTTTTCAGTGGCCCTAATCCTCCGTAGATTGACTTACTGAAGAGCTTAA
The DNA here is from genome assembly GCF_016077235.1 of Cyprinodon tularosa. NCBI lineage: Eukaryota > Metazoa > Chordata > Actinopteri > Cyprinodontiformes > Cyprinodontidae > Cyprinodon > Cyprinodon tularosa. Next base: position 644,571 of record NW_024039021.1, read on the forward strand.
ACAATTTTTTTTCTATACTTAACCGCAACCTAACTTGAAAGAGAGCAATGTAATGAAACTGTGGCCTGTCCTAACATGCTCTGCAATGTGTTTGAAAAGCTGGAGGGAATAAGTGAATAACATCATTATGGGAGAAAAAAAAATGTCCTGCAACATAAAGGCTTATTTACGGTGTTTTAGAAATTGAGAGTTCTTGTGAAATAAAACAAATAAATTATTCACAGATCTGTAGAGATGCATAAATTAGCACATGGTCAAAGTTGCTAATGGATTTAGACACATCCGTTTTTTTCTAAAGCTCTATGTGGTGTTTCCATTTGTTTAGAGATCTTTTTATAGAGAATGCCACACCACAACCAAAACCCTCCAAAAACAAAATATTTGACAAGTACACCACAAGGACCACATTGACAGTTTTTTTTTTTTTGTATGTTTGTTTGTTTTCTTGCCCAAAACTATGCATATCTCACATTTCAGGGGTAAAAAAAAAATATTTATTATTTAGCAAATGCAATGCAAGCCAAGTTTATTCACAAAGCACATTTAGTAGCAACTAGCAATTCAAAGTGCTGTGCATGAAAAAGACAGATAGAGTCAGATTACATTGGGATGAAGGGGAATACATAATTAATAAGCATTAAATTTTTGATAAGAAAATAAAGGAAAAGTGAGACCAAAAAACTTAACTTATGTTTACATATCACAATCAGAGGCCAAACTGAACAAATTTGTTTTAAATCTCGATTTTTATTAATTTGGGGTTTCAGTGCTTATATAGTTTTCTTGAAGTTTATTCCAGATTGTAAGAACTTTAAGCTGCTTTTGGTTCTGGTTCTGTAGAGTAGATTAGAGCCAGTAGACCCGGAAGGTCTGAGTAGTTGATCTGATGAAAGCATTTTTTGTAATGTACTCTGTTACTAAGCCACTTAGTGAATTATAGACTAACAGGAGTATTTTAGTCTATTATCTGAGACACAGAGAGCCAATGGAAGGACTTTAGAACTGGGCTGATGTTCTCAACTTTCTTAGTTCTAGTGAGGACGCAGGTAGCAGGGTTCTGGATCAGCTGCAGCCGTTTGATCCAGGCAGACCTGTGCCATAGCTGCAGGGATCAATTCTACTAAAGTGGAACAATGCATAAATTAGTTTTTCAAGGTCCTGCTGAGAAGTCCTTTAAACCTGGAGATGTTCTTTCAGTGAAAGAAGGACAACTTTGTAGTAAGTGAAAGTAGCAAGTCTACTAAATATAGAAAGTGGAGATAAGACAGCAAGACAGGAAAGACACAAGATTATATAAGATTATAACGGAAAATAAAAAGGGTAATTATTACAAAGGTAATTACATAAAGAAGCTAATTAAAAGAGATATATACATTTATGTCTCACTGTGTAATAAAATTTTTACCTATATTTATTTGTTTATTGTATATTTGGGAGCTATTAATTGTATGCTTATTTATTTATTGAGCATTTATTTATTTATGTGTTTATTTTTAAATACGGTAGAGCTGGTCCTCGACGAGTCTTTGTATAGTGTTTGTTATATAAATAAAAAATGAAATAAAAAAATTCAACTACCAGCATGCATTGCTAGTACTTATGTCACTTCCGTATGCGTCATCATATCGCGCGGAAGCGCTTTCTCTGGTGCAGTAGTCGCGTTTTTAAGCAGATTTTAGTTTAGTTTGGTACTAGAATACACCAATGTCCGCCTCTATTCCTCCAGAAACTGTCCAGGATCGCCTGGACCGTCTGAAGGAGCTGACAGAGTTTACCGAAAAGTGCAAAAAACAGTTAAATGAAATATTTGAGACGCTCGGATGGTCACAGGAGTACGACGATGAATTCAATAAGGTAAATCTTGTTAGATATCTGTTTAGCTTCTGTTTGCTAATCAATAATTTGAGTTCTAAACCTAGAACCTTTCAAAAAGAAAATAATAGTTGGAAAGAGATAGTGAGATGAGGCCTCATGAGACATTATTGAACCGTTTGGCGAAATTGCTCCAATGATTCCCAGAGTTAATGAGGCTCCATGTGAACATATCACCACCTACTGGTGGAGTGCAGAACTACAGTTAGTAACAAAATCTGATTATTTTGCAATAGTTTTTCTTTTTTTTCTTCTCCATTTTAAGTTCCTTTGAAATTGTTAATGAATGGTGTGTATAATAGTCTTTTGTAAGTTTTTTTCATTTTACATACACAGTTTTTCTGCTATTTTGGTGAAATAAGCTCAAGCAGACAGTGAATGTGTTTGTGCAAATTGGGCAATGATGAGCAAAATGAAAGATGTTAGTCATTTTTATTATACATAATAGTTTTTCCACGGTTTTTGGTTTTAATCGGGTTGGAAGTTATGTGTTCAACCAATCTTTTGGCTAAACCGACCAATTTAATTTGGCAGCGTTTTTACCCAATCTATATTTCTACTAGGGCAAACCAATAAAAATTAGTCACATTAGCCAAAATAATTAAGTATAATCGCAACTTTCAAAAGTGAGTCTTGAACCATCAACGTCAGGAGTGGAAGTCGGTGTCTTACAGGTGACGATGATGAGGGAAATACTTCATAACACTAAAGTTACAACTGTGTCCAACAGCTTGCTCAGAATTTAATCATTACATTCTATAATCTAACCAAAATAGTTTTAAGCAACTAGATTTGTTGGAAAAAACAACCAATTTTTTCTTAGAATCTATCCAAACTCTATCCAACTGACAGCAACTATCCTACAAACTCCCACATCTGCACTGAATCCTTGCGCTTTCTGGACCACTTCCTGAAGCGCTCATGTGGTATCGCTGTAGCGAGGCTTCGGACGTCATCAATTTTGGACCCTCTAAACGAATCATGCCTGTTTACTGTTTTTACTGTATTTTTATTTTAAAAATATGATATAAAATCCTAGTAGCCTACACAAGTATCATCATTCACATTTTCCCCCAAATTTTCACGTTATGATATACATTATTTATTGGCTGCATCAAAAATGATCAAAGATATTTTCAATTTAAACACAGATATGAATTAATACAATATAACCAACAATAACTTAAATTATATCATTGTACTAGGTCATCAAATCAATTCAGCTTAGTCTGTCCAATAAGCTGCCTGTAGTGACTTTATTTAACCAGGAAAAAATCCCATTGAGATTAAAAACCTCTTTTTCAAGGGAGTCCTGGCCAAAAGGTCCAGCAGGGGTCAGTATTCTGTTAGACAGTATCAACGCAGCATCAATACAGTTTGGCTTCAAGATGCCTCATTAAACATCACTATGCGCAGTTTGAGAATCAAGGAAATAAACGGGAATTAAAAAAAAGCAATTCAGATGAAGAGTTGTGCAAAGGAAGCGTGTCAGGGAAGAGATAAAAATAATATTTAGATTCAGTGCTGAAGATAAAAAGAGTCATTTGAGCCCCATTTTTATCTCCAGAGACATAAATAAGAAAATTGGGGAAGTGGAATCAGTGAAGGAATTGAGAAATGGTAATTTGCTATAATGAGGAGCAAAAGAAGCGCTCATGTGGTATCACTGTAGCGAGGCTTCGGACGTCATCAATTTTGGACCCTCTAAATGAATCATGCCTCGACACGCACTTCAGGGAACGCCCCCCCCAACCCCCCCCCCGTTACTGGACACACGCCTCGAAGCCTCGGCTCATCTCATTACATCACTTCCATTTACATTATATGAGTGATGTGTTTGCTATTGTTTACAGTTGAATTCTGCAGTATACAGTATGTTACACCAGCCATTTCAGCTCCTTGTTATATTTTGCAAGATTTATTTGTATTTTGTCTTGATACAGCAACTCTCTAGTGCAAGTTTTTTATTATTGTTTTTAACATGCTATATGTAGCCAAATTTACATAAAGTACAGCCAGCGATTGATTGGTATCTTTGTTATACTGTTTCAATTTTCCTTGTTTTTGATTTTTATGTTTTATCAGGAGCCGATGGAGCAGTGTCCCTATGACCCAAACCACAGAGTCCCCGTCAGAACCATGGAAAAACACAAAGCCTCCTGCAGGCTCAGCAAAATGGGTTATCCTGCTGAGGAACAGGTAGCAGCTGAATTTCAACAAAAACAGATTTAGTCATGTGAAGTGAAAAAAAAATATATATGTATATACAGGTGCTGGTCATAAAATTAGAATATCATGAAAAAGTAGATTGATTTCAGTAATTCCATTTAAAAAGTGAAACTTGTATATTATATTCATACATTACATACAAACTCATATATTTCAGATGTTTATTTTGTTTAATTTTGATGATTACAAATGACAACAAATGAAAATCTCAAATTCATCATATCAGAAAATTAGAATATTACTGAAGACCAATAAAAACAAAGGATTTATAGAAATGTTGGCCAACTGAAAATTATGAACATGAAAAGTATGAGCATGTACAGCACTCAGTATTTAGTTGGGCCTCCTTTGGCCTGTATTACTGCAGCAATGCGGCGTGGCATGGAGTCGATCAGTCTGTGGCACTGCTCAGGTGTTATGATAGCCCAGGTTGCTCTAATAGTGGCTTTTAGCTCTTCTGAATTGTTGGGTCTGGTGTATTGCATCTTCTTCTTCACAATACCCCATAGATTTTCTATGGGGTTAAGGTCAGGAGAGTTTGCTGGCCAATTAAGAACAGGGATACCATGGTCCTTCAACCAGGTACTGGTAGCTTTGGCACTGTGTGCAGGTGCCAAGTCCTGTTGGAAAATGAAATCTGCATCTCCAAAAAGTTGGTCAGCTGCAGGAAGCATGAAGTGCTCTAAAACTTCCTGGTATGTGGCTGAGTTGACCCTGGACCTCAGAAAACACAATGGACCAACACCAGCAGATGACATGGCACCCCAAACCATCACTGACTGTGGAAACTTTACACTGGACTTCAAGCAACGTGGATGAAGTGCCTCTCTTCTTTTCCTCCAGACTCTGGGACCTTGATTTCCAAAGGAAATGCAAAATTTACTTTCATCAGAGAACATGACTTTGGACCACTCACCAGCAGTCCAGTCCTGTTTCTCTTTAGCCCAGGCAAGACGCTTCTGACGCTGTCTGTGGTTCAAGAGTGGCTTGACACAAGGAATGCGACAGCAGAAACCCATGTCTTTCATACGTCTGTGTGTGGTGGTTCTTGAAGCACTCACTCCAGCTGCAGTCCACTCTTTGTGAATCTCCCCCACATTTTTGAATGGGTTTTGTTTCACAATCCTCTCCAGGGTGCGGTTATCTCTCTTGCTTGTACACTTTTTTCGACCACATCTTTTCCTTCCCTTCGCCTCTCTATTAATGTGCTTGGACACTGAGCTCTGTGAACAGCCAGCCTCTTTAGCGATGACCTTTTGTGTCTTGCCCTCCTTGTGCAAGGTGTCGATGGTCGTCTTTTGGACAACTGTCAAGTCAGCAGTCTTCCCCATGATTGTGTAGCCTATAGAACTAGACTGAAAGACCATTTAAAGGCTTTTGCAGGTGGTTTGAGTTAATTAGCTGATTAGAGTGTGGCACCAGGGGCCATCAATTTTGAACCTTTTCACAATATTCTAATTTTCTGATATGATGAATTTGAGATTTTCATTTGTTGTCATTTGTAATCATCAAAATTAAACAAAATAAACATCTGAAATATATGAGTTTGTATGTAATGTATGAATATAATATACAAGTTTCACTTTTTAAATGGAATTACTGAAATCAATCTACTTTTTCATGATATTCTAATTTTATGACCAGCACCTGTATGTGTGTGGATTTGTTTGCTTATACTCTTTTAGTTAACTCAAAGTACAAATTCTTCGTTACTGTACTGAAGTACATTTTTTCGGTATTTGTACTTTCTATTCCTTATACACTATATTGCCAAAAGTATTTGCTCACCTGCCTTGACTCACATATGAGCTTAAGTGACATCCCGTTCCTAATCCATAGGGTTCAATATGACGTCGGTCCACCCTTTGCAGCTAGAACAGCTTCAACTCTTCTGGGAAGGCTGTCCACAAGGTTTAGGAGTGTGTTTATGGGAATTTTTGACCATTCTTCCAGAAGCGCATTTGTGAGGTTGCACACTGATGTTGGACGAGAAGGCCTGGCTCTCAGTCTCCGCTCTAATTCATCCCAAAGGTGTTCTATCGGGTTGAGGTCAGGACTCTGTGCAGGCCAGTCAAGTTCATCCACACCAGACTCTGTCATCCATGTCTTTATGGACCTTGCTTTGTGCACTGGTGCACAGTCATGTTGGAAGAGGAAGGGGCCAGCTCCAAACTGTTCCCACAAAGTTGGGAGCATGGAATTGTCCAAAATGTCTTGGGATGCTGAAGCATTCAGAGTTCCTTTCACTGGAACTAAGGGGCCAAGCCCAGCTCCTGAAAAACAACCCCACACCATAATCCCCCCTCCAACAAACTTTACACTTGGCACAATGCAGTCAGACAAGTACCGTTCTCCTGGCAACCGCCAAACCCAGACCCGTCCATCAGATTGCCAGATGGAGAAGCGCGATTCGTCACTCCAGAGAACGCGTCTCCACTGCTCTAGAGTCCAGTGGCGGCGTGCTTTACACCACCGCATCCGACGCTTTGCATTGCACTTGGTGATGTATGGCTTGGATGCAGCTGCTCGACCATGGAAACCCATTCCATGAAGCTCTCTGCGCACTGTTCTTGAGCTAATCTGAAGGCCACATGAAGTTTGGAGGTCTGTAGTGATTGACTCTGCAGAAAGTTGGCGACCTCTTCGCACTATGCGCGTCAGCATCCGCTGACCCCGCTCCGTCAGTTTACGTGGCTGAGTTGCTGTCGTTCCCAAACACTTCCATTTTCTTATAATACAGCTGACAGTTGACTGTGGAATATTTAGGAGCGAGGAAATTTCACGACTGGATTTGTTGCACAGGTGGCATCCTATCACAGTTCCACGCTGGAATTCACTGAGCTCCTGAGAGCGACCCATTCTTTCACAAATGTTTGTAAAAACAGTCTGCATGCCTAGGTGCTTGAATTTATACACCTGTGGCCATGGAAGTGATTGGAACACCTGATTCCAATAATTTGGATGGGTGAGCAAATACTTTTGGCAATATAGTGTATTTTCAAAACAAACGTTACTCGTTACTCTTGGCTTCGGTTTAATGTTTATAAATATTCACGTCATGTGCGCCATCCAATGCAGATCATTGGCTCCATCCACATCTAGTGAAAACTAGTGTAATTGGATGAGTCATATAACGCAAACACTCATTGGTTAGCTAAAGGAAATCATCAGAAGCAAGTAGGAGTTCTATAAACTGCAAAGGTGAATTGTCTATGCCATGCTACAATGTGGGATTCAGAAAAAGATGATGAACTGTCAAAGGTCGCACACAGGCGAGAACGTATCGGGAGACGGAGACCAACAAGACCTCCCTCATCCTTGGCACTATCTCAAAGAAATTTTGTTGAAATATTAGGCTTTCAATTTATATTGTGGCATCTGGCTGTTTTTTTTTTTAAAGGTTACTTTATACTTTTACACTTTAAGTAGTTTTTGGAGCACATACTTTTTCACTTTTACTTGAGTAAAGAGGTCAAGTTGATACTTCAACTTTTACCAGAGTGTTTTTAAACTGCTGTATCTATACTTCTACTTAAGTAACAAATGTGTGAACTTTTGACGCCACTGATCACCTGTCAGCTCTCTACACAGTTAAACAATTATTAACATGTGTGATACAATTTGTTTCGATTTAAGGGGATGTTTTTTTAATTCGAGCCCAGAACCCAGGCTTATAGTTTTAACGCCTATTAAATGTGATCCATATGTAAACCACGCTTCCTCAATTATTGATGCTGTTAAACTGACATCTCTTATCGCTGTTCTGCAGAAAGAGCTGTACGACCCATCTGTGTGCTATGAAAACAGCAACGTTAAAAGTTTTTTGATGGGTAAGGTCATTTTGAATATATACTTTGTTTAAAAGTGTCATTTTTTTCTGTCAGCTAATTCTATATTTTTCTAAAGTTCTGTTAATATGCAGCCCCTTTACATTGTTTTTTACCTCTGAATTGTAGTTTTATGTCATTTAAATGTTTATATATATATAACAAAGTATATATATGAAACATGAAAAGACAACCTAAATGATATAAAGGTACAATAATTATATGTTAAGGCATCAATGCTCTGCTGTTAAGTTTGTATGTTGTTTTTTTTCCCGTTTTGCAGACAAATCCACCCAACACCAGGTTATACTACAGGCTAGATCTGCAGCCCCACTTATGAAGATGGAGGGAGTCTTCTGGCGAGGTATAGTCTCACCTTTAATTACTAAATCAAGCTTGCTTTTTGTGCTGGATCTGATATTACAGCCAATAAACAAACTGCCCACTAGATGTCACTTATGTCTTAATTTCATTTTCTGCTGTCTTTTAAACTTGCAAACATCTTCACCAAATCTTTAAACAGACTTAAGTCAGAGGTAACAGGGCTTTGGCTCAGTTTGGACACCTATCCAGGAGTCATTGTCAGTTCTCTCAGGTCACAACAGAGTTTTTAGAACAGGGTTCTGATACCTGCAGCTCCAGGACGGCATGCTGCTTTCTGGACCCTCTAAAATAGCTCTTGATGGCTCTTGAAGCAACAGCGGCATTGGATGTAGGAGTTTTCCCAGAAATTGAAGGGTTGTCAGTTCAAGCTCCAGTTTTCAGTGATGTTTTGTCCTCGGGCATAGCACTTCACCCACATCGCCTACCGCTGGTGGTCAAATCACCATCAGTGCGTGAATGGGTGAATGAATGAATGAGTATAGTGGAAAGCACTTTGGTCAAATCACCAGACTTAAAAAAGTAATTTTAATAGTGGCTATAAATGATATAAGGTACTAACTTATATACTATAATAACAAATACCAGCATTAGAGGTTTTATGGGTTCTTATAAAAAATATTTTAATAGAATTTTCCCAGCAGAATAAAACTAAAAGAACCAGAAATTAGTTTTTAGAACTTTCTGTTTTTCTTTTAGTTAGCTTGGAAGTTTGTTTTTTTATTGCAATAAAGAACGTACAAGAACACTATAGAACATTATTAATTACAAACAGATACAACATCAAAGGGCTTTATAAAACAGAGCAGTTTTACAATGTCAAAATCAAATCTGCTTAATGGTTCAAATCTTTAAGAGCAGTTATGATTTTAATGGCTTTAGCATTTGAACTAAATTCTAAGGATTCTATATAGATATTAATAGAGGATAATAAAATCTGGAAATTAGGTTTTTGTTGCAAATATTTGGAGGTGTGTATATGATATTTACCATAAATAATAAAAAAATTTGACAACATATAAGAATTCTGTTTTGACATGTTCACATTTCTCCATCCCAAACAAAACATCCTTATCTGTTAAAGTAATATTGAGATTTCTTTGATTAAAAAAAGTGACATATCTCTCCAAAATATTTTTGTATAATTACAATCCTACGGAGCCCCTAAAGGTAAATGGAGGGAAAAAATAAACTTTTGCGAGATCTAGCAAAAAATAAACTTTTGCGAGATCTAGCAAAAAATAAACTTTTGCGAGATCCCACAATACTTTTGAGAGATCTCGCAAAAGTATTGCGAAATCCTGCAAAAGTATTGCGGGATCTTGCAAAAAAAAAACTTTTGCGAGATCCCGCAATAGTTTTGCGAGATCTTGCAAAAGTATTGCGAGATCCTGCAAAAGTATTGCGGGATCTTGCAAAAGTATTGCGGGATCTTGCAAAAAATAAACTTTTGCGAGATCCCGCAATAGTTTTGCGAGATCTCGCAAAAGTATTGCGGGATCTCGCAAAAAAAATAAACTTTTGCGAGATCCTGCAATACTTTTGCAAGATCTCGCAAAAGTATTGCGTGATCTCTCCGTACAATCCCAAAAAAGATGAATACGCTTTTCTTCATTATTTTTACAAAAAGTACACATCTATATGTCCAAATCCCATTTATATCTTTTTATCAAAAATGCATTACAGGTGCTGGTCATAAAATTAGAATATCATGAAAAAGTAGATTGATTTCAGTAATTCCATTTAAAAAGTGAAACTTGTATATTATATTCATACATTACATACAAACTCATATATTTCAGATGTTTATTTTGTTTAATTTTGATGATTACAAATGACAACAAATGAAAATCTCAAATTCATCATATCAGAAAATTAGAATATTGTGAAAAGGTTCAAAATTGATGGCCCCTGGTGCCACACTCTAATCAGCTAATTAACTCAAACCACCTGCAAAAGCCTTTAAATGGTCTTTCAGTCTAGTTCTATAGGCTACACAATCATGGGGAAGACTGCTGACTTGACAGTTGTCCAAAAGACGACCATCGACACCTTGCACAAGGAGGGCAAGACACAAAAGGTCATCGCGAAAGAGGCTGGCTGTTCACAGAGCTCAGTGTCCAAGCACATTAATAGAGAGGCGAAGGGAAGGAAAAGATGTGGTCGAAAAAAGTGTACAAGCAAGAGAGATAACCGCACCCTGGAGAGGATTGTGAAACAAAACCCATTCAAAAATGTGGGGGAGATTCACAAAGAGTGGACTGCAGCTGGAGTGAGTGCTTCAAGAACCACCACACACAGACGTATGAAAGACATGGGTTTCTGCTGTCGCATTCCTTGTGTCAAGCCACTCTTGAACCACAGACAGCGTCAGAAGCGTCTTGCCTGGGCTAAAGAGAAACAGGACTGGACTGCTGGTGAGTGGTCCAAAGTCATGTTCTCTGATGAAAGTAAATTTTGCATTTCCTTTGGAAATCAAGGTCCCAGAGTCTGGAGGAAAAGAAGAGAGGCACTTCATCCACGTTGCTTGAAGTCCAGTGTAAAGTTTCCACAGTCAGTGATGGTTTGGGGTGCCATGTCATCTGCTGGTGTTGGTCCATTGTGTTTTCTGAGGTCCAGGGTCAACGCAGCCACATACCAGGAAGTTTTAGAGCACTTCATGCTTCCTGCAGCTGACCAACTTTTTGGAGATGCAGATTTCATTTTCCAACAGGACTTGGCACCTGCACACAGTGCCAAAGCTACCAGTACCTGGTTGAAGGACCATGGTATCCCTGTTCTTAATTGGCCAGCAAACTCTCCTGACCTTAACCCCATAGAAAATCTATGGGGTATTGTGAAGAAGAAGATGCAATACACCAGACCCAACAATTCAGAAGAGCTAAAAGCCACTATTAGAGCAACCTGGGCTATCATAACACCTGAGCAGTGCCACAGACTGATCGACTCCATGCCACGCCGCATTGCTGCAGTAATACAGGCCAAAGGAGGCCCAACTAAATACTGAGTGCTGTACATGCTCATACTTTTCATGTTCATACTTTTCAGTTGGCCAACATTTCTATAAATCCTTTGTTTTTATTGGTCTTCAGTAATATTCTAATTTTCTGATATGATGAATTTGAGATTTTCATTTGTTGTCATTTGTAATCATCAAAATTAAACAAAATAAACATCTGAAATATATGAGTTTGTATGTAATGTATGAATATAATATACAAGTTTCACTTTTTAAATGGAATTACTGAAATCAATCTACTTTTTCATGATATTCTAATTTTATGACCAGCACCTGTAATAGCTTGGAAGTTACGTGTTTTATTATCATGCTTTTTAAAAACTTAACATATTTTGTCATTTGTGGGGGAAAAAACTCCAAGTCTCTTCTGTTTTTTTGTGCAATTAGGGGAAGTATAGAAATGTAATTATTTTCCACAGTTAAATAAAAACTCAAAAAGAAAACATTATATATAAAACAATATTTGATTTTTTCCTTTCTGTCATCTATCAGTCCTCTAGTTATTCCACTGGTTCCTAAACTTTTGGTTTAAAAGAATGTTTTCAGCCCCTTAAGACGACTTTCTAACTGTTGAACAATGAAAAGTCAACTACAGGAAATCCTATTGCAACAAAGTGAACTACAATCTCTTTAAAATTGTGAAAATACCACTTTTATAGTGTAATTACTTTGTGTTTAAATCTCTGTTTCTCTGTGTTGCAGTTTAATATTCCTATTAATAGTTTCTTTTTAAATTGCCTCTAAAAATTGGTAATTTTTTCAATTCATGCCCCCTGCAGTTATGCAGCATCCCCCACTAGGGGGCGCACCTCCATTTATGGAACCACTTCTTTAACCTACTCAGGTGTTAATTAACTGCATGGTGACTTATTTTTAAAAAGGCTTTGGGACTTTGAAAACGTGAGTCTGACAAAAAGGTGAAAAATAGTTAAAATTTCGAGGTTCGGTCCTTAAGTTTCTTTAAGTTTTCAAACTCTGGATGATAGCAGTGGTTCCAGGAAATGTAGAATATTGGACCTCCCAGTCATTTATTCCACGTTAGCTCCTAATTGTTTATCTGTTGTGTTAATACTGACTCAGCTGAAGCAGGTTTATGCAAAAAGTGACTCATCATAAATGCTGAAACATTAAAGTTTTTTTTTGTATGTTTTGAGCCACAGGAGCTCGGCTCTGCAAAGGATTTGCAGTACATTTTGATCCTGTACTATACTTTGATCCTGTTTGTTTTGTTGGGGAATCCCTCATTAATCTGTGACCAGCAGTAACCAGTGAGATAGCAGGCAGATGTACAGGTTGTATTCTTGTGTGTAAAAGCTCTCTGGTCCTTCATCAGGTCAGTACTCTGGCCAGCCTGTCGACGTGCCTCAGAACCACAAGCGAGCGGTCTGTGACCTCACTGTCGCGGACCGCTTGGCTCTTTACGATCACGTGGTCGGCGTACTCGGACAGCAGAATGAGGCTGCGGCATCCAACGACGATCTCTACGTAGATTTGGTTTCAAAACTTCAAAAAGGTGACAGTCACACTTTTCATGGCTTTATTTTAATCTAAGGAATATAAACCAACATTTTAACAAAGATTTTTTTTTTATCGGTTTTGCTTTAAAAACTGAACCAGATGTCCCTGCATTTATGTCACTTTAAAGTAGTCTCTTTTGAGTTTATATATACTTAAAGATTCACCTTATTGTGCCTTTTTTGTTTGTTTTTAAAGGGATCTTATTGATGGTTGTGTGTTTTTGTGCAGATGAAGGACAGAATGAACCAAAGAGTCACCTGGAGTTGATGGCGGAGATGAGGGACTATAAGAGGCGACGCCAGTCTTATAGAGCCAAGAACGTTCACATCACTAAGAAGTCCTACACTGAGGTAAACCCTTCAGTTACACTGTTGGGCTGATTTATTTTTCTTTCCTATTTGTTATTTGAATGCAACCTGCTTCCTATGTTTTAAAACAATCACTTCATAGAAGCATGAATTTGCTCCTTCAACCTTTTTCTTCCTAACATGCATGTTTGTAATGACAGCTTTGATAGTCAAATGCTGGTTCGACTATAGGGTCTTTTAGTTTAAAAAAGCCACTATAAACATTTCAGTTCATTTATATGGCACCATTGAGTCAATGACTTTGCAATAATTTGCAATTTATCCATCCATTTTCCATCACGCCTATCCCTGCTGGGGTGCCTATCTCCAGCTGTCTACGGGTGACAGGCGGGGTACACCCTAGACAGGTCGCCACTCTATCGCAGGACAACACAGAGACGAACAGGACAAACCACCATTCATGCTCCTAAGGAGTATTTAAAGAAGCAAATTAACTAACAGTCATGTTTCTGGACTGTGGGAGGAAGTCGGAATACCCAGAGAGAATCCATGCATGCTCAGAGAGAACATGCAAACTCCGTACAGAAAGACCCTGGGCCTGGAAATCGCACATGGAACCTTCTTGCTGCATCTGCTACCCACTGGACCACTGTTCATATTATTTGGAATTTAATCAGTAATAAATTAGCAGTACAATCAAAAGAATGCATCATTATTCGTTGCATGTGTGTGAGCTGGCTAATGCTGGCCTTTTTACCTTTTTATTTCAACCATATGAGTTTAAATTTCATCCTAACCTCCCCTTATTATAGGTTTTTCATGTTTTTTTTCCCTTTGGATTGAAACATGTTATTAATTGATTATTTAATTTCCCTTTCAGGCCACTTCCAAAATGTATAAAAACCTAAGAAATCCTCTTCCTAAACCAGTCACTGGATTCCAATCAAAACTTTCTCAATTATAGATTAGATTTTTAATTTTGATATTGATCAGCCTGTGCAAAAATCCTCTGTAACTTCATCATTTGTTCAAAACAAAGTGGAAAAATCAAAGTTATATCTTTGTGATCACCCTGCAGGTCATCAGAGAGGTGATCAGTGTTCATTCAGAGGAACTCGCCAGACAGTGGAAAGAGGACGAGGATGAGAAGCAGTTATCCAGATCTGATCAATCCCCTCAAGGGTAAACAAAAAAAAAAACAGTTTATTAGTTTGTTTGATTAATTAGAGAACCACTGTAGGAAAGACAGAATGTTATTTTATGTTTGAAGGCGCTGGCTGGAGAGAGGACGATCAAAATCCGCAGAGTCCCATCACTCCCACAGCAAGCGCCATCGCAGCTGCGAAAGGAGCCATGAACGAGACCGTGAGCGAAGCAGAGAGCAAGGACGCGAGCGAGACCGTGAGCGAAGCCGAGAGCCAGGACGTGAGCGAGACCGTGAGCGAAGCCGAGAGCGAAGGGACAACAGGGAGCGGAAGAAAAAGAAAAGAAAAGAAAGGTAAGAAACCCCAACTCGGTACACTGACAATTATTTCTGCTATGACAACTCTGCTTCAAAACAACTATACTTCATCTTCTTTAAAAGTTCTCTTGGGTAATACAATAATTGCTCTTCCTAGGGATTCCCGCTCCCCCGACGGCCGCCATCATAACAGAAAGAAAAAGAAGAAGGAAGATAAGGAGAGGGACAAGTGAGAACGCCGGATCTGTAGCATAGGAAGTCAGAAAGCTCATCCAGTTAAAACATGCTCCTGTTTATTGGTCAACTCTTTGTTTTTTACCTGTTTAAAGGTAATAAAGATTTGTTCAAACACCTATTCTATTCTCTCTTTTTAAGATTTTAAATCATGTTTTCATGTAAATTGTTTACATTTCTAGACATCTGTTCACCATAAACATGCCACAAATCATTATTGTCATCAAAGAAAAGACAGGATGAAGGAAATTGGTTCACTTGGATAAATTTAACAGGCTACTGAGTTTCTGTTACTGTTATAAGTATGTTTTGAAAATACAAGAATTTAAAAAATATACATATTTAATTCTGAATGAAATTATTAACTTCTGGCTGCCTCTAAGAAATTTACAACTTTTGATTTATTTCCAGCCAATTGACACTAAATCTCTAATTTTTATTTTAATTGGAAGAAAACTCCCACCTGTTATTTCAATAATCATCAGATCTCCTGAAATTTTTAATTATCCTTATATTTTATTGTTTATAATTGCATAAATTTACTTCAGATGTTGGCTTCTGGTTCCAAAAATCTTTAAATGTCACCTCTCATAGCTTGGTTAAATTTGACTTCAGATTTAATTTCCAGGCATTTTACTAATACCGTAGTCTTTATTTTTAATCATGAGGTATCCAGTTAAGTCTTATTGTAAATCTATGCTTTTCGTTCCAATATAATTCAATCATATATTCAGAGTTAATTAAATTGAATGAAAATGCAGTCAAATTAAGTGAATTTTCTTCTTCCAGTTGACAAAACAATGATCCATCTTAGGAAGTCCAGCTTATTGCAACCATTCAGAGACTTTAGTTTGTGGTAGAACATGCAGTTCTTAATGGTTATCACTAATCCATAGTCTTCCTCTGCTGAAGCCGGTTCGTGGATCAGGTATTTCTCACCCTGTTGGGAAGCAGAGGTAGAAGACTGAGAGGAGCCTGGGAGCCCGGCGGATCCAGAGGAGACAGGAGGAGGCAAACCGACGCAGTGATAATGCTGTGAAGGCCAACAGTCTGCCGGGCTTTCCTAATATCCTGATCAGGATCCAAACGGGTTTGAGGAGACGGTCTTCTCAGCACCATGGGATCATCCAGGGATAAGGTGAGAGGAAAGGTTACTTTAGGCTCTAATTTTAGATTAAATATTTTTGGCCATTTAGATAATAAATAATGTATGAAGTGCACATTGGTTTAACTTTATATTGATCAATAATAATGAAACTTTCTTGGAAAATGGAGTCGGACAGTGGAGACAGAGGATGTGTTTAATGAACTAACTGTTAATTTTAGACATATTTCTTTAATTAGTCAATCATTGAGTAAAAAATTAATGCAGAACTTCAGCCAGAAGCAGAAACACTGCAGGGGAAAAGGCTAGCAAGGCCCTTTAAATCAAATAACTCGCTGATTTAGTGTGAACCTCTTGCTAAATCATAGCTTTGATGAAAGGTCCTCATTTTCCTTTTTTATGTTGGATTTATATTGCCTTTTTTTTAAGTAGAAAGCATGTAATCTTCTGTATTTGGCTCTTATAGATGTTTATTTTACTTTATTTACTGAAAGTCACTTTGCTGTTTCTTTTTTCACAGTTTTTTTGTGTTCGGTAACAACATCTTTAAACTGCCACATATATCAGAGTATTATTACTTTTTCATGATTTAAACACTGGATGAATAAAACAGTTTCCTCTGGTGGGGACGTTTCTCACCTTGGCGTCCCAGAGGTCCTTCTGCTCAGTGTAAAATCGCTTCACTCTGGATGCGCAGAATTTTAATTAAAAGGGGCTGTTAAAAGCATGTCATTATTTATATTTAAATGATCCTTTTTTCCATTTTCCTTTTTGTATCATAGTAATAACACAGCTTTGATTTGATTTATACATGCATTTACATCATCTCCCTTAAAATCAAAATTTTTTTAGATTTTTCCACCTCAGTTTCCCTTCATTTAAGTTAGAAAAGCGATTTAAACCAGGAAGTTGTGTTTGAGGTTTCATCCTCACTAATCATCTGGTTATTGACTCCATGTTCTGGTCTATCAGCTGCTTGTGTGGTTATAGTGCAGGTTTATGTTCAGGCTCAGATGGAGGCTTCAGGAATGTCTGATGAGTCTGAGAAAAGCTCAGCAGTGCAGCAACCTGACAAAGAAGCCTCAGTGTGTTTAGTTCTCACACCGAGCACAGCCTGAGTCGCACGTACGGGTTAAAACCAGGGTCCGTCCATCTGCTGTCATGCACTTCAGCACCTTTAGCAAAACAGTCACACCAGTTACATTGAATAAAATAAAAAAGAGCTGAAAATAATGAAAGAAATGAATAAAATTTTTCTTTTTTTACCTGAAGTTAGCCTCAAACATGAATATGAGTAAAAAGGTCTTCTGCTAATTTATGAACAAAAACCTCCACACTGATCTGAAGAGGTATGGAAACCATATGAGATGTTTGTGTGTGTTTATGATACAAATAGAAAGTATTTTGCATCCAACCATAGTTAATCTGAAGGGATTTGATGGCCCCTTTTGGATGCTCTGTGCTTCCTTGCTGTAAATGTGATACAGGATGTTCATCTGATGAAAGACGAGGAAAATATCACAAAACTTTGTCTGAGAGAAGAAAATCATAAGGGATAAAAGATTTATAACACCTCTGGATAGTGAAAAAGATAAATTCTATACTGTTTAAGTAAAAAAAATAATTAAATGAAGCTAGGTTTAATATTTGAGAATCATCTAACAAAATAAAAGTTCTTATTTGTATTATTGTCTTGAACCTTTTTAATCGTCTCATTAAGGTTGTTTACAGTCAATTTATCCCCTGATTGCAATACATTGTCAGGCTGTCCATAAATGCAATAAAAGGTAACTAATTACAATAGAAATCTTATAAAAGAAGGTTTAATTGTTTGATATAAAAAATACTGAATTAGAGTTTGCTAGTTTTCCATTTGCTTTTCCATCTCAGGTTTTGATAGCATAATGACAGGCTTATTTTTATTTTTATTTCTTTATAGTCGCATTGTATTGTTTCTTTTTTTTATTTTTTATTTTTTTACAGTGTCCTGTCTGGCAAGGTGGCAATAAGAATAATTGTCTTGATGCCAAAAAGAGCTCAACAGATTTTACTTTCACAAGTGTAGCAGTATGGCAAATGCCATATTGCATATGAAAGAAAGAAGAGAAAGGAGACAATGACAAAACATTTTCAGTCTGCTTCATCACCTGTAACGAGATGAAAAAAAGAACAGCACAACCGAAAGACATGGTGCGAGATATACAATAAATCAACACCTTGAAACTATCGCTAAAGTAATATTATTAAGTCTGACATGTACTCTGTGTTACCTGAAGATACGGATGTGGGCTTTGTATCGTTTCTGAAACTGTAGACTATTTTATGCACATTTTATGGCAGAAAGTGTCAAGACTGAGTGAACCTCAGTGCTAAAACATGCACAAGGATTTCCTTTTTATCCTAAATATTTCTTGCTGATGGATAATATTCAGTGGTAAGACTTTGTGTTTTAATAACTTATATCCTGATTTGAAAAAGTGCTACTGGTTGCACTTGTTTAAATGCACTGGTAGATTATTGCACTTATTTTGAAGATTAATAATCTAGCAGAATCTGCTCTTGATTAGTATTTTATTGTCAAAATAAAATCAAAAAGACTTTTTGGCTAAATCTAAGATTGTAAGACTTGCTTAGATGGAGTTTTTCCTTGCAGTTTGAGTGACCTGATTCCCATTGCATTCCCATTTTTATGATTTCTCTTTTCCTGAATGTACAGTTTTTTTTTTTTCCTTTGGACATTTTCCTGCAGAAAAACTGTTTCTCCTGTTTCTCACCTACTTTAAGTTAGATTTTACCAGAACCCTCATTCCCATCTTCTTTCTTTATAAAACAAGCAGCATTTTGTTAGTTTGACAAACAAATAAGATAACTGTGCATGGAGGAGAATGATGCTGATAACAAGAAAAGCAATGCAAATATGAACCTGATAAAAGAGGTTTGTCACATTTCACATCATACTTTTAGGATTTCAATTCAATTCAGTTTATTTATATAGCGCCAAATTCACAACACATGTCATCTCAAGGCACTTTACAGTTCAACCAGATCATCCAGTCAAATTGATACAAAGTTTTCTATCTAAGGAAAACCAGTTGATTGCATTGACTCATTGACTCAAATACAATCCCTCACACTAAGCATGCTTGTAGCGACAGTGGAGAGGAAAAACTCCCTTTTAACAGGAAGAAACCTCCAGCAGAACCAGGCTTAGTATGAACGGCCATCTGCCGAGGCCGACTGGGGTTCAAGGAGACAGAAGCAGATATACAAAAAGCAGCTATAAAAGGCGGCCCCGTCCAGGAAACACACAGCCAGGCAGACGAGCTCTGAGCCAGCTCCCATGCCAGAGGACGAAGAGAGCACATCCAGCTAGTCACGGTCAGAGAAACAGGACCACACTGGAAAACAGGCCGATCTCCAGCATTTAAAATGTATCAACCAAAGCTGCTTTGAAAGGCACAAAATAACGTTTTTCTAAAGTTTGGATCTTGCTCATTTGAGCGGAACAATTAGCAGTATGCTCCAAGTATTTCTAGAGAGATCTGTATGGATGTTCTCCATTTTAAAACATCTCACCCAAATTCTATTTGCTAAAGTAAATATCTTTCTATTCCAGAGTAAAATTCCGAAGCAGTTTGGAGTTATGAAACTATCTATGTTTCCATCAGGTTTCCCTTTTCTCAGGGCTTCTGGTGTTGGTGCTGTGTGCCGTCTCATCTCTGTGCCAAGAGGAATACTCGGGATACCACTCAGGTCAGAAAGGCTCCATGTTCAGGTTGAAGTAAAGGTTGAAGCTCCTGCTGCTGCAGTCTGTTGTTTTACATCAACAATCAGCTGTTAAAACCAAACTAACACGATCAAAAGACAAAAGAAATAATTTAAATTTCTGAAAGAGCTTAGAAACATTTTTGAAGTTAATTAAAAGCTGTTTCTGAATAAATTAGGCAGAGAACAACAGGTTTCGGGTCTTAAAAATCCTCAAAAGTGTTTTAATATAAAAAAAAATTATTTTCAAGGCCTGGAAATTTTTTGAAAACAGCCACAAATTGAGGGCTTAGGTTTGAAATTTGGCACTTATATTTACTGCTGTAATTTGTTGGTTAATCCAGAAATTAAACTTTAAATTGTTTAATAAAAACTTTTGAGAGACTTTGCTATTTTCTTAGATTCAATGTTTTCTGTTTTTTTTATATTTAATTTTTTCAAATTATACGTATTTTTTTTTATCTTTTTCTTTTTGTTATCTTTAAAATGCTTTCTAAATAAGAATGTTAAAACTCAATCAGAAAAAGATAAATTTGAAAACTGTGACATTTATAAGTATAAAATACATTAAAAAAATAAAATTTAATAACTAAATTGTGAATAAAAAAACTAGAATTAATATATAAAGATATACTATCTTTGTTGGATTGATAACTAAGAAAATGCTTTATTGTGAATTATGATCTGGTGGATACAAGGTTTTGTGATATGATTTTGCAGATAGACAAAAAAAACTGTTCATAAATGATTTCAGGAATCTATAACCTTAAATAAACAAATTTAAGTTGTATATGAATGTCATGATTCTGCACTTATGTCTTTTTTCTCTCTTTCAACAAGTATCTTGAATCTGACATCCATAATTTAACTGTTTATCCATGCAGGAGAGACGGAGAAACACGTCTATGAAGAGTCGTCTGCATTCGACCACTATGACAGGAGAGGCTCCCATCATCCTGGTAGGACTCCAACTAGTCTTGATCACCCAGCAGCAGATCAAACATCCAAAATTATCTGTGAAGTTTAAGGATTAAATGTCTGAACCCTTTTTCAGAGCATCAGCCTGAGCCCACTCAGTTCTATGATGAGGACTCCAACCCAACCAGGGTCACCATGATCACTGAGGACGTCTTTCCTTTTGCTAAAACCACAGAGTCCCACTACGCCAAGGAGGACACAGAGACCATGCAGGTAAGACAGCAGGGAGATGTTTCCATGGACAGAGGATATTAGTTATTGACCATGCTGTGTATGAATGTTTTATCAATTATTAGAAGAAGAGTTTACTCTGCAGCCATTTCACATAAAAGTTTAAATCTATTAAGGTATAAAAATAAATAATTTCTCTCTGCTATTAAAAGCAAACATGGACTCTCAGTATAACTGTCTATTTATAGGTGGAAATGGTGAAACCTTTGGCTTTATTTCTGGCGCTGCTTTCTGCCAAATCCAGCCACTAGGAGGCGCCAAAGTCAGAGTTCTGACTAAGAAAAACACAAGAGGTCGTCATTAAACTGTAATTCTTTGAAATTGCTATAGTCACTTTGTTGTATTTCATTTTATTAAAATAAAAAAATAAATAAAAAACAGCTATGAGCCTTTAGCGCAACTGAGGTTCTGTTAGATTAGCAACAAGGAATTCTTTTGATAGATCCTAAACTTTTCATCTAGATAAGAGATGGATGATGGACAGACAGACAGACAGACAGACAGACAGACAGACAGATAGACAGATAGATAGATAGATAGATAGATAGATAGATAGATAGATAGATAGATAGATAGATAGATAGATAGATAGATAGATAGATAGATAGATAGATAGATAGATAGAAATCATGAAATCTGTTATAGTATCATTTCTTACTTACTAATTCCTTCATGGTTTTATTTCAGGTACCATTTCAGTACCCAGCAGGACGAGACACAGACTCCTCAGATGAGGAATCAGGAGGTGATTCTGCTCTTGGACAGGAGGGGCCAACGGAGTGCGACTGTGAACCTGGGGAGCCCGGCTTTGGTGGTTTTGCAGGACCAAAGGTGTGAACTTATCACACTGTTTTAATGTATTAATAAACTGCTTACTGTAACAGAAAACAAAACAATGGCTATATATATATATATATATATATATATATATATATATATATATATATATATATATACTTCTCTCCTTTTTTTCGCCATCTATATCTATATATATATGAATACATTCATTCCAAACTAATATCTTTACACGATCCACGTCATTCCTTCAATTTTTTTCCAACTTTTTGTCTGGCAAACAAAAGATTAAATACATTTTGTCTGAGGAGACCAAACATTTGAACTTTTCTTTAACTACAGTAGTAATATTCAGCTACAATTACTTTTTCATATTTTAAAAAAGTATAAGAATTTTTTTTTTTCAAAATACTGAATTGACTTTAATTATTTCTGAATGCAAGAACTAGTTAAGAAAGTAGCCTTGCATGAATATTTAAATATATTTAAGAATGGACCCTGATATTTGAATCCTAATGAATTCTTCTACTAGAAGACATCAAAATCACTTCATTTATGGTCATCGATGCTGATCTATATTTTATCTGAATGATTCTGTCTTTCTGATAGGGATCCAGAGGCCTGCAAGGTCAAACAGGCCTGCCTGGTATTCAAGGAAGAGAGGTAAGAGTCCAAACTCAGTCCTGCTGCATGTTTCTTTAAAAACAACAAAAAAAAGCAAATAAAAATGTGGATAAAGCATAAGATGCTTGTTATTGTAGGGATATAAAGGAGCTAAAGGAGTTCGGGGAAGAGGAGGAGACACCGGACCAGTTGTGAGTAAATTAGATTAATGCTTATTATAATGTGTTTACTCGCTTTATCTGTTTTTCTGTCTGGTAATTACTCCCAAAGCTTCCCTTGCTGACATTGTAATCAGGAGCTGAAAGTGAAAACTCAGCAAATTCAGGCGAAAATGAAACCAGACGTAATCTACAGCGCTGGAAACATCAAAGAATATTTGGTTGATTTTGATTTCCAAATTAAAAGTGAAATTTAAAAAGGAGTTGCATGAAAATGGTTTCAATTTCGAAAATGGAATAAAATAATTAAAAAAAATTAAAGGAGTGTATATCCATGTAGATGAAGCGTAAAAGATGTGACATGAATGATATCTTTAGTTTTGAGTTTTCTTTCCACTTGCAGGGCGATGCAGGACCCGAAGGAGAAGAAGGAGCTTCAGGTTTCTCTGGGGGGATGGTCAGTTCACTAAATAAGACCCAACACTTCATATGAATTTTAAACTTTACCTTTAAATGATTTAGCTGGATAATTTCACAGGATTCTAATGAAGCTGAAAACATTGTTTAAAAAGCAAACTGATTCCTTCAGGGTGAACCTGGACTTCAGGGAGAGCCAGGTGAGCCTGGAGAGCTTGGTCTGAAGGTAATTATACACCAAATCTCAATTAACTGAAAATGACAATGTCTTAGAATAAAGTTTATAGCCATGTTTTCAACAAAGAATGAGTTTTAAAATAAAGGATAGCAGAAACTTCCCAAATACAAATTTATTTATTTTGAAGACGAATCTTCAGATCTAAAACAGTTAAAAGCGTCTTCTAATAGGAAATAAATTCTATCCAGATAGAAATTGTTTGTCCCCAATCTTTTCAAAACTAAAGATCACCATGTTCATTTAAAATATGTGGCATAACCACTTACTGAGGAGAAATATATGGCAGCAAAAGATATAATGTTTTTTTAGACAAAAGCACAAAGTAGAAAAGTATGAGTCTGAACACAAAGCCTTGTGGTTCTCCAATTTCTATTGAAGATGGAAAATGTATAAAAAATGTCGAAGGAAGGAAGGAAGGAAGGAAGATTAATTTGATTGATTGATTTGATTGATTGATTGATTTGTTAATGTCTATTGTCTCTTGCGGTTGACAGGGGGACATCGGTATGGAAGGCCCCCGAGGAGGAGTTGGACCTGCTGGTGAGCCTGTAAGGAGCTAAATCTGCCACCCACCTGGACAACATTTTAACTTCTAATATGTAATGAAAAGTTTTAATAGAAACATTTAAAACTTTGTAAAAGTTTTGAATATTTAACTGGTCAACTGCATTGTCTTATTTCAAGTCTTTATTTTAAATTATCTTAAAGAGTAAAAATGCTTATTCCGTTGGCAGAACATCTTATTTACCTACTCAAATTAAGGGTAAATACACTTAATTTAAGACATTTTTACTTATTTCTTGCTTGTTTTTGCAGTGAAGTTGCTTACTTTGGCATGATACTTCTCTTTGCTCTGCTACATTAACAAGAATAGCATCAATATTTCCCTGTAATCTCTGTAAAATCTCTGTACAAATTATCATTCTCTCAGGTCCTTCAGCCACGAAACAGGCCTAAATCAGAGGGAACTGGACCTTCATTCAGTTTTTCTAAAAACGATTCAGCACCTCTCCACGAGTCTTTGTCAGTTCTGTGGGCTCTCACTATATCAGGGATTCTTAACCCTGGTCCTCAGGGTCCACTGAGCTTCATGTTAAGATGTGTCTCTACAGCACACCTGATTAAAATGATTGCAATTTCCTCCTTGACAGACCTAAAATGCTGCAAAAGCCATTGAATTACCTTTTCATTCAGGTCAGGTGTGTGGAGGCAGGGAAACACCTAAAACATATAGGACCGTGGGCCCTGAGGACCAGGGTTATGAAACCCTGCACTAGAGAACCCTGTGGTTGGAGCGCTGTATGAGTTTTAAACTTGGCCATTTGAATCATGATAAGACTGATGTGTGCTATGCTTGGAATCTGAAACCACAATCCTCCCCCTCTGTTCAGTGATGACTTTTCCTTTACAACAAAGATGGCTTCCTTCCTTTCAAACCCTCTTTCCTGGGTCCAGGATCTGAACATTTTGGTCGTCACAGGTTGATCTTGCAGGTACAGCCGAATCTTTCCCACAAAGCTGTGCTGCTCCATGTGTTTTTTGCAGCTGTTTGGTTTCCCTGATGTTGGAGTCTGAGCAGTAACACATTGCATAAAAAAACAACATTCAGCTGGTTTGACGGCTTCTGTCTTTGGGATGAGCCAGTTCTTGTATTAGTTGTGGGGTTTGAAATTCATGTGTGTTTGGAGAAAGTTTGGTTAGTTTCTTCTAAAATTGTTGGTGTTTGCAAACTGCCCACAATCTGGACCATATCAATGTAATTGTGTCACATTCTGCTCATAGCTGAAGATGCTGGACCAGCAGATCCATCTGGTTGGCCTTACTCTATGGTTCTAATTGGATATTTAAAACAACATACATAAAGACAAAAACATACAAAAAGATTTAAAAAAAAAGTTTTATAGGTTTTGCCTTGGTGTGGTTGCGAGTTTCTTTGAACCAAATCAGAGGTTATACAGGAACATTTAAAGTTAATTGCAAAAGGATAGTTTAGTATAAAGCTCATGTTAAAGGAGATAAGAAGCTTGACACTAAAAATCAAGACATTTTAAAAGCAGCTGCACATGATGAAGCTTAGCCTTATAAATTAAGCCATAAATTAGGAGATTTATGAATATGTATTGAAATAAAGTAAAAAAAAAAAAGAAGAATTTTCTGATTAAAGATGTGATGACTTTTGTAATGAGATTGTAATAACATACCAAGGTGTAACCAACCCAAAGGTTATTCATTCATAGCAGTCCTATGTTTGATCTTATTGTGATTGATTTCTCTTAGTAAATGTGACAATTACGGCTTTTAAACATGTTCATGCTGATGCAGTTAAAGGTGGTTTTTAAAAGGTAGTCTTAAACATTTCAGTGTTATTCTCATGAGGTGAGCCAGGTGGGCTGTAGCAGGTGGCAGACCTAATATAATAATTTATCTGGAAACCCCCCTGAACATCCTCTGCAGGCGGCGTAGCGGGGATTCACTAACCTCACAGTAACGGTAAACAGCAACCTTTGGAACCATCATGTCTGGGCATAAAAACCTGCTTCATCTTAGATTTAACTTTACTCTCAGCTATCATACTGAGGCCTTTTGTTCCCCCAACGCTTACTGTTCATATATGTCAGAAATAAGCACTTTTTTTTGACTGAGATTCACATAATACAATCACGTCTACTAAGATTTAAGCATCATTACTTAATAATTAAAACAATTTAAACTCATATTTACTCTGATTTAGCAAGATTTGTTACTTTTGTCCATTATTTAGTAAAATTTCAGTAAAATTTCAGCTAAGTTTATTTACGACCAATTCATTTTCCAGGATTAAAGGATAAATGTCTCAGCATGATCTGGAAAAACTAATCCATGCGTTTATTTTTAGTCAAATTGATTACTGCAACAGTGTTTTCACAGGTCTGCCTAAAAAGTGGATCAGACAGCTGCAGCTGATCCAGAACGCTGCTGCCCGTGTCCTCACTAAGACTAAGAAAGTAGAGCACATCACCCCAGTTCTAAAGTCCTTACACTGGCTCCCTGTATCTCAGAGAATAGACTTTAAAATACTTCTGTTAGTCTATAAATCTCTGAATGGCTTAGCACCTAAATACATCACAGACTTGCTATCAGTGTATCAACCCTCCAGACCACTCAGGTCTTCTGGCTCCAGCCTGCTCTGCATACCTAGAACCAGAACTAAACATGGAGAAGCAACAAACAACAGAAAACTGTAAAAGTGCGGAAAGCCTGAGTTCCTTTAAATCAAGACTAAAAACGCATTTATTTAGGATTGCCTTCTACTGTTCTAGTTTAAAAAGTTCAACTAAAACATATTTTCTTTAGTCCAACTTTTTTTAATATTCTTTTTTGTTTCTGCATTTTTTATTTTATTTATTTATTTATTTTTTCCTACTTGCTTTGATTCTGTTTTATCTTCCTGTATTTTAATCATGTAAAGCACTTTGCATTGTATTTGTACTGAATTGTGCTATACAAATAAATTTGCCTTGCCTTGCCTTTAAATTCACCCTGCTAATACTTATCTCTAACATTTATCCCAGGGGCCTCGTGGGGACCCAGGCTCTTCAGGATCAAGAGGAGGTAAAGGCATCAAGGTACCACAGTTTTTATTTTGTGCTTGTATTTTTTTCCTGTTTCCTTTGCCAACATGTAAGAATAGAAAATGCATCTATCCCATGCAATATTCTTGTAAAATTCAAACTTTGCACAAAAGTCTTATAAAAGAAGTATAGAATTCGTCGGAATTGTCTACATCATTGAGTTTTTTTTTTATATTTTGAAATGTATTCCTACTCAGTGTTTTTTCTAGGGTTGTCAGAAATAAATAAAAAAATTTATAAATTATTTATTTGTTCCACTGCCCGCTTAATTCAGTGGAACAAATTTAAACAGCTTGTGCATCATGTTACATTCAAAATTGTAGGGTCATGATAAAAAGAAACTGAGTCCACACAGAATAGGGCTTTTTGGCTCCTGCAGGAGGAGAGAGCCACATTCAGCCACATCTTTCTCTCTCATGGGTCTCCTCGCAGAAGCCTTTTATCAGCAGATCATAACACATGGGGTGGGTTACAGAACAGTGTTCTTCTGACAAGGCAATTGATCAGGTCATAGGACAAAATGCTGCTCCTGATTTAATCACAGAATAGAGTGGTCTCCTGATAACTGTGATTATCCTTGCACAAACATCAGCAGTTTTCTAACAAAGTTGCATGACAGTTTGCAGTAAACAGAGTTAAGCATCTCATTTCTTTAATGTTCTATATGCACATGCATTAATTTTATACCGTAATCATAAACCTGACACATCAAATTGGCACTTTGAATTATTCACAATTATTTTTCATAATGCAATAATTTGCATTGTAATAAAGTAATCTAACCTTTTCAGTTTTTCCTAGGTTTTAGTAGTTATTATTTGAATGTTTTTCAATTGTGTGTTTTCCGTTCAGGGATCTCGAGGCGACCCGGGTAAGCAAGGCCCTCAGGGAAAAGATGGACCCAAGGTAAAGACATTAAACTGCAGTACAGAGTATATTCGTTTTTTTTATTCAACTGGATGCGGTAAATATGAATGAAGGATAAACCTCTAACTGTATTTTATTTCCTTTTTTTCTTTTAAAATTCACCTGTTGATAGTTTGGGTCCTTTGCTAACAAGCAGGGATTATCTCATTGAATTATTTCATCTCATCTCTCAGGGTCAGACAGGAGCCCCCGGATTTCCCGGTGACATCGGAGAGAGAGGCTACTCTGTAAGATAAATCCTGTTATTCTTAGTGAATAACTAATAACACTGCTAATAAAAGGAAATTTCATTTCAGCTTTTTGGTCTTATATGAACATGTCTGTTAATGCTTACCTTTTATAATGGGATCTCCATTTCATAATCTCATTGATTTTAATTTCATTAAATCAGTTCTGCTCTGCAAAGAGAGCAGAACTTAGTTTTCTAATTAGTTGTTTTGCATCTGTTATTATTTATTTCTTATATTGTGTGTAAATGGTGGGACAGTGATTTTTGTTGTTTATTTTTTTAAGCATATGCACTGATCGATGGCACTTTTTAAAATTTTGTTGTTCTTGTGACAATGACAATAAAGATAAATTGAAATTGAGAACTTTTATTGTCGTAATAAAACATGAGTTTTCTTGGAGTCTCTGAATATCAGTGGCAGAAGCTCTTCAGTACAATTAATTTGACCCAGATCTGACAAGAAAAACACTAACATGTGTTGTTCGCACCTTTTCTATCCGCAAATCTCACTTTCAGCAATGCCCCCTCACTGCAACCCACAAGCGAAGCCACATAAATTAATTTCCTGTTATTGTTTCGTGTTTCTTTCAAAATCTTAAATCTTGTTATTGATATTATTTACTTTGGTAGGGATGGAATCTAATTCGAAGTCCTTTAAAAATCCTGCTTTTGGTCTTTTTGCGCAGACCTTAAGCACACATTTATCCTGGGAAAACTTATCTCGGGCCTTTCAAAGCTGAATATTTGTAAAAAAAAAAAAAAAAATTTATCAAAACTGAATTGTGCACATTTCCCTGTAAAACAATCTATTACATACAATGAAAATATGCTTTTAGTTAAGGTTAAAGATTCTCAATTAGAATTGTGCATCACAGCAGATGTTACCCATCAGATTTCGTTATTGTTTTTTTTAACCTTTGCATCATTTCTTAAAATAATTTCTACCCTTTTCTTTCAGGGTTATCCAGGACAAAGAGGACCTGCTGGACCAAATGGACCAAAGGTAAAAAAACTGAGGATTGTGTTTTTATCTCATTATCCTCTGATGTTTTTCTAGAGCTTAAACAAAAATCAAAGTGTTGGGGAGTTCACATGTCGGTTTGTGAGGTATTTAAAAAAAAAAAAATCTCTCTGGTGAGTTTCACTTTCACCATTCTGACCTTAGTCGTATCAACTTCGGAAGGAAAACAACAAAGTTGTTGTTTAAAAAAATTCCTTTGAGGTTTTAAAATGGTTTTGAGATTTTTGTTGTTGATTTATTTGATTTTTCATGTAATTCCGGTTTGTTTTACAAGATCTGGAAAACCCATCCACTTGCAGAATGTAGGTCATGTTGTGAATGAGTAAAGGATGAGTCTAAAGTTCAGAAAGAATCTCACACATCCTAACATAGTAATACTTTCACTGTACATTAACCCCAGTATTTCTACTGTCACTGCGTTAAATGAAATTAGGAAAATTGCAAAGCGATACTTGATCTCTGATCACCTGTTTTTCAATTTCTGTTATGAACATCTGTCTTGATATTAAGATCTGATCAAGGTAGAGGTATCGGTGCAGTGTAGTTAAACTTGGATTTTGGTGTAGAGGGATTTAATTTAAACTGAATTTACAGTCAAAGCTTTTTGGTAATGTTTTTGCGACAATTTATCAAAAGGATTTCCCTAGAGCTTGAACGGTTACGGTAATACTGTAACACCTGGACAGAATCTGGAGACTTGATAATTCAACCGACACAAGGAATGAGCGTTATAAAAGAGTGTATTAATAAGTAAACTGGTGTTGCTGAAGCAGGAACTGAGTGGGACTGGAATCACTGTGTCGAAGGCCTTCATGAGCAGTTATCAGTCCCATAGAAATTCAGAATTCTGACTTTTTTCCCATGCTAAACTGAAATAAAATTTAAAAGTCAGTTAACTTTTTTTTTTTTCCCCAGTGGCCCTAATCCTCTTCTGTATGTTGGGGAAGAAATGTCTCGCTTTCATTTTCCCATTTTAATAGCCTTTATATCTATTATTGCTTTTGTCAGATTCAAGTTATCGTTATTGTGGACTTTATGGTTTTTTGTTTTTTTTTAAACGAATGGTACCAGAAATTCTGTCCATGTATACCAGAAAACCTGAAATAAAAGTAAAATGTTAATTATCCTTTAATTAAATGTGTATTGGTGTAGTGACATTGACCCATTAAACTGAAGGCTGTTTGCATTTTAACTTCTCCACATAACCTTAATGATTCAAGTGTGTCCGACACGCTTTTTGTCACAAAGGTCCCTGGTGTGTTCAGTGTCCTTTCTGCCATTTCTTTCTTTTCAACTCTTTTAAACCTGGATTTTTTTTTTATTAGTGCACATCATAGGGGAAAACAACAGTTTGTGAGTTTTTAAATGTAATCTAATCTAATGTAAACACATACTTACATTTCAATGCATTAAATCATAAGAAATGGAAAGACCAAAATGGTCATTTCGCAATAGTCCCAACATTATTCTGTTCAGAAACCAAGTTTAGTCTGTTACATGAGTGCAGTAGGTATAGAAACCTGCTTTTTTTATCTGGTCGCCTTTGTTATCTCTAACCAACAGCTTGACACATCGAGAGAAAATTCATTTTCTGTTGGCTTTAACTGAGGCTTAACTGATTCAAGTTAGTAACATTTTTATTCTGTTGAGGATTTTTCAAGCTTTTGAAATAATTTTCTTGCACATCTACATGACACACAGGGCTGGCCCTAAATCTCTCAGTTTGAATTTGAGATGCCAAAAACCAAATTTTCTTTATTACTCTAAATACAACAGTGCATTTCTAAAGTTACTTGAAGGTAACTGGTGTCAAACTGTGAGTGAAAGTGAATGCATCTCAGAAATCATTTGGTCATTGAGTCACGCATATGAGATTTCATGGACAAGTTCCTGGAATTTCCCTGACTGTCCTCGCCTGAAAGGCATCTGTATGATTATTATAGGTATGTATATTATCTGTCAGTCATCAGCGCATTACATGTAAATAATGGTTCTCTTCTCATGGGAGTGTTTTAGACACCATATAAAAACATTACTGTGGGGCTTTTCCAAAGGCCTCACTTCATTTACTGAGAACAGAAAAACTGAAAGTGAAACCAAACCATACTGCAGGGATTTCAACATCAGTTTCATTGTGTTTAAATATAAATAAAACACATTAAAACTAAATGAAGCGGCAGAACCACTTCTGTTCTCTTTAGTTTTCAGTTTCCTTTTATTTACACAGAAGTACAGTCAGAACCTTTTGGGCCGTTGTTCTTCCAGCATGTTTCCGATTGTGGTTTCTAGTTTTATAGGTATATAAAGTGCAATTACTATTTGATGCACTGTGCAATAACCTGTTTCTCTATATTTGACACACAGTGCAATAACAATATCCATCTATATAAATACCCATGTAAACACCCTGTACAATAACCCTGTATAATAATCCTGCTAGAAAAAAATGGTGTCATATGTGGACACACTGCATATATTGTAAATATCCCATGCACCTTTATCCTCCTTTGACACGTTCTTCTTCCCCTTTGAATATTTGAGCTGATCTCCACTGATTAATAAAGTCAATCAATCAATCAATCAATCAACCAATCAATAGTTGTAGCTAGTATATGAAAACCCTTAGTATATGTACCCAGTATTTATTAAAGCTACAGTGTGTAATAATTACAGGGATATACAGTCAGAAATGTAATATATTATACATAACTATGTTATTTATCATCATCTGCGAGCTCAGCCTCTTAACCTTAATATTTGCGTTGTCTTAGAATTCGTTATTTATAATTACATAGGAGCGGGTCTCGAAGCCATGGAGGCAGACATCTTTGCGCTACGGCAGCGCAGAGCCAACAAACTAGCGATTGCGAGATCGCCAAAACGTCACAACGATGTAGAAAAAATAACGGGTATATTTATTATCTTAAGTCTACATGAAATCTATACCCTACACAGACTAATGAAATACTATCTGTAAAATTATCTATGTAAACAAACCTCATCACTTGAGAAGGTAGGTGATGTGGACGTCGTGGAAGACATTTTGTCGCGTAACGTTCGCCGTACTGTTGGGGGGGAGAAGCGGTGGGGGGGAGATGTTCATGTTGCTGCGGTCTGCCGTCTGGACGTTAGATGTTGCTAAAAATTACACACTGTAGCTTTAAGGAGACTCCAGGTCGAACTATTTAAACTTCTTAACTGCTAAGCATTTGTGCTAGGAGTAAACTGGGAATTAAGGCAAAATAAGAATGTGAAATCAAAAATGCCTGTTTTGCAATTTGTCAAAACATTTAGACCCCGTCCACACGAAGACGAACCCTGGCCTAAACGCACAAATTTTTCACCAAACCAGCCTCTCATCCACACGAAGCCGGCGTTTCGGGGGTCTGTAAACGATCTTTTTTTATTCAGCCTTCAGAGTGGGAAGATTTCGAAACGCCGTTTTCGCGTTTCCATCTTTACGCTCTAACCGCATATTTTTTTTTACACGCATGCGTCATAGCGTCGCCTCTAAACACGCATGCGCGACACATCACAACAACAATGGCGCCATTGCTGCTAATGCTACTCACCCTGCTGTCGGGCTTACAACAGAATCTTCTTCTTCTGGAATATCTCCAGGAAGAACAGAGCAATATCGACGACATAGTTCAGCACCTGAATTTGACTTAACCACGAAAATGGACCCGCAGGGCAACCATGTATAAATATTAGTGCGCATACCCAACATTTTGTCGCTTATTTTTGCTTTGGCACCACAGCGCCACTTACAGGCCTGGCATACATTTTGCAGCGTTTTCATGCATTCGTGTGGACGCTCACATTTATTTTACGCCTCCGGCAAACGTTTTGGAAAATATCAGCGTTTCGTGTTCGTTTTGACTTCGTGTGGACGGGGCCTAAATTGAAGGTTTCATAGTGGAACAGTTAAAAGCACTAATAGCCTTGAAACAAGAGGGCTGTAGATCTCTGCATGCAGTTTGAATCTTGCACCCTGGGAACAACCTTTGCATGTGACGGTTTTCTCTGGGTCATCTGGCCTTCTCCCATATTCTAAAAACATGAAAGGCCTCTCTTGATCTAAGTGTGAACGAGTGAATGATTGCTAGAGAGATTAGTAGTCTATCCAGGGTGTCCCCCACCTCTCCTGCAGTGGCCACTGGAGAGTGGGTCTGCCTGCAATGATGCATCCCTGTTACAGACAATGGAAGATTGGAGTTTGC
This sequence comes from Cyprinodon tularosa, assembly GCF_016077235.1. Taxonomy (NCBI): domain Eukaryota; kingdom Metazoa; phylum Chordata; class Actinopteri; order Cyprinodontiformes; family Cyprinodontidae; genus Cyprinodon; species Cyprinodon tularosa. The sequence goes on from NW_024039021.1 coordinate 677,743, forward strand.
ATCACGTCAGAAGTATTAGATTTTCATTTTAATTAATACTAGCCTGGAAGATTTAATATAAAGAAAAAAAATAACACTGATTTTACTGTATGATGAAATTCTGGTATATTTTTTGTTTTTACTTCTGTTACACTTATCCGAAGATCATTACAACTGACTGGTGTTTATGACTGTATTTCATCCACAATTACGTTCAATGAACAGGGGTGTAAAAAGTTTTAATATTATTACATAAGTAGAAGTATAAATCCTACCGTTTAAGTATACTTTTGTAGAAGCTAGGGTTAGGGTAAGAAAAAGTAGAATGTATAACACAAAAGTAGAAATGAAGCGATGACACAAACGCAATAAAGAAACCAGGCCAATAAACTGTTCAAAAAAACCAAAAAAACAACTGACCTTTATTAAGAACAATCAGAAAACAAGCAAAAGAAAAGAAATTCTTTAAAATTTTGGCCTTACTGATTTTAAATATAATATTATAAAAAGATTAAACATATTAACTCATTCTTTATCACCTAAAGACTAATTTTATGCTATTGTCAGAAAACAGATGTATGGCAGCTTTTAATAATGATATAAATATTTTTTTAATGGGAATTTAAAAACACTAACAGTTCAAAAGCCTGCATTCCACCTCTGAGCTGTTTTTTTAAGTGGATCTTTCCTGTTGTTTTTTTTTTTTCCATAGGGCCCTAAGGGTTTAGGAGGTTTTCCAGGAAGTGATGGTGACCCTGGAGAGGATGTGAGTGGTTAAATCTAAGCCCTTAAAATGACAGAAAATGTCATGTCAGCTGGAGCTATCCTAAAGATTGTTTTGTTTGGCCTATTTAGGGTCCGACAGGAGTCACAGGTTCGATAGGAGAACCAGGACCGTTTGGTGTTAAGGTAACTGTTCACTTTTTAAAAGATAAATATTGCTCGGAATGATACAATTTTTGTCCTTTGGCTATCTAAGAATCGTGACAGTTTGTATACATAATTTATCTATACATTAGCTTTAAGGTTCCTTTCAGTAAAGGGTTAAGCTTAATTCAAGGCAATCTTCAGAGGCCTTTGCTTTAGTTCAGAAAGACCCACTCTAAAGACTCTGTCACACCTTGCTGATTTAGACAGCCTATGCCTGACGTCCATAAATCTCATAAAAAGCTGGCATATGCTGATATGTATAGTATTTTTATAAATTTTGGGTGTATAAATAGTGTATTCATAACGATTCCAGAACATATGTCCAACAACAGCCTGACTTATGCATAATGCATGACAGCTTATTGCCCATTAAATGATGTAAAAGCTCGAGTCCTGTCCTGAGGGGGCAGTGATGCACCCGGAGGCGTCCTGCCTGTATAAAAAGATGTATTTGATCACAGTACTAACCTAGCTGCTATATACCGCTCACCGAAAAAAGAAAGAATAAATAAATACAAAGAAAAAAGAAAATTTGCAGTCGCAGCAGATTCAGCGTCATGTCTTCTAAAAAGTTTCACCTTGTCGCTCACGCTATGATGGGGATGAAGTCTGGAGAACAGACGTTTTCCGCTTCTATACCAAAACGTTGCGTATATGCCATCAAATGGCAGCTGTAAGTTAGAAACATATTCAGTGGTTGTCTAGAACACATCAGATACGTTGATATGTGTTGGAGATAAGTTCTTGATAAGTTACGCACAAGTTTTGCACAAGTTTTGGTTAAGCTAGACGCCACGACTTATGAGTATATTACACTTAACGTATGTCAACGATCAGATAACTTACCTGTAACTTATGCCCCATGTATAGGATACACTGGCATATGTTGAAAGCATTTTGAGCATGCTCAAAAATTATTAACGTATGTCGATGTATGCTAGTGTGTTTCAGCGTACTTCAGCGATCTCATAACTTATACAAGACGTACCCATAACTTATCCAACGTATGCTAGCATTTTTGCCAGATTTTCCGTAAATCAGGCATACGCTGGTCTAAATCGTGGGCTAACATAACTGCCTTCGAATAAAAAAAAAAAAAAAAAGCTTTTATATTTATCTCCTAAGGTTGTATTCGGCTATATTCGGATTTCTTGTTTAAAGGCAGTGAATCTCTGTTGGTAAATCTTTTTCTTCTGGGATGGCTTCTTCCTGCTTTACGGAAGAGGATTAGGCCACTGGAAAAAAAAAAAAAGTTAACCGATTTTTAAATTTTATTTCAGTTTAGTATGGGAAAAAAGTCAGAATTCTGACTTTAATCTCAGATTCTGACTATCTTCTCAGAATTCTGACTGAATTTTGATATTAAAAAAAGTCAGAATTTTGAGAACAGGGGTGTAAAAAGTTTTAATATTATTACATAAGTAGAAGTATAAATCCTACCAATACTAAACTGAAATAAGATTTAATAATCAGTAAACTTATTTTTTTTCCAGTGGCCCTAATCCTCTTCCGTACTGCTTATCTTGTAGCTCTAACTCAGATAGGAAAAACCAACAGCTAGTTTTCTCTTCATAATTGATTCTCTGTACAGTTTATTGATTGTAACACAAATCTTAATGAAAGGTTCAGCTAATGTTTTACCCTCAAGGCCTGTTTTTCAGGTTCTGTAGTTCTTTGGAAATTTTGTTGCGTAACATGCTGGCAGCACTTTTGGATTTTCTTTCCAAAACAAGTCCGTCTAACAGCCTGCCATAAATAGCAATTTCTGGAAATACCACCGCTCCCCCAAACAGAAAGTCCCACTTTATTGTTTATTTGAATTCCATGTTATTATTCTTCTCATTAATTTCCAACTGTTCCTGTTCTTTTCCTGTATAGGGCAATAAAGGTGATCGTGGTGTGCGGGGACCCCGTGGTAGAGAGGGCCGAGTGGTGAGTTTAAGGAACAAGACTGTTAGTGTCTAGACATGAGAAATCTTTGTCTTCCAGAGAAAAGCCTGATGGGGTTTTTTTCTAGATAACTACTGAGTACTTTTTTTTTTTTTTTACTTTGTCTGGTTGTTTTTTATAATGGGTTTTTCTTTCACACTAATTGGGGAAATTTTTCAGCCAGACCTTAAGAAATAAATATGGTCACTTTTAATTTTATCTACTGATGTTTCATCTGATGTTAATCTCATGCACACATAAGGCATTTTCACAAAGCTAACCTGAACCATTTCATCCCTAAAACTTACCCTGAACCCTAAATCTCCTCTGGGTTGTTTGTGTTTTTTTCATTTAACTTCATTTTATTCTTTGTTGCTACTTCAATTAAAAAAAAAGATTAAAACATAAGAAAAAAGAAAACATTTTCTAATAATTTTATAATTATCTAATGAAGGTTAGGGATGTATGCCTGGATCCATAATAAAGCTTTAAGTCCTTCATGAAAGCATTTCCTCTATAAACTGAAGGAAAATTTCCTTCTTCATTAATATTTTAAAAAAAATAATAAATAAATGAAAATATAAAGATATATAAAAAAACAAATAAATAGTCATTACTGTAAGCTGCCGGTCTTAGGAAAACATAACTTGATATTAGCATTTTTTAAAATCCATAAATCTTATCAATTATGTAGATTTTGAATAGGAGGCACCCTAGAATGGACCCTTGGGGAACAATGACCAGCAGCATGTAGGAGGCTTTTGCCTACCTGGCGAATTTGAATGCGTGCGAAATGCTTTCACTGGGCAGTCGAATATCAAGTCAAGCAAAAGGTGACGGAACTGTTGAAATATTTGCAGGTTTTGCATTCGGTGTGAAGAACTTTAAAGGTACACTATGCAACCGGTGTTGATTTTCCAGCGAGGCTCCCCCCAGAGGGCGAAAGTAAAAGTGCACTGTCGTAAATATGCACAGCTGTTCTCCTGGTTTCTCCGTCAAGCCAGGCGCGTTTTTTTTTTTAGCTTAGCAGACAGGAGAACGCAACGAATTACTAATGCTGCGTTCACACCGCAGCTGGCGCGACAGAAGCAGCGAGTTTACATGCAACGTAACGTCAAGGCGCAGCAAAAGGTCCCGCGGCGCGTTTTGAGCAGCAGGCGCAGCACGTCTGAGCAGCTGAAGCAGCGCATCGGGCGCGTTTAAGCATCTGACGCAGGGAGAGAGACACAGCGCTGATGATCAGAGCGCTATCATCACTCCTCTTAAACAGTTTATTGACGCCTAAATTAACTTAAAATGCAGAAATCTGCCGGCAGAATATGCAGTTTGGATTATTTAGATGAAAAACACCTACCAGCTGCCGTGGTGAACCGCGAGGAGGCGACCAGGCCAGAGGCTGCTGATGAAGGGATCCCTACTGTCGGCGCACCGCTGGTATGTGGGGGTCTGAGCGGCTCCGAAAGAAAAAATATTGAGGGCAGGATAATAATCTGAATGAACTGACGCCACTGATTACGTTTTCAGGTGTATTTTCTCACTTAAACACATATTAAAACTACTTTATTCCAAATGATCACAGCAAATATAGCTGCAAGGCAGAGAAAGGATAGTGAAGCTCCGCCCAAAGCGCGTCAGACACACTTTTGCACCGCGCAGCCAGAGCAGCAAAGCTGCTTCAGCCGCGCGTCAGAACTAACTGGTACAAGCAGCAAAAATGAAGCAGCAGACAGGATTTTGCTGCGTCCGATGTGAACGTAGCATAACTGCACAAAGATCGCCACTGTGCTAGCAACGAGAATGCTTTTAACTGGGGGCGTGTAGCAGTTCTCGCCGTAAAGCAAGACTGACTCTCACGAGACCTCTGAGCCTGTGGGTGCGGGTCGGTGCTCCTGCAATTGCAAGTGCAGTATTTCCCCCACAGACCACCAGGGCGGCCGAGAATACCTTTGTTCAACCTGAAATGACTCATTTAATCATCCAAAACGTTATGGAACACATTAATTAACTGAAAAATGTTGCATAGTGTGCCTTTAAGAAATTGTTGTGCTGTTTAAACACTGTTATTTCAGTGATCTCACTGATGAAAAGGGGGATTGAGGCCTGTAGTTCTGCAGTAGCAGCTTGTCCAAGTCGCTGTTTTTCAAGAGCTGTTCGGCCTGGAGGAAAACACCTGGCAAAAGGGACGTGTCTTTTATTAGAGTTAAATCATGCGCTATAACAGGCAGAACTATCTGACGAAAAGGCTTGGGGGAAAAAACACTGAGATGGCATGATGAAGAGCATAGTTGGTGAACAATTTCTTTTAAGATCTTTTAAGAGTATTTGGCAGAACTGGGACATTTTGGCAAAATCTAATAGTTGGGGACACATTTTAAACTTTAATCTTTTTATTTTTTGGGTTAAGAAGTTAGCACATTTGTTGCATAATAATGCTGTTTTGTAATTACGTCACTAACTAGAGCGTCTGCTAACACCATTAGCTGCAAACCTACACCATTTGATGCAAACGGTGAAAAACTTTGATTATGGTGTAAATATTTAGAAAACTATTCAACATGATTTCCAATGCTGACAGCATTATATAGTTATTTGTTACTTCTTAAATTATTCTGAAAACTAAATCTGTTTTGCTGTGTATATACTTTCACAAAATTGCACACAAGAGGCGGCAGGTGACAAAGGGATGGAAGAGGGGGCGTTAGGACAGGATTTCAGCTGGAGTGGAGGAGGCGGTGCTGTGGCTTGTTACACTTCTTATCTTGGTCTGCAGACAGTGCTAAACAGCCCACCTAGTGGTAAGCAGTGTTGGGCATGTTACTTTGAAAAAGTAATTAGTAATAGTTACTAGTTAGTTCTCCCAAAAAGTAACTGAGTCACTCCACAATAAAAGTAACTAGTTACTAGTAAAAGTAACTATTGCTTTACTTTTGTGTTTCTCGCCCCCGTAACCCTCACCACCTGGTCCCCACCTTCTCTCCGTGTGTTTCAAAAGGCAGCTGAATAGAGTTGACGACAAAGACAAGAACCTGCAGAGAGGTTTGCGTTTATTGCAACTCAACGTAAATGACATCACGGGGGAACGCTATCTGATGGGCCTATAAACCCCGTCAGATAGCGTTTCCCTCTTTTTAATACTCTCAGGCTCAAATTAAGTTGTAGCAGCAAGAAAAATCTGATATTTTGAGAAAATGATCATATGGGGTAGTATAGGGTGACCAAACGTCTGTATTTCCCGGGACATGTCCGTATTTCACGTCCTGTCCCGGGCGTCCCTGGTTTATTTTTTAGAAAGTGAGGAAATGTCCTGATTTTTTAAATTACCTTAATTGGACCATTAAATTTACAGGCACTAGGGCACTGCGCACGACGCTGCGTGTGACGTAATCCCTGAGCCGCGTCAGTGCGGGCAGCCCTGTTCTTAATCAGAATATAGATTGCGTGGCTGTCAGTACGCCAACATCATGCAAAATCGCAAATGTATGTTTACTGACGATTTACAAAAGAGTTTCCCCGCTTTCTGACTGGGTCGAGACACATTGGAAGGCCTTGTGCACAGTGTGCAAAGCAGGCACATATGTCTCCCATATGTCCAATGGGATCTGAAAAGCCACCTGGACACTGAAAGTAAAGATAGTCTATTGATATGTTTGTTCGTTTTTGGTACATTTTGAGTTATTTTTGCTACACAAGAGGTATTTTTTGTTAATTAGCTCATTTGTTAATTTATTTTTTCCAATAGCCTACAGAACAGACATTATTTCGTTCATTGCTGAGGCTGAGTATCATCTGTTATTGGGAGTTGAGAGTTATTGTTAACTTTTATTGTTAAGTGAGGGATGTTTAGATGAGACATTATTTCTTTCATTGTGCTATTCATTCATTACAGGAATTGTTAAGCATTTTTAATAAATACATTTTGAATAAATGTATTGTTTGTTATTGGAGTTATTGCTGTTGACTTTTACTGAAAAGCATTTTTGATAAATCAACTGTAAATATAATGTTATTGTAGGATTACGTAGGCCTATGTTAAGTGAGTGCATGCCACAGACACCCCCGCTCCAAGGTGTCCTGGTTTTTCCAAATGAAAATATGGTCACCCTAGGGTAGTTACATACAATTCATTGCATTTGAGAGACCCTCAAATGCAATGAATTCTAGGATGTTGCAGATTTTCAACAGTGGCCCAGAGTGGTAAATTAACACTGTAGACTGAATCTGATATGAACGTTAACTTTATTTGAATGTTGCAAACAACAAATTAACAAAACAAAATTGGAAAAACAAATTCTCTCACAAAATTAGAGACAAGTTTTTCTCAAACTTTTTCTCCACCGACATCTCAAAACCTCTTGAGAAGGCCGTTTCTGTTAAACTGTTTCTAAGAAATATAGGCAAAATAGTAGATAAAGCATGTTGCATCCATTGGTACCTGTTTGGGCACACATTGCAAATCCACAACATTGAAATCGAGATGCCTCTGGTGAAAAACCCCAGAGGAGATCAAATCTACTAATAAGCATGTGTCATATCTATACACATTCATGATTCATCTTATGTAATATTGATTTCAAAATAATGGAAATCGGTAGTGATACTTAGATGAAATTGGTGCTTAGAAAATCTGTTTCAGTGACACCCAGGACTCAGCCATTTTGAAAGTGAGTCAGCAGTGCTATCTGGTGAGCTGGAGAGAAATTGTTTGTTGCATATGCACAACTAAGTCCTTCTGTTTTACTTCTGAATAACAAAAGCTCTTAAATACGGATGTGGAGTAATTAGCTAAGTGTCATTTAGCTGTTGCAAATCTGCAACATCTGCCTGGAGAGGGTTAACATGGGGGAACGGTATCTGATGCGGTGTAAATATTCATCAGGCTGCATTACCTCTACTCATGGGTGTGAAGTTTTTTAACAGGGCGTTCAGATCTGGTGAGTGTATGAAATTAATAACTGGGGATGTCTAATCCTGTGTGTTCGGGTTGTTATAGTAACGGTGTTAGTAACGCCGTTACTCCCATCACTGGTGGTAAGATTTTGATTTTACTGTAGTTCCTTTTACAATCTCTGACTCACTGAGTCACTGACTTTCAAGAATAATGAAATATTCTGATGAATAATAAAACAATCAATCAATAAACCTTTAATGTTTATGCATCTGTAATGAATTACAGCCAACTCATCTCAGTTAATCGTGGCTTATTAACAGAAACCCAGCCAGTTTCATTTAGGGTTTGTTTTAAATGAAATGAAATTCTCGCTGGGTGTCCCCCACTTTTGGTTTAGTTTTTTTTTTTTATTCTTTGTAACTTCCTTTAGTTTTGCATAAAAGGGTTATTCTTGTGTATCGGCAGTCTTTAGGAAGTCCTAACATCTGGTATTCGAATTGACAGATCGAAAAGGAAGTGAGAACAGTCTGCTTTCTTGTGAAACAAGAAAATACCTTTTCAGTAATGATAGTCATTCTAATTTCAATCTGATGCTTATTGAAGTGCATTTACCTGTAAAAGCAATGATTACATTTGATAGCTAGTTTAACCAAAAACTTAATCATGTATGACCTTAACTTAAAATCTCTGTTTCTAAGTTTAATAGTACAATTTTAGATCATAAAGATTTTAACTGATCAATCAATAGAGTCCTTTTATTAATGCAGCAGTTAATCAGGTTTTAGAGAATTTTTTTATACATCCTGATAGATATATAATAGTAAAACCTTTTATAATATAAATGTGTCAGTGAGGGCATATTGGTCAGCAGCTGTGTGGGCGTGAATGTCAACATAACCAGTGACCTTATCATCTGAAACATGAGGGACTTCCCCTTAAAGACAAAAATATTAACACTCTGATCAACATGATTGTGTCTTATAAAGGTTATTATTTGAGCTTTTGCCAAAAGCCCTTTTGTGTGTTTTGACTGTACTGCATTTTAAGTCTAATCTCTGAATGTTTGACTGAATGAATGACTCCAGTGAATTTCAAACCATGGTCGATAATTCCCTACATGAGGCTCATGCAGCAGAACTGTAAATTATTCTTATTGGTTTATTTATGTACTGAACTGAGGTTCTAGACCAGGGGTCTTTAATTCCGGTCCTGGAGGTCAAGGGTTCTGCACCTTTCAGATGGGTCTCTGCTTCCCTACAACTAAATCAAATGGCTGAAATATCTCCTCAGCATTTTTTTTAGACCTAGACAATTTTTATTGAAATTTCGTTTTGTACAGCTTACAGACAGTAAATAAGCAGCAACTGAGCCGTGAAAAGAACATTTCCATTCCATAAAGTGCAGCAGTGATCGAGTGTAAACAGTGTGGGAGAAAAAATGTGGTGCAAAACGCACTGATATGGAAGTTCAGATCATTTCAAGACAAATATATATGGTGCAAATATGCAGAATATTGGTTTGTTGTTATCAGTGTGATGCAGAGTCTGTGACTTGATTCAGAGTTTTTTCAATAGTTCAGCAGTCTGATGGCGGTGGGGAAGAAGCCGTTGCAGAATCTGCTGGCCCTGCATCCAATGCTGCAAAGCCTCTTCCCAGAGGGCAGCAGGGAGGAGGCTTGTAGTCTTTTTCACCTTTCGTCCTTCTAATGACCTGATTATTTAACTTTAAGATACTGGAGACTGGATCTCTAGGACTGGAGATGAAGACCCCTGTTATAGACCATCAGAGAGTAGAAGTGGGAAAACAGTCTTCCAGCTTTGTATGCATACAGAGCAAAGATCGACCGATACGGTTTATTCTAACACCAATCTAACCGATCCTCAATTTGTGCTGCCAATATTTTTTGGTTGACTCTTGAAGCCAGTATTTCTTTGTCCATGTAGTACATGATAAAAATGACACAACATAGACAAACGTTAGAGTCTCAATTTAAACAAAAAGGTAACATTTATGAACCAATCAAACAAAATAACAGGGATGGAAGGAAAGGGCGATGCATGCGCTTTACTTGATCTTTATTTGATTTTGCCCATTCTGCTTCACAAAATAGCTCAAGCTTAGTCAGATAAGAAATCCTCCATTAGACCTTTAAAGGTATAGTGGAGGATTTATGCAAATCCTTTAAAAGACCCGTCCTCTCCACTTTAAACAAAAAAATGAGCATGCACGAGCCTATTGCATCGCTCATACACACTTTCTTTCCAAAAGAAAATTTGCAATTTTTCCACTATGTCAGACTCACCGCTGGTAAATGAAAAAGGGGACGAGCACGTAAATATATCACCATTGATATATCACCATGACAATTAGGAGGACCACTTATTTTGATGATGAACATCCTCCACTCTACCTTTAACTTTGCATTTTTTCAGAACTTTAAACCATAGCATATTTCTGCTATGAGGCAGGCAGTGCTCTCCTCCTAATATAACACTTTGCATGAGACAGCACCTTCGTCCACATGTTTGTTGAGTCTCAAACAGCTTGTGGCAGACATTGGCGTTTTCATGTCTACAGACTCTCCCACCTGAGTTTTGGATCTTTGTAGCTCCTCCAGAGTTACCTTTTAGTTTCTTTACAAAGGAATGTTCTTGTTGCTCTTGCTGTTGATACATATACTGTTTTTTCTCTTATATTTTACAAACATGGACTCTATTTACTGTTTAGACGAACTGTGAAGGCAGCTGATGTTTTTGTTTAGAGGTGTCGCAATAAATGGGATTGAATATAAAAGAACAAAATCCTAATAAAGTTAGGATAAAGGATTGTGGAACATGGATTATCTTGGAAAGCTGTGGACTCAGTTTAACATTGTTGCTTAAAAGTTTAACGTCACTCTTTGTTTCTTAAATCAAACTTCTTTTTCTAAATCTATTCATAAATATTTGCAAATAATTGTTACTGCTGCAAAATTACCTGTGTTAGCTGCTAGATATTCAAGTTTCCTGAAAGTTTTCTTTCAAGGGATCATTAGAGTTAAGGTTATATAATTAGATTTCATCAAACAGAACCTTAAAAAAAATGGTTTCTTTAGTTTGGTTCTTCAATTTTCTTTTATAAGTTGCAACCAGTGATTTGATTCTTGGTTCTCTCCTAATATACATCAGTTTTAAACATTTTGAGTTGATTTATGTCATGTCAGCATTCCTAATACAGTTATTCTAGGGGTCTGTAGATGTTGATAACTAGTTTTAAAAAAAATATGTTGAAACCAAAAGATTTCAACTTAATTACATTTTTGTTTTTTGTCCAACAGGGAGATCAAGGAGAACCTGGAGATGCGGGAATACCAGGAAAACATGGACCCAAAGGTCTTCAGGGTCCAAAAGTATGTGCACAGCAAGAAATAAGATTTAAAGTTTAAATTTTAATCAGTTTTGTGTGAAAATTCATAAATCATAATGTTTTTACTGAAAACCTTTGCAAAATATGACTGAAATTATTTGAATTTGCTTTCTTACTGATTTTAAGATCAGTTTTAAAAACTGCAAAACAAAAAAATATATTCTTTTTAATTGCAAATTATCAAAATTTGCTATAATCCAAATATCCAGAATGCTATGATTAGATGGATTTTTCTTTATCTTTTTAATCTTTAGATTTCCAGGTTGCACTTATTTCTTTTTTTGATTCATTTTATTTGTTAGGTCTATGTCAAAATCATCTGGAACTTCAGACGCCTATCTATGAAAATGTTTTTGTGACAGGATGTTATATTAGTTTACTTTGGAAATAAACTGATTATTTTTTTTTTTTTTTTTACATTTAAAAAGTTTCTATGTTTTACAAATTTATTTTTTCTAGGGGGGCAAAGGAGAGACAGGACCTGATGGGGTGAAGGTGAGTTTTATAAAAATGTGTTCTTTGCTTTCAACAATAATATATAAATGAAACTCTATATGTTTTTGATGTATCTCTTTGTATTATAGGTTCATTTGAACTGGTCCCTCTCAGAAACACGTTATTATGTTTAAAAAGTTACAATATTAATTGTAACTTAATGTTCAATTCCAAATTTTTTCTCTAAAATCCAATTGTTTTGCCTTGTTTTTCACATTTCCATATATGCGACTTGTATGTAATCTCCTGTGTGAACTGCATTCATACAACAAAATGTCCTGCATGTACAGTAAAGGATGCAATGATGTCACAAGCAAGCGAGCATGCTCTGTGTTTACGGAACTGAAAACATGGATAGTAGTGCTGGAGCACATCTTGCAATCTTTCATCTCTTTTCCAACCAGAAACGAGTAAATTATTGATGCATTCTTTTCCAGAAAGTTGAAAATAAAGACTGCTGTCTGCGTTTTTTTCCTTCATGGTTTTTGTTTTACTTCCCACTTATGCATAGCACGACGAAGAATAGTGACCTTTGTTGAGTATTAATGGCGTTCAGGTCGGATGAATGCGACCTGGCCGTTCAGACAAAGGTCACATTTGAAAAGATCAGATTTGTATCGGATTCAGGACCACATAGCTAAGGCTACAGTCACACAGCAGCTTGAAGTGACACAAATCTGATTTTTTCCAGTATGACCCAGGCCTATTGGCTATGTGGTCCTGAATCTGTTACAAATCTGATCTTTTCAAATGTGACCTGTGTCTGAACTGCCAGGTCCCATTAATCCAAGCTGAAAGTCATTAATACTAAATGGTCACTATTCTGCAGACGATAATACGGAGAACCGTCTTTATTTTCAACCATCTTGAAAAGATTGTATTGTTGATGCACGGCTGAGGTTAGAAATGAAATTAAAGATTGCAAGACGTGCTCCAGCTTTACCATCCATGTTTACTTCCGTAAACATAGCGCACACTTGCCTGTGATGTCATTATATCCCCTTCTGTGCATACTTAAATTGTAAGCGCACTTAAGTTGTATGAATGCAGTTCACACAGGAGTTCACATATTTTTGGAAATGTGAACGACCATGCAAAGGAATAGTATTTCACAAACAAATCGGAATTGAGCGTTACGGCCTGCAGTGTGAATATAGCCTAAGTGGCCTTTGAACAAGTTGCATTTGAACAAATTTGATCTGTGTTTTTTAGAATGTCATGACAAGATCAGATACAGGTCGCATATTGGCCGCAAAATCGGATTTGGGTGACTTCAGCAGGAAGTGTGAACATAACCTAAGACATTCCTTCTGGCCATGAATGGTTGTGTCTGACCGGGGAGGCAGAGGAGCTTGCTTTTCCACACTAATTATCTGTGTCATATTTTAATGCCATAGTGACAGTTTTTAAAAATATGTAAATAAAAAAAAAAAATTCAAGTTACTAAGTGCAGCTTTAAATCTTGGTATTTGCATGTATTTAATAATAATCCAAATGTTATAGCTACAATTTTTTCATCTTTAAAAATAAGACATAAGAACATTTGGACTGGTGCAGAAAAAAGTATTCATATAACAGAAAGAAATAGTATATCTAGATAGTTAATATTTCTTTTATTTTGACGGGCCCAACATATCAAAATATTTACTTCTGGTTACGATGCCAGCCTGAACACAAAAGGGTTCTGCACCAAAAGTTAAAACAGGTTAAAAATCATCAGGGATGGAGCTCAGGTCCTGCCGGATCTTAGTAACGTTGTCTTTGCGTTGCTTTTTATTTTTTGACAATTTAGCCAAAAGAAAAAACAAAGGTGAACATTGGGACCGTTAAACTAACGAGCTCAAAGCCATGAGATGCATTTTTCCTTCTGGACAGGTAAACAGGCTGGCAAACATTAAAATTGAAGGTTGAAACGAGATCAGGCGAGCACAAGTGTGCCACCAGCTGACCCGGGGGAGTCAAACTTGTAGCTATCAGATTTTTAAATAGTCTTTGAAATTCTGAAATATTTTGGTTAATTAAGTTCAAATTGTATATCTTTGATCTAAAAACTCTGAACCTTGAGTTTAGCGACAGTTGGTCAAATCACATAAATTAAAATTCTGGTTCTGGTAGACCTTTGAACACAGAAAGTGCATTACAGTTTGTTGCATCTGTAGCTGCATAGCTACAGACACAGGATACTCACTCTGACTGCAGGCCTATGTTAAAAAAAGTCAACTTTGGGGATGTTTGGGTCTGAACTGCACCAGAAAGGAATGTACATAAAAGCTGGTTTGGTTTTACAAAACCCAAACAATCAGATGTATGTGCTTTACTCGCCTGAGGAGCACATGACACCATGACACCTTATGAGAGGCTGTGTGATGTTCTACTGAAAGGCATGAGACTGTCATGATCTGTGTCAGCAATGAAAAAAGATAATTAATGAAGGGAACATTAAGAAAACGAGAAAAGTTCTTTGCTTGTAGGAACTTTTAGATAATAAAGATTTAAAAGCACAGATGTGTATCTGTCAGATTTGAGCTTTTATTTTATTGAATATGCTGCATTGGGATCTATAGAGTCTCATAAATCAGGATCATGTTTTTTCATGCAACGTTTTACACAATGCACCATGTGAACTAGAAGGAGATCTGGAATGGACCCAGTCACCTCGTGATTGAAGGATAATCAGTTAAACTCGCGAGGAACATGCAATACTGTGTGACAACAAAGGTCAAACTTCAAACCAGCAAATCTCCCCGTGCCAAAAAGGGAAATCCCTATCTTGTGTTGACATTTTTCTTTTTGGTTGCCCTTCTCTATGTTTGAGCTTAAGTAAACTACAATCTGTCAGATGATGTTTTTGTGAAACTTATGACTAATCGAGTCTTCCTCTTTTTATCGATGCTTCTTTTGTTGACATGTTTTTTAGGGGGCAGCTGGGACGAAAGGTCTCAAGGGAGAGAACGGCCAAAAGGTAATTAAAATGTGACAAAGCTGTGCTTTCATTAAGTTTACGCTGCTCCTCTTTTACACTCCGAGACTTTTTACGTATTTCTACATTTTTCTTTGTTCACCTTTCAGGGAGGAAAGGGTGACCGTGGAGACAAAGGAGAGGTGATCTAAGTGATTCTGATGTATTTACAGTCACAGCAGGTGCAGGAATGCATTGATCTGGAAAAAACAGACTCTACCTTTGTCAATGTCAAATAATCCTTTGTTCATACTGAAAATATCACCTATCAGTATTATTAGTTCACTTGTTGCCTTTAGGTTAAAAAAACAGAAGCTGTATTCAGACAAATTTAAAGAAACATACCTCTATCCTTATTTTTATTTCCTCAAAAGTTAATATATTAAATTTATGTATTTCAACCAAAGTACAATCTCTTTTTTAGGGACAAAAATTTGGCAAACAGATGATGGACAAGTACAATTGCAGTTTACCATAAGTCTTTTCTAAAGTAGATTAAAAAAATGTATCTTGATGAACAATTTCATCTTAATTATTATCCTTTCTGGTTGAGATGGAGTGAATTGTCAAAAAAAAAAATCAGATTAAGGATATTGTTGCTTGAATCCAATTATCACACAAACATGTATTAGTAAAGATGTTAAAGATGCTGAGAAAATTGCACCTTATTTGCAACAAATCAGAAATCCAGGAGTCTATGAGCAGAAAAAACTAAACAATTGTTTTGTCTCTACTTTTCTTTTCTTGCTTTAATCACATTTTTTTCCTGAAAGCGAGGACCAAAGGGCGCACCGGGCCGTATCGGCGTCCCGGGTCCTGTTGGACCGCCTGGTGGCCCTGGCCCCAGAGGAGGCCGCGGTCCAACCGGTGATCCCGGTGGCAGGGGCAGAGCAGGACCGAAAGGAGTTCTAGGTCCAGCTGTGAGTAACTAAATGTAGAAGCTTGACTCTTGAAATGTTTGAAGCAGGAGTTTAAAGGCCAAAAATCAGAAGAAATCCTAAAGACAAACTTAACTTACTTTTGCTGCATTCTTTCTTTCCTGCTAAAGTTTAATAAGTGATGAGAAACTTTTTTTGATTCCTGAAGCCTTACTCTAATTAGTTTTGTTCAAACATGTTGATGTTTTTCCGTAAAAATTCAAAAAATATCCACTGGACTTGGTTTTCAAGATTTGAAGACGTTTCGCCACCTCTCCAGGAAGCTTTATCAATTCAAATGTCTGGATCCGCAGTGAGTTTGAGTCTTATATGGACAAGGCCTTGTATCGCTTGGAAACATAATGGTAACCGATGAATGGGTCGTTTAGTTCCATCGTTAGCCTGTAATATCTGAACCTGTCTATGGGTCGGTCGTTAAGGAGGTATTGTTCACCGGCTGGAGCGGGTAGGTCCCTGGAGCGGGTAGGTCCCTCGTTTTTGGAAGCTGGAATCTGAGTCCACCACCTCTGTTTAAAGTTGGTTTTTCCAAAAACATACAATTCAATCATAGACATGATCCCTTCCAGATATCACCAAACCCCCCACCCCATCACAGAGGAACGAGGGACCTAACCGCTCCAGCGGGTGAACAATACCTCCTTAACGACCGACCCTTAACAATCATAGACAGGTTTCAGGTATTACAGGAGACAATCCCCCCCCTTAATGGCAATCCCCCCTTTAACGACCGACCCCTAGGATCATAGACAGGTTCAGATATTACAGGCTAACGATGGAACTAAACGACCCATTCATCGGTTACCATTTGCATGTTTCCAAGCAATACAAGGCGTTGTCCATATAAGACTCAAACTCACTGCGGATCCAGACATTTGAATTGAGAAAGCTTCCTGGAGAGGTGGCGAAACGTCTTCAAATCTTGAAAACCAAGTCCAGTGGATATTTTTTGAATTTTTACGGGATGACTATGACCTGGATGACCGAGAACCTTCATCAGCATGTTGATGTTTTGTATCAGAAGATAATCTGGGTTGTTTTTGCTCCTGAAGGGTCCTGGTCTGACGGACGAGCAGGTCCTGCAGCTCTGCCAAGGCGTGGTCACAGCCCAGTTGGCCCAATACGCCGCATCAATCAGGGCCAAGTGCACCCAGGGCTGCCCCATCAACAACCGGACTCTGATCGGCCCTCCAGGGGCCCAAGGACCTCAGGGATCACCTGGCAAAGCTGTAAGTGCTTCTTCAGGTTCACTAATGAGACAGTTACACTCAATTTTCCTGATCTGTGGACCTGGATGGCTTCATTAGATCTGCTGAAAACAGATAAAATATTTTCAAATTAGCTTCAGCTCCCATACAGTTGTGTATTTATGATCAGTCTTTTAGAAAAATGTTGCCTTTGGTTCTGCTGTTCACAGATCATGATTTCGATTCATTCTAGGAAGTGATTTTAAAATTTGTAGGTCAGACTTTGTGGGGGAATCAAATAACATTTTTGTTTTTAATAACCAGGGTAAAGCAGGAAAACCTGGAGAGAAAGGAGCCCGAGGTGTTCAAGGTCAAAGAGGGCTGGAGGGGCAGAAAGGAGCCGAAGGCAGCAGAGGTAAATCTACCTGCAGGATGGAAAGAGACCAGCAGCTCAGACCTTTTCTAACTGATCAGTTCAGGAAAAACACAATTATTCTGCTAATTCTGCAGCTGACAAGAGCAGCTTCAGCCATAAACAACCATATTAAAGGACAATAAGACAACACATTTGGCTTATTAAAATACATCTTTACCCAAATTGAGAGAAAATAACCCAGGATCCTGTTTTCATTTATTATTTCACCCGATTTAAGGAAAAAAAATATATTATGATAATTTTATTTAACTCAGAAGGGACAAAATCTTAACAACAAAATCTGTAAAAAAAAACAAAAACATTTGCATATTAATAAGTGATCAAAGATTTCCTCCCCTCCCCATTTATCAGTATTTCCAGTAATATTGTGATTTATTTTTAATGTTAAACTGATATGAAAATGAAATCCAAGCTGCAGCTTATATCTTAATATCTCATATCTGTTTTCTTTTCCTAAAACAACATAAAATGTAATTTCTTACGTTCAAACAATGTCTTCATATCGGTTTTGTGTTATCAATACTTTTAGAAGCTTATTATTCAATTTATGATTATTTTCTAAGTAGCCACTGCGTTTTTTTTTTGGTTCTTTGTGTTTTTTCAGGTCAGCAGTGGTTTTGGGGTTTTACTCAGAGCTTTAGATGTTCTGTTTCATTTTTCACTTCCTGGATGAGACAATCAGTCTTTTAGTTTGAACTCTCCTGACTCACAATTTAAACTAGAGGTTTGGATTATTTTTTTTAATTTAATAAATGAAATCATAATTTAAAACCACCAGACAAAAAACAAACAAAAAAACAACAAAAACAAATGAAACCTTTGAGAGAGGAAATATATCCCAGTTGATAATTCCTCTAAATCTAAAGTTTTTTGTTTTGGCTCAAAGATTTTCCCAAACTGCTTTATGTGTTTCTCTCTGCAGGTCCAAAGGGAGCCAAAGGCATCCCAGGTGATCCAGGTAAAGGCCTGCCGGGCCCAGACGGACCACAGGGACCCAGAGGTAGAGGGATTTTATTTTTTTCTCGTTTCCATAAGGGTTTTTCAGAAAATTTTGCTTAAAAACTCTTGTAGTACCAAATAAGAGATTTGGCTTTTCCATAAAAATGTTAGAAAGCCTCTCTGAACACTTTCGATTTCCCCTAACTTTCTCCAGGTGAGCCGGGTTACTCAGCAGAACCAAGGGACGGGACTGAGGGTCCACGTGGGCCTCGTGGTTTCCCTGGCCCGGTAGGGTCACCTGGTATGGTCGGGTTCCCAGGCGTCCCGGGATTTTGTGAGATGAGGGACTGCAGTATCTATGCGCCGGTGATGCGCAAAGAGCAGGGCCTGGTGAAAGGACCTACAGCTTTAAACATCTGATCCTGAACTGAAGCTCTGTGTCATGGCAGGACAGAACTTCTGCTTTCAATGGCACATTTATCTCAGAAGCGATTTGCATTAAATAGCTTTTGGGGAGGAAACTACCCAGAAGAAGAATTGGCTGCAGGCTGATTCACTGAGAACCAAAGAATCAAATCTTCCATGTGAGCAAGAATCCTGCACAGCTAATTTAAATATAAACCAGGAAACCTTTCAACTTAGTTTATTCTATTGTAATCTTAGGAAAAAGTAAGTTATTCAAGAAAGATTCCTCCTTCAAGTTTAGTTTTGTCTCCTTTAAATAATAGGAAATCAGATTGTATGTAAATAACATGTAAAGAGTCTAAAGTTCATGTGCTGAATTTCTTTTATTTTTTGTTAGATAAACTCTAATCTTTTTTTTTTACCTGAGTGTGAAGACTAAGCTGTTATTTCTCATTTACTCACATTAAATTCATTTGTTTCTTTAAATTATATAATCGATCCCCCACCTAAAGTTTAAGCCTAACTTTTAACCATTTGATGTCATGAAATGTGCAAAAAGTGAATTTTATGGAGACATGACATTGTCTTGCAGATGAACCTTTTTTGAAATAAATCATACACATGGTTTGAAGTGTGCAAAATTTTTTATTGTTTTCTTAAAGTAAGTAAAGCAGGCATTCAAAAACATTCATTTGATCTGTTTAAAAGGCAGTTTTTGAAAAGACTATAAAAACGATAAATGGGGATTAAACATGGAGAGACACATTATTTTAATTTGATTGAGTGGGTGCATAAATTAAAATGGCACGGAGGTAAACGTAAAATTGGTCCTAATCATTTTTCATCACAATATACAGGTTCATATTGGCAAAGACTAGAAAAACAAGCTGGCAAAAGCAAATACACAAAAGCATTCTAGCTGCGCCTTCTTATCACATGTTATTTAATTCAGTTTATTTATATAGCGCAGATTCGCAACACATTTCATCTCAAGGCAGTTTACAGAGACTACTTTCACATGTTACTCGCCTCCCAAGTTACTACTTGCATCTCTGTGTTTGAATGTGGTATAAATGGTTCTGGGAGGTAGGCACGGCCAAAAAAGCACCATAGGAAATGAATCTGTTCACTAATTTAATGCTAACAAATGATTGAAAGTTGCACCATAGTTTAGCTTAATGCTGGAAAAAAAGAGGTATGGCATTTGTAAGAAATCTTGAAAGATCTGGAGCAAAAATGAGCATTACTGCAGGGTTAAATAATCATCTAAACTTCATATATTATCTTTTTAAAAGTTCACAAAGTTAGGTCTAGAAAATATTTTAGGCTATTAGTGCTTAAATTTTTGTTTTTAATTAAACATTACACTTCACATGGTTTTGCGCAGAAAAATAAGTTGATTTTTTTAATTAAAAATATCTATATAATATAGCTGGTTTGGTTATGTATTTAACTGCAATAATTTGGAATATTTCATCCTTCAAGTAACAAAACATAATATAAAGTTAAAAGGCAGTTTGCCGAAGCTAACAGAAAACTTTGGCACAAAAAACACCTGAGAACAAATAAAAGGAGACAAAATACAATACATCTGACATTCAAAGGGGGTTTATATAAACATAGTGCAATTAAAAGCATATATAATATTAAGAGTAACTTTTATTCTGTATAATACTATGTCAGTATTTTACCAAGTGTTTTCAGATGGGATGTTTTTTTTTTCTTAATTCTTGAATCACTTAATGGATTGATAATTTTTTATTAACCTCTTACACCCTTAGGGGGTATAAATAAATTTCTGCGTGACAAAAACACACAAAAGTAAATCACTTATAGCCTCACAGCTATTAGATTTAAGAAGAAACTTTTGGTACCTCTGTAAAGGTAAGATGTCATAGAATGGTTTTCTGGTGTCAGCACCATTGTAGCTTTGACCCTGCCTGAAATATTAGGGACAAAATACAAAATATTTTGCATTTTTTGAACCTCGCCAAAATTTTCTTTGAAATAAACATTGCAAAACACTACCAAAATATTATTCATAGCACAAAAAAGTAGTACAGACTTTTAAATCTAAATGTTGTGTAAAAATATACCAAATTTGGACTCAATCAGATGAATCATATTTATTTTAGAATGGTATTAGTGAGAAATTTCTTAGGCGGAGAGGCCATTTTGGCACATTTATCCAAAAATGTCACCAAACTGTGCCAAATGTGTTTTTTACATCAATACTGGGGGTTTGGTAAAATTACGAGGTCACGTAGCAGCTGGACCCACCGGTGGGTCCGTAGGGTTCTAGGGGTTAATACAGGTTGAATTTTTTTTTGTTGATATTTGTACATATTTATTTAAGGGTGTTAAAACTATACAAAGAAAAAAATTTAATTTACTAAAAAGCAACACTTTAGTGTATCGTTGTCTTTATATGACAGAAATACATGGGGAGAGTAACACTGAGCTCAAATGACATGAAGGTTTTATACTATTGATAAATATTGCTAATGTGTTAGTAATACTAACTTATATTAAACATTATGTAAATAACTCTGTGTTATTAGCTTATTCAATCATACTAATGTTAGAAAATAGCTAGTTTACAATCAAAGATGAAAAAGCAACAAATTGTTAAGCAAACTACCTCAAACTATGCATGCATTACATTCATTATCAGTTTAAAACAGAATATTTTCAGCAGTTAAAATATAGAGAAGCTGATACATTAATTAATAGTGTTTTTTTATATATATATATATATATTATAGTGTGTATTTATAAATGTGTCTTGATTTATTACAATCTAGATGTAATATAGATGTTTATTGCAGTTTGTTGGAAGGCAGTTTCACATTTATTGGGAATATTTAGAAAATATTGTCAATCTATAAATCTGTTTTGATCCCAGTATATATTAATGAGTTATGTTGCAGCGTACCTTTAGTCTTGACAAAATTTGATGAATGGCAAGGCAGATTCAACCCAAGAAAAAGAAAAACAGGGGTAAACATCGGTCACATTTTATTATCCTTCAGGAACCAAAGGGGTTAACTGAACCAAGGTTAGCATTAGTATTAGTGGACCAGCATTCAAAAATGACTTTAAAGAATGGGTGCAATAAAAGTCTCCTGTTTACTTAGAGTTGATGTTAGCTATTTGTATTGCAACTTACAGTGGGTGTTATTAAAGAATAACAATTAAGAAGACTTTAATTCATAAGTAAATTAATAAAATTGATATGTGTCTATATCAATCAATTGCTAAAGCTGCCAGTGTTTGTACTAAAATCCTTTTAGGGACAACGTTTTGGTCCAGGGTCCCACTAGACAACCCTGCAATAAATGCTCTTTGCTGCTCCAGTAAAGTGCTTCCAAAAATAAATAAAAAATCAAATTGAAATACAAAGGATGTCTTTAAGTGCAAAAGTAAAATAGTCCTTCTGTATTTTTTTTTTTTTAGCTAAAAAAAAAGTGTCAATAACAATAAATAAGTTTTCCAATCACTTCAAATGAAATTATAGAGATAAGATCAGTATTTTCCATTACAAACTAACTGTTACACTTATTTTCAACTTTAGCAGCAAGTATATCTAAGAGTTATTTGGTTTTTGTGTCAAGTTTACAGATTTGTTCGCAATAAACTAGTTTTGAGTACCGGTAAACTTTGATTTGTGGAATTTGATCTAAAGTAATGAAAGTCTTTATCTTTACAGTAACCTGGAAATTTTCATTTTTTGAGAACATAAAAAACAAAATGATATAAAATAAAAGTGCAAAGAATCCCTTTTGAAAGACAGAAAAAAACTTTTTTTTAAGTGCTGCCTTAGAGGTTTGTGCTTTGTTAGCAAAGTAATTCTTTCAAACAACAGAGAACATAAGTATATAGGATATAGGTAAATAAAAAAGCAGTAAGATGATGCAGAAGGCACCGAAAGAGAGGCCCATCCATTTAGCAAAGCAGCTTTGCACACTTATTCAAAGCAAAATTGGAGGAAGTGGTTTTGCTTTGAACTGGCTGATCTTAACGGATGGGGAGCAGAAGCCATTCAATCATTACAGCCATCAGCAGAAAGCCAGCAGAACCTGAAATACAAAAAAACCCCCAATGAAATAAGAAAAAATATCAGCGCAGAAGAGCTCTAATTATCTGCGCACGACCCCATTCAATAATATAACTTCAGTCTTGGTCCTGAATGCAGCTAAGCCTAAAATGATTAATACCCCTGGCAGAATAAAATAAATTATTTTAATTCTGCCAAAAATTCAATCAAATCAATCAGTTATTTTATGATTACAGAAAAATACCTGTTAAAATATGTTAAAAATTTGTTATTAGTTACTTTCCTCATTGATTTTAAAGCAACACTGTAAATTTTAGCCATTAGGGGCCCTAGATCTGTAACATGAAGGTTTAACACCCCTATCAGCCAATATTTTTCTGGAATCTGATAGCACCTGCAGAATGAGAAGTCTTGGAGTTGTTTATAAAGACAAGACCCACATTCATTCCTGTACTCCAAAAATATGTTTCATCAAGTATGGGCTTATATCTGTTCTGTTGGCTAACTACAACTTTATCTTAGTTAGCTCTGGTGTTTAAGATGAGCCCATACTGCTGTAAAGTGTTGGTTTAGCTCAAATAATTTATTCAGCAACAGATAAAACCCTCTCAAGTTACACAGGCAAGTTATTAAGATGGACAGTATGAAAAATCATTTTGTATATCTAAGATTAAGCTCATATTTGGCTCAAAAGTTATCTAGTGTTGCTTTAAAGGGGGCATAGTCATGTTATTTGCCCATACGAAAATGACCAAAACCACTCAAAGAATATATGACTGATATTTCTCCGCTGAGTGTTTCGACACAGAAAGAGGCTCAAAGTAGAGCAGCTTCTACTCCACATCTAGAGGAGTCAGTTGAGACATCTTTGTCGGATGCCCCCTGGACACCTCCCTCAGGACGCACGTCCAACTGGGAGGAGGCCCAAGGGACAACCCAAGAGGATGTGTCTTGGGAGAGGGATGTCTGGGAGTCTCTGCTGAGACTACTGCCCCCAAGACCCAGTCAAAGAGAAGAGGAAGACGACGAGTATGAGAGAAAATAAGGTTCGATAGACCAAGCAAGCATTCATCCTCATAGTGTTTAGATTGTCCTTTTCAAGCCTAAATAGAATTTCAGCACTGGACATAAGCAGGCAGGCATAAACTGATGTGGCGACATCTGCTGGCAGTTACGCAGAACTATCAGAAAGCCAGATGGTGGCGATACGCAAATACGTAACTTCAATTCATGCATCCTTCCATCTATTTTCCGTCACACTTATTCCAAGCAGAGTCACGAGGAGTGCTGGTGCCTATCTCCAGCTGTCTATGGGCGAGAGGCGGGGAGAGGTTGCCAGTCCATCACAGGGCAACAAAGAGACAAACAACCATTCACCCACACATAAGGAGAGTTTAGAGAAGCCAATTAACCTTAAAGCCATGTTTTTGAACTGTGGGAGGTAGCCAGAGTACCAAGAGAGAACCCATTCATGCACAGGGAGAACATGCAAACTCCATGGAGAAAGACCCGGGCTGGGATTCGAACCCAAAACCTTCTTGCTGCAAGGCTGCAGCGCTACAGACTGACCAGCCACATCATTTTAATCAAGTTTATTTCAATTCAGTTTATTTTGTAGCACCAATTCACAACACATGTCATCTTAAGGCACTCTACAGAGAAAATTCAATCAAATCATACAGTCAAATTGATTCAAAGTTTTCTATATAGGGAAAAAAAGTTGATTCATTGCATCAACTCTGAGGCAATCCCTCATATTAAACATGTATGTAGCAACAGTGGAGAGGAAAACTCCCCTTTAGCAGGAAGAAACCTCCAACAGAACCAGGCTCAGAGTGTGCGGCCATCTGCTGAGGCTGACTGAGGTAAATAGGTTAAATAATAGAGTCCTACTGAGCTGATTATCCTGCAGTGCCTCGGAGTGAAGCAGCAGCTTAGAGTGGTCAAAGACCAACCAGTATTAATTAAACTTTACACAGATTAAGCTGGTTAAAATGCTAATTCCCAAGTGCATTGTTAATGACACCTAAATTGAACCTGATCTTGAGTAGCCCTCTGGATTTTAAAAGTTTTCTTGCTGCTTTTTTGCAGTTTTCTTACACACAGTCTCTCAAATTCTCAAAATCCTAAACAGTATGTAATTTAATATACAAAATGAAGTAAAAGCTGCACGTTTCCTATATTCACAAACGGATCAATAGACCCTTAAATAGTGTTCTGGGTCAAAGTCAACTACTACGTAGCTCTTCTTTAGCTGTCTACAGTGCAGAGAATCCAGGATATTAACATTTTTTTATGCTTTTTTATGGAAGCTGAGAGCTGTCGTGTCCCTCCGATAATTTTTCTCTGTGGTGTTCTTGAGAAAACATTATCTACAGATAACGAAAGCTGTTTTCTTGTGATAACGAGATGATTGGTGTGTTTTAAAACTTTATTACCACAACAGCGGGCGAGGATTTATAAGTCATGGCAGTCGATTAATAATTCTGTAAATAATCCTGTGTTTAACTTTTAGGTAAAAAGATGACTTTGTTGGTTTGATGATTTGCTTCCACTTCTGATTCATAAGCAATTATTAGACTGTGCGGTGTTCTGTTACCGGGTGTTTTCTGAACAGCCCCGGTGTTACGCCTGTAACAGGTATAAGATGCATTAAACCTAAAAATTAGTCCATATTAAAGATTTTCATTAAAAACAGTATTGTATTTCATGCAATCCAATCAACAACCATGACCTGACAATGAGTGAAAAGGAAAATGGAACTAAAAAAAATTTATTATTTGCACCTACACGGTACCACGACTGCAAAACTACGGGCAACGCAGGCATGGATGGGCTGGGAATCCAGGGCTGTTTGCCAGCCTCATTTATTACTCATACAGGTTAATCATCTCGTTATCTCGAGAAATCAATTAATGGTTTAACTGCGATAACGAGATAGTTATGTCATTATCTCGAGAAGGCAAAGGAAAGAGGAAAAGTTCAGTACGACTGCTCTCGGCTTCCGGCATTTGACCTTTGGTAATATATACACTCTATTTATGTTGTCTGCTGTAATTCTATCTTTACCTGCATCTTGCTTTAACTCTTTGTATTCTATATAATCTACTGGAACCAGAGTTTCTCTGAAGGAGTAATCCCTAGGGATAAATAAAGTTGAGTATATGTCTAAGTATGTGGTCTTCTCCCACTGGGGTGTGCCTAGAAAACCTCTAAAAGCAATAGTACAACAATACAAGCACCATGGTTGGTATGTTGACAATTTTGAGTGGTACTTGGAAGATATTTTGGTTTCAACTACTATCAACGTAGCTGAAAAGCAAACAACCTGCAGAAGTCGGGCTGGACAACGCTTAAACCCAACATCGTTGGAGTGTGAGTGGCCTTTTTAGCGAATTGTTTTTATGTGAAATAGGCATGTTTTAGAAACCTGACTCCGCCAGATGGATTTGCTCTGCATATCCATCTGGAAACCTTCCGTTGAAGTAATTTTGGGAAGGGGCAAAAATACTGGTTAGCTGATTGGCCTATGTTGGTGATAGACGGGCCAAATAAACCAATCAGATCAACGAAGCATATGACGTAACAGAGTGACGACGAAGAGCAGCCAATTGATAGATCAAACTCTTGCCGAAACCAGTCGGGAGAAGAGCAAAAACATCTTTTCCTCTGAGAAAAGCCTCCAGAGCAGTGTTTTGCTCTTCTTTCAGTGAAGAAATACTCTGTAATTCCGATAAAACTTGCTCGATAGCCACGCTAACGCTAGTTTCATCGGCTGAAGCCGCCATGTTCTTTAGACTGAACTGTCGCGCTTCTCGTTGCGTCACACCTCAACCCGCCTCAAAGCCAACGCTGATTGGACGTTCGTTTGGTGAACGGCTCCAAATTTTCTTTAACGGAGAGTCTCCAGACTGATTTGCTAGTGAAACCTTGAAAGCTCGCGAGATCAGGATGGTCTTACGAGGCTAATGTTTTAGGGCTAAGCTGTATTTAACTCCTGTATGTCAGAGTGATTGAAACAGATGCTCCTTTTCTACATGTGTCATACATTTGATTTGCATGTCAAGAGGCTAAAATAATGAACCTTTGATAAAAATATATTAGACAAAGTCTTTCAGTGATCAGATTTTTTTTAGACAACATATAAGGACTTACCCTGATTTCGATTTGGAGAGCCGTTGGAAAATCGGGAAGGGCACGTTTGGACGAGGTAGGTTATCTTGGTCTCTTTCGTCACTCTACCATTCCGCTGTTAAACAAGAGTTTAAGGAGAAAGATAAAACTTTTATTTTTCTATCTAATATATATTTACACACATTTAAGGTCTCCCTCTTGCAGGAAAGGTTTAAAATGAGGCCAGAAAGATTTAAACTTACAGAGCAATGAGTCTCTATGGTCACATTCACACATTTATCCAGGATTATCCGATCGCGATCGATTTCCTTGCATGGAGAAATACAACCCTTGGATTCAGTAGAAATCTGAGCGATGGACTGCAGAAAAAAAGAAAAAAAAAGGATAGATTTAAAAGCTGAGTTTATTTAGCAAAGGTTCTATTTCAAATGAGAGCTCTGCCCTTTTTAGTCTCAGTGTTTTTGGTCTATAATGACTGATGGCTCAGTTATTCTTTGTAATAAAACATTTCTAAAGACAAAATCTATATATTATTGGTTTTCGTATGCTAATATTTTGAAAAATATATAAAACTATTTGCAAAATGAATCAGTATTTTGCCCCCTGAAATAACTTATAATCAACACTTGAAAAGGATAATAGCTTTTGCAAAAAAATTCTGGCAGATAATTTATTTTCCAAATCAAATCAACTGATAATTTATTCTCAATTCATGAAAACTTGACTTATCTTTTGTTCACTTTTTACAGTGTAGTAGCTGATTTAGGAAACTATGAAAAAGAGCTCTGTAAAAAGATG
This sequence comes from Cyprinodon tularosa, assembly GCF_016077235.1. Classification (NCBI taxonomy): domain Eukaryota; kingdom Metazoa; phylum Chordata; class Actinopteri; order Cyprinodontiformes; family Cyprinodontidae; genus Cyprinodon; species Cyprinodon tularosa. Next base: position 705,219 of record NW_024039021.1, read on the forward strand.
ATAAAAACACAAAATCTAAGGGAAAGAGTGGTCAAAACAAGAGAAAATATCTGTCAATGCGGCAAAATTTCTTTAAATTTGAGAATAAAGATACTTAAAATAAGAAAATAAAAACATTATACTGCCCTTCCAAGTTCAAGTTTTTTTTTTTTTTTTACCCTCTAGAGAGCCACTTAATTTGCAGTGAGCTGGTCTGGCAAAAAACGTATATTTTAAATAATGTTGCACCGATGCCATTTTTCGGCCCCGATACCGATACCCGATACCTGGCTGGGCAGTATTGGCCAATACTGATACCACACTGATACCAACTGTTTGAAATTGATGTGTGTGTGTATATATATAAAGAACTGCATACTACTTGGATGTAAAATAATTGCCATCATGGCTTTGTTAAGCTGCTACCTACCTTTGTAAAGCAGGAAAAAGACTAATACAAAGTGAATCCATTAGAACTTTTTATTGGCTACCTGGAATGGGTGACAATAGTTGAATAAACTTTTGGCTCTCAAAATGGTATCTGTGCCCTATTTGTTGGTACTTGCCAATACTGATATCACCATTTTAGTGCTGGATCGGGACCCGATCCGATACTGGTATCTTTATCAGTGCGACACTAATTCTAAATGGATAACAGTTATTCTTATATCCATAAAGTATAAAATAAAATGATACATCTGTTCTGTATTATATGATAAGCAGGGAGGGATTTTGCACAGTTTTAAATTTTTATTAACTTATTTCGTTCAGGTCATGATACAAAAAAAACATTTATTTCAAAAAGGAATGAAGAAAACTCTTTATATAAACTCTAATCCTCATCAAACCAATCACTAAACATACCATATCCAATAATATCCTGAGTTATATATCTTTAAACCTATATCTCATAACGTTCCAATATTTTTTTCTTATATAGTGGGAAGTTGAGGAGGAAGCTGAAACTCTTGCAAGAGATTGTTCAAATTTATTTAACGTCTTTAAACGGAGAGCATACAGACTGGCACTCAAGCATACAGACTGGTACAAGACTTCTAAACAATCACCCCTATTTAGGCAGAGAAAGGGCACACTCAAAATATTTCACTAATATGCTAAGGAAAATTTTTCTTCCACAATAGTTTCTTAAATCTACAAAATGTTGTGCAACTCTGTAGACGGAAACATTTGTTTTAAGGCTGTGCGTGCAAAAGCAGTTTTAAAATAAAATCACCCTCCATGGCCATCTTCTTCAGATACAACTGTAAATAGATTTTGTAGAGCTAGCATTCTCTACTTGGCTTTTCATATAATATTCAAAAATTTTAAACCATAAAAAATAATCAACTTTACTGTCCAGACTTATCATTACAAACAAACTATTACTACGTTTATGTGTCCTTTAGCATTTATAATCTTTATTTCTATGAAAAAACAAAAACAAAGGTTTTGTGTTACCTAGATACATATTACCTCAGATTTCTGTGCAGTACCCAAACTATGGGACTATTAGGGAATTGTACAACATATACCACTTTATTTTCAAGACCTCAATACTTTTAAAAATTTTACTCCTAGTCAATGTGTAACCTGACGCAGTCAATGTGTAACCTGACTCCACCAGATGGATTTGCTCCACATATCCATCTGGAAACCTCCTGTTGAAGTAATTTTGGGAAGGGGCGAAAATACTGGTTAGCTGATTGGCCTATGTTGGTGATAGACGGGCCAAATAAACCAATCAGATCAACGAAGCATATGACGTACTAACAGAGCGACGACGAAAACACAACCACAAGCCAGGCTACTCTTGCCGAAAGGAGTCGGGAGAAGAGCAAAAACATCTTTTCCTCTGAGAAAAGCCTCCAGAGCAGTGTTTTGCTCTTCTTTCAGTGAAGAAATACTCTGTTATTCCAATAAAATTTGCTCGATAGCCACGCTAACGCTAGTTTCATCGGCTGAAGCCGCCATGTTCTTTAGACTTAACTGTCGCACTTCTTGTTGCGTCACACCTCAACCCGCCTCAAAGCCAACGCTGATTGGACGTTCGTTTGGTGAACAGCTCCAAATTTTCTTTAACGGAGAGTCTCCAGACTGATTAGCGAGTGAAATTTTGAAAGCTCGCGAGATCAGGATGGTCTCACGAGGCTAGTCAATGTGAGCTTTTCAATTTAATTTGTCAACTAAAATTACGCCTAAAAATGTAACCCATTAACTCTTCCTTTTTCAGTCCCTTCAATAACTGTTATTAACTTTTTATTATTTTTAAGTTGACCAAATCCTGTAATTTGTTTTTCCCAGTTTAAACATAACTTACTGTTAGGGATGCACGATATAATCAGCCCCCTATCGGAACTGTATCGGCCTTAAAACTGAATATCGGACATCGGCCACCCCACCGATATTTAACCCGATATTTGATCAGCTTCTGAGTTTCTAAAGTCTAAAAAAAAAAAAAAAATACTGCTACTTCTTCCTGAAAAACTTATTTTTTATAGACTTAAAAACTTCTAAAGACGAGGGAAAAAATATTGATACATTAAAATATCACAATATCTTCATATGCTGATATATTGCCATTTAAAAACACCATATCAATCTCTTTTACTAATGAAATATTGCTATATGTCATCGTTATGCTACGAAATCCCATGAAAATCCACGAAATTTTGCCATATGTTTATATGTTGATATATTGACGCGGTATCGATCTATTTTACTAACAAAATCTCACAAGAATTTGCAAAATATCACGAGAGTTTGTAACAGAATGATGAAATTTCACGAGATTTTGAAAGTAAAATAGATCGATACAGCGTTTTTAAAAATCTATTTGATATCAGCATATGAAAATATATTTGAATATATTATTTTTCAAAGTGTCAGAAATGGATAACAAAACTGCCATTTACAATGACTACTTATTTTTGTCCAGCTTTAACATCGGTATCGGTTATCGGCTACATGAGTTTTAAAATATCGGCATATCGGATATCGGCCAAAATCCCAATATCGTGCATCCCTACTTACTGTTATTGAAAACGTTTCTTCTTTTTTATCATTCCTGAACTTATATTTTCTGTGAATTCTGACAAATTATTTCCAGAATAAGAAAAATTTCCTGTCATCTGCAAACAACAAAAACTGTAATAAAAGGGGTACTTCACAGAGGTCATTAATGAACAGAATAAAAAGTAAGGGGCCTACGAAGGACCCTTTTGGGATGCCACATGTTAAATTCTTTAAACTTAGATTTTTCTATATCAATTTGAACGAGCTACTGTTGACTATTGAGATAAACTTTAAGCCATTAATGAGCTAGACCTTTGATGTCATAGTTTTATGACTTGGCAAATAACAGACTATGATTTAAGGTGTCAAATACTTTCCTTAAATTGATAAAGAAGCCAACTGTGTATTGCTTAATCTCAGTTTTAATTGCTGGACTTAAAAGATGTTTATTCTTCCAATTGTTTATCACATTATTTTCTGCCAGATTCAGTCAGTAGTTTAAGGTTGTGATGGAAAAGAACCAGCAGTGTAGAAAAATATTAACTTTGATCATTTGGAACAATAGTTCTTAATTAAGTTACACAGATCATTATTCCAACACAATGTAGGATTATCTTCCAAGTTAAAATTATATTAAAATCCCATCTTTTAGGTCCCTCTGTCTTTCAGAGTTGAACTTCTGAACTAGTCAAATATCGCTTTAAATGTCTTGTACAGATTATTTATAGATTAACCAAGTTATGGATAAGTACTTTGTTTGTCTACATTGAGATAACAGTCCAGATTCTTTGCGATACATTTTACAGCAAACCAATTTAATAACTGCAGCTACATTTCTTCCTAAATACTAATTAAATGTCAGCAAAAACATGTATTTAGAGTGCAGGAAAACTATGCATTCAGTTACTTGGTTAAAAACCAAAATAGTGGTGGATAAAACGGTGATATCAAAGACAAACATGGCATTTAAATGCAATTAAAGTAAACCATTAAATTTATTTAAGTGAATGAAAATGCAGACAGTGGTTTGCATTTTTTTAACAGTTTTACTACATAAGGGGGAGTCCTCCAGAGGGAACCTTACCATATAATTGAAGCTCCACATGTTGTCACAAGAAAGATCGTGTGTGTGTGTCACAGTGTGGTTACAGCAGGGAAACTCTTTCTTGGTCTCCTGCACTGCTTGGCTTATACCCACCATCCCAAAGACACCTAGAAGAACAAATTCACCAAATAGCAAGTATTAGTCTTCATTAGTTGCCGTTGGCCTGTACATTAAGCTTTATTTACTGATTCTGACCACAGGAAATAAGTTAGGAATTTTAGGAGCAGAAGCAGTGAATGGTAAACATTTTAGTATTTCTAACAGCCCTCCGTGTGCTTGCCAGAGGTAGCAAGATGAGATCCTCAGAACCCTTATGAGACAATATGCTGGTGTGGTTGGCCCTGGGTTCCTCCTAATGCAGGATAATGTGAGACCTGATGTTGCTGGAAGTGTTTTTGCAGTTCCTGCAAGATGGAGGCATTAAAGCTATGGACTGGCCCACCCGTTCCCCAGAACACATCTGGGACATAATGTCTCCATCCATCCACCAACGTGACCGACTTCACGTTGTACCACAGGCTGTCCAGGAGTTGGTGGAGGCTTTAGTCTAGGTCAGAGAGGAGATCCCTAAGGAGACCATCTCCGCCTTCTATCTCTGCATGTTGGTCCTCTACAAATCTCCTTGCCGATCTCTGACACAGCTGCTTTTCCTTAGAAAACATGTCTTAACTGTCCCTAGAACTGTGTGTTTCTGGAATGAGATCTCTGATGTTTCACCAGGAATCTGTTTGAGCGACTTCTCCAGTGTAGGTCTTACTGCCGCCAGTGCTTTGATGACCATGGGGATTACATTTGCCTTCACTCTCCAGGCTCTTTCTGGTTGTTCCCTGAACCCTTGGTATTTTTCCAAATTCTCATGTTCATTTTTCCTGATGATTTGGGATGGCCTCATTGATCACTATGGCTGTCCTCTGCTGGTTATCAATTATCACAATGTCTGGTTGGATGGCTGTTGTGCCTGTTTGTATCCGAAAGCCCCACAGGATCTTAGCTCTGTCATTCTCCACCACCTTAGGAGGTGGCTCCCATTTTAACCTGGGAATCTCCAGTTTGTATTTCTGCACAGATATTTCTGTACACTACTGACAAGGCAAGGCAAGGCAAATTTATTTACATAGCACAATTCAGTACAAAGACAATGCAAAGTGCTTTACATTATTAAAATATAGGAAAATAAAACAGAATCAAAGCAAGTAGGAAAAAAAAATGCAGACTCCAACACTGACGTCTTTACCAACTTCTGTCAACCCTGTTGACTTTATAGGTCCCGGACCTATTTATTTCAAACATAATGTTGTTTTTTCAAACCACAAGATCCCTGACCTTGACATAATATGATACCCACAAGATCCCTGATCTTGACACCACAAGATCCCTGACCTTGACACAATATGGTACCCACAAGATCCCTGACCTTGACAAAATATGGTACCCACAAGATCCCTGATCTTGACACAATATGATACCCACAAGATCCCTGATCTTGACACAATATGATACCCACAAGATCCCTGATCTTGACACCACAAGATCCCTGACCTTGACACGATATGGTACCCACAAGGTCCCTGATCTTGACACAATATGATACCCACAAGATCCCTGATCTTGACACCACAAGATCCCTGACCTTGACACGATATGGTACCCACAAGATCCCTGATCTTGACACAATATGATACCCACAAGATCCCTGATCTTGACACAATATGATACCCACAAGATCCCTGATCTTGACACCACAAGATCCCTGACCTTGACACGATATGGTACCAACAAGATCCCTGATCTTGAAACAATATGATACCGACAAGATCCCCGATCTTGCCACTACAAGATCCCAGACCTTGACACGATATGGTACCCACAAGATCCCTGATCTTGACACAATATGATACCCACAAGATCCCTGATCTTGAGACCAGAAGATCCCTGACCTTAACAAAATATGGTACCCATAACCCTGATCTTGACACAATATGATACCCACAAGATCCCTCATCTTGACACAATATGATACCCACAAGATCCCTGATCTTGTCACAGTGTAACAGCCAAAAATGCAGAAACAAAAAAGAATATTAAAAACAGTTGGAATAAAGAAAATAAAAAGCTGAACTAATAATGTTGTAGTTGAACTGTTTAACTAGAACAGTCGACAGCAATCCTAAACAAATGTGTTTTTAGTCTTGATTTAAAGGAATTTAGGCTTTCCACACTTTTACAGTTTTCTGGAAGTTTGTTCCAGATAAGTGGAGTATAGGAACTAAATGCTGCTTCTCCATGTTTAGTTCTGGTTCTAGGTATGTAGAGCAGGCTGGAGCCAGAAGACCTGAGTGGTCTGGAGGGTTGATACACTGATAGCAAGTCTGTGATGTATTTAGGTGCTACGCCATTCAGAGATTTATAGACTAACAGAAGTATTTAAAGTCTATTCTCTGAGATACAGGGAGCCAGTGTAAGGATTTTAGAACTGGGGTGATGTGCTCTACTTTCTTAGTCTTAGTGAGGACACGGGCAGCAGCGTTCTGGATCAGCTGCAGCTGTCTGATCCACTTTTTAGGCAGACCTGTGAAAACATTATTGCAGTAATCAATTAGACTAAAAATAAACACATGGATTAGTTTTTCCAGATCATGCTGAGACATTAGTCCTTTAATTCTGGAAATGTTCTTCAGATGATAGAAACCCAACCTTGTAATTGTCTTTAAATGCTCCTGGAGGTTCAAGTCTGAATCCAGCACTACACCTAGATTTCAGGCCTGATCAGTGGTTACTAGCTGAAGCGACTGAAGCTGTGTCCTAACTTTAGATCTCTCCTCACCCTATCCAGGCATTGATTTCTTCTAAGCTTTTCCTCAGTGCTTGAATTGGTTCATAGTCACCTGGTGACATGGTGATGTAAAGCTGTGTGTTGTCTGCATAATTATGGTAGCTGATGTTGTTTTTTATTAACTGAGCAAGAGGGAGCATGTAGATATTGAATAGGAGGGGACCCAGGATGGACCCTTGGGGAACCCCACATGTGATTTTTGTCATCTCTGATGTAAAGTTGCCTACTGATTACAAAAAACTCCCTGTCCTTTAAGTAGGATTTAAACCAGTTGAGAGCTGTACCAGAGAGGCCGACCCAGTTTTCCAGGCGCTCTAACAGGATGGAGTGATCGACAGTATCGAATGATGCACTAAAGTCCAATAGTACCAGCACTGTCGTTCTTCCGCAGTCTGTATTTTAACGAATGTCATTAAACACCTTGATAAGGGCGGTCTCTGTACTGTGGCGAGCACGGAAACCTGACTGGAACACGTCAAAGCGGCTGGTCATACTTAACAAAGTGTTTAATTGTTGAAACACAGCTTTTTCAATAATCTTACTGATAAAGGGGAGGTTTGATATGGGCCTGTAGTTCTGGAGTAGTAGTTTGTCTAAATTGTTCTTTTTCAGCGGGGGTTTGATATTTGCTGTTTTTAGGGACTGTGGGAAAACACCTGACAGGAGGGACATGTTTATTATCTGAGTCAAATCAGACGCTATGACAGGCAAAACTTTCTTAAAGAAAGCTGTGGGTAGAGCATCAAGGCAGCAGGAGGAGGAACTTAGCTGCTGAATGATTTCCTCTAAGCTTTTGTAGTTTATTTGGCTGAATTGGGACATTTGGTCAAGATCAATTCCAGTTGGAGACAACTTTGGTACTGAACTTGATATGGATGTATAAACTGATCCTTTGATCTTTAGGATTTTCTCAGTAAAGAAATTAGCAAATTCATTGCAGGCCCTGGTAGAGTGGAGTTCAGGAGCCACGGGCAGAGGAGGATTTGTTAACTTATCAATTGTGACAAATAACGCACGAGTATTTTTAATGTTCTTGTTAATGATTTCAGAGAAGAAAGATTCTCTTGCATTTTTCAGTTGAAAGCTATATCTGTAAAAGTCTCTCTTTATAAATGTCATAGTGAACCTGGAGTTTCATCTTTCTCCACCTGTGTTCAGCTATTCGACACTCCATTTTTTTCACTTCTAACTGCTGGAGCACTTCTCCAAGGAGATTTTTTCTTTTCCGGAAAAGTCTTTCACTTTAATTGGAGCAGTGCAGCTAATGATGTCTGAGACTTTAGACTGAAAGTTATCTACTAGCTCATCTACTGAGTTGCACCCCAAGGTTGAAGTAGCAGAGTAAGCTTGAGTAAAAGTTTCTGTGGCATTTTCCTTAAAGGTGCGTTTTCTTATGATATCTCTTTGGCTAAATGAGTCAATGGAAATGATGCCCTCAAAGGTAACAGAAAAGTGATCGGATAGGGCAACATCAGTAACTCTGACTTTAGAAATCTACAGACCTTTATTGATGATCAAGTCTAAAATATGTCCCTGTTTGTGCGTTGGTTGTTTGACAAGTTGAGTTAAACCAAAGTTTCTAAGTGTGTCACACAGTTCTTTTGCATGTCTGTCTTCAGGGATGTCAATGATGTCAACAATAATTAAACAGTCATAATCAACGCATATCACAGACAGGAGGTCACTGAAATCATTAATGTGGACTTAGGAGGCCTGTAAACATTTAGAAACATAGTTCGTACCTGTCGTCAGTAGGGCAACAGTGGCATTGGGTGCAGGACTTTGCCCTGCAATAGTAGGGTTGTCGGTTCCAGCCCCAGTGTCATTGTGTCCTTGGGCAAGACACTTGACCTACATTGTCTACTGATGGTGGTCAGAGAGAACGGTGGTGCCAGTGTACCGCAGCCTCGCTTCTGTCAGTGAGCCCCAGGGTAGCTGTGGCTACGGGTGGGCCAGCTTGCCACCATCAGTGTGTGCATGAAAACGTGAATGTAGTTTAAAGCACTTTGGTCAGGTCTCCAGCCTGCACCTGGGATGTCTTGGTATATAGTAAATATATACATATCTATATATATCTATATCTATCTCTTTGTCTCTGTCTCTCTCTCTCTCTCTGTATATATATATATATATATATACATATATATATATATATATATATATATATATATATATATATATATATATATATATATATATATATATATATATATATATATATATATATATATACTATCTAATAGTATATCGAAACTGTAGTTATGTAGTTATCAAGTTCCTGGTTTATTTGGGGAAGTTTTTTTTTTTGTGTCACCACGTGTAATCAAACAACTCCTCTACATCACGGGGATTTCCTTTTCTGCTTTCTGTAATTACGCACTTTACCTCACAGCCACCGTGGAAAAGCACGGGGAATGCCAGCATGGTTTCGCTTTCTCACTGCCCCTTTAATAATACTATCATTATCTTCATTTCGAGCAATGTAATTGTGATTAAAAAGCTTAAATTTCAAACATCGCTGAATTAAATAAGTCTATTAATAAAAACATTTACTGTCCCACAACTCACCGATTCAAAGTAATAAATAGCTTATTGCAAATCTAATTAATTATCTAATTAATCTTAATTAACTAATATTGTTTATTCCATTGTGTAATTTTCATTTTAAAGGCTTAACGAATAATTGCAAATAAAGACGTGCTTTTCATGCAACATGCTCATTTTTCCTGACGCAACATTTCAACATAATGTGTAAAGTAAGGTGACTATTATAAAATTAGATATAAAGCAGCAGGATCGTAAGGTTGTGACACTTCCATAGAGCAAATGTTAACGGATGATCCATAATGTCTCTCTAGATGATAGTTATTAGTGATAATTGAAGACCTCGCACGCTCACGGCTTCGACAGGTCCCGTTTCATCACCACCTCCATCACTATCACCACCGGTATTTCTCTTCCTCAATAGGTGGAGTCTGTCATCAACTCCGATATGCGCATGTTTTTTTTGTTTTTTTTTAAACATTGCTTTTAGAATCAAAATTATATCCTAAATATATTAATAAAGCCGCTATCATGAAAAATATAAATAGTGGAAAACATAAAGGGGGAGTTATTTATAAGACGTTACTTTACAAAGGGTTGTGCAAAACAATGAAAACAAATAAAAAAGAAAAATTAAATGCCGAGCAAAAATAATTCAAATATTGACAAATAAGTTGATCAAAAGCTTTTATTTGCTGAAAGGTTTTAGCCTATTTATTAAAAATACAAGCATAGATAATGAAAAAGACCTGTTTAAAAACATCAGTGGTATAAATATGTGGAAAAGTAGCTATAAAGTAGGATCTTATGTTATTCTCTACAATGACAAACTATATTTTCTAAGTTGAACTTTTTTATAAAATGATCAGGACCGGGACTATTTCCTTTATAAAGCTGGTATACCTATTTATATAAATAGATTACAATGTCCTCAATCATTGATTATTAATTAATAAAACTCCCTCACCAAGAGGAAGAACTGGTTTGTTTTGGGATTTTTCTTTTTTCAGAAACTCATTGGTTAAAGGAACATTGTTATTTTTTAAAGGAAAGAAAACGAAAGAGGAAGTGGGAGGAGCTTAACCTCTTTATAAGAAGTGTCAAACCTTTGAAAGTCAGTTGACTTTCTAAATCTGTTCAACATTTTGAGCTTCTCTCTCCGAGTCTGGACCTACCTATCAACATGATGACATCACATCTGCTGGGTCTTGCTCTGCTGATGTCAATGAGTAAGTAATGATAGTTAGTCAAGAGGTTTAATCTTTATGTTGCATCTTTAGTTGATATCCAAATGGCTGTCTGTGTAACTTCTTTTGAAAAGAAGCCATCCTGACCTGCTCTCCCTCTTGTTTGCCTCAGCAGTGTACCTCTCATCAGGCAGAGCTGTCAGTCAGGACACGGTGGAGGTCTCCTCTGTGTCAGGTCAGGACTCCACCCTGATGTGCACTGCTAAACACAAGCCTGGGGTGCAGTACGTCGCTGTGAGGTGGTACAAGGTAAAAGCAGTGTTTAGTCTGACCTGTCTTCTGTAAGATCTGTACAAAAAGTTTTCTTTTTGCAGTTAAATGCAAGCATGGCCTTTCCGAAAGCTGCAAGCCTCTGTTAGTTTCATTTATGGATTTACAGTCAGCACGCATTGCTGAAACAAATCAGCTGAATTAGCAGGATAAGGCTGCAGCAGCAGTGTGGATTATTGCAGCAGTCTGCTGTTTGTGTAGAGTTACAAGCTTTAAATAGCAGTTATAGAAGTTGATTCAGAGGATCCTGCTGAGGATAAACTACTTATTTTGATGCAGATTCTGTTTAATTTTATAATAATTAAACCTTCTGACAAACTGTCCCACATAGAAAACAATTAATTCTCACAATCAAATCTAGATAAAGAAGAATTCATAAAAAATTACAGATGGTTTGAAAAATTCAGTCCAGTTTCTAAATCTATATGTTTTATCGACAGTTCAGAACAATAACAGAACCTATAATGATCTAAAACCAGACATTTTGCAGCTAATTGGTAATAATCTAATGAAGTAATTTGAAAAACCTTGATTCCATATTCTCATCATCTACTGTAAACATTTATTCATTGTTTTCCTTTTTGGTTTTCAACAAAGAAAATAAATTTCTTGATGATTTTCTGAATCAAATCACAAACTATCCTTTTATTGCTCATATTTTTCTGAGGAAAAGTTTTAAACTTCCCTGGTTATTTATTGTTACCTTTTTTTTGTGAACATTTGTTTATTTTTTAGACTTTTTACCTTTATATGCCCAGATATTGTTCAGCATAGTCCTGAAAAAGAACAACAGAAATTCAGGTTCCAAAAGAAAAATGCATTGATGTAAAAAAAGAGTTTTCCATTACAGATGAAAATAATCTTAAAAACCAGTCTTAAAATTGTAAACCTTTTGGTTAATTTGCTACTAGTTTATTTCAGCTGTTCATGTTCTGATTTACCTTATTGCAGCTTTTATCTTCTTTTTGTATCAATCATTTATTTCTGTCATTCTTCAAAGATTAAGCTTAAGAGGTGGAAACTGTGTCTAATGAATGGCTGCAGGAAACAAAGAGCTTATAGATTCTATTTAAAGTAGTTTTTTCCCAATTTGCATGTATATCAATACACCCTTTGAGTTTAAAGGCATTTTTAAAGTCAGAAAGACTTATAAGTCAGGATTTAGTAAATAAAAAAAACAAACCGATTTAAAAAAAATGTCTGAAAATGATCAGGCCTGAAAATGAATGAATGAACAAGCAGCTGATGTCCAACTAGAACTTGAACAACAAACAGAAATCCTGCAGAAATATCATTACAGCTCAGTTTAGAGGTTACAAATCTGGGCTTTGGAGGCAAACTGTGCAACTTAAGCTATAATATTTAAAATTTTAAAGTTTAAAAATATTACTAGAACTGGTCACACTGTGTTTTCTTTTTGTAAGGTAGATGTTACTGACTTTAAGGCTGTAATACAGCAGTGTGTTTATTTCTGTACTTAGAAATCTGCTGTCAGATTCTCCTTTAGCTTTTCAAATATCTAATGATTTTTGTGCTTGTTTCACAGCTTGAGAGCTATCCGTCTCCTCAGCGCAGCGGCCTCCTGACCAGAAACCTCCCCGATGGCACAACCAAATTGTACAAAGGAGTATCCAGGCAGGTGGAGCTGCAGGATGGATCCCGTGACATCTTCCTGCCCAACGTGACGTGCCGCGATGGTGGCGTCTACCTGTGTTACCTGGCTGCACCTGTGGGAGAGCAGAACCAAGAGGGGAAAGTCCTTCTAACTCTGAGAGGTGAGAGCTTCCTCTGGGTTTTACTCCATGTTTCCAGTCATGGGCTCGCCTCAAATCTATGAGGCAGGGATTCACATTGCAATCAAACCAGCTCATTCAGAGTAGCAACATTTTAAAACATGTCATTTCCTGAAACGTTTCAGAGTTGAATCACATTGGTTTAAAAGTTTACAAGGTTACAGCTTAATGTTTGAAAGTAAACAGCAGCAACAATTTATATGCTAGTCATGTGTTGTAGGCCTAAAGAGGATAATGAGCATAAAAATCTAACTTATTTTATGCTTCTGCTGTAGAAGAACAAAAGTATTTGTCTCTGTCGGGAAAGATAATATGAAAACGTCAAACACAATATATGAGAATATCCTCTGGAGTCAATGGTTGGAAAAACAAGTTTGATGACTGTCTTTAGGATAATTCCTTATCTGAGCTTTATAAGCATTACAGCAACATATTGATTATAATATAATACTAAGATTCAACAGCAAATGATTAAAGTACTGTAGGCAATGGTGGGAAAAGGAAAGTGGAAACCATTTTTTAATACAAGCCAATTCAATTTTATTTCTTAAGCACTTGTAAAACAACTCCAGCTGATCAAAGTGCTGTACAGAAAAATAAATAAAACATAAAACAGTACAAATATAAGACTAAAACAGCTCAAACATGGGTAAAAATAATATTCATAGAACCAAAGCAATAAATAAAATGGGGTAAAAGATAAAAGGGATAAAATCATAAAATAAGCTGGTGAAGATTCGCATTCAGGTCATAATCATTCCAAAAACGTAAAAAAAAAAACAAATAAAATAAACAATCCAATGGACTTTGTTTCCAAGTTTGAAGACATTTCGCTTTTCTTCAAAATGTCAGAAATAGTGTTGAGTTCGAATTCAACTCTATTTCCGACATTTTGAATTGAAAAAGCTTCCTGGAGGGGAAGCGAAACACCTTCAAACTTTGAAACAAAGTCCCTTGGATTGTTTTCTTTAACTTTTTTGGATAAAATAAATCCCAACGTCTTCCTGGGTGTTATAAGCCAAAGCGAAAAGATGGGTTTTGGAAAGAGATTTAAAAATAGTCAGAGAAGAGACCTTAGGTCAGATGTACTGAGGCAGGTCATTCCAGAGCTTTGGAGCTTATATGAATCAACTTTTAAGATTTAATATGTGAATTGATTCAGAATAGGGGAAACAAATTTTTCCAGCCGTAAAATATCATTTGATATTGTTATTATATTTATTCTCTAATGTCTCTAAAAACTCCCTTTATGTTAGAGGTTCTAAGCATTTCTCTCTTTTCATGCAGATTGTCCTGCTGCCCCCATCAATGCTGAAGATCCTCTGTTGGCGGATACAGTCATGGTTATTTTTGCCTCTGCGCTGCTGGTTTTAGCACTTCTCATATCCTTCATAAGCTACGTAAGTGGATGAAAACAAGGATCTAACTAGTTTCGCATCGTTTAATGGTTTTTTTTTTTACCCCTTGTTCTTTATTTTGGGCACATTAATGTTAATTTCCACATTTATTCCTAAACTAACATATTTTTCTTTCTTTTTCCACCTCAATAGAGATGTTTGAAGAATACAATCAAAGAAAGAAATCAGACAATCAAGAAGGAAATCTTGCTGGATGCTCCTCTCAAACCGCTGGAAAAAAAAGACTTGATGCTGATTTACACTTTGGGGCCCAAAACGTCCACGATGAAACACGTCTGTGTCTGAGGATTGTCTGAGGAGTAAAACACCACAGTCCTGCTTACAGCTCGCCGGCACGTTTGTTAAAACAAGAGATGAGGAGGTGACAAATGGAGCAGCGATCAGAACGTCAGGATGCTGCATGCGGGTCAGACCTGTGATCGATGAAGGCGTTTGGTCTGTTTTTGCCCAGAACAGCTGGAAATGGAGCTATTCAGCATGACAGCAATGCTTGGACTCTCCACGCCTCAATCAAAAACCACACAAATACACTATCAGCTGCTTTATATGCGTTGTAGTTGGGTTAAGTCTATCTGAGTAGGAATGGAAAAGAGATAGATGCTCCTTTTTTCAAAGTATTAGTTCTCATTATGATATTTATATATTTCTAAATTGGTGCTTTTCTTTTTTGCTCCACCTTTTCATACATTTACATTTCTTCTCATATAAAACCTGAAAGTTCTAGCTGAGAGACCAAAAGGAATTATAATTATACCTGAAAATTCAGAGCAATGTTAATTTTTTCAACTTATACATTGAGGAAACATGGTTTTATTTCTCCAATAATTCATATCTACAGACAGGAAGTATACCTAAAGAAGTAAATCTTTTGAGCCAGCTCACCCCATTGGAAAGGAAGAGGTTATATAGAGATATAGGATGATATGCAGCACAGCTGATTTGTAATTAAGAGTGAAATAGTTCTTATCAGAGCTATCTGCACTTACGATACTTAATCTGATGCTAGAGGTAAAAAAAATAATTCTGATGTGCAGCATTGTTATTCAGCTGAGACTCTATGGGGATGTGCATGTCTTCTGAAGGAGTGCTAGACTAGTATTTAGAGAGTAGGCTGTCTATGTCTTGGAAAATCCTTGGATTGTTACAATATGTTCCTGACAAAGACCTACTCCTTCTGCCCTATGGAGGAACCTTTTTTTATAGGAAGAGTGTTTATCAACCATTGTGGGTTCATATTGAGGTTTCTTCCTGTTAAAAGGGAGTTTTTCCTCTCCACTGTCGCTACAAGCATGCTTAGTGTGAGGGATTGCATTTGAGTCAACTGGTTTTCCTTAGATAGAAATCTTTGAATCATTCTGACTTTATGATCTGGTTGAATTGTAAAGTTCCTTGAGATGACATGTGCTTTCAATTGCCGCTGTAGAAATAAACTGAATTGAATTAACAGGCAGGATAAAAGGAAATGACAACGTTTAGGTATGAAAAGGTGGATTTAGCAAAATGAGTCATTCTGAACAGTCTTTGTTAACTTTACTTTATTTAACATCAGGGTTTCCTCCCCCACACTGGAAAAATCAAAATATATATAAGTCATTTTTTCTTAAAATAAGTGCATTTGTTCTTGGATTGAGGAGGTAAAAGTGACATTTTGCCAATGGACCAAGGCAATTTACGTTTAAAATAAGAAAACACACATGCATTGTCTCATTTCAAGGGCATTTTATCTAATTATCTTATTTTAAGAGTAAAAATATTAATTCCATTGGCAAACCACCTCATTTTAAGGGTAAATACACTCAATTTAAGAAATTGTTACATATTTTTAGATCATATTCCCAGTGCAAAATGGCAGAAACACTACGTGATAAAGGCTGTTCATATGCTTACGATTACATTGAGTTAACTCTTCATACTAAAGCTATCACTGAGATTTCCGGAAATCAAACTCTTATTGAGTTGTTTTATGTTCTCATATGTTGTGTGTGTTTATTAAAGCATATTAAAACTGTGATCTGGTTGCACTGATATTCAGCTTTGACCTTTAATTTCTCTAGTTGGCTCATGTGTTTTGGGATTTTTTCTTACACTGGTGTGGAAGCTGTACGAATGGGGGAAAAGCATGAAACTGCGTGGGTGGAAACCAAATCTGTTTAACCTTTGTAAATGGAGAACTGAAACGTGATGACATATTGAAAACACCCACTTTGTGTATATATTTAACTCTGGGGAAAGTTGTGTTTGTTTGTCTCTAAGATCTGGGCTTTTGGTGGGATGGACACTTTTAAAGCGAATGCTCCGGTTTAACCTATCGTGATTTTAATCTGTGCAAGATAAACGATCTCCTGTAATACATCATTATGTAATAAACTAAAGCTGGAAAATGGGAACCTAAGACGTCATTTAACCAAAGCTTAAATGGAAAGCCTGTCAGAAGCCTTTATAATCTCTCCGCAAGTTACTTTGTAAAACCAGAAGTGGAAAAAGGAAGTAGGGGGAAGTCCCGTGGCAGCTAAAATTATGTTATTAAGCACACTGGCACTTTATGTTGAAATAAATGTTTAATAAAAACTACTAATTATGCGTGGGTGTGTGTGAACTCTGTACACTAGCTAATGTTTTGATAACTTAACTGGAAGATGTCAGGACTATGTGCTAACATATGATCCAAGGATTTGTACGGTTAAACAGTGAGATGAGTGCAAAATTTATTTAAATGCCCTGGAATGTTTGTGATACAGCTCATGTCATCCCAAAATAACTCAAAAGGGGAACCGTACCAACAAGAAGGCTAACCAATTCACATTGGGCTGCAGCTCTGATTAGCAGAAAAAATGCTATTTTTACTTTAAATGGGGTTTGAACCTCCTAGCAACAGTCCAGTCCCTTTTCTCTTTAATCCAAGTAAAATGCTCCTGATATCTCTGGTTTAATGGCTTAACATAGAGAATTATGACAATTATTATTACAATATTTTGTGTAGGACTCCTCTTGAGGGCCTGACTGCAGTCCTCTCCCAAAAAGTCTCAAATTGTTTTCTTTGTTTTAAAGGAAAAGTCAGGAGAGTCAGGAATAACCAATGGGTCATTATTTATTCCTAAAACGAATACGTTCACAGTGATTTAATTGATTTAGCTTTAATCAGTAAGAAAAAAGAAAAACAATATTTTTCATTGTGATCACTGAGTCCAGGAGCGGCCATTTTTACCCAAATATAGTAACACCTCCCTCCTGCCATCTTCCAGCAGTGACGTCACGGTGCGGTAAGCCTAGCGCCATTCTCCCCGCTTTTTCAATGGGAACTACTAGACACATCTGCAATCAGCAACAATTATTGAAGATTTCCAGAGGACTTCACCATTGAAATTCACCAGAGCTCTAGTGAAACAGAAAATGCCCACGTGCATGGCAGCTGGATGTTGGAATACATCGGGTAAAATGAAAAAAAAAACAACAACATTTATTTCCCCTTTCTGATTCCTGATCTTCCACGGACGGGTTCATCGATGGATCGCCAACTTGAAGAGGGAGGATTTGCCATCGAACTTCTGGCCAGAGAAAAAACACGTCATTAATCTGTTACTCTCTGCTTCGCATAGTGCACTGGTCGTCACCATCATGGATAATAGCGCGTTGTGACAAACATCAGATAGAGCACTGGGACTTAATCAACAGCCGATACCGCACCGTGACGTCACAAACCAGTAGGTGGCAGTAGTGTTCTTTGACAAACACGGATGCCTCCAGTAAAGCACATTTGAATGAAATTACTCTTAATTAAAAGAACTTAACATTTATTGAAAAGCATGTAATAATTTCATACTTAAAGTACTTTCAGAAGTTTGTATTCTGAATGTGATCAAACTTTTCCTTTAAAAGCCTGTTAAGCTCATGTTTCTGCACCTCAGAGCCGAGTCCCATGTCAGAGGATGAAGAGAGCACATCCAGCCAATCACGGTCAGAGAAACAGGACTACACTGGAAAACAGGCCGATATCCAACATCTATAAACAAGGGTGTTGATGGCAGCAGCACAGCTGATATTTCTCTCCAGGATGGAGTCACAGCCGAACCCTTCTTCAAACTTTTCTTCTGTTTTAACCCAGTGAGATTTAACACTTGTCTGTTGCCCTTTTTTCATTGTAGCCTAATAATGATGTTTTTATTTCTTATTTCATATATTATGTATTTCCGTTTTGTTGTTCTTCAGCACTTCAGTCAGCTTCTATGTTGTATTTTAATTGCTTTAAAAATAAATGTAGTCATTAACAAACTTAATTAACCAAAATCAAATCAAATTTAACAAATTTTGATAATGCAGGCTAATTAAAACGTACCAATTTTTTAGCTGTGTATATTAACAGGATGCCCAAAAGAAAGTTGGATGAATTGAAGAAAATATTTTTTTGCAGTTTTTGGTGCCACCAACTGATGAGGCGTGTGTGTCAAGAACAGCTCAGTTTTCCTATTGTGGTGAAGTTAGTTTTAAGTTGGATATTCGATACATATTTTTCGCTCCGGTAAAACCTCTTCTTCGCTCATTACTAACGGAGAAAGTAGCTTCAACAATTCAAGTGCACCCGTATTGCAGACTTTACAGTAAAAAAAAAAATGGTGAGAGAAAACAGCTACCTGTTTTTTCCTTTTTCCAAAATAAAAGTGGATTCTAGCTTTTAAATCCGAGAAGTTATCAATCTAGAGTGTTAAAGTTTGTCCTATACTGAAATTGACAACAAATATTTAGAAATTTGATGCAAAACTAAAAGGTGTATTTCATGAAACCAGTGAAGTACCATGATCCCACATGGATTTTGAGACAATCCATCACAAAACCTGGAAACTAATGAGCAAAAATGCCAAAATTTCCATAGGCCTTTAAAAATAATAATAAAAGAAATAATAAGAAATGGAAAAATGAAAGGCATACATTTTGAAGCCAATGGAGTACTATGATCCAACACTGATTTTGTTTAGGTCGATCACATTATTAGCTGTAAGCTACTGAGCAAAAATCCTAATATTTTCATTTAAAAAAAATGTATTTAAAACATTTGGGGATTTTTAATGCAAAAATAAAATGTGTAACTTTTGAAGCCAGTGGAATACTACGATTCAGTACTGATTTTGAAAGATTTTTGCACATTGTAGTGGCTTCAAAACTTACACCATTTATTTTTGCATATGAAATCTTGAATTATTGTACCGTAAATACATGTTTTAATGGAAATATTAGCATTTTTTTACTCAATGTCATCTAGGTTGTATGATTAATTGACTCAAAATCAGTGTTGGGTCATACCACTCCACTAGTCGAAAAAGTTAAGGCTTTTATTTTTGCATTTTAAGTCTCTGAATAATTTTAGAAATAATAGCACAATAGTTTCCAGGTCATGTGATCAGTCCACTGGTTTCATGAGATACACCTTTTAGTCTTGCATATCAAATTTCTAAATATTTGTTATCAATTTTAGTAGAAAAGATAATTATTAACGGCTTCTCAGCTTCAAAAGCGATGCATCTGCTTTATTTTGAAAACAGAAAGTCGATACACGCTCTAACCTTTTTCTTTGGGTGTTTTTTTTTTTTTTTACTGTAAAGTCTGTAATACGGGTGCACTTAAAGTTTTGGAGCGGCTCTCTCCGAAAAGGTTTAACCGGAGCAAATCTCTGTCGAAAGTCTGTGTCGAATATCTAACTTAAAACTAACTTCACCCTTTCGTCAACCTGAATTAAACATATGTCCAATATTTAGAACGGTCTGGTTTTGGGTCTATGGAAATTTTGAATGGATACTATATGAAGGTTATCAGTTGTTGTGGCCGTACCCGCCAGTTACTGGACTGTATCTGAGGTCCTAACACATCACAAAAGGTCCGAACAAAGTCCGAACAAGTTCCGAACAAGATCAAACGAGGTCCGAACAAGGTCCGAACAAGATCCGAACAAGGTCCTAACGGGATCAAAGTGTTTCAACAGAGGACCAATCAATTCCGTCCGAACGGCTCACGTGACGGTGGACCAATCACCAGTCCTCTACGTCCTCTACGTCCTCAACGTCACGGTCCCGTGACTTAGAGGGCGTTTTACTGTAAGCATCAACAACAGAGCGCTAAAAAGGTATGGAAACTTGATTAATACTCATAAAAACACCGCCATAAAAAATGAAAAAATAAACGATTTAATTTCCCATAAAACACCACCATGAAAACATTAAAAAAAATAAGCGATCGCATGATATTTAACTGTTATTCAAACTTTCTTATGCGCTTGCACTGTGTGGCTATGGTGTGAATATACGTAATATTAGACTAGAGATACTTTATTGTTATTTTATATGCACAGAGTGTATGCAAAACGAAATTCCGTTGCATACAACTTGCAACAGTGTTATGAGCAGTTTGCAACTGTGTAATGAGCAGCTTGCAAAAGTGAAAGAGTGAAATAAACATTATTATTTATAAAGTGCAGCAGTGATCAGAATGTAAACAGTGTAGGAGAGAAATAAAACATTAAAGAAATAATTGTGCAAAAGGCCATTAATATTAAAAATGCAGTGCAAAATGAATATGGTGCAAAATGCAGTAAAACGTTGAGTTGCATTCTATTTAAAAGGATTATAAAAGTTCTGCAGTTTAGTAGTACAAAATAATGTTATCAGACCAATTATATCTTAATTATTCGTCTATTTGCTGTAAAAACGTCTCTTTCTGTCGTCTGTGTGTCACTATACACACATAGCTTAGCTCCATGTTAACCTGTTTTATATTTGATGTTTGCAGATGACTAAGACAGGTAAGCCAGATAGCTACTGGAGGGACATCTGCTCAAAATATGCCCAGGGCAAATTCCACTTCTCAACTGGCAAACGGCCAGGGGCCAAGAAATGGAAAAAGGCCTTGGAGAGAATAGATGCTTGCCCCTTGCAGAACCGTACAAACATTAGGGATCTGTTTGGGAGAAGCCTTCAGTGCTCCTGTGGGTTCCACAAGGTAGGTGAAACAATTTTTTTTAATTGCCTTTTGCTGCTTTTTGTCTCTTCTAGTGGGCTTTGGTGGTTTTGCAGTAATGCAAAGCCTGTTTGTTTTTGTTTATTATGCACATCCAAATAAAAAATTATTTTAATTTATTTTATTCATCATTCTATTATAAGTCATGATGAGTCACTGTAGCATATGGACTTATTTATTTAACAATATATATCTGTACAGTTTTAGGCAAGGCTAGTAGTATAGGATTATACTATTAATGTTGCATGTAGTATGATCCTTTCTTTATACCATCCCCAGCCAGCAGATCTGCCATCAGGCGCTGGGTCCAGTGCAGCATCAGGTGTTGAGACAGAAGCAGGGCAAGTCCGATTCAGCGCTGAGGTAGAGAGAGGAGGAATGGAGACAGGTAGAAGAGACAAGGAGACAAAGAGAAGTGACACAGATGCAGGGGGAGCCTCAGTCAGCACAGAGGTAGAGAGAGGAGGCACCGAGACAGGGAGAGGAGACACAGAGACAAGGAGAGGAAACACAGAGACAAGGTGAGGAGACACAGAGACAAGGAGAGGAAACACAGAGACAAGGAGAGGAAACACAGAGACAAGGTGAGGAGACACAGAGACAAGGAGAGGAAACACAGAGACAAGGAGAGGAAACACAGAGACAAGGAGAGGAAACACAGAGACAAGGAGAGGAAACACAGAGACAAGGTGAGGAGACACAGAGACAAGGAGAGGAAACACAGAGACAAGGAGAGGAAACACAGAGACAAGGAGAGGAAACACAGAGACAAGGGGAGGAAACACAGAGACAAGGGGAGGAGACACAGAGACAAGGAGAGGAGACACAGAGACAAGGAGAGGAGACACAGAGACAAGGAGAGGAAACACAGAGACAAGGAAAAGGGAAACACAGAGACAAGGAGAGGAAACACAGAGACAAGGAGAGGAAACACAGAGACAAGGAGAGGAAACACAGAGACAAGGTGAGGAGACACAGAGACAAGGAGAGGAAACACAGAGACAAGGAGAGGAAACACAGAGACAAGGAGAGGAAACACAGAGACAAGGACAGGAGACACAGAGACAAGCAGAGGAGAAACAGAGACAAGGAGAGGAGACACAGAGACAAGGAGAGGAAACACAGAGACAAGGAGAGGAAACACAGAGACAAGGAGAGGAGACATGGATGCAGGGGGAGTCCAAGACAACACAGAAGCAGGGAGAGGAGACACAGAGGCAGGAGCATCAGTGGCAGGACAGGAAGTGCAGTGCTACAAGTGCAACCAGCATGTGAAGGCAGATAAATTTTCAGAGCACCTGTCCGACCACCATACAGAGGAGGTGTGTGAAACCTGTGGTGCTAAGGTGCAGGGTACTGTTGGTCTTTTAAACCACATCCAACTGGTTCACTATGCAGCATTAACGATGCCCTCACAACCAAAGCCACTAGCCAAGTGCTACGAAAGCACGACCAACAAAAAAGCAATACCATCAAAGACAACACCATCTCTGCTCTCTCCTTCATGTAGCTCTGACACGCCACAGCACACTGCAGCTCCATTAACCTCAAAATCAACTGCAGTCAACTGGAAAGGTTTTCTTCCTGAGCAATTTCGGAGAGTGATACAAGAAGCAGATCAGGTGTGGATTTCCAAATGCCTTTATGAAAGAACAGGCCAGCT
This sequence comes from Cyprinodon tularosa, assembly GCF_016077235.1. Lineage (NCBI taxonomy): Eukaryota > Metazoa > Chordata > Actinopteri > Cyprinodontiformes > Cyprinodontidae > Cyprinodon > Cyprinodon tularosa. The sequence continues at coordinate 728,085 of NW_024039021.1, forward strand.
GAAACAAAGATTCCAAGCCTGCTGGTTTCACCCCCCACTGGAGCCCAAACCATCTTCTCATGAGCCTGGGTGGTACTACCGGCAGAGGCTGTTCATCTGGGCACCAATGAGGATGTGGGGGATTCCTTTAAAATGCCCACAATGTTCCCGGAAAATGAACAGCTCTGGGATCTACAGAAAGGTGAGGGAGGTGATTGATGTGGATAGCCGCTACTACCTAGTGGGAGGGGACTATCCACGTTGCAGCAAGTGCTCTCAGCCGGTCTGCCCATGGAGTCAGGACATGCTCTCCCAGGTTGATGTGGCACACAGGAGCTTGTTCCCCGCTGTCCTCACTACACAGCTGGCTCTGGACAGAAAATGCATGACGTTTCTGAAGCCAAGGACAACTGGCAACAGTTCCTCCTACCTCCAGTCTGCTATACAGGAAGCGCACAGTGAAGAGTGGGCACGGCAGACCATCCGCTACCTCTCCGACTGTGAGCGCCATATGAAGATGGCTACTTTCCTCCACTCTCCAGCTGTTCTTCCACCACCACCACCCTTCAGGCCCCTTCCTCTTGCTCAGTGGTTTGAGACCGCCCACTCAAATGATATCCTCAGCCACATTGAGGAGATGAAGGGAGTCATCACTTCTACCTATGGTAGAATTCTTAAAATGGACTCAACAAAGAAGGTTGGGATTTCAACATTAAAAAAGAATATAAAATAGAGAATGCATGATTTCAACAAAACAGAAATTGGTTTACTTCTTAGTGCTTGTTTTTTTTTTACAGATCACCAAGAAGCTGGCTGGTGGGATCGAGGACAGTGCTGCATGGATGTCAAACATCGGCAACGAGTTTGGCCAGGTGTTGAACTCTGTGCTGACAACGGGTGAAGGTGCAGGGTTGGAGGAGTTGTGCCAAGGAATTGTCAACCGGTATAGGAATGCAGGCCAAGCTGAACCTGAGGTCATCTATGTTGACAGAGACTGCTGCAGCCAGACAGGTGGGTGAAAATTGCTCTCTCTCTGTCACACACTTTTAGAACCATTTGTAAAAATGTTGTTTGGGGGAGAAGTGGTAGTGACAATTGGCAGTTTACTTAATCATGGTGTAACCACACACAGGTCTATGTTATTATGAATGGTTGTTTTTCACAGGAGTGTCTTCAGTAGCAAAGCTCTTTCACCCATGGAAGTCTGCGGTGCGCTTGGACAGCTTCCATTTCATGAGACGTTTTAACTGCGGCCTCACTACAGAACACCACCCTCTCTATGGCACCTTTTGCTCCAAGCTTTCTGCCTGCATTTTCATATGGGACCAGGACGATGTGCAACGCCTGAAGGAGGCCAAGAGAGCAGAGTGGAGGAGCAGCCACAGTGGACAAATACCCACTGAAGAGCAGCTCATGGCCACCATCAGCCCGGCGGAACTGAAGAGACACTGCAGGAGGAGGACGCGTGGAGTGGAAGAGATGCGGAGCATGATTTCAGGGCTGCTGGAATCAGTGTGGGAGCTGACAGACACCACAGGCCTGCGTTTGGTAAATCATGACAGCATGCGCCACGTGTGGGAAGTGCAGCAAAAGCATCTGGAGTGTCTACAAGATCCTGTAGGTGTTGCATTGTACACAAAGGTGGGGACACTCCAGAAGGGCGGCAAAGAGCTGGACACCCTTAGGTGTGCTAGGGGATCATCCTCCCTGGAGAGTTTTCACCGACACCAGTGTGCTTTTATTCCAGGTATTCTTGCATTTCTTCTTGCATTTTTGTATGTCTTTTTTAAAAGTTATTCTCTGTTAAGACAGTGTTTGTGTTTTAATTATGAAAAAATAAAACATACAAAATTAAAACTGTCAGGTATTCATAAATGTTCATCTTATAATAACCGTTGACTGATCAGAGTACTTTGTTTCTTAGGCTGGCGGTGCAATGCTTTACATACCCAAATGTACATGCTGGAGGGGATATCAAGATGGAACATGGGCCGGGCCAAGGAGGCAGTAGATGTGGAGGGGGCCTCAACACTAAGAAGCTTTGATGTTCGCTTGATATCCCTCCTTAACAACTTAAGTCAGCGTGTCCATGGTTGTGCTCTGGTGCCAGAGTTCACCCCACCTGGAAAACCCACTGGTAAAAAAGATCTCAGAGCAACACTGCTAAACCTGAGTATTACATCTCCTCCTCCTTTTTTTAATTACCCCTCCCACTCAGAGGACATGCATTTCTTGAATGTAAAGATTGTGCTTTTTATGTATGACATTGATGTGTGTATTTATGTCCTTTCTTCATCTTTGTGTTTATACTGGTTACAGGCGAGCGAATAGCAGTGGAATACTTATTGGCCCAGACCAACAGAGGTGACCTGTTGGCTCCATCACAGGTCTCTGAAATCCCCTCGCAGGTGGTCGAGGATGAGGATGAGCCAGATGACACCATCAGCATGCCTGACATTCTCTGCCAGTCAGCTGAGACAGGGGCGGGTGATCCTCCAAGTGCTGTAGAGGATGACACTGATCCCGACGCCCTCGTTACAGAGGTCAATAACACTTTCTGTAAAACATTATTCAGAAACACAATATTTAGCTGAACTAAATGTTGCCACATTTTAATAAGATAAAATAACGTAAAATCAGCATTGCTTACATATTACAAACAAGATTTGACATTTGCTTGTTTTTTCTTCTCACTTCTCAGACCAGCCAACGTGACTCCAGGGGCGTTGTGGGATGGGATGCAGTTGATGCCCTTGCAGCCTACCTAGTTGACTTGAACCGCACCATCACCGCCTTGTCAGCCAAGGAGGAGACAGACATAGTCCACCTGTACACAGCTCTTAATGCCATGGACAAGGCACCTTCAAGGTACAGAAGAGTAACTACTTTGTACACCAAGATTCAACCTTGCCTTTAAAAAAAGAGTTCAGCTTTTATATATATATATATCTATATATATATATAGATATATATATATATATAGATATATATGTATATATATATCTATATATATATATATGTATATTTTTGTATATACATATATGTATATACATATATATACATGTATATATATTTATATGTATATATATATATATATATATATATATATATATATATATATATATATACATATATATATATATATATATATATATATATATATATATATATATATACATATATATATATATATATTTGTTTCTTTTACGGTTTAGGTACACCCAGAAGGCTAAAAAGAAAGCGCATGCTACTTCAGGACCTTGGAGAGCACCCAGGAAGCCGAGTGGTTCTGCTCCTGGACAGCAGGCGGCTGAGAGGTACTTGGCCACAATTTGCCATTAATTTGGTTCAATACAAACCATTGATTAAAAGATGGCATGTGTCACTGTGAAAAGCATTTGTTAATTGTAAATTATTTCATTACATTTCCTATTGACATTTTAAATTGGTTCTTCATGACTTTGAATCATTGTTCACAGCCCAGATCATGTCATTCTTATCTCCCACAGACTTTACATGACTCATGGCCAAGCAGCCCAGGACCCGGAAGCAAACAGGGTCAGTGAGTGTGTTTGCCTCAGACTCGCCAAAGAGTTTGAGCAGTCACGCAACAGGCCAAAGGACACAAAGGGGAAAACCATGCCCATCCCTCAGTCCATAGTCAAGGTATACGGCCATATAAAGCAGTTGCTGGAGGACAGCAGGGTTGTCCTGGACCAGACAAACCTGGTTCTGGTGCCGGTTAACAACACCACAGTCTCTTCATGGTATGTGTTATTTCAGTTACCTCTCCCACACAGTCAAGATAGTAGATCAAGATTTAACCTAAAAAAAAATATACGTACATGCATGTAATAACCTTAGGAAAGGAGTATATATATAATAGATGTATAAAATAATAAATGTTTGTTTTGTAGGCTGCTTAGGAGGGATAAGAGGAAGGACAGGGACATGCTGCTGCAAGGCACTGTTCTTCCCAAACAGTTGCACCTGGCCAAGGAGCCTCTCCCTGCAACTAAGACACTTCCTGCAGCACCTGTGCAACACGGACATGAAAAAATGGAATTCGAGGAGCCTGAAAACCGCGAGGGGGAAGCTTTTCCCCGTCAGCGCACTCTGGCGGCAAACAAACCAGTGTCCGCTCCACCATTTCCACCTCCCCAGTTCCCTCCTCAGTTTTGGCCAGCTCCTCAATTGCAGCAAGCTCCTCCATTTCCACAGTTTCCATTTCCAAATGCTCCTCCGTTTATATATGGTCCTTCATTCAGCTATGCTCCTCCATTTAACTATCCTCCTCCACCGCAGCAAACTCCTCCTCCTCCACATGCACCTCCATCTCCTGATGCTCCTCCTGTGCAGCATGCTCCTCCAGAGAGCCTTCCATCCCAGCCAAGACAACGTGCCTGGAGGCTAAATAAAGCTGCACAGGAAGATGAGGAGCGTGTATCAAAGGGGGAGCCACCTCGGAAGAGGCTAGCGAAGGAAAAATACCACTACACGTGCAAGGTGTGTGGCCAGGACAAAAGCAAAAAGACTGGACACACCCAGCTGAAGGGGCGGTGGTATTGTCCTGCCTCTGGAGTTACCCAGGAAGACTGGAGGAAGAATTTGTAGTTTTTGTTACCTCTGTTTCTCTGTTTCTCACAATAAAGTTTCATACGTTTTTTGGAGTTAAGAACAACCTTCATGTTTTTATTAACTTTTTTGAATACCAGTGGGGTTACCTATTGAATTGAATTGTTAAAACTAAAGCCCTAATTACTTCTCATTTATAATATTTTTATTTACAAGAAAATTTGCTTTGAATGCATTCGCGTGATTTATCACAGGGTTATTACTAGTGTGATTTATAGGGCAAAACAGTTCCTTTGTTAAAGTTACTACATAACCCAGAATACACTGCATGTGTACCTCTACTTCTGGAATGCCCTAAGATGCAAGCGGTATTGCCCAAGCACAGGTTCAAATCCCGCAAGAAACATAAAAATTTATGTGATGATAAAGCCTGAAATAAGTGCAGAAATTACAGTAAAAAATGTTGGGAAGGTAAAAAAAGTAGATAGAAATTGATATAGTGCATGTTTTCCTCCTTTTCTTTTCTCTCTTTTCCCCCCTCTTTCCCCTCTTCTTTCCTTCTTTCCCCCGCGCGGGCAGTCCCTTTTGCCCCATTTTTGGCCGAGAGGTCAAGGTGATGGACTTGAAATCCATTGGGGTCTCCCCGCGTAGGTTCGAATCCTGCCGACAACGCTTATTTATTTATTTTTTTATGGCAAACATGTTAGTATTCTTTTTTAATTTTTCTAGCTTGTCGCTTAGGCTAATTCTATAATGCAACTGAAGTTTAACGGCTGTTAAGTTGGTTGGTAGTTGATCAAAAGGGGTGGGTTCTGCTTGTTAGATTTTCAAAATAAAATCTTAAGCAATTTAATCATAAAGGCGAAGAATCTGTTTATGTTGAATTTCAACCTGCTTGCATAATCTGGTCCTTTTTTCCACATAGGCTGTGTAAAAAAAAAAATTACATTACTCAAAAAAGTAAAGAATTGTACATGTAGGAGCCATTTGTCCTATCCTCTGTTATCGCCACCAGGGGGCGTATTTTATTGTGAGTACTGATTGTCTGATCGGGGATGGGGTTATCTAAGGTCAACCATGATTCTGTTCAGGCGTTGTTATGGCGTTGTAACATTTCGTTATTGTCTCTAAAAGACAGTTTACAACAAACAAAATACATATAAAAATTGTTAGGTATAAGAGTTTTCAGTATTTTATTTGTGTGCAAATAAGAAATTCAAAAACGCTAATGTTGTAGTAACTCATTGATTTTTTTTTTCTACTGGTTGATGCTCACTGTTATCTGTTATTTTTTTTTATGAGAAATTATCCGTCATAAAAATCATCTCCAGAGGTTCTAGATGAGTTTCTAGAACAGAATCATCCTTTTTATCTGCTTGTTTAGCCTTTTTAATGCATTTGCTCTGACGCTTTTACAAAACACACGATGACAGAGGAGAAGCGCTTTAAAAGCTGTAATAAAAATGTATTTTATGGTACAAAAAAAAAAAAATAAAATAAAAAAAAAATAGGGCTTTTATTTTGAATGAAGAGTTTGGCCTACTTCCGCTTTGTAACCTAGCAACGGCAAACGCCCGATCCGTAGTGGAACTGGCCCGAATGTGCTGATTAGCCCCAGAAGCTAGCAGTGAAAAGACAAATACTAGTTTACAATGGATAAAGATGACCTGGATGAGCTTTTAGATGAAGTGGAAAAGAAGTTCTGCGGTAAAGTTTCTGCTGCGTGTTCCGATGAAAAGCAGAACAAACGGGAAAATAAGCTTGGAGAACGGAGGTAAACAATGCTTTTCTTTTTGGCTAGCACTTGTTTACTTTTAGCAAATACACATCATTGTATCTCCAAAATGTTGACACGGTTTATTAATGGAAACGACGTTTTTCTCAGTAATCTAATACAAAATGAATTATGCATTTTAGGCTTTAAGGTTAATTATTCCTTTATCATTTTTACAGTTTTATAAACAGTAAAATTATTAAATCAGCAGGTAGGACTTAAAAAATAAGCACAGCTGTAAAGTGAAGCATTCTGATGAAATAATAAAAAACAGTTTATGGTGAGAATAATAAATTAGTGCTGAATGATGTAGTAGTTGATTAAATTTCAGGAACATCTAAAAAACTAGAATATTATGAATTCCAGAAAGTGAAACTTATATGTTATATAGATTAATGACACATAGAGCTGAACATTTTAAGCTTTAAATTATTGTCATGTTGGTTGCATTATGCACAGATAATGAAAAAAAAAAAACTTAAAGAAAGTGTAAGAAAAATCTAATATTAAATAATGGCAAAAACATTTTATTTTAAACAGAAATTCCAGACATGTGAAAACTATGTTTATTTTTGTGGCACTCAGTAGTTAATTGTGGGTTCTGCTGATACAGCCCACGTTGCTTTAGTAGCTGTCTAAAGGTCAGCTGTATTGTTGGCTTTATTGTCTCTCAATGTCCTTTTGAAAACACCTAATGTGGGCAGCTGCCAGTCCTGATGGAAAATTGAATCAGGATCTGCATAACTGCTCAGCAGAAGGAAGCATGACTTGCTCTAAAATGATGGATGTATTGAGAGAAGACGAAGCGCCACTGACTGAGGGGTTCCTGATTTTATAGACAATATTCATTGTTAAACTTATATGTCTATACATAAAACATTAAATTGATGTGACACTTTGTTTAATAATAAACGGGTCGGTTGTTGTTCTACCCGTTGTTGCTGTTTCTGTTTAATATAAACTTCAATTTTTTTTCTGCGATTCCACACTATGAAATAAAAGTAAAGTAAAAGTATATATGTTTTTTGCTTATATTGTATTTAAAATGAAAAAGTTGCATTAGGACACCCCTGGTACCTGGATATAAACATAAATCTGAATATAGGAACATTTGAATCCATTTTACTAAGATTGAAAAGTATAGTTAATAAAGACTGGAAGTGATTGGATCCTAAATAACTCAACGTGCATAAATATATTTCACCTTTTTCTTCTAAATGTAACATGAAGATTACATACTCGGGCAAGGCATCTAAGCAACTGCTTATAATCCCACAGGGCTTCTCAAGAAACAATAATTGGGTTTTGTTTTGCTTATTAGTCTCTATTAAGATAAACTAACAAAAACAGATTTTTTTTATTTTTATCAAAATATCCTAAATAATTTAGAATTTCTACTTGTACTTATATATAAAAAAAGTTGTTCTTGGAGCCAGTTTGACACACAGATGAAGGAGGAGCAGCGTAAAAAAATTCCCAGAAACAAACTTATCTTTGGATAACAAATGTAAAGTGGATATGATACCTATTATTTTGATTGAACTTTTAATTATGTCCGTTTTTGTATAGTTTCATTTATTATCTGTGTTAATTAAAACTATTTATTCCCCTATTGTTGTTCACAATGTTTATTTGCACATTGTTTTTGCTGATAAAGCCAAAAAGTATAAACCTATAACATTTTTAATATAAATAAGCAGCATACTTGAAAGCCAAATCCATTGGATTGTTTTTTAAACTTTTACGGAATGACTATGACCTGGATGACTGAGAATCTTCAAAAGCATTCAAGCAGCATACTAATTCTTTTATAAGTTTATAGTGGATGAGTGAGTGATCTGATCATCAGAATGTTGATTGCAGCAATAGATTTCATTGGCTTTATCAGAGGGCCTGACAATCAATGTTGCTTAGGGCCCCATGGAAGCTATGGACGGCCCTGTTTCTCCCTTCATTCCTTAATAACTTGGATGTCATGAAAGATCAAAAGCACTGAAGCCAGTAAGATCTCTAATTAGGATTTTCTATTCGCTCATGTTTTTGAAGCTTTTTAGTTTGGGGAAATAAACACTTAATGAATGACACAGGTAATAAAGAATACTGTATTGAGTGAGCTGTTGTTTTTCTGACTTAGTGCTGCAACATGTGAAGAACCAAAAAGCAGCATCTCTGAGGACATTGATGCCCTTCTGGAGGAATTGCTGGAGGACGATTACAGCAGTTCTCCTCCGTCAAAGGTTGGCTTATAACTGTGACGTATGTTTTACATGGTTAGAAAAAGATAGGTGGTTATATAGCAAATGCCCTCTTCAAGATTATTTGTGCTGTTTTATGTTTTCTTTACAGAAAAGGACCTTTTATAACATCATGTGATTTATATTCTGCCTTAAATCTAATACTAATTACAGGAAAACTGTCACTGGTTTCTGCCTTTCTAAGCTGCACAAGTTCTTTCAGAGCATTTTGACTGTATTTCTTTAATTTTTCTACGTGGCATTTTTAAAATTGGAAAGTCAGTTTGTGGATATCTATAAAAATAAGCTAACAAGATTTATTGTTCATATTTTTCCTGTCTTTTCTTTCATTTACTATTTTCTTATGCAAAAAAAAAAAAAAAATCTTCATGAGAAGCGAAAGAGAAAACATGTTGGTTCATCTGTGGAAAAATACATAAATAAATCTAAAAATTTTTAAATAAAATCCAAAAGATATGCAGTTCAATAACATAATCTATAATATGATACACATGCAAACCCACACCCATATATGTATATATATATATATATATATATATATATATATATATATATATATATATATATATATATATATATATATATATATATATATATATATATATATATATGTGTGTGTATGGTATATATATGTATCTGTATGTGTATATATATATATGTGTGTGTATGGTATATATATGTATCTGTATGTGTATATATATATATGTGTATGTATGGTATATATATGTATCTGTATGTGTATATATATATATGTATATATACACTATATTGCCAAAAGTATTTGCTCACCCATCCAAATTATTGGAATCAGGTGTTCCAATCACTTCCATGGCCACAGGTGTATAAATTCAAGCACCTAGGCATGCAGACTGTTTTTACAAACATTTGTGAAAGAATGGGTCGCTCTCAGGAGCTCAGTGAATTCCAGCGTGGAACTGTGATAGGATGCCACCTGTGCAACAAATCCAGTCGTGAAATTTCCTCGCTCCTAAATATTCCACAGTCAACTGTCAGCTGTATTATAAGAAAATGGAAGTGTTTGGGAACGACAGCAACTCAGCCACGAAGTGGTAGGCCACGTAAACTGACGGAGCGGGGTCAGCGGATGCTGACGCGCATAGTGCGAAGAGGTCGCCAACTTTCTGCAGAGTCAATCACTACAGACCTCCAAACTTCATGTGGCCTTCAGATTAGCTCAAGAACAGTGCGCAGAGAGCTTCATGGAATGGGTTTCCATGGTCGAGCAGCTGCATCCAAGCCATACATCACCAAGTGCAATGCAAAGCGTCGGATGCGGTGGTGTAAAGCACGCCGCCACTGGACTCTAGAGCAGTGGAGACGCGTTCTCTGGAGTGACGAATCGCGCTTCTCCATCTGGCAATCTGATGGACGGGTCTGGGTTTGGCGGTTGCCAGGAGAACGGTACTTGTCTGACTGCATTGTGCCAAGTGTAAAGTTTGGTGGAGGGGGGATTATGGTGTGGGGTTGTTTTTCAGGAGCTGGGCTTGGCCCCTTAGTTCCAGTGAAAGGAACTCTGAATGCTTCAGCATACCAAGACATTTTGGACAATTCCATGCTCCCAACTTTGTGGGAACAGTTTGGAGCTGGCCCCTTCCTCTTCCAACATGACTGTGCACCAGTGCACAAAGCAAGGTCCATAAAGACATGGATGACAGAGTCTGGTGTGGATGAACTTGACTGGCCTGCACAGAGTCCTGACCTCAACCCGATAGAACACCTTTGGGATGAATTAGAGCGGAGACTGAGAGCCAGGCCTTCTCGTCCAACATCAGTGTGCGACCTCACAAATGCGCTTCTGGAAGAATGGTCAAAAATTCCCATAAACACACTCCTAAACCTTGTGGACAGCCTTCCCAGAAGAGTTGAAGCTGTTCTAGCTGCAAAGGGTGGACCGACGTCATATTGAACCCTATGGATTAGGAACGGGATGTCACTTAAGCTCATATGTGAGTCAAGGCAGGTGAGCAAATACTTTTGGCAATATAGTGTATATATGTATATATATAAGTATATATATATGTATATATATATATATGTATATATATATATGTATATATATATATATATATATACATATATATATATATATATATATATATATATATATATATATATATATATATATATATAAATATATATATATATATATATATATATATATATATGTTTGTTTATCATATTATAGATTATCTTATTTTACTGCATAATTTTTGGATTTTAATTTAAAACATTTTTAGTTTTATTTTTATATTTTTGTTTTATTTAGAAACCACATTATTATAGTTTCCACAGTTGAACCAACATGTTTTCTCTTTGGCTTCTCATGAAGATTTTAGAGAATGAGACTCAATTCCTGTTGATTTTTAATTTGTATTCATTATTCTTACAGTTTGGGTGCGTTAAATTCGAGTGTCTTTATTCTGTTATTGTCACTGTTTTTGATCTGTTTCAGAGTGAAAATGTTTCTAAAAGAGACGAAGCAGAAAAGAAGCCGTCAGCACAGAGTGCAGGAAGGAAGTAAGACTTTCAGCTTTTTCTCTGTAAATAAAAGAAAATATACAACTCTGAAGGAATTACAGTACTTACTGTATATTACTGCAGAAAACAGAGCCGTTCTGCTTTGAACAAATTCTGTGAAAAGATCTTAAGTTTGAACAAAAGCTCTTTGTTCATGTAGCCATGGTGACTTTTACTTTCCTCACTGTATTTGCATGGCACTGGGTTGCCTGTTCTACTTCCAGGTGCTGTCCTGTTTTTATCGGCGGGAGCTCAGTCACAAACGGTGTTGGAACAGCCACATCCAAAAGGTGTGAAAACAGAATTTCATTCTAACAGCATCGGTTGTTTCTGGTTTTCTACTCATTATCACAGCTCTTGCTGATCATGTAGAATTTTCACTTTTATTTTGCTTTTCATCGTAATTGAAATGTGATAAACAGCTGACTGGTGGCGATGTTAATGTGTCTGTAGGTCATGTGACCAGCTGAGGTGCATCTCTTGTGACTTCCGGGTGCTGATGTTTGATGATTCTGAATGGGACACATCCTGTGATTACCTGTTTCTAAGGTGAGCGCAATAGGAATACTTTTTAACCACACTTTACCAAAATATGTAATTCTAAATTGGTGCATACTTCCCATAATAAAAAATAATTTGTTAATAATCAAACCTAAAGATTAAAAGGACCTGGAACGTTTGCTTTAAGTTAAAGCTTTGAGTTAAAGCTACAGCTACCATGAAAATTTCTGCAATTTCATTTACTGAACCTTATTTCACTTTCTAAGACTGCCTTCCATAAACCATGAATATGCTAATTTAGCTATTTTTAAGTTGAAACATATATTTTTTAAATTTATTTTTATTATTTTCCTAAAATGTTCAACAAATAAAACAGCGATAGGATAAAGCTGTAGGATAAAGTAGTGTGTATTTTGTGCTGCAGTTCAGCTCTAATCAGTGCTGAGCTTCAGTTTAAAACTAACATGTGGTTTATGCTCTCAGATGAGCTGCCTTATAAAGGATTTATTATTCCCTTTAAGGATAATGAAGTCTACAGCATGAGGCTACCTCAGCTCAGGTCCATAATGAGAGTTTTGATGCTCTGTATGGTTTCTTATGGTTTTTTCCCCCCAAAAAAGCAAAAACAGAGGCTGCTGATGAGCCAGCAGGACAAAACGATGTTGCATGAAGATTTTGAAGTGGCTGAATGACATCAGACACAGTCTGTCTGATATATATTATAAAAATGTATGAGTGTGTGTGGATGTGTTTTACCTACATTGTGGGTGCAGTATTTTGTAAAATATCCTACATGTAGGGACCTACTGGTACATACTGTATGGGGATATTCAACTGGTCCCCATATGGTAAAGTTCTGTCCTGTGGGTTAATATTAGGTAACCTGACTCCGCCAGATGGATTTGCTCCGCATATCCATCTGGAAACCTTCCGTTGAAGTAATTTTGGGAGGGGGCGAAAATACTGGTTAGCTGATTGGCCTATGTTGGTGATAGACGGGCCAAATAAACCAATCAGATCAACGAAGCATATGACGTACTAACAGAGCGACGACAAAAACACAACCACAAGTCAATTGATAGATCAAACTCTTGCCGAAACCAGTCGGGAGAAGAGCAAAAACATCTTTTCCTCTGAGAAAAGCCTCCAGAGCAGTGTTTTGCTCTTCTTTCAGTGAACAAATACTCTGTAATTCCGATAAAACTTGCTCGATAGCCACGCTAACGCTAGTTTCATCGGCTGAAGCTGCCATGTTCTTTAGACTGAACTGTTGCGCTTCTCGTTGCGTCACACCTCAACCCGCCTCCAAGCCAACGCTGGTTGGACGTTCGTTTGCTGAACGGCTCCAAATTTTCTTTAACAGAGAGTCTCCAGACTGATCTGCGAGTGAAACCTTGAAAGCTCGCGAGATCAGGATGGTCTCACGAGGCTAAATATTAGGTACATGTTGGAAATAGTTAGGGTTAGGGTAAAGGTCTGGGTTAGGCCATATAAAATGAAAATGTCCCCATATGTCATGAAAAAACAGCTGTTTGTGTGGGGATGTGTGTGTGTGTGTGTGTGTGCTTTCTGCTGCTCTCATATTCACAGACTTTTAAAGGTTTTTACACCTGATGCCATTCCTGATGCCACTGAAATTATAACCCCACTGTCGCCTGCAATGACTTAACCAATGTTACCATGGCGACCACAGTATTTACTACCAATAAAAGGAGATAGTAAATAACAACTAGAAAAAGCTGTTTCGCAGAAACAGCAAAGTGGGAATGCTTTTTTTGCTGAATGAAAAGAGAAAAATTAGCTAAAGCAACTGTGAGAAGGAAAAGAAGCACAAATTAGCCGAGGAACATATGAAAATGTGAAAGGAAGTCATCAGAAACTTCAAAGTGCAGAAAACAATTGAATCATCTGAAGATTTTGTAGGGTAGAATCATCTGGCAGTAAAATGGCAGAAACAGACTCATCTTAAAAGCTGCACATCCAAACCATACATGATATCAAAAAATGTGTTCAACGTGGACACTAGAAGGGTCTAAATGTAATGTCTCCCAAGTTTCTAGAAAAAGTTCTCAAGAAATTTTGAAAGGGGGCCACCTACTTTCCAGAAACATGTCAGGCGTGTTATGAATTAGCAGCAAACAGAAAAGCTTAATTCCTGTCCAGAAAGAGAGCAGAATGAAACCAAAGTTCTCAGCATAGGCTGAAAAGTATTAAATTAGCTGAATCAGAAAATAAATTACAAAGAAAAACTTGAATCTTATTTGGTTGAAGAAAAAATTAGTAGCTCAAGGATGGGAAGTAAAATGTTGAGGAAGATGGTATTGAATAAGTATCAAAATTTAGAAATTGTGGAAATGTCAAGACTTGGCAGAACAATTTGAAATGATTTAAAATGTGTTGGTTGATCAGCATAAAGAAAACAGTGTCATCCTTAGAGGATTGAAAATCTACAAACCTATGTGCAAGACTGACCATGACAAGCAGAGGAAGGACAAAGAGAGAAGCTTATAGAAAGAGAGCTAATTTCACTTAAGGAGCTGAATTTGTCAAAAACTTTAACCTGCATGTTACGAGCCGCTGTGTTGATGACAGCACCGTTGGCAGGCTAAGGCTGCTTGTTACGAGGTTAGCAGATGCTTTATTACAGTGTAAATCTTAGAACCTGATTAAGAAATATGCACTGAGGTGTGTGGTCAACAGGCCTTGGTAGTGTAATTTGAAGAAATTGGTTGAGTTTGGGTCATAGCTACGAGCCATATGGCACAATGAATGAGTGTGTGTAAGGAAGAGGCTTTTATTTTGTAGAGTCCCTTTAGTCTTATTTTGAAAGTCTAACATGGATGTGTGTCAAGGGAAGGGTCATGCCCAGCAGTTATATAGAATCCATTTCTAAATATGAAATCACTCGTTTTCCATGTTATTGGGTGAATAGATGCCGTATTAGAGCATAAATGGGAGACTTTTATTGTGAAATTCGCCCCGGGGTATGTTTTGAAAAGGTCCCTAAAGTCTAATAGAAACAAGCTGGTAGAGTTTGGGTTATAATGCTGAGCCATTTGCATCAATTAATACGTGAGCATAATATAGAGGCTTTTATTGTGTAGGGTCACTGGAGTCTTATTTTGAAAGTCTAGCAGGGTTGTGTGTTGAGAAAAGGGTCAGACCCAGAAGTGATACT